>NC_085141.1:335868260-336609764 GCF_024139115.2 Armigeres subalbatus
GTTGTATAACACGCACTGAACGAAGCATACTGATTGGTCTCTCCCTCCCAAATATATGTAGTACTCTAAGAACTACTGAACGAGACTGGTTCAATAAAACTCCACACATTGATAATCGCATGAGAAGCAGGATAAGAGCAGGTACTAATAGAAGCATTGTAGTGCCAATGTTTCAGGAACTTATCACAAGGCAATACAGGAACCATAGACACACTGATGGCTCCAAGGATGGCGACTTCACTGGATACGGATTAGATGCAGGCGAGCACAAGGAAAGTCATCAATTACCAAATACGTCGTATAGCATTTTTTCAGCAGAAGCATATGCCCTCCACATCGCTGTTTCTAAGTGTGATCAACGAAATACACTAATTCTGACTGACTCAGCCAGTTGCCTAGATGCTCTTCAACGTGGTCGAACAAATCATCCATGGATTCAATCTGTGGAGAAAAACATCGAGGGCAGAAATATTACATTTTGTTGGATTCCAGGTCACTGCGGTATCAGCGGAAATGAGCGAGCGGACAACCTAGCAAAACAAGCAAAGAACCAACAAACCACAGATGTTGCAATCCCGTCACAGGACCTTGTCAAACTTATCAAAAAGAACATATGGTCGGCCTGGGAATCGGAGTGGCGACAAAATCAATCACATTTAAGACAAATAAAACTCTCTCCTGTAAAGTCCCTAGACCACAAATGTGCATCTGAGCAACGTACTCTTACCCGCCTCCGGATAGGACATACCCGTCTAACCCACGCTCATCTGCTCAACAAAAAATCACCTCCAATGTGTTGCTTCTGCGGTACTCAGATAACCATCAAGCATATCATCACTGACTGCAGAGGATACGCTAAGCAACGTGGCGACTGTGGTATTATTGGATCACTGAACAAGGTGCTGTCGATTAACTCTTCAAAAGAAGCAGCTATACTAAGGTTCATCAAAGAAATCAACTTGTACAATGAAATCTTAAAGCATGTTCTAGTAATGTAGATTACAAGCAAGACTGTAGAAACAATGTAAATCATCTATATACATGCGACCCGAATGCCATGACTATGGTAAAGTGTCTATAATAAAGTAATAATAAACCATTAGGCCTTTTGACATTTAGGGATGAAAAACGAGATATTTTCATGAAAAATTATAGCTATATCGTTAAATAATATTATTTTACGATTTGTATATTGAAAATCATTATCCTTACTTGGACAATTTTTAATCGAAGTTTATCTTTACTATTTTCGAGTTTTTTTCCTACCTTGTTATTCTGTGTACGCCAATGTTCCACATGTGCTCACCAAGCGCCACTGAACGGTTTCATCCAACTAACGTTCTCAAATGTACGCAGCGAACGTAGAACGAGCCCATTCACTGACTCACTTGGGAAAAATATTATAAACAATCAATTGAACTGGTGTGCGCGGTAAGCTGCACTACATGTGCTCCCACACTCGTGCTGAACAAGCATAGCCAGTCAGCCAGTCAGTCAATCAGGGTAGAGGGTGATGGTTTTTGATTTTTTTTTTGCAACAGGATTAACCGGGAAATCGATTTTACTCACAGTTGTTGAGGTACGAAACACTGTCCACTGGGCAACGGATGAGCCGAACCGATATATTAATTGAGCTGATTTGAGCAAAGCTCCCGGGACAAACGAAACGTGGACTGAGCTAAGAACTGGTGAGCAAAGGATTACCGATTTATTTGGACGGATGCGTGCTCTTGCGTTTAAACTAATTGGTACAATAAAACATGACACCATTTCAATAAAAACCGCGGATGAAATAAATTACGTCGTGTCAGTAATGGTATACACATAAAAAAACATTTGGAAATGATCTGAGAGTTCACTGACTACTCTCCTGGGTGCCTCGGATGCTCGACAATATTTGGACACAGCTCTTGGTGAAGCTTGAATGGATCCAATCAATCCTATTCAACTGTAAATGTTTGAAAACATCCAGAAGGTGACTAATTGGTTGAATTTAAAATGTGTTGCCAATTACCAGTATCAACAATACCGTTTTTCACTGTACACAGTTCCTACATAAATACATTTGACTGGAAGGAACGTTCCGCTTAGATATCCATTTATAAATTTCCCCTCGGCTCTGTTTACAAACACTTCTATTCTGGATTAAACCAAAGCAAACCATGTTTGTTTTACTTTGGCGTTGATTCTCTCTTTCATATAGCCCAGCATCACAAACAAACATCATACAGCGGAATTCCAGCTCCGACACTGACTGCTGCTCACTCAAATTACCAGTACTTAGCTTTCGGCTTTATGTACTGCAGGCTGGCCCACCATTGAATATATAGGAAAATATGTTTTTATTACCCGTTAGGGCACTACTTACAAGAACGAATCTCTTTCTAGACCAGTAAATGTCAGTATTGGCATTTAGGGGTCTTGTTTTTTCAATTTCTTTGCAGTGAGACAGAGATAAAGCTCGCCCGTGCAGTGCCCTATGAATCAAAAGATTTTACCTTTCCTCATGCAATGAAGCCTATATTTTTATATGTTACTAGTCGACCCGGCAGACGCTGTCCTGCATAGTAGGCAAAAATGCGCATTGTGAACCGCCCATGCGAAATTTCCATACGAATCTTTATTTTAGTTTTTCTCGATTTACTCAACCTAACTCGTAATTTTAACATAAGGAAATATCATATAAACCCGTCGGAAACGATAACGAACATATTTCATTTTTATTATATAGATATACCGTCTCGGATGTAATTTCCTATAAAATTGTACTACTTTACTAACATTTTTTATCTCACGTAACGTTAGTTTTAATGTTCCATATTTCGATATCTATCCCTATATCGATGGTTTTGCTTTCAGCATCTTGAAGAAACTGATGTGCCGAACCACAAATATTGGTGTCTTAGCTTAATGTGAGAAAGGCAGCATCAGTGAATTAAATTGGGTTTTATTGTAAAAAAGTCATTAATTCGTCATACAAAGACCATGGATGGTGAGCAACCATGCGTTTCCATGCTCGTGTGGTGCTTTCCATTGTCCATGAGTGACTATCGTCACTACATCGCTGCATGCAAGATTCCATTGCCGCTTCCATATCAACGCTACCAACAGTCGCTTTGCGTAGGTCCTGTAGGGGAAGAAGTCCCAAAACGAGTCCCCCCCTGTGGGGTTTGAGTAAGTTACCATCAGCGTGTGATTATAGATTAACACCTCAGCGTGTCGATCAGTGCGCAGCAAGCCATGACTCGGCCTCTTCTGGTCAGACCTCCGTGGCGTGCACACGCACCCACGAAGAGCTGCTGTCATAACAATTCGCTCCGGCCATTTGGGGCCACACATTTTGGCGATCCTGCCAGGTTATTTGTTGGATCCTGACACTGATTTCAAAAGGTGAGTTGAATTCTGGTTTGGAAAATCACAAAGCGTGTCTTGAAGACCGCTGGAAAATGGATTGTGGTTTTAAAAATCACAAAGCGCGTCTAGAAGACAGCTGGAAAATGGATTGTGGTTTGGAAAATCACAAAGCGCGTCTGGAAGACCGCTGGAAAATGGATTGTGGTTTGGAAAATCACAAAGCGTGTCTGGAAGACCGCCGGAAAATGGATTGTGGTTTGAAAAATCACAAAGCGCGTCTGAAAGACAGCTGGAAAATGGATTGTGGTTTGGAAAATCACAAAGCGCGTCTGGAAGACCGCTGGAAAATGGATTGTGGTTTGGAAAATCACAAAGCGTGTCTGGAAGACCGCCGGAAAATGGATTGTGGTTTGAAAAATCACAAAGTGCGTCTGGAAGAACGCTGGAAAATGGATTGTGGTTTTGAAAATCACAAAGCACGTCTGGAAGACCGCTGGAAAATGGGTTGTGGTTTGGAAATCACCAAGCGTGTCTTGAAAACCGCTGGAAAATGGGTTTGTGGTTTGGAAGAATTTAAAAGCGTATGGAAGACCGCTGTAAAAATGAAATGTGATTTTAAAAAATCACAAAGCGCGTCTGGAAGACCGCTGGAAAATTGATTATGGTACGGAAAATCACAAAGCGTGGGAGACCGCTGGAAAATGGTTTGTGGTTTGCAATACCACAAGGCGTGTATGGGAGACTGCCGAGAAAAGGGTTGACAATCTAGAAAATCACAAGGTGGGTCGTGGAAGCACTGATTTTGGTTAAAATAAATTTGTTTTGAAATGTATAACTTGGCGACTTTAGTGTACATGAGACAGTTAATCTAGTTCTATCGAAATCTGAGAGATCTATCGTATGCTACAAAGTTGTTTAGAAGGCTTAATATATTATCTTGAAGTTTATTTAGGAAATTACGTTGTAGTACGTCGTTAAATTTATGACGTAGCGGAATTACCCGTTGGATAAGATATCCAACATTCACGAAGCTCAAAAACGTTGCCAGCATTCACAAAGTCATAAGTTTGGAGTTATTGGCTAATAGTATTAGTTAACATAAGTCTAAACTATAGGTATATACTTATGCTATCTCATTTAAGTATGATATCTCTGCGAATTTTTAGATAAATATCATATCCTAGGCCAGATGTTCCCAAACTACTTGTACATGCGACCCATCTAGCAGAATCGCATATTGCTTGCGACCCTCCCACATTGGCTTTTAGAATTTGGATAAAAATGAGTTCGCGTTAGAGTGAACAAACTATTATGAATTGCTTCATATCCCATCATTATATTACTTTGAATGGATTGGAAATGATTTGGAATTCGAACGGATTTAGATAGGATTTGGATTAGATTTTGGTTGGATTTGGATTTTATCGGAATCGATTTGAATTGGATATGAATTGGATTTGGAACGGATTTGAAACAGATTTAGATTAAATTTTGGTTGGATTTGAATTGGATTTGGACTGCATTTGGATTTGATTTGATTTAGATTTAGATTAGAATTGCATTTGATTGGATTTGGAACGGATTTAGATAGGATTTGGATTTTGAAGAAACATCTAACATTTTGGCGAGGCAAAATGCCCCTGTGGCACTAACTACAATATAATTGCGTCTCCACGTACTATCCGTACCAAAATGCTGATTCGTCGACGCGTGGTGCTTTGTTTCCTAGGAGCTGCCAGCTAAAAGGCGTTTTGACGAATTTCGCGCCAACTCTTCTATGGGGCTGGCAGCACCATCTCATAATCGAATGAAACTTGGTGGGCATAAATATATGGTACTAGCTTTATGTACCCGGCCTTGCTCGGAATTGCCAGTTTGATTCGCAGTTTTTTTTTCACAATCGGAAAATGAATAAACCAATTGGTCAACAGGATAATTGCGTTATCTTATCGATACTTCATCATTTGATCAAAAGAAGGCAGATTTCATTTGAAAACATTGACTGATTTTGGAAAGAACGAACCCATAATCGCCATATTCCGGGCAAACGTCTATTTCTAAAGAAGGACAAACATCCACCGATGCCTTATTCCGAGCAAACGTCTATTTTTAAAGAAGGGATCACATTCACCATCCAGAAGGAAACACATTAATCATTGCTTTTACGTTGGGCAAACCATGATTTCGATAAATGGTTGAATTGATCGATAACTAAACAATACAATAATGGGTTCAGAAGTTAGGCTGGAGCACACACACAAACATACAAACATTGAGTTTTATATATCTCGGCAACTTATTCAAAACGACGTATGTGATTTTGTAAACAAAGATGCATACGTCGATTTGTCAAATATGATGACACTCCCACGCAAACCAATACAACGAACATGTAGCCGAAACCTCCCCTACCTGTATGTGGCGATAGTTTGCGTGGGAGTGCTATCAGATTACGAAATCAACGTTTAAATTTTTGTTTACAAAATCACATACGTCACATACGTTGAATAAGTATCCGATATATATAGATAGCTAATAACTATATATGTATCCGGCTTTGCTAGGGACTGAAAAGTAAATTATAGAATTAAAATGTCCAATGCTGTAGCACGAAACCCACAGAGGTAGATCTACCGCTCATAGAATTGAACCTTTGTATCAATATATTTTTATATCTTTGTTTGGCCCTACCTTTTCAATAAACATCTTCCAAAAATAGAGAATAAGTGTACCAAATCTGGTTGGAATTTATCCTGGGAGTTACACTGAATTGCTCATTTTTAAAGACAACCCCTTCCCCATAACTTTCCCTTTTCCAAAATGACCCTCCCACCTTCTTTGTTATCTTCTCCTTAGAATAGAAAATGTGTGTGCACCAAATTTGGCTGAAATTGGTCCTGGGAGTTGGGTGTTACACTGAATTGCTCTTTTCTAAAGACAACCCTTCCCCTTACCTCCCTTTTCCCAATGATCATCCCACCCCTTTGTTATTTTCTCCTTAGGATAGAGAATGTGTGTACCAAATTTGGATGAAAGCGGTCCAGGGGTTCAAAAGAAACACTGAATTGCCTGTTTTCTGAACAATACCCCTCCCCAGACCCCTCCCTCTTTCCCAAATTACACTTCCATGTGATCGACTTCTCTTAGTGAATATGTGTACAATATTTGGTTGATATGGGTACTGGAAGTTGGGAGTAACACTGAATTGCTCGTTTTATAAAGACAACCCCTCCCCATACCCTCCTCTTTTTACAATGACCGCCCCACCCCCATTTGTTATCTTTTCTTTAGGGTAGAGAATGTGTGTATCAAATTTGGTTGAAATCAGTGCAGGGGTTCAGAATTTACTCCTAAATTACCCGTTTTCTGAACAATACCCCTCCTCCAGACCCCTCCCCTTTCCCAAAATCTCTCATATGATTGATTCCTTATAGTAAATCTATGTAAACAATTAGGTTGAAATCGGTCCTGGGAGATGAAAGTTACACATAATTGTTCGTTTTCTAAACAAAACCCCTCCCCCTTTCCTAAATGACCCTCCCACCCCCTTTGTTAACTTCCCCTGAGGATAGAGAATGTGTGTACCAAATTTGGTTGAAATCGGCCAAGTGGTTCAGAAGTAGTTAGCGAACATACATACATAGATTGGTTTTTATATATATAGATTTCTAAGCCACTGTGCATACTTAGTTTTTCAAAAATAGTCAAGAGTAACATTTGATGAGGGCCTAACTCTAAAATGACAAGACTTAATAAAAAGTGTTGTATGGCGGACTGTCGTGAAATTCCCAAAAGTTTTTTTGGAAAAATATCCGAAAAATTGTAAACCGATTTCTACACTGAAAAAAAAATAGTTTTAGAAATTAAAATCGATATTACAAAAAAACCTCATCTTAGAAATCGATGAAATTTCTTCTGCAGATAGGTATTTCAATTATCTAACTTTTCTGGGAATAATGTTCCTGTGACATATTTAAGGAAAAAAAGTTTTTCTAACAAAAACTTTTTCCATGTCCATATTGAGAGAAAATTTATTAGCGTGTTTTATGCCTACAGCGCCAAATATAGGTTTAGCAGCCTATCATCAACCAACGACACATTTTGGAAGTTTTAAAATTTTAGGAAGCAATTTAGCCAAGGGCCTCATACGCCTGTCACTGGCGAACAAAGCTCGTGTACTCTGCATCGAAGCTTAGAACCGGTGTTAGGGCGCAATCGTTAATGTCAACATTTTTATATTCGGTTATTTACTGCAAATAAATTCTTTTTCGAGTCCCTATAATCAAGCAGGTATCTTAAACATACCGCATCGTTATATTGCTGCATGATTGAGTGTTTAATGTTGATAAAATATCGAAAACAAAAGTGTGCATAAAAATTGCCTCGCCATAACAAAAAGGTGGTAGAGAATTAACACTGTTGTTTACAGTTTAGAACCAAATCCAGATGTCGCACATGTTGGGGTAGGAATTCAGTGCTCCACCTTCTCCCCCTGAATTTAGCATAATCTAACATTAATGTGGACCAACATTTGAAAAGGGTTTATATTTTCTATGACTTTTTGTATCGAAGTAACTTAAAAACAATTGGGTTCACAAAAAAAAACAAATAATTGCATTGATAAAAAAGAGTCCTTTAGGTCAAAGTAAAATACTTGTACTGTTGGATTTCTCTGAAAATTATTCATTCATTATGGGGCCGTACACATATTATGTAAGCACTTATGGGGGGAGGGGGGGTCTGTCAATATCTTACGGCGCATATGGAAAAAATCTTACATGGGGGAAGGGGGGGGGGGTCGAAAAACTAAAAAAAATGCTTACGTAATAAGTGTACGGCCCCTATCCAAAATGCTGCTCATCATTGGAATAATTTCCAGGCAACAGTACATTCTTTTGAATTCTACTTAAAAAAAAACAGTAAATTAGAAAACGTAAACGAAAGCTTTATTATAATATCAGAAGTAATGACCCATGACACAAAAGCTGTCCACTTATTCATTTCAAAATTAATTGACTTTTTGAAACAGTCGATCGATTTTACAAAAATTACTTTTGTGTCTGGTGGAGCTGCAGCACATTATACAAATAAAAAGAACTTTGCAAGTCTGTGCAGTTTCAGTTTAAAACATGACTTAGAAGCAGAATGGCACTTTTTTGCAACATTGCACGGAAAAGGCCCTTGCGAATGGCAAAACGAGCAAGTCTTGCCAAAGATTATGGAAATACTATTAAGACTCTTCGGGAGTTGTACGAATGGGCAGTCACACAAACAGACAAAAATATCACTAAATTACATTTCTGTTATATTCTGCAATACTCAACAATGGCAGAAGAGTTTAACTAACTTTTCAGAAAAGCAAAAACCATGACTCGCACACAAAAGTTTCATTCTTTTTTACAAATCGCTCATAATAAAATCTTGGCTAAAAATATTCCAACGCTGATGAAGACCCAAATTGTTCGACTAAATTAACGAATTAATGAGCATTCAAATAGAAATAAGAATTAAATGTAGTGACAAATAAAATTGAAGAATTTTTTTTAAAAAAATGAGAAAATATTATTAATATAAAAAAATGCGATAAAGCTATACCAGTTTTAATCTTTACATTCATCGAGTTATTTTCTCGGAGAACAAAACGCTCTTCTATGATTCAGATTTTACAGTTTAGACAAATTTTAAATAGTCCATCAAACATCACAATTTTGTAGATCTGGTCATTTGTGTGTAACATTGATATAGAAATCTAGGAAAATATACGCCCTTTTCAAACGTTGGTCCACATTAATGTTAGATTATGCTAAATTGCTTCCTAAACAAATTTGTATACGTCCTAAATGTGTCGTTGGTTAATGATAGGCTGCTGAACCTATATTTGGCGCTGTAGGCATAAAACACGCTAATAAATTTTCTCTCAATAATGTCTTTTTCCTTAACCTTCTGTCTGTGCTCAAAAAAACTTACGTTGTCTGTGCTCTGGGGTCAAATTGACCCCAAATTGAAATTGCTATAACTTTTTTATTGTTTGGCCGATTTTGGATTTTTGGGGCTGTTTCGAAAGATAATTTAATCATCTTTCAGGTCGTAACCAATGATTGACTATTGGTGGGCGGATACATCGCGAGGAGGGGTTTTAGTGAACAAGGAAACAAAAACAGTGATTTTTCATGATTATTTTACTTATATCCGAAAATCCTACCCATTTTGAACTGCACCTTTTTTAAAAAGGTTATGCAGGAAGGCGTGTGCTTTGGCATGTGACGTTGATAAGTTTAGAACTTGGCCGCCAGGTGGTAGTATATTTTAATTCATTGTTTTACTTACTACATAAGATATTCCGATGTATAGAATTCTCTCAGTGTGAATATTCTTATCGCACAAATTTAAAATTTGTTAAAATGGCGTCTTGGTCAAAGGCCGTCTAGTGGGAATGGTCTGTCTTGTGATGGAAGTAATAATTGGGAATTTTACAAATAGGCGGCAAAATGGCTGATCTTTGGTTACGCATGTAGACCCAAAGACCTTAGTTCCAGTGTTTTTTTTTTGATGACCTAAAACATATTCTGTGAACACATTCTATTATCTGCAGCATCGCTGCAGGTTGAATACAAAGAAAACTTTTGATGAACTCTACCACAACATTCATGTTTGCCAAAAATGCTACAAACCAAAATACATCAGATCTCACATGGAGCAATATACTCAAATATAACAGCTCACTAGCGCCGCATCTTGAAAGAAGTGCTCATTATATGAGTACCGCTTTGTAGTCCTGGACATCCTGAACAATGTTGCCGAATACAACTTGGGTGTAGATATGAGAGATCTCAAGCTAAAGCAATATTTCAAATATGCAAGAATATTGCAAGTACACTAGCGCCGCCTATTTATAAATTTCCTTATTATTTATTCCGTCACATGACAGTCCATTCCCACCAGACGAACTTTGTTAAAGACGTCATCTTTACACATTTCAAATTTGTGCGATAAGAATATTTACAATGAGGAAAAATCCATATATCGGAATTACTTGAGTAGTCCAAAATAATGAATTCAAATATACCGCCACCTAGCGACCAAGCTCTAAACTAATCAATGCCTCATGTCAAAGCACACGCCCTTCTGCATAACTTTCTTGAAAAGCTGCAGTTCAAAATAGGTAGGATTTTCAGATATAAGTAAAATAAGCATGAAAAATCACTGTTTTCGTACCCTTTTTTACGAAAAACCCTCCTCGCGATGTACCCGCCCACCTATAGTCAATCTTTGGTAACGATCTGAAAGATGATTAAATTATCTTTCGAAACAGCCCCAAAAATCCAAAATTGGCCAAACATTGAAAAAGTTATAGCAATTTCAATTTGGGGTCAATTTGACCCCAGAGCACAGACAACGTAAGTTTTTTGAAAAATGTACACTGTAGCGCATATTTTCAAGAATTTTTAAGCAAATTTGCACTTAGGAGACAGATCTCGGCGAGTTTTACCAAACTACCAAAAATTAGGAGAATCGGTTGAAAACTAAAAAAATGGCAGCCACTCAAAGTGGCCTGGGGTCATATTGACCCCAGAGCACAGACAAAAGGTTAAATATGTCACAGAAACATTATTCCCAGAAAAGTTAGATAATTGAAATATCTATCAGCAGAAGAAATTTCATCAATTTCTAAGATGAGGTTTTTTTTGTAATATCGATTTTAATTTCTAAAACATTTTTTTTTCAGTGTAGAAATCAGTTTTCATTTTTATGGATATTTTTCCAAAAAACTTCTGGGAATTTCACGACAGTCCGCCATACAACACTTTTTTTGTAAGTCTTGTAATTTTAGAGTCACATCGATTTTTAAAAAATCAATGAAAAAAATTAGGCCCTCATCAAATGTTACTCTTGACAATTTTTGAAAAACTAAGTAGGCAGAGTGGCTTAGAAATACCATATCTTTATGCCCACCAAGTTTCATTCGATTCTGAGATGGTGCTGCCAACCGCTGGTCGAGTTGCGCGAAATTCGTCTTTTGCCTCATGAGTTTTCCGGCAACAGAATATCACCACTTTTTTGAAATGTGAATATTATCAATATGATTGAGATTTTTGAATTTTTTTGAATAGCATCAACTAGCTATCTTGTTTAACTGTTGCATAATGTAAAATACCCATGAATAGCGTTACTATAAGACAATAAAGCAGTGTTTGCTAAGCTAGGGCATATTGACCACCCCCCCTTCCCCTATATGTGTCACGGAAATATCTCGCTTAACTTTTCAAAAGGACCTAAGTAACATTTTTTTCATGAATTAATTTTAATAGCGCAATCAACAGAAAAACATGAAAGCTTTTGATTGCAGTACTCAAATTAATTCATGAAAACAATGTTACTTAGGTCCTTTTGAAAAGTTAAGCGAGATATGTTTTATATTGGGACACATTCTTCGGCCAGGTCCACCGGAGCACCAATTTTTCAAACTAAATTTTTGACATTATGTATGTTATTATATTTATACGAGAAACTGGCCAAATTAGAAACATGGCCTAAACTGGTACAGTTACCCTACATGTAGAAGCAATAAAGTCGTGAACGACTACTTCAATATATGCTAAAAATATTAATGAAATTAATCAATAAATAACCTGTCGTAATTCATCTAATTTAGGTCTATTTAATGATGAACTTATATTTATGAAAAAATTATTTAAAAAGGTCTATTCTCAAATCTCAATGAGCTCATTCGGTCTCCCCGTGTCGAAATATTTATTTTAAAATATCGCGCACACGAATATACATGATCAACTAGATCTCGGATAGATTTTTGAAATTTGTTCTGCCGAAAGAGTGACTATATGCGTTCTGCCGCATTAAGAGTGACTATATGCGTTCATGCGTCTGATACCAAATGAAATGTGACAAACCTAAAAAAATCTTCAACGATGGTGTTGATAAACCATGTACTTCTAAGATAACTAATGCTAGATTTCTTGAAGTATCTTGTATTTTACATGAAATAGACAATCAGAACTAGTTCTGCTATTGCAGTTACTTTCAAGAAATTTGGCGCTTGAAAACCCAAGCATCAAAGCGAGCGTTCGGAATATAAAGTCTAATTGTACGTACACACTTGCTTCTACTATTATAATAAAATTTTAGATTTCAATTGCATTCATCATAAAATTTTAAATTTTTTTTATGCCGCAATTTTGACATAAGGCCAAACACTGTGTGTTATGCTCGAACGATCAGCTATTTGTTTCTACTCGGTTAAATCTTACAAAGAAGCCAAAATATGGTTTCCAGTTTGCAATTTTGGGCATTGGAATTAACGCTCCGTGCCATTGATCAAAAATCAGGATTTCACCTAATACAGCATCGAACATTATATCTTTTTCATTTTTGTACAATATCATACACTATGGATTAAAAACTCATGATAAAATTGATTTTAAAGTGGTATACTTTTTCGTGACGTTACAACGCTTTCAAAAACCTGTTTTTAGAACACCTCGCGTTGTAACGTCACGAAATGTTCATGTCGAATAAAACAAACTTAGTTCGTATTTCAGGCATATTGCCATCCATTATCCTCATATATTTGAAAGGTGTTCATTATTTTTGGAGTAAAATAACGACCAGAGCAGAGAATTAAACATGTTTAAGTCAAGGTACAAAATCACGAATTGACGCGCGTTGTAACGTCACGCAGCAAATTGCATTCCAGAAATCCAATTTCAAAGTTGTATGAGATATGAATGTGGGGCCTCCTTAGCCGTGCGGTAAGACGCGCTGCTACAAAGCAAGACCATGCTGAGGGTGGCTGGGTTCGACTCCCGGTGCCGGTCTAGGCAATTTTCGGATTGGAAATTGTCTCGACCTCCCTGGGCATAAAGTATCATCGTGTTAGGCTCATGATATACGAATGCAAAAATGGTAACCTGGCTTAGAAACCTCGCAGTTAATAACTATGGAAGTGCTTAATAAACACTAAGCGGCGAGGCGGTAATGCCAATGAGAAGAAGAAAAGGAAGAAGAACGCCTGCAGGACACCTACTATGACCACACAGTTAAAAATTCTGAAAATTACATGCTTTGGAAATATTTAAACGCATATTTTTGTGTTTAATAGCATCTAATTTTACATACTACCTTTTATTGCACGCAATATTGAATACAAGCTTCATAGTACTGACGACGTGTAATTTTAAAAAGAGATGGAAAAATGATTCGAATCGAACGAAGCCTTTTTGTTACATCTTATACAGTCACTCTCAAAATTGAGCGTACAGCATGGATTAGATGAATATATTCGAAAATTCCAAAGGAAATTTAATTGTTGGCTCGGTTGTTTTTAATGCATTTCAATATTCATCCCTTCCTTCAATGTATGCGTACATAAAATGGTTGAAATTTTTTCTCTAAAGTTCATTTATTTGAAAATAATCTCAAAATACGCCTATTGGATGTGGCAAAATTGAGCGTACAGCTAATGTTTTTCTATAAAATTTCTTATTATAATCACGATTAATGTATTTTAATATAGTTTTTTTTTATGATTATATTTATAATAATAAACATCCGCTACATACACACTCAATGTTTTGAAATTAAAATATGTTTTTATCAAAATGGCGAACAAGTAAGATGTATAAACAATGCTATTTAACAATTCAGTGCTGCTGAGCAAAATAGATGCTTTAAGATATGGATTTCACCGGCATCGTGTCTTATATATGATAGATAATCGAAATCGAGCGAGACATACGATAAATTTGGGAAAATTTAGTCGGTAAATGATGCAAACAGATATAAACATACAATGAAAACGACAAATGTTGGGAACGGCATATTTCAAATTAAGTATAACTTTATTTAAAAGTCGATGTATAGGTAGCTTATAAGCTCAGGACACTCATTAATAATAATATTAATAAAAGAGCAGCACACGGATACATTATAAGATGTCATTTTATATTTGAAGACTCAGTCACCGTTGGAACAAATTTGGTTGAATCATTTAAATTCACCAAGATATCATTAAATAAGCTGCCGAACTCTTAAAAAAGTTTATTTTTACTCGCCACATGGAAATCATCAAATTGTATCCCTTATGGTAACAGACCGTGGAGTTCAATCCAAATTTAATTATGAAATTACGATTTTAAGCTATCTTTTCAATATTCAATCAGAAGTGCTGTACGGGATTGAAAAGCTGTTTTTATGTTCGGTACCTTAACATGCACCTTGTACTTTTAGAATTTGACTGCGAATGATTGGATTCAATAATATTACTCTTAATGATAGACCTGAGACAATAATCGAGCTTTGAAACAAATTTAAGTTAAAAACATACTAAATTTGAATTATGTCATTCCTAACATTTGTCGTTTTCTCTGTATGTTTACATCTGTTTTCGTCATTTACCGACTGAATTTTGACAAATTAATCGTATGTATCGTTCGATTTCGATTATCTATCATATATAAGACACGATGCCGGTGAAACATACAAATTAAAGCATTTATTTTGCCCACAGGCATTGAATTGTTAAATAGCAATGTTCTTACCTCTCACTTGTTCGCCATTTTGACCAAAACATGGTTTAATTTCAAAACATTGAATGTTTAAGTAGCGGATGTTTATTATTATAAATATAACCATGAAAAAACAATATTAAAATACATTAATCGTGTTTATAATAAGAAATTTTATAGAGAAAAATTGGCTGTACGCTCAATTTTGTCACATCTCATAGGCGTATTTTGAGATTATTTTCAAATAAATGAACTTTAGAGAAAAAATTTCAACAATTTTATGTACGCATACATTGAAGGAAGGGATGAATATTGAAATGCATTAAAAACAACCGAGCTATCCATTTAATTTCCTTTGAAATTTTCGAATGTAGTCAACTAATCCATACTGTACGCTCAATTTTGAGAGTGACTGTATGCTGTAACATTTTTATACTGTGCAGATATCACAGATCCGTTTTTTGCCACGCGCAAGGTGGTTGTTCCGATAATCGTCTTCCTTTTCGAACCTGCAATTAGAAAAACTCAAATAATTTTAATTAATAATCATGCATCAACACAATTTACATGCTTTCTTTCATTTTTTAAATCTTCAATTCTTCTGCTGTTTATGGACTGCTGGCCTTTGAGTGAAAGTGGAGACGCATGGTGGAGGAATAATCTACAACATGGCCCGAGCTAACGGAAGCTGGAATATTCCATCCGTTCATTCTGATCTCTAATAGATAGTGTTTGCTTAGGATATTGATCTTCTCCAAGTATCTGGCATGAATGAGATAAAATCCCGCTTAACTTTTCAAAAGGACCTGAGTAACATTTTTTTCATGAATTAATTTGAGTACTCCAATTAAAAGCTTTCATGTTTTTCCGTTTATTGCGCTATTCAAATTAATTCATGAAAAAAATGTTACTTAGGTCCTTTTGAAAAGTTAAGCGAGAAATTTTCACATTTCACTTAAACCCTTTACTACAAGATTACTGGCGAGTTGAAATTATTCTAAGTCTAAAACGTAAACAACAAAGCTTGTAACCCGCGCATGCAGTATCCATTCAGTACCCTTTCGTACCCGACAAAGGATTTTTTTTTGAATACCAGTCTAATGCCCACACACATCACACCGGGCTTGCTTGAATGGACCATTGGCATTCGGTGGCCTTCATGGAATTTCTGAGCTAGCGTTTATATGGTCTATCGGGTTGACATACCTCGTAATGTATACCAGAGCCGGTGTGAAGCAAAATTCGATATGCACACCTACCAGAGAGTGCATTTCAAAAATTACGATAAAGCTGGATGAATGCATCCCAGGTCGCAGATGAATAAAGCGGACCGGTTGGCTTGTCTCTGATCGACGTCAGAGAACGCAATGGAATGTGAGAACACCGAGGCTAAGGGTGAGAATGTAAACAGTCTGCTACGGCAGTAATTCAGTCATGACAGGACGATAGTGTTGCCCAGGTGTTGCCAAATTGACTTTATGGAACTGGATTCAAAGAACTAACGTTTCCCTAGCACGACCTGCATATTTAACAATGCGTGGTTTTCCACTGTTGAAATCAAGTCAAAGTAACACCAAAACTTGGCAGCACTGGGATGCCAATTGCAATCACTGCCCACCGCTTAGGAGTAATGACATAAACCTACGGAGTGCCACTTTTCATCAGCTCTGAGTGGCGATAACTGCACCAACCGTTCGTAGCCCACTTCAGGACCCGCAAAGAGATGACTTTCAAATCATGTTATGAGTGAGAGCGTCTGTGAGTGGGGGTGGTGCCCATTCATATCGTTTATCTGAAGTGCGGATCGCTCTACTGCTTTGGTTCGAGTGCTGCTGCTGCTGGTCGACCGGAGCGTTTGGTTTCAATGGCACGGATAAAGTGCACATACCGGCTTACCCATAATCCAAATTGCTGGGAGCTGTGGAGGAAGAAAACTCTGTGCTGATAATTCTGCAATGTGTATACCGTCCCGTCGCGTCCCGCGGTGAACTTGAAATCACTGGGAATGCGTACCTTTTGCCATAAACGTGGGTAACAATGAATTATTCAAACAATACTTGTATGCATTTTGCGCTGTATGCATATGAGTATGTGACGTCACAGTCTCGGTTGTTATCCAACTCATAGTAAGCTAGAAGTAAATAGCGAAATTTAGTAATTTCTAACCAACACGGTTGTCTGTAATCACATGAGTCTTGCATTATGCAAAAAGCAGACAGATAGACAAACACTAGGCCAGCGAAAATAATGGTTCTTCACTATTGACTCTACAGCCAAAATGAACGCGGGAAGCATTTTATCGATGGAAGCACATGGTCGTTCATTGGGGTTTGGTTCGTACCTTCTCCATACTGTGGGAGTATGAAAAGTAAGGATACGCGGTATTTCGAAAAAAATCGTTTCAGGTTATTCGAAACGAAATTCAGCGGAATTTCGCGGAATTTGAGCATGGCGGAATAAGTTTTTTTATGGTTTAAAATAATATTTGCTTAGTCCGTCAATATACATATCTACAGCACTATGGGACGTCGACGACTTCTGTTCAAAGTTTGCCTTGCCGAAGCATTTCGGTTAAACTTTGTTGGTAAGAGAAAGGCAAAAATACTAAATTTTACGTATATTCGCATTCAACTCTTCAATTTATGCATTTGCATATCGACCAGATTTTATTAATAATATGCGAAAGCTAATACATTTTTTACACAAAAATATGTCCGTTAAAAATCATAAGAAGTGACGAACTTTTGGCGGATGAATTTGCCCTACCGTTTTGATTTAAATCTCGAACAGACTCATATTCCGAACACTCGTTTTAATATAGAAATTGAATGAAATTATTTCATGTTCATCTCTGGTTACGATATCAAAGAAATAAAAAGTTTGTTTGGATAAGAGTGCCTAACAACAAAATTTTGTTGATTTTATGCTATTTGATGCTTGTTGGCTTTTGGGAACTTAAAACAATTTGCACAGATTCGATAGTTTCAATGTTCTCATGCACGTCATTTAAAGACCCTTAAAGTCAAAAATATAACCATAAGCTAAGCCTGACCGACCTGAAACTGCGCTTCTACTTCGACTCATTTTCTTTAAAAATAGGACTACCAAATAATTAAGTAGAAGCTACCTATTGAATAAAATGATGATTTCATGAAAGTTACGAACGTTTTTTCATATTTTTTATACAGCTGCAAACTAACTTATCTATCTGAGTGCTTTTCAAGGAAAACAGATCTCAAATTTTAGTGCAATAATCAATATATTGAACCAGTATCTTCTACTCATTGTTTTTTGTTATCCTAGTGTGAACGATCTTCGGGTTCTATTATTGTCAGGGGGGTTTTTGTTGACCAAATTTTATGAAATTCGGCCACAATATTCTTTGATATGCAAAGAATTTCTAGGCCAAATTTGAGCATAATTGGTTATAGAAAACCCCCTTGACAATAATAGAACAAAACCTGCCAAAGCCGTCAACTCCCCTACCTAATACATATATAATAAAAATTGTGTGCATGTTTATGTATGGAATGCATGTTTTTTTTTTTTTTCTTCCTATGCAATGGAGGGGGAATCTGCTCAACAGACATCCTGGGTTGTCCAGGAAGTGCGGGATTAGGGATCACCTCCAATGGCAAACGAGGGAGGCAGGACTTCATCCCCGACCCGCTAAACCGTTTCCATTGCCGCCAAGCCCATAGTCCCTTCAGTACAACCAGAAAGTAATGCTCCAAAGGGGGCCAGTGCACAACGCACCCTCGAGGTTAGCTGCGTGTCCTTGCAGCATCGAACTTCGTGACTCGCTTTTTTAGAAGAACACCATGGTATCGTGCCAGCGCATTACCGGCTTTCCAGGTAGCCTTACCACGCCCTATGTCCTCGGAAGGTGGGAAGGATCGACTTCGCGCCTGCTTCCCTCTGCACGACTGGTATCAAGAATGATGATGCCGCGTGCACCCCAAATTGACCTCTCTGCGATAGAGCCTATTCCTTTCCCTTTCCGTCCTCGGGCTCGGAACCCGCCCGGTTGACCGACGCCGCGAAAGCGACGATACCATGTTGTTCTTCGCGCGGCCACTTGTTCGATAAAAGGATCGAGTTCGACCACAGAGCATGACCACCGGTATGACCCATGAAGCCGACTCCGATTCCTTGGACCACCTCTTATTTGCGCCTGAACTAGCCATCCTTGAGTCAACGCGCCACCTTCTGTGTAGCTCCGAGACGATTTGGGCGATAGCCGATAAAACGGCGTTCCAGGGTAGTGTCCAGACCACATGTGGCAAGCATGTGGTCACGCATTGCTCGAAAACGTGAGCACACGAACAACACGTGTTCCGCCGTTTCCTCTAAACCTGCGCACACCAAACACTCGGGCGAGGCCGAGCAAGCCAGCTGCGTTACCTGCACTGTGATTTTGCAGCACGCTTAAACGCCGGGCACATCGAACCCCCCATGGGGTGCTTGCTGTTCACAGCTTTGCTGGAACAAATCAAACAATTGGGAGGACCTTTGCAGTCCCATTGCTTGTGCCCCGGTTCCAGGCACTTGAAGCAAACTTCGGGTTGCTCGTATATGCCCACAGGGCATACCGACCATCCCACCTTGACGCTCCCTAACTTGACTACCGCTGCAGATAGCTGAACCAATGCTACCTGCGTTCCTGACGGACCTTTTCGTAGCCGAACGGCTGCGGTGCGCGTCTCCACTTCACACTGACGCCGCAGTGCCGTGACGAGCTATTCGACTTCGGTGATCTCGTCCAGGTCTTTAACCCTTAGATTCACCTCCGTCGTGAGTGCCCTCACCTTGACCGTCTCACCTAGGACCTCCTCCGTCAACTTCTTGTAGGCGGCGCCCTTTTGCGAGACGCCCCGCTTCAGCTCGAGGATCATCTCGCCCATCCGGGTACGTCTTATTCGACGTACGTCGGCGCCGAGTTCACCGAGCTTGACGTCACTCCTCATCGCCTTCCAGACGTCCGAGTACTTAACCTCGTCCGCCGTGATGACTAGGGCATCGCCCCTGAAGCGATTGGCGCCTACCGTAGACTTCTTGCTACCCGCATTCGCCTGGGCCTTCTTTTCGACCCTTGATGTCTTCGGTTTCCTCTTGTTCTTGACCAGGGTCCAGGAGGCGTCATTCCCCTCTATTTCCCTGGTCTGGTGCGGCTGAGAGCTCTCAGCCTGCCGTAACCCCTTACCACCGTCTTTCCTGGGTGGACGGACCTTTCCAGGTCCTTCCTCCCCCGGTTTTGGAGGTACCTGGCCGGGGTTCAGCTTCCCAGCCCCACTACCCTTGTTCGGGGTAGTAACCCTCCACGTTTTGGAGCGGCCCCCAGGGAGCTCATCCCCTGGAGACTGTCTCACCCGTTTTTGTGTTTGCTCCGTTGGAGCAGTCACCCCCGACGTACTCGCAAATACTTGAGCCTCAGTCTGGGTAGACTTTGGTACCACCGTCTACGCTGGCACGCCTTCGGTCGATTCGACCTTACCCGAGTCCGCGAATCCTTGGGCCTCAGTCTGGGTAGACCTCGACTCCACGGATTTCACGGGTTTACACTTGGCCGGCCCGACCACCCTCTCCAGCTTGGTGTCCAGCATCGACTTTCGAAGTTTCTGCAAGCTCCTCTTGAGGTCCTTGCTGATATTATGCTTCGATGACGCAAAGTCGATGATGGCGTCCAGCTGTTCCGTCGCCACCTCGAAGGCCGAAAGCCCATCGCGTTTGCGGTTCATCGCCTCCACAAGCCATGGGCCGTCAATAACCACTACCGGCGTTTTTTTAGCCGAGATGAAGGTTAAGTGACCCACGCTGGCGCTGCGCACTGAGCTGCCGGCTATTGCCTCTGGCCTCCTAGGCGGAGACCTTAACAACCCACCTCTTGCGAAGGGGTTGTCGCCTACACTACTACCACTAATTGATGAATTGACTTGGTTTTCCATTTTGGTCCCACGAGTTGCTCGTAAAAAAATGCTCACCACGCCAGAGCCCAGCATGACGCGGTAAGGGACAATTACTGTGGAGGGTGCCCAGGTACCCCACAGGCTCCGTTAAAGGCCTAGCTTATTATTTCACCCCCCTGGCCATGCATCCCCTCGGCACGGGTCGCTTGACGCCTTGGGATTAGGAGTTAGGGACGATGGTCCCGGTCTAACTCGCAGTGGCCATGGGGAGGGGTCGTCAAGCCCTTGGACAAAGTCCCTGCTGCCCCGTATGCAATGCATGTATATGAGTATGTATGTATAGTATATATGTATGTTTGTGTATGTATGTTTATAAGCGTGCACTGATAGACAAAAGCCTTCGCCATGTTATCATATAGATTACAATGAAAATATGACGAACACCTATGGCCATCAGTGTATGTATGTTTTTTTTTCTTCCTAAGCAATGGAGGGGGAATCTGCTCAACAGACATCCTGGGTTGTCCAGGAAGTGCGGGGTTGGGGGCCACCTCCAACAGCAAACGAGGGAGGCAGGACTGCATCCCCGACCCGCTAAACCGTTTCCATTGCCGCCAAGGCCATCGTCCCTTCAGTACAACCAGAAAGCAATGCTCCAAAGGGGGCCAGTGCATAACGCACCCTCGAGGTTAGCTGCGTGTCCTTGCAGCATCGAACATCGTGACTCGCTTTTTTAGAAGAACACCATGGTATCGTGCCAGCGCATTGCCGGCTTTCCAGGTGGCCTTACCACGCCCTATGTCCTCGGAAGGTGGGAAGGGTCAGCTTCGCGCCTGCTTCCCTCTGCACGACTGGTATAAAGAATGATGATGCCGCGTGCACCCCAAATTGACCTCTCTGCGATAGGGCCTATTCGCCAGCACACAGAGAAACTTGCCGACGCTGTGCCTACGCCTGCCCCAGCCTTGACGAGGACCTCTTTCCATCCTCGGGCTCGGAACCCGCCGTTCAGGCGTAAATAAGAGGTGGTCCAAGGGTTCGGAGTCGGCTTCATGGGTCATACCGGTGCCCTGTGGTCGAACTCGATCCTTTTATCGAACAAGTGGCCGCGTAAAGAACAACATGGTATCGTCACTTTCGCGGCGTCGGTCAACCGAAAGCGACGATACCATGTTGATCTTCACGCGGCCACTTGTTCGATAAAAGGATCGAGTTCGACCACAGGGCACCGGTATGACCCATGAAGCCAACTCCGAACCCTTGGGCCACCTCTTATTTACGCCTGAAATAGCCATTCCTCGAGTCCACGCGCCATTTTCTGTGTAGCTCCGAGACGATTTGGACGATAGCCGATAAAACGGCGTTCCAGCAAACTTCATCTTTACACATCCTTCGGGCTAGGTTGTCCGGGGTAGTGTCCAGACCACATGTCGCAAGCATGTGATCATGCATTGTGCGAAAACGCGGGAACACGAACAACACGTGTTCCGCCGTTTCATCTAAACCTGCGCACACCGGACACTCGGGCGAGGCCGAGTGTCCGAACCGGTGTAGGTACTGTCTGAAGCAACCATGCCCTGTAAGGACCTGGGTCAGGTGGAAAGTGATTTCCCCATGGCGCCTCTTGACCCACGTACCTATCTCCGGTATCAACCTATGTGTCCATCTACCCTTAGTGGAACTGTCCCACGCACGCTGCCATTTGACCATTGAGGCCAACCTGACAGTCCTACGGATGCCTCTCGTGCCGCGCATTTCGAAGCACTCTATGTCTTCACCGATAACGATGTCAATAGGCATCATACCGGTGATGACGCAAAGTGCATCGTGCGACACGGTACGGTACGCGCTCGCAACTCTCAGGCACATGTGCTTATACGTACTTTCTAACTTCGTTCTGTAGCAGTTAATACACAGGGCCGTGCCCCAAGCTGGTCCCCCATAGCTCAGTGTGGACAGAGCGACGCTAGCCAGAAGCTTGCGCTTGCTGGCATAAACCGCAGAGCTATTGGACATCATCCGGGACAATGCCACTATAGCTGTGGAGGCACGCTTGCAGGCGTAATTGACGTGGCTACCAAAGGTAAGCTTATCGTCGATCATTACCCCCAAGAGTTTGATGGAGCGTTCAGAGGTGACCGTGCAGTTGCCTGCCCTAAACACCGCTTGTTGCTCCGACTTTCGGTTGTTAACAACAACCACCTCAGTCTTGTAGTGAGCCAGTTCTAACTTCCTGGAACTCATCCACTCCTCCACAATTGCGATTGAGTGGGCCGCAGTCAACTCCACCTCCTCGATCGATTCGCCGTAGACCTCCAGCGTAATATCGTCAGCGAAGCGGACGATTACCATGCCCACCGGGAACTTCAACCTCAAGACACCGTCGTACATGACGTTCCATAACACCGGACCCAGTATGGAACCTTGCGGAACCCCTGAGGTTATGTCAACGCACTTCCGACCCGCCTCCGTGTCGTATACCAGTACTCGATTCTGGAAGTAGCTTCCGAGAATCTTGTACAGGTACTCGGGAATTCCAAGACGCAGGAGCGCATCTGCAATAGCTGCCCAACTGACACTATTTAAAGCATTCCTCACGTCGAGAGTCACTACTGCACAATAGCAAACTCCCCTCCTCTTACGCTGGATAGCTATCTCCGCGGATTTGGTAACCGACAAAATAGCGTCTACGGTCGACTTACCCTTTTGGAAGCCAAACTGGTTACTCGATAGACCATCCGCACCCTCCGTGCGTATCAACAACCTGTTGAGGATGATCTTCTCGAGCACCTTCCCCAGCCGAGCACCATATGCCAACGGATCCCCCGGTGGTTTCTCGCCTTTGGCAATGCGACCAAACTCTGCCTTTTCCATGCTTCAGGGAAGACTCCCTCGTCCAGGCATCTCTGCATGACAGATCTTAACATCTCGGGAGCCTCAGCAATGGCAGCTTTGATGGCCAGGTTCGGAATACCATCCGGTCCTGGCGCCTTATCTACACTAAGGGACTGTGCAATCCCCGCAAGTTCCGGCAGCTCCACAAAGGGAGGCCAGGGACTTGGGTCGTGACGTGGGAAGAGCTCCGCGATGATCTTCTCCAGCATCTCTAGAGACCGCTCTGTAAGGGCCATCGTCCCACGTGTCATGGCCATTACGACTCTATAAGCGTCACCCCATGGATTCGCGTTGGCACTTTGACACAGGCCCTCAAAGCAGGCTTTTTTGCTTGATCTAATCTCAGTCTTCAGAGCGGCTCTAGCAGCCACGAACGCCACCCGTCGTTCAACACGCTCCTCTTCTGTGCGTGCTCGCTGCATCCGCCTCCTTGTCCGTAGGCAGGCGCGGCGCAGGTTCGCAATGGCCTCCGGTGGCCTCCCATTCCTAGGGTGGACTTTCCTAGGCATGGTGGCATCGCATGCACGCGAGAGTTATGTCTGAGAATGGAAATGGTGTAGAAACATGCTTTTCAGTCATAAAGTTTACCATAATCAAGTGAACATTGTATTTTCGTCATTTTTTACCATCGTTTATTTATTTACCAGCTGAGTCAATGAAATGTCATTTAGGTATCAGCCAGAAACATGAATATACGCAAAGGATATTTCTGATATTACCAAATTAAGAAAAAAAAATACTATTTCCGGTCAACGAGCATCTAGTTATGTTATTTGTTTACCTCTAGCTTGGTCGATGCAAATGGAATAACCTTAAAATGACAGATGATAGTGTAAACATTTCTGTAAATATTTCTGGCAGGCATTTGAAAGGGAAACATTTTTTTCTTAGTGGGTGAAGATAACAAAATTTAGAAAAAAAATTGTGTTTCCTTTCAACAAACATAGTAAAGTAAGATGTTTACCGTTTGCTTTACCGCAGGTGGTCGCAGCTAAAAAAAATTAGATGATAGATAAAAGTGTAAATATTTACTCAGGGGATGTTCCTGGAGAGGATTTAATGGGGAAACATACTTTCTTGGCGGCTGAAGATAATGAAATTTTGAAGAAAGTGTATCCGTTCAACAAACATAGTTAAGTTATTTGTTTACCATAAACTTGGTCGCGGACGATTGCAGCTATAATGGCCTTTGAATGATAACTAGAAGTGTCAATATTTACTTAGAGGAAGTTTCAAGAGAAAATTTTGGAAAGCAAACATAAGCTTAATAAAACTTAGTAGGCTGACCAGATCATTTCGGTGAAAAAAACGGGAAAACGCGTTTGCAATACGGGTCATGTCAAAAAAACCTTGTGATAAAATTCAAAAACTGTAGAAATTTCAAAATGTATTGGCTAAATTTTCTTTTTATGTGTAATAAATTAGAAATATTTTAGAGTGAATAATTCATCACCAGAATCTTCAATTGTATTAAGTTAGTTGTGGCAAAATACCTAACTACAAATATTTCACTCTTCGAAGGCAACGCGGACTAAAACACCAAAGAACAGAAAACGACGCATATTTAAATATATTTAAAAAAAAATGGGAACCTTTTAGACATGCATTAAGGATTATATTATGACCAATTTCAAAAACTTTTCCAATACTGAACAATTGGAAATAACAAACAATAGTCCAAATCCCTACCTAAGGCCGGTTTTGACCATTAGAAGGCTAAGAAAAAATAGTTTCGAAAAATTGGGCCTAGATTGGGAAAAAAACGAAAAATTATTTCACTTCCAATACCTCAGAAACTGTGATGACCATTTCGAACCGTTCGAAAATAATATTAAAATTCTTGTCTAACAAATCGCAAAACAAGTTCCAGGAGCTAATTGTAAGTGGAATTTGTTGGAATTTTTGGGTTAGGTTCGAGAGGCAGAGGTTCGCCTTGGTTAACGAGCTGCTAATGCGACAGACAAATAAGAGAAAGCAACTGATTGAATTTCTAATTGAATGTAGGAAACGAGCTTTTTCGTTCATTTCCAATTCTAGCAGTTTCTACCAGAATAGTCAAGTTGAAGGTAAAGCATAGGAATGGAAACGGTATGGAAGTCCATTTCTAGTTCTAGCGATTGCAAACATGAGAAATATAGAGTAAGATATAAAGAAGGATAATGGAACGGACCTCGGGTTGAACCCACGATCTCCTGCGTATGAGGCAGAAGCCATATGACTACCAAGCCCGTTTGTTTTATCGAATTTTATTAAAATTCCATGAAGTGGTTCCGTTTTTTTTTTGTGGCAACGTGCAATGCACGCTAAAATGGGATGAGATTGAGAACCCAACGAAGAAAGTGATTACCCTCCAATACATTTTTCGAACAAAATCTGTCACATGTTGTGAATATGCGTAAATAGAGTTTCAAACATAGTTACTTTTTTTTATTTGGCCCAATGTCACTCCCTCTGAGGGGTGACCCAATTTTAAACTATTTATAGTTTTGAAGAATTTGCCAAATTTATTATTTTTTCTCCGCACAGTAGTGAATTTATTATTCAAGATCGTACCAAGCTAATTAAAAATTGAGTCTAAGGTTAACTACCAGAGCTTTGTAACATTTATTTGGAACATATCACATTTCGGCCTAATGTCATGTCACCCCCACTGATGGTATGCAAAAAAATCACGTAATGTGTTCAACTGGATTATCTCAAATTCGAAGCCCAATGACATTATCATTGCTCCATGTACAATAATGGAGCAATGAATCGGGCTGCCACTACTAGAAAATGGTGTTTCCGATACAGATCAAATACGAAAATACGGAGGGATTCGAAGTATTTTTCGCAGAAGTAAAACCGTAAGAAAAACTATGCTCATGTGAAACCAGTTGACGTTATATCGTTTGTTAATTCCCACTAAGCTCAGCATATGTGGCTGCAGTTCACCCCATCCGAAGAGTTCTGGACCCGTTGTTGCGGTTTGTTGGTCGCAAAAAACGGTCAAGATGTAGATCGAAAAAGTTTCAAGCTTCTTTTGCCGATGGTTAGAGATTATTCGTGGAATGTTTTCAGCGGTGTTACTAGTACTGGACTAGACGTTTTGGTAATGTTTCATAGAATAAATTTTCAATTAAAAATTTTCCAATTCAATGTGTAAATTTCATATTTTTATGCATTTCGTACGTTTATGTTCTTCATATTAACTTATTCTACACTATCACAGCCCCTATTGAGATGGTTAACCTTTTAAAGACCAGGAATTCATGCACTTGCATCGGATAGTAACCGCGCGCAAGTACTTTCATCGTTCTCCAATCTTCCTGTGCTTATGTTTTTTTTTCCACACTCGTGTTGCTCTCGGTAAGAGTTTTGCCGGTCATATTGAATCGAGTGTAATATCATATCGCCAACTTCCATACGGATGAAAACCAATCCGGTTCCTCCTGCGGGACAGATCAAACTGGAAACTTTTGCAATCCTTTGCACTGTCTCTTACCGTCCGGAATCGGACGGGTCGGTGCTTGGGAAATAATTGTACGGAAAATCGATACTTTTTCCTTCGAAGCGATTGGATTACTAAACTCTATGATTGCATATATTCATGATGTCATAAATTCATGAAAATGGAAATGGAGATAAACGAATAAACCAACTGGCGCTTTCGACATCACCGGTCGCGTATTCTACTCAGTGGCGGTCCACCGAGAAAAAGTCACACAATCTTTAAACAGTTGTTGTCACAGTTCAATTCGTCTCATTGCATAATAAGATCCGCATAAGAAGCCAGGAAAATACCGCAACACCCTTCGCATCAGCAAATGACTGTTGGATACCCCCAGACCGCCTCGTGCTTTCGTGCTGTGTGGTTCTTTTCTCTCTTTGCTGAAGGAAGTTTGTGATACTACCCGAAGATCTTTTAATTTCAACAGTGCTTCTCAGCGTTATTTGTACCTACTGATCCCGTTACGATCTTTGCTTGGACCCGTGCCTTCGTTTTGCGATGGACCCGTTTGCGGAAGTAAAATTCCGACAAGACCTCTTAGAAGATCACGTCTTCACGCTCAGCAATGAGCATTAGTAAAAACATGAGGAAGGGTGAGTCTCTGAATTCTTCACTTCCTTCTAAGAAACAAGGTTTCAAGACCGTCCTGCCAAAGCGCGGAAAAAATAGAAGGAATCTGGAGATTTCAGATATTCCTTCTAATTCTAACATTGAAAATAAAACTTCTCCTATCGAACTGAGCATTTGATACATGACGAAATTGAGCAAATCGAATCTTCCTCTGATTCGATCTATGCGAAAAAGCAAAGGATTGCGCCAATTGTGGTATCTGTTGCCGAGTTTTCTGGCTTCAGGAATGAAATTTTGAGTAACCTTCAGGGGATCAAGGTTTCATTTCAGATTGCCAGGAAGGGTGACTGCCGCGTTTTGCCGGGATCCTTTGACGATCGCAAACTTCTTCTTGGCCTGGTGAAAATCCAAGTAATTTTCCAATTACTTGGATTTTCACCAGGCCAAGTAATTATGATGAAAAGAAATCTCGCTCTGGAACTTCCCAGAGGAGTATTTCTCAAGAATTTTGTTTACTTCACTTTAACAAAAGATTGGAAAAGGCCTGCATTATGTCCCATGTCCGTATTACATGGGAACATTTTAGCAGGCCTGGGGCCAAGGCAGACAAGCATCGCTGCAGGCTGGCAAAATTCAATTCTGAAAATTTACCGATGATAAATGATTTCATACCCATTCTTCAACGGAAAATAACGTTCGTTCTGACAATTCCGGCAGGATGTCTGCTTCCGACTTTGATTTTCTAAATGAACAATTGCATCACATGATTGATGCAATGTTCAAAGCAAATACCAAAACTGAAGCTGTTCAGGTTGGTAACAAATTTGCTCAAAAAAATGTTATTGGATTTCGTTTTAAAGGATCCAAATAATTCTTTGAACATTTTAAATTTGAATGCCCGCTCTTTAAAGGGTAAGGAAGATGAATTATTCAATTTCCTATCAGTTCATAATGTGCGCATTGCCATTATAACTGAAACATATTTAAAACCTAGACTCACTCTGGACTTTTATTATTTTATTTACCGAAATGATCATCTTGACAGCACCTGTGGTGGGGTCGCCGATATCATTAATAGACGCATCAAACATAAATTATATCACTTGTCATAAGACGAGTTAGTACAATCCCATTGAATTCCACCACTTAATTGTATCTTGACAGATACGTATTTCGACCTCAAATGTAAGGCCGTCTTCAGTGTCTCGTACTTGACTCGACTTCGAGTCGAGTCAAGTACGAGACACTGAAGACGGCCTTACATTTGAGGTCGAAATACGTATCTGTCAAGATACAATTAAGTAGTGGAATTCAATGGGATTGTACTAACTCGTCTTATGACAAGTGAAGACATTCCACTAAAAAGCTCAAAATCCTCCTTTCAAGAGGCCCGGAAGCCTCCTTTCAAGAGGCCCAGAAGCCTCCTTTCAAGAGGCCCAGAAGCCTCCTTTCAAGAGGCCCGGAAGCCTCCTTTCAAGAGGCCCAGAAGCCTCCTTTCAAGAGGCCCAGAAGCCCCCTTTCAAGAGGCCCAGAAGCCTCCTTTCAAGAGGCCCAGAAGCCTCCTTTCAAGAGGCCCAGAAGCCTCCTTTCAAGAGGCCCAGAAGCCTCCTTTCAAGAGGCCCAGAAGCCTCCTTTCAAGAGGCCCAGAAGCCTCCTTTCAAGAGGCCCAGAAGCCTCCTTTCAAGAGGCCCGGAAGCCTCCTTTCAAGAGGCCCGGAAGCCTCCTTTCAAGAGGCCCGGAAGCCTCCTTTCAAGAGGCCCGGAAGCCTCCTTTCAAGAGGCCCGGAAGCCTCCTTTCAAGAGGCCCGGAAGCCTCCTGTCAAGAGGGTTGGCATTAACCTTTCTAAGGGCTTGTAGGCCTACATTCAAGAGGCTTGGCATTCACCTTTCTTGGGGCTTATAAGCCTACGTTCAAGAGGCTTAAAGGCGTAATTTTAGCATCTCTCGCTTAACTTTTCAAAAGGACCTAAGTAACATTTTTTTCATAAATTAATTTGAATAGCGCAATCAACATAACAACATGAAAGCTATTTATTGCAGTATTCAAATTAAATCATGAAAAAATGTTATAAATCCTTTGAAAGTTAAGCGAGATCTCTTTAAAAGCTCGGAATAATGAAAATTTCAGCTAACTTTATGGAGAGTCATATATTCCGTTAATTTTTAGTTCCTTTCTCCATATATGTTATGAGTTAAACTTATTTTCATTTACAGCAAAACATAGGGGGTACCTCAAATAATTCAAAAGCGCGAAGGGGTACCTCGCAAGAAAAATGTAGAGAACCGCTGCCTTTGATCCTCTTTAAAGCAGGCTTCCAAACATCTTGAAAAAATAATTCCTAGCCTTTTGAAAAGAGGATTCCTAGTCGTCCGAGCTGGTTAGAGAGGCTTCCGAAAAGTGTAGAAGGTTGCTTCTAATCTTCTTGAAACAAAACAACTGAGTTTTTCGGGAAAAAGCGCTTCGACCCGTTAAACTCAAGACTTTAGTTCAGAAGCATATTGTTAACATATTAATCAAAATATTGTTTTAATCAGGAAGATTGCATAGAAGAATTTGTTAATTTGCTCATTCGTCGTTTTGTCCTTTTGTCTTTTGTCCTGCAGCCCTTCATCCATTATTCTCGTTATAGAGAAATCTCTTACTTATCATTTCTGTATACATTTACGATATGTAGCATATCATGAGACACTTTTTTTCACAAGCTATCATGATAAAGAACCGATTTGCGGAATTAAACCCCATGATAAATTTCTTTCAAGAAGCTCCAAACGCGGGGCACTGGTTCTGATGATCCATTTAAACTTGTTTTACACAGCTGTACGGTTCCCAACACAAAATGAGTAAGAACATGAGGTTGATATTGTCATTAATATGAACCATCGTTCTATTTAAAATAATCTTTTCAAACAGTTTGCTTATTGAAGTTTTCTCTTTCTGGGATCCAACTTTGCGACATTATTCTCAAAGTTGATATTTCTCAGAATAGTGAAACGTTTTCAACTTCATTTTGCAAATCTCGCCAAATAACTTTCAACGCGAGATCGCGAGTCCTTTGGTATTGCCTTCACCTCACATTTTTAAGACGGATCAGTAGCTGAAGATCGTCGTCAATAATAATGAAGTTGAATTTAATTTCACATTTAGGAATTGCAATTCCTCTAGCTTCGACAATTAAATTTGTCAAAGATCAAGAGCATTATTAATATCACTTTTGGCATCGAGAGGAACATCAACATCAAAATTCCTATCGATATACGTTTTATATAAATCACAATCAGCTCTATGATAATTAAAAGTAGATCTGATTGGATTGTTAATGGGTTCTTGTTAGATTTCAAATGTCACAGGAAGGTGATCAGAGTCAAAGTCAGCATTAGTTACCAATTGGCCACACAGCTGACTTGAATCCGTTAAAACCAAATCAATTGTCCAAGGATTTCGAGTGGATGAAAAATAAGTTGGGCCATTGGGATATTGAATAGTATAATATCCCGCAGAACAATCTACAAATAAAATTTTGCCGTTGGAATTGCTTTGAGCATTATTCCATGAACGGTGTTTGGCATTGAAGTCACCAATTACGATGAATTTTGATTTGTTGCGAGTCAGAATTTGAAGATCAGCTTTTAACAATTTTTTTGCTGCCCATTGCATTGAAAAGGCAAGTAGGCTGCAATGGAGGAAACTTGTCCAAAATTTGTTTTAACAGAAACTCCCAAGGTTTCAAAAACTTTGGTTTCAAAAAAAGAATATAATTTATGATAAGAAAATTATTTTGAGCTTTTTAGTGGAATGTCTTCACTTGTCATAAGACGAGTTAGTACAATCCCATTGAATTCCACCACTTAATTGTATCTTGACAGATACGTATTTCGACCTCAAATGTAAGGCCGTCTTCAGTGTCTCGTACTTGACTCGACTCGAAGTCGAAAAAAATTGTTAAAAGCTGATCTTCAAATTCTGACTCGCAACAAATCAAAATTCATCGTAATTGGTGACTTCAATGCCAAACACCGTTCATGGAATAATGCTCAAAGCAATTCCAACGGCAAAATTTTATTTGTAGATTGTTCTGCGGGATATTATACTATTCAATATCCCAATGGCCCAACTTATTTTTCATCCACTCGAAATCCTTGGACAATTGATTTGGTTTTAACGGATTCAAGTCAGCTGTGTGGCCAATTGGTAACTAATGCTGACTTTGACTCTGATCACCTTCCTGTGACATTTGAAATCTAACAAGAACCCATTAACAATCCAATCAGATCTACTTTTAATTATCATAGAGCTGATTGTGATTTTTTTTTTTTTTTTTTTTTTTCCAAGTTCGTTTATTTGGTAGGCTCAGGCGTGTATAACACTTTACGGAGCCATGGTTCTTTGTGATATATACAATCAATATCATTTAATTTTTCAGTTAGTAAGAGAGGGGTAGAAGCCAGCGTACTCGTGGTGACTCGAGGTTAGTTTACAATGTTTAAGGATGGACAGGGCTAAGGATTTGGGATCAGGGAATTTCAGCTTCTCATCCGGGTATTTGGCGTCAGGGACGATGTGGCGTGTCGTCGTGCTCGAGGAATGGTTCGACTGGGAGCATCTTCCGGATGGCAGAGCTATGGTGCTCTACGGAACAGAAAGCAGAGACTAAACACAAAAAAAACTTTGAAGAAAGAAAAAAAAACTATTAGATTTTGATATCAGAAGCACAAAGAAAACTATAAATGGCCTGCATATAGACCACATCACGATCCCCCAAAACACCTCGAACTTCCCTGAAGGGTTGTTTACCTCGGGCCACTAGGGTATCCAATAATTGCTCTCTGGAGGCGTCATTTTCCGAGCAGGACCAAACTACGTGATCGATGTCATCATAACCGGCTCCGCACCTACATAAGTTGCTATCGACAAGTTTTATCCTGTACAGATGTGCGTTTAGTGAATAGTGATTAGACATAAGTCTCGACATCATGCGAATGAAGCCTCGACTTAAGTCCTCACCTCTGAACCACGCTCGCCCAGAAACTTTTGGAACTATAGAAAATAGCCACCGTCCAAGTTCGTTGTGTGTCCAATTATTTTGCCAACTTTGAAGAGTACTCTGACGGACTAATGGGAAAAACTCGTTGCTCGAGAATTGTCTATCATAAACCTCACCTTCCTGTGCGCCCACCTTTGCCAGCGAGTCTGCCTTCTCATTGCCGTAGATTGAGCAGTGAGAAGGGACCCAAACAAAGGTAATCTTGAATGATCTTTCGACCAAAACACGCATCTGCTCTCTTATGTTTGTAAGAAAGTAAGATGCGTGTTTTCATCGACCGGAGTGCCTCGATAGAACTAAGACTATCCGAGAAGATGAAATAATGGTCTACGGGCTGATTGGAAATTATCCCCAAAGCGAAGTTAATTGCTGCCAGCTCAGCAACATAAACCGAACACGGTTCCTGAAGTTTTTGGAAGGTGGTTGAAGTCACATTGAAAACACCGAAGCCAGTGGATCCGTTGATGCGAGAACCATCAGTGAAATATCTGTTGTTGCAATTGACATGTTCATATTTTTCAGAAAAAAGTGAGGGAATAGATATTTGTCGAAGATGATCTGGTATTCCTTGAATAGCATGTTTCATGGACAGATCGTATACAATTGAGGAACTGTCGTTGGTGAAGTGAACTCGAGGTGGATTATAACACGGAAGACAAAGATCTGATGATATGTAGTTGAGATAAACTCTCAGGAATCTTGAACTACATGTTAGTTCAAGCATATTATCGAAGTTATGTAAGACAAGTGTGTTACTTGTCCCACATTTGATGAGTATTCTAAGTGAGAGCTCCCAGTAACGGTGCTTTAAAGGAGTGACTCCAGCAAGCACCTCCAGGCTCATGTTATGCGTTGAATGCATACAGCCAAGAGCAATACGCAAACAACGATATTGAATTCGTTCCAATTTGATTAGGTGGCAATCAGATGCTGAGTGGAAGCAGAAGGAGCCATACTCTAAAACAGAGAGAATAGTCGTTCTATAGAGTTTGATGAGGTCTTCCGGGTGAGCACCCCACCATGTTCCGGAGATAGAACGTAGAAAATTGATCCTTTTCCGGCATTTTTGTATCAAATACTCAATGTGGAGTTTCCAGGTACATTTGGAATCAAACACGACCCCAAGGTATTTAGAAGATAAAGATTGGTTGATGTCATCATTCAACAGCTTGAGTTTCAGTTGAGCAGGATACCGCTTCTTAGTAAACACAACCAACTGAGTTTTTTGCGGTGAAAACTCGATCCCTAGATGTCTGGCCCAAACAGTCAGATTATCCAGGGTACTTTGCAATGGTCCTTGCAAGACAGCTGCACATGGACCTCTTAGAGAGACCACGGCATCATCTGCAAGTTGTCTAAGCGTGCATTGTCCTTCCAAACAATTGTCAATATCTTTAACATAGAAATTATAAAGCAAGGGACTTAAACATGAACCTTGGGGAAGGCCCATGTAACTATTTCTGGAAGTTGTCAGAGTGCCGAGTGTGAAGTTCATTTGTTTTTCTGACAACAAATTGTACAAGAAATTATTTAAAAATACGGGTAGCCCATTACTGTGCAGATTGTCTGACAGTACTTCAATGGAAACTGAATCAAAAGCGCCCTTAATATCCAAGAATACTGAAGCCAATTGCTCCTTGTGCGCAAAAGCCAGTTGTATATCTGAAGAAAGCAACGCTAGACAATCGTTTGTTCCTTTACCTTTACGAAATCCAAACTGAGTATTTGACAGTAATGCATTTTGCTCGACCCAATGGTCGATTCTTGAAAGGATCATTTTCTCCAATAATTTTCTCATGCATGATAGCATGGCAATCGGTCGGTATGAATTGTGATTAGACGCTGGTTTCCCAGGCTTTTGAATAGCTATTACTTTGACCTGTCGCCATTCAGGTGGCACAATGTTGTACTCCATGAAACAGTTGTACAGGTCAAGTAATCGTCTTTTTGCGATATCTGGGAGGTTTTTCAGAAGATTGAATTTGATGTTATCGCATCCCGGAGCAGAGTTATTCGATGAAAGAAGAGACATAGATAGTTCCAGCATTGTGAATGGTCCACCCAAAGAACCGGGATCAGTGACTGATTCTCGAAATAGCGGTTCTGCTGGTACGGAATCTGGACAGACCTTTTTTGCGAAGTTGAATATCCATCGATTGGAGTATTCTTCACTCTCGTTGGTAGATGTGCGGTTCCGCATGTTGCGGGCCGTTTTCCAAAGTGTTGCCATTGAGGTTTCTCGCGATAGTCCCTCGACAAAACGTCGCCAGTAGCTACGTTTTTTAGCCTTGAGAAGGTTTTTGAGCTTTCTTTCAAGCCTCAAATACTCTTCGAAAAGCTCAGACCTTCCGTGTTTACGGAAAGCCTTGAAGGCATCAGATTTCTCAGAATACAACTTAGTACATTCATCATCCCAACCAGGAGTGGCTGGTCTTCTTATGACGGATGTACTTGGAACGCGTCGTTTCTGAGCTTCTAGTGCGCTTTTTTTAATTAATTCGGTAAGGAATTGATATTCATCCAGAGGTGGAAGAACATCAGTTGATTCAATACCAATATTTACCGCCGATGCAAATTTTTGCCAGTCAATGTTCTTCGTGAGGTCGAAAGGAACATTAACTGGCTCAGATTGATGATAGCTACTTTTAATTGTGGTAACTATCGGCATATGGTCACTACCGTGGGGATCTTGGATAACCTTCCACGTGCAATCTAACGATAGTGAATTTGAACATAAAGACAGATCAATACGGCTTTGTTGACCATTTGGTCCTATTCGAGTTACTTCACCAGTGTTCAAAATATTCAAATTGAAATCGTCACACAAATCATAGAAAATAGGCGCTCTATAATCGTCATACGTTTCGCCCCATCCAATACCATGTGCGTTCATATCACCCAATATCAATACTGGAGATGATAGAAGGGAGACTGCGCTCCAAAATGTCGACGATTAATAGAGGCATTTGGAGGAATGTACACTGAAGCTATGCAAAGATCTTTATTCTTCACATTTACTTGGCATGCGACGATTTCTAAGCCGGGAACAGTCGGAATGGGAATTCTGTAGAAGGAGTAGCATTTTTTGATCCCCAAAAGAACGCCACCATAATGATCATCCCGATCTTGGCGAATAATGTTAAAATCGTGGAAGTTGATTTCATCTTCAGAAGAAAGCCATGTTTCACAGAGAGCAAATATGTCGCAATCGGAATTGCGAATCAAAAACTTGAACACGTCTAATTTATTTTTAAGACTATGACAGTTCCACTGCAGCACAGTGATTGTATCTTGTGTAATAGCCGTATAATCCATCGAAAGATACAATTCCTGCAAGAAGGGGCCATGAAACAGTCAATTGCTTCAGATAACTTTCCACTGTTGGTATAAAGAGGTCAATGATTGGCCTCAATGAATTCGGAATATTGAATAAATTCAAAAAACGGTCCACAAGGTCCTTAAAGGAGATCAATCCTCGCTTGGACGGAGTACTGTTTTGGGAAGAATGAATTGAAGTTTTCTTTCATTGATTCTCCTAGCCGGATGTTTCTTGGAAACATCGGTTTTGGGCAATGGCAGAATGTCTTGCTGCAAGATGGATCCAAAGGAGCAGTGAAGACAGGTTGCTTCGGGATTTTAAATAATCCCCATTGCCTTCAGATTTGGGCAAGCTTTTATGGATGACTTTTGATTTCTTACGGCGCGATCCAGGGGAAGACGGTTGCTTCCTCTTTTCGGGCACGTGTACATCCGTAGAATCATCCATATCAGCTGTGTCAGAGTCCAATTCGTCAATGCATATGGAATCATAATAATCACTTACTTGAACGGTAGCTGAAATAGCAGCCTTTGCAGTGGTATCGGCGGATGTGTCTTGCGCTTTAACCATTTCCGCATAAGTCTGCTTGGAGCGCTGTACCAACGAGCGCTTCACTTTTAGGTGCGCTTTCTGTACACCGGGCAATCTTGCAAACCATGGGCAGGAGCCATACCGCAATAAGCACATTTTGTGGCTTGTTGCTGGCAGGATTCCTCCCGATGTCTTTCGAAACATTTACCACAACGTGGTTTGTTGTCACAAAACTCGGCAGTGTGACCAAGTTGTTTGCAATTGGTACAATTAAATACCCTTGGTACAAAAAGACGCACCGGAAACAACATATTCTCTAAATCGACATATTTTGGGAGAATCGAACCGGCAAACGCAAGGGGTGTCTCACCGTCATCAATCGCAGCGAATTTGAATCGAAATAAATTCGATTTAAAGCGAATGGCATTTATAGCCACTGCTTGATCAATTTTGCAACACACCTTCTGCGATACTGAACTGTATTTTTTTGTCCAAGCAAGCGTGGATTTATCAGTTACCAATGACGTCAAGTTGTTTATTTTTCCACCAACAAGAAAATGGACATGATTTCTGATTTGATATTGTTTACATAATGTAATAATATATTCATTATTTATTATTTCAGATTGTAAACTAACCCTTGCCGCGATAATGGAAAACAGCTGGAAAAAGCTTTGGAAATTTTCGTGCGTTCAGCAATACTAACTAAAGCTACTTACCCGTTGCCTACAAATTTATAATACATTTGACTTTGAGCTTTGATTTGAATAATTGCAGCGCAACTTTTATATTCGTCATCCTGTAAAATACTATATGGATATGCTCTGATCATATGTAGAAATAGTTGGATGTTCATAGCCCCAATTAGGTACTCGAGGATATGTTGTTCATTTCCGGGCAAGTGCTACCACAACCTCAGTTCTACGACTGACGAAATTCGTATGATATGGGATGTGACAGCTGGCCCTCATAGCTTATACTTTAGGTTTAGATTTATTCACTAAGCTCAAGAAATTATAAATGTTTCATCCATTGGAATTCGTTTGAAATTGGGGATAACATTTGGGATAACATCTATATCGTATACATATGCGTAACATTTACTTTCGTGAAGTGGAAGAGTATCTTGCTTCCTTCTTAATCTCTTCACTTCATATCAATTAGCATATGAGACCCAAGCTAAAACACGGCCCCAACAAGAACAGGAACAAGAAGAAAGAAGAACAAGAGTCTTATTTTTGCTACAATTGTGTAACTATCTAGGACTATCACTCTCACTAAGGATTAGCAATGAGCATGTTTTCTTGCTTGCTGTAATTTGTAGACGTTCTGTGATAGTTCGGATAGTTCACATATAAATATTTTCTTTTCATAATACCTACTTGTTTACTATTACTGTCATCGTTCGATTTGACAGATGGTTTATACGTTACGTTGCTAAAATCAGCAATTGCGCTTTCAATCAAACTCGATTGCATCGAAATAAAGTCGCTTTGGTTACTTCGTTAATTTCTGCAGATAAATTCAATTTAATCTATGTGAGACACCCCTTGGGCAAACGTCACCCGAAGCGAGCCTGACTTGGAATATACCTTTTTGCCATCTACCATGGTTGCTGAGTGCAATTCCTTGCAATCCAGAATATCCACGGTAGACTCCATTGCGTTCTTTAAGCGGCCTTTTCCCGCAAGTACATCCTTGCAAGTCAGGCTCGCTGCGTTGATCACACCTTCGATTTCGACCTCCCGCGAGGGGACATAAACTAAATATTCTACATTGTACGCCTTGTCTTTAGCAATTTCGTTCGCCACCTGATATGTAGGTGCGGTGATTCGTAACTTGTTGCTGTTGATCTCATTAAAATCAAGCTTCGTAAAACGACGCGTCAAATCTCGCTTAATGCGAAGCAAGTCTAGGCTTTTCATTTTCTGCCGAAAGTAAACAATCCAAGGCCCAGGCGAACTCGCATGGTACAATCGTGATACAATTTTTTGAGGCCCATCGCCTCCCACAATTTCTGCCTTCATTTTCACCTCGCAAAATGGAAGGACAATCATTTCTTATGCTAACTAAGAACTAATAGCAAATTAGAAAAAATAAAAAAAACTAATTTAATGTATTATAATTAATCCCACTCTGTATCAGAGAGATGGGAGAACAATAAAACAATGCCTTCCACTTATCTGCGCTGCTGCTGTAGGTAGCAACAGAAACAATAGCCTGCTTCACTGGCGTCGCCAGAAGCAGCTACTTCGCTCGCCGACAGTAATCGCCTTGGATCCGTAGGTAGGCACCACACAATAGACACGCACTACCGAACAAAACCCGCGATGAGACACAGCACACACGTCTGGCTCGTTCGAACTATCGGCACGGAATGAATGATTGTGATTTATATAAAACGTATATCGATAGGAATTTTGATGTTGATGTTCCTCTCGATGCCAAAAGTGATATTAATAATGCTCTTGATCTTTGACAAATTTAATTGTCGAAGCTAGAGGAATTGCAATTCCTAAATGTGAAATTAAATTCAACTTCATTATTATTGACGACGATCTTCAGCTACTGATCCGTCTTAAAAATGTGAGGTGAAGGCAATACCAAAGGACTCGCGATCTCGCGTTGAAAGTTATTTGGCGAGATTTGCAAAATGAAGTTGAAAACGTTTCACTATTCTGAGAAATATCAACTTTGAGAATAATGTCGCAAAGTTGGATCCCAGAAAGAGAAAACTTCAATAAGCAAACTGTTTGAAAAGATTATTTTAAATAGAACGATGGTTCATATTAATGACAATATCAACCTCATGTTCTTACTCATTTTGTGTTGGGAACCGTACAGCTGTGTAAAACAAGTTTAAATGGATCATCAGAACCAGTGCCCCGCGTTTGGAGCTTCTTGAAAGAAATTTATCATGGGGTTTAATTCCGCAAATCGGTTCTTTATCATGATAGCTTGTGAAAAAAAGTGTCTCATGATATGCTACATATCGTAAATGTATACAGAAATGATAAGTAAGAGATTTCTCTATAACGAGAATAATGGATGAAGGGCTGCAGGACAAAACGACGAATGAGCAAATTAACAAATTCTTCTATGCAATCTTCCTGATTAAAACAATATTTTGATTAATATGTTAACAATATGCTTCTGAACTAAAGTCTTGAGTTTAACGGGTCGAAGCGCTTTTTCCCGAAAAACTCAGTTGTTTTGTTTCAAGAAGATTAGAAGCAACCTTCTACACTTTTCGGAAGCCTCTCTAACCAGCTCGGACGACTAGGAATCCTCTTTTCAAAAGGCTAGGAATTATTTTTTCAAGATGTTTGGAAGCCTGCTTTAAAGAGGATCAAAGGCAGCGGTTCTCTACATTTTTCTTGCGAGGTACCCCTTCGCGCTTTTGAATTATTTGAGGTACCCCCTATGTTTTGCTGTAAATGAAACTAGGTTTAACTCATAACATATATGGAGAAAGGAACTAAAAATTAACGAAATATATGACTCTCCATAAAGTTAGCTGAAATTTTCATTATTCCGAGCTTTTAAAGAGATCTCGCTTAACTTTTCAAAAGGACCTAAGTAACATTTTTTTCATGATTTAATTTGAATACTGCAATAAATAGCTTTCATGTTGTTATGTTGATTGCGCTATTCAAATTAATTTATGAAAAAAATGTTACTTAGGTCCTTTTGAAAAGTTAAGCGAGAGATGCTAAAATTACGCCTTTAAGCCTCTTGAACGTAGGCTTACAAGCCCCAAGAAAGGTGAATGCCAAGCCTCTTGAATGTAGGCCTACAAGCCCTTAGAAAGGTTAATGCCAACCCTCTTGACAGGAGGCTTCCGGGCCTCTTGAAAGGAGGCTTCCGGGCCTCTTGAAAGGAGGCTTCCGGGCCTCTTGAAAGGAGGCTTCCGGGCCTCTTGAAAGGAGGCTTCTGGGCCTCTTGAAAGGAGGCTTCTGGGCCTCTTGAAAGGAGGCTTCTGGGCCTCTTGAAAGGAGGCTTCTGGGCCTCTTGAAAGGAGGCTTCTGGGCCTCTTGAAAGGAGGCTTCCGGGCCTCTTGAAAGGAGGCTTCCGGGCCTCTTGAAAGGAGGCTTCTGGGCCTCTTGAAAGGAGGCTTCTGGGCCTCTTGAAAGGAGGCTTCCGGGCCTCTTGAAAGGAGGCTTCCGGGCCTCTTGAAAGGAGGCTTCAGGCTTCTTGAAAGGAGGCTTCCGGGCCTCTTGAAAGGAGGCTTCCGGGCCTCTTGAAAGGAGGCTTCCGGGCCTCTTGAAAGGAGGCTTCCGGGCCTCTTGAAAGGAGGCTTCCGGGCCTCTTGAAAGGAGGCTTCCGGGCCTCTTGAAAGGAGGCTTCCGGGCCTCTTGAAAGGAGGCTTCCGGGGCCTCTTGAAAGGAGGCTTCCGGGCCTCTTGAAAGGAGGCTTCCCGGGCCTCTTGAAAGGAGGCTTCCGGGCCTCTTGAAAGGAGGCTTCCGGGCCTCTTGAAAGGAGGCTTCCGGGCCTCTTGAAAGGAGGCTTCCGGGCCTCTTGAAAGGAGGCTTCCGGGCCTCTTGAAAGGAGGCTTCCGGGCCTCTTGAAAGGAGGCTTCCAGGCCTCTTGAAAGGAGGCTTCCGGGCCTCTTGAAAGGAGGCTTCTGGGCCTCTTGAAAGGAGGCTTCCGGGCCTCTTGAAAGGAGGCTTCCGGGCCTCTTGAAAGGAGGCTTCCGGGCCTCTTGAAAGGAGGCTTCCGGGCCTCTTGAAAGGAGGCTTCCGGGCCTCTTGAAAGGAGCATCATGAAAGGAGGCTTCCGGGCCTCTTGAAGGAGGCTTCCGGGCCTCTTGAAAGGAGGCTTCCGGGCCTCTTAAAAGGAGGCTTCCGGGCCTCTTGAAAGGAGGCTTCCGGGCCTCTTGAAAGGAGGCTTCGGGCCTCTTGAAAGGAGGCTTCCGGGCCTCTTGAAAGGAGGCTTCCGGGCCTCTTGAAAGGAGGCTTCGGGCCTCTTGAAAGGAGGCTTCCGGGCCTCTTGAAAGGAGGCTTCCGGGCCTCTTGAAAGGAGGCTTCCGGGCCTCTTGAAAGGAGGCTTCCTGGCCTCTTGAAAGGAGGCTTCCGGGCCTCTTGAAAGGAGGCTTCCGGGCCTCTTGAAAGGAGGCTTCCGGGCCTCTTGAAGGAGGCTTCCGGGCCTCCTAGAAGGAGGCCTCCGAGCCTCTTGAAAGGAGGCGTCCGGGCCTCTTGAAGGAGGCTTCTGGCCTCTTGAAAGGAGGCTTCCGGGCCTCTTGAAAGGAGGCTTCCGGGCCTCTTGAAAGGAGGCTTCCGGCGCTCTTGAAAGGAGGCTTCAGGCCTCTTGAAAGGAGGCTTCCGGGCCTCTTGAAAGGAGGCTTCGGGCCTCTTGAAGGAGGCTTCCGGGCCTCTTGAACGGAGGCTTCCGGAACTCTTGAAAGGGGGCTTCCGGTCTCTTGAAAGGAGGCTTCCGGGCCTCTTGAAAGGAGGCTTCCGGGCCTCTTGAAAGGAGACTTCCGGGCCTCTTGAAAGGAGGCTTCCAGGCCTCTTGAAAGGAGGCTTCCGGGCCTCTTGAAAGGAGGCTTCCGGGCCTCTTGAAAGGAGGCTTCCGGGCCTCTTGAAAGGAGGCTTCCGGGCCTCTTGAAAGGAGGCTTCCAGGCCTCTTTAAATGAGGCTTCCAGGCCCCTTGAAAAGAGGCTTCTAGGCCTCTTGACAAGAGGCTTCCAAGCCTCTTGAAATGAGGCTTCCGGGCCTTTTGAAAAGAGACTCTTGAAAGGAGGCTTCCGAGCCTCTTGAAAGGAGGCTTCCAGGCCTGTTGAAAAGAGGCTTCCATGCCTCTTGAAGGGGGCTTCCGAGACTCCTGAAAGGAGACTCTTGAAAGGAGGCTTCCGGCCTCTTGAAAGGAGGCTTCCGGGCCTCTTGAAAGGAGGCTTCCGGGCCTCTTGAAAGGAGGCTTCCGGGCCTCTTGAAAGGAGGCTTCCGGGCCTCTTGAAAGGAGGCTTCCGGGCCTCTTGAAAGGAGGCTTCCGGGCCTCTTGACAGGAGGCTTCCGGGCCTCTTGACAGGAGGCTTCCGGGCCTCTTGACAGGAGGCTTCCGGGCCTCTTGACAGGAGGCTTCCGGGCCTCTTGACAGGAGGCTTCCGGGCCTCTTGACAGGAGGCTTCCGGGCCTCTTGACAGGAGGCTTCCGGGCCTCTTGACAGGAGGCTTCCGGGCCTCTTGACAGGAGGCTTCCGGGCCTCTTGACAGGAGGCTTCCGGGCCTCTTGACAGGAGGCTTCCGGGCCTCTTGACAGGAGGCTTCCGGGCCTCTTGACAGGAGGCTTCCGGGCCTCTTGACAGGAGGCTTCCGGGCCTCTTGACAGGAGGCTTCCGGGCCTCTTGACAGGAGGCTTCCGGGCCTCTTGAAAGGAGGCTTCCGGGCCTCTTGAAAGGAGGCTTCCGGGCCTCTTGAAAGGAGGCTTCCGGGCCTCTTGAAAGGAGGCTTCCGGGCCTCTTGAAAGGAGGCTTCCGGGCCTCTTGAAAGGAGGCTTCCGGGCCTCTTGAAAGGAGGCTTCCGGGCCTCTTGAAAGGAGGCTTCCGGGCCTCTTGAAAGGAGGCTTCCGGCCTCTTGAAAGGAGGCTTCCGTACCTTTTGAAAGGAGGCTTCCGGGCCTCTCGAAAGGAGGCTTCCGGTCCTCTTGAAAGGAGGCTTCAGGCCTCTTGAAAGGAGGCTTCCGGGCCTCTTGAAAGGAGGCTTCCGGGCCTCTTGAAAGGAGGCTTCCGGGCCTCTTGAAAGGAGGCTTCCGGGCCTCTTGAAAGGAGGCTTCCAGGGCCTCTTGAAAGGAGGCTTCAGGCCTCTTGAAAGGAGGCTTCGGGCCTCTTGAAAGGAGGCTTCCGGGCCTCTTGAAAGGAGGCTTCCGGGCCTCTTGAAAGGAGGCTTCCGGGCCTCTTGAAAGGAGGCTTCCGGGCCTCTTGAAAGGAGGCTTCAGGCCTCTTGAAAGGAGGCTTCCGGGCCTCTTGAAAGGAGGCTTCCGGGCCTCTTGAAAGGAGGCTTCCGGGCCTCTTGAAAGGAGGCTTCGGGCCTCTTGAAAGGAGGCTTCGGGCCTCTTGAAAGGAGGCTTCCGGGCCTCTTGAAAGGAGGCTTCCAGGGCCTCTTGAAAGGAGGCTTCCGGGCCTCTTGAAAGGAGGCTTCAGGCCTCTTGAAAGGAGGGCTTCCAGGGCCTCTTGAAAGGAGGCTTCCGGGCCTCTTGAAAGGAGGCTTCCGGGCCTCTTGAAAGGAGGCTTCCGGGCCTCTTGAAAGGAGGCTTCGGGCCTCTTGAAAGGAGGCTTCCGGGCCTCTTGAAAGGAGGCTTCCGGGCCTCTTGAAAGGAGGCTTCCGGGCCTCTTGAAAGGAGGCTTCCGGGCCTCTTGAAAGGAGGCTTCCGGGCCTCTTGAAAGGAGGCTTCCGGGCCTCTTGAAAGGAGGCTTCCGGGCCTCTTGAAAGGAGGCTTCCGGGCCTCTTGAAAGGAGGCTTCCGGGCCTCTTGAAAGGAGGCTTCCTGGCCTCTTGAAAGGAGGCTTCCGGGCCTCTTGAAAGGAGGCTTCCGGGCCTCTTGAAAAGGGGCCTTGGGGCCTCTTGAAAGGGGGCTTCCGGGCCTCTTGAAAGGAGGCTTCCGGGCCTCTTGAAAGGAGGCTTCCGGGCCTCTTGAAGGAGGCTTCCGGGCCTCTTGAAAGGAGGCTTCCGGGCCTCTTGAAAGGAGGCTTCCGGGCCTCTTGAAGGAGGCTTCCGGGCCTCTTGAAAGGAGGCTTCAGGCCTCTTGAAAGGAGGCTTCCGGGCCTCTTGAAAGGAGGCTTCCGGGCCTCTTGAAAGGAGGCTTCCGGGCCTCTTGAAAGGAGGCTTCCGGGCCTCTTGAAAGGAGGCTTCCGGGCCTCTTGAAAGGAGGCTTCCGGGCCTCTTGAAAGGAGGCTTCGGGCCTCTTGAAAGGAGGCTTCCGGGCCTCTTGAAAGGAGGCTTCCGGCCCTCTTGAAAGGGGGCTCCGGGCCTCCTTGAAGGAGGCCTCCGGGCCTCTTGAAAGGGGGCTTCAGGCCTCTTGAAAGGAGGCTTCCGGGCCTCTTGAAAGGAGGCTTCCGGGCCTCTTGAAAGGAGGCTACCTGGCCACTTGAACGGAGACTTCCGGACCGCTTGACAGGATGCTCGCCGGCCCCTTGAAAGGAGGCTTCCGGGCCTCTTGAAAGGAGGCTTCCGGGCCTCTTGAAAGGAGGCTTCCGGGCCTCTTGAAAGGAGGCTTCCGGGCCTCTTGAAAGGAGGCTTCCGGGCCTCTTGAAAGGAGGCTTCCGGGCCTCTTGAAAGGAGGCTTCCAGGCCTCTTGAAAGGAGGCTTCCAGGCCTCTTGAAAGGAGGCTTCCGGGCCTCTTGAAAGGAGGCTTCCGGGCCTCTTGAAAGGAGGCTTCCGGGCCTCTTGAAAGGAGGCTTCCGGGCCTCTTGAAAAGAGGCTTCTGGGCCTCTTGAAAGGAGGCTTCTGGGCCTCTTGAAAGGAGGCTTCTGGGCCTCTTGAAAGGAGGCTTCTGGGCCTCTTGAAAGGAGGCTTCTGGGCCTCTTGAAAGGAGGCTTCTGGGCCTCTTGAAAGGAGGCTTCTGGGCCTCTTGAAAGGAGGCTTCTGGGCCTCTTGAAAGGAGGCTTCCGGGCCTCTTGAAAGGAGGCTTCCGGGCCTCTTGAAAGGAGGCGTCCGGGCCTCTTGAAAGGAGGCTTCCGGGCCTCTTGAAAGGAGGCTTCTGGGCCTCTTGAAAGGAGGCTTCCGGGCCTCTTGAAAGGAGGCTTCCGGGCCTCTTGAAAGGAGGCTTCCGGGCCTCTTGAAAGGAGGCTTCCGGGCCTCTTGAAAGGAGGCTTCCGGGCCTCTTGAAAGGAGGCTTCGGGGCCTCTTGAAAGGAGGCTTCCGGGCCTCTTGAAAGGAGGCTTCCAGGCCTCTTGAAAGGAGGCTTCCGGGCCTCTTGAAAGGAGGCTTCCGGGCCTCTTGAAAGGAGGCTTCCGGGCCTCTTGAAAGGAGGCTTCCGGGCCTCTTGAAAGGAGGCTCCGGGCCTCTTGAAAGGAGGCTTCCGGGCCACTTGAAAGGAAGCTTCGGGCCTCTTGATCGGAGGCTTCCGGACCCCTTAAAAGCAAGTTTCCGGGCCGCTTGAAAGGAGACTACCGGGCCTCTTGAAAGGAGGCTTCGGGCCTCTTGAAAGGAGGCTTCCGGGCCTCTTGAAAGGAGGCTTCGGGCCTCTTGAAAGGAGGCTCCCGGGCCTCTTGGAAGGAGGCTTCCGGGCCTCTTGAAAGGAGGCTTCCGGGCCTCTTGAAAGGAGGCTTCCGGGCCTCTTGAAAGAAGGCATCCGGCCTCTTGAAAGGAGGCTTCCGGGCCTCTTGAAAGGAGGCTTCCGGGCCTCTTGAAAGGAGGCTTCCGGGCCTCTTGAAAGGAGGCTTCCGGGCCTCTTGAAAGGAGGCTTCCGGGCCTCTTGAAAGGAGGCTTCCGGGCCTCTTGAAAGGAGGCTTCCGGGCCTCTTGAAAGGAGCTTCCAGGCCTCTTGAAAGGAGGCTTCCGGGCCTCTTGAAAGGAGGCTTCCGGGCCTCTTGAAAGGAGGCTTCCGGGCCTCTTGAAAGGAGGCTTCCGGGCCTCTTGAAAGGAGGCTTCCGGGCCTCTTGAAAGGAGGCTTCCGGGCCTCTTGAAAGGAAGCTTCCGGTCCTCTTGAAAGGAGGCTTCTGGGCCTCTTGAAAGAAGGCTTCCGGGGCTCTTGGAAGGAGGCGTCCGGGCAACTGAGGAGGAGAGGTTTCCTGAGAAGGAGGCTTCCTTTTGATCTTTTGTCCCACAGCCTCGCACACATTTTAATCCGAGGTACCCCCTGAGCCCGGCGAAGGTATCCCCAGGGGTACATGACCCTTAACCGGAGAGTCCACAGTTGAACCATCTATCGTCGCAAAAGCACTCGTTTCTTGCGTGTGTACTATGCAAGCGAATCCGTAAAATAACCAGAGAATTGAATCATAATTCACATTTGTTGGGTATGGTATCCAGAACGTAGGACAATCCCGGCTGTTTTACTTTAGTATATTAAAATCCACTTAGCTGCAGTTGGATGAAAATCAGGATCTGATGAGAACTGGTTATTTGTCGTTGAAACGAATGTCCGTTATCATGAAACTTTGTCATATTTACCGAGCTTGAGATGGCTGCAACAAAACTAGATGGTAATAATAATAAATATGAAAGTTAGAAAAATCGAAATTGTGCACATTTTGATGAAACATCTAAGGGATGATTCAAATATGCAGTCCACTACTTTTTGAGATTTCTAGACCCCCCCTCTGTCACGTTTTTTGAAATATCTAATATATGTAGCGTCACAAAATCTTAGACCCCCCTAAAACCTGTGAAATCATTGTTGAACGACCCCTAACATTTCGCCGAGACAAATTGCTCTGGTGTTACTAACCTACAATGTACTACGCGTCTCCACTTTTCATACCAGAATGCTGATTCGCCGACGCGAGTTATTACAACGACTACCTTTCCAAACTTTTGCAGCTAGAAATCAAATTTCCTCCACTTTCCTGTCACTGTGCACCGTCATTACATCGCTAATTGAAATATTTTACCGAACTGCCGTAGCAGATGCCATTGTTCTCGACAATTATTGGAGTTTTGCTATTCAAATTTCCATTTATTGTTATTTAAATGCGTAGGAAGGCCTCTCGTAAATCTAATGCCGGTCGACCGGCTCGACCGTAATGGCTTGAAACGAGATGGGCATTCCCCACGCGATGTAAACTCTGGGACACAGGCGCCTGTTACAGCACCTACCATGGTGGCATTTAACATTATGCAACTCATTCAGGACAGGACACCTTTTGTGATGAATTCGCAGTCGAGCCAACACGCACAAAAAGGATTTTTGCCTCAACTTTGGGATAACGTCCGAATCGCCTATGTTACCGAACAAACGACTCGACTGGTCAGTGGTCAGCAAGATTGTTGCGTGTAGATTAAAAACACATTCCACAAAATGATTGGCACAAATGGAGCTCGTTAGTTGCTACACTATGCAAACATATTCACCTTACGGGAGTATGGAAGGAGATTAGCAAACGTTAGGTTAAAGGATTGGATGATAAATGGCATTCCTAATTGTTTCACCTGCGATCGCTTGTTAGGAAATTAGAGCGAAAATTTGCCGAGTAAACAAATTCTGCATTGCCTTACGCAGGATATCAATATGTAGCTTATTTTTATTTATTTTATTTCGTCAACCAACGTAGACTAGTATATATACATATACATGTTTGTTTTTGTAATGCTATAGTATAATTAAATAAAAGGTTTTTTTTAGTAAAGTGTTATTTAAATGTTAAACATTTTAATGTAATTTAAATGTTAAAAGTTGAAAGTGTTCTATGTTAATCTACATTCCCTACGATACATAATGATCCTCTAATACCTAACTCCACCTTTAGACGATGCACTGTTTAGAAGTTGTTTACAATATATCATTATCCAGTTTTCATCAAAACTTTTTGGGAGGAATAACTTCTACTGTTAATTTTATGAACAACTCATCGCAAAACTTTTAAAGAACATATAATTCTTCTTCGAATTTTCTTCATCTAATGAAAGCAATCCCTTGAAAGCTAACAAATCTCTTTCGCCTTTCTCGAACACCAACGTATGCCAAAAGATCATAATATCACTTCAAAAACTAATTGCGTATATCTTATGTGTAACTTATATGTACACGAATGGCACTCAATAGTACCATTTTGCAGATTTTTGCGCTCAGAAGTTATTAACAAAACGCTACTTCGCTAAAATTAGCCTATATTTGATAAAAATTTAAAATATGTAAAACTAATATTGTTCAATTAAACGAAACGCATATATAGAAATTAAAACATGAGCTGAATATCACCCTCGGAGGGAAATAAAACCTATCACTATCGAATGATATTTTTGTTATGCTTATTTAATTTTTCTAATTATAAATCCACGGGAAAGGCACCATCATAACTTAGGTGAAGACATTTATTTTTTAGTTTTTGGGTTTGTTCCTCGGATCATCCCCGCCGCTTCTCAGAGCACACAACCACTTCCCAAAACAACCATCACCGCCCTAACAATGTCGTGTTCGAGTCCCACAAAACTTTCGGCGCCCCGGATGACAAAAAGTGCCGCACAAAAACCCTGCCACCACGTGAACCCGTTGTTGTTTGTTGCGCTTTCGGTCGGGCGTCGTTTGGCATACCTACCTTGCTGCTTCGTCGTAAGTGAAACTTTACAATCTTTTATTAAGCACACCAGCCCGGTTCATTCGTATATCGTCCTATATACGAACGGAAGGTTTTTGTGCTCGACTCAGACAAAAAGCGACCCGTGCCCTAGGTATAAAGTTACACATATAGTTCTTGCCGTCGGAAGAAGTGTGACTTTTACAGGACTAACCACAGCCATGATACTCAGATCCTGCTACATTGGTGTTGACAAGAAAAAACAATTGTTGGTAGGTTAGGTGTGGATTCTTAGGCTAGTAGTTATGAGCTGATGATGTAAAATGTACTTTTTAACGATTATTAATGAAGAAAAGCTAATCAAAACTTATTTCAGTCAGAGAGTAAGGAGCTTATCGCCTTAATTTATTTGGACACATCCATCGTCACACGAAACTGTTGTAAAGCCACGTTCTAGTATTATCTACCGCAGTTCCGTTTCACTAAGTCGCACGATGAGTTCGCAAGTTGTATTCTCGAAATTAATCAAGAATCTGTCGCAGAGTAAACATCTGGTCCGTAGTTGATCGTCCTTCTCGTAAAACGCTTTGGTATTCCAAGACAAAGATCTCTGCAGGCTGCAGGCTATATTTGGGTGTGTTGGCCCTAGATGGTTAGCAAATTGGGATCTGCGGCCTTTTTTCAGATGTACGAAGGCATTTCTTCTCTCCAGATCCAGATCTTTTCAATCGCTCAGTGATTTGTTTTTTCATTTCGCAAATTGCCTTTCTCGAACTTTTAGATATTAGTGCTGTCCAATGAACAGCTTGAAGTAGCTCGAAGTTTCTCCCGTCCTACTCATTCTTTTTTGTCAACACATGGACATGAGCAGGATTGGAATAACTTCGAGCTAGCGTATGGATGGGAATAACTTGTAGCGTAGTTAGCTACACGTTCGCCTTATAGGCGGACGATTTCCAGCCCTCCACCATGCCCATGTCAGTCGCCGGAGGTGCAGCACAAACGGTGGCGGTTGGGGTGCACGCCTTATCGACACGACTGTCCGATGACGACTGACAAATTGTTCTCCTCGGATGCATTCATCCGACGTACTCGGATAAATGGCAGCCGAACATTGAAACGAGCAATTGGACTCACGATATGCACTTGTCATAAGACGAGTTTGTACAATCCCATTTAATTCCACCACTTAATTGTACCTTGACAGATACGTATTTCGACCTCAACAGTAAGGTCGACTAGTCGAGTCAAGTACGAGACACTGAAGACGACCTTACTGTTGAGGGCGAAATACGTATCTGTCAAAGTACAATTAAGTGGTGGAATTAAATGGGATTGTACAAACTCGTCTTATGACAAGTGAAGACATTCCACTAAAAAGCTCAAAATAATTTTCTTCACGATATGGGCAAATGGGCACAACGCTGCCGTAATCTGAAAAAGTGACGTATACGCCATTTTCCAAAAATGGTGTTAACGAGACCTACTCAGACCGAGCTCTTTAACAGAAAAATGGAAAACATGTATGTTGTAAAATGGCTGTTACGTCACTTTTCCAGATTACGGCAGAACGGACTCACGATTAGAGGTGTGCGCCGCCGCGCCAAGCCGCTGCCGTCGCCGACAATTTTGCATCGGCGCGCCGCCGTTTGAAATTTGTCACGCCGCTGAACTATGATATTTCACGCCGATGGAAATTCAAAGAAGTCAGCAGAATTTTCCGATAGATATTTTCAACTCATCACGTTGAAACTCCACTGAAATTTTCGTGGAAATACCAATGATTTCCTTGAAAAAAAACTAAGAAGAACTTCGAGTGCAAATTCTTAAGGATTACTTTTTTTTAGATTTTTTACCGTGTTACTTCCGTTGAAATCCAAAAAAAAATTGCACGGTCGTCTGACAGATAGACATTTGGCCGAAAGTCAAATATTGTTTGGAAATATGTCATTTGACCGAGCAAACCATTTAGCCGAAGCCAATCTGGCCTAAAGTTGTTTTGCCGAAAATGTCGTTTGGTCGAAAGGTACATACTGGCAAAAATGTCGTTCGGCCGAACAGTTCCTTTGGCTGAAAAAATCCGTTGGCCGAATATCTCAATTGGGCGAAAACGGTGTTGAACTTAATCTGTAGATTAAAAAAACACTTTAATAAAGTTAAAAAAAAAAAAAAAAAAAATTGGGCGAAATGGTCGTTTGATAGAAAGATCCATTTGTTCGGAACAGACATCTTGCCTAAACTGTCGGAGTGTTTTGCAGAAATGTCATTTCGACTAAAAGATCTATTCAACAAAACGACATTTTCGACCAAACGATTATTTTGACCAAACGGCAGTTACAGTCTACAGAGTTGCTAGGTTAAACAGCTTTGTTGGCCAAATTACATTTTGGGTCAAACCATTTTTGACCCAACAACCGTTTCGGACAAACGTTTACATAATTCCGCCAAATGGCTTACAGTGCTATTCGGCCAAGCAACATTCGAACAAATTGTTTTTCGAACGAACGACAGGAAGGGCCATTTGACCGAAACGTGTTTTTTTTTGGCCGATTGTCACTTTGGCCATATGAAATTTTTTCGTCAAACTGTTCACCATGTATAACTGTTTCGCACGAAATGTTATTCTGTCGGATGAGTTTCGGGCAAACGATCCTTTCCATTTTTCAGAGGCGTCGCGTGATCAATTCTTCAACCTGTGCACCGTTTGATTGAAGACTTCAATTTGAAGTTAAATATTTCGAGAAAAACGCGTATAAAAGGGACCTGGAATGACATATCCAATATAAACTATTCATCTTCACGCGTGTTTCCCATATGTTTCGGTCATCTGCTTCTAGGCTTCATCCCATTTATCAAATTAAGTGAAGAACTGATCACTACTGTAACAAAATTCACAAAAATAAAGTAAAAATATATCGAATTAAACTCAAACTAAACTTAAAATGTCAGTGCGTTAAATTAAAAAAAAAAACAACCACCATGAGAATATTCAATATGACAAATAAGATATCTGTCTATCTATTCAATGGAGCGGTATCTTTTAATTTTAATTCAAGTTATTTCGTACAATGAGACGAGTCTTAATTTTTATATGTTACAAGGTTAGACGGCTAATACCCATTTGTAATTAGCATGTCATACATATCAGAAACATGGGGTCTGTACAATGAAGTTTATAATCTAAACGTTCCTCAATTATTAATTATTCTATTTTTACTTTATTCATTTGATGAATAATTTTCTTTTGGAAGGGCTGTTCTCATACCACGTGGAAACAGTTTTAGATGTGTACTTCCCTCCAACAGCGTACACATCTGCTCATGCAATTTTCCATGAATTTGGCTGAACGATGGACATTCTTGATACCCCTCTACCACCTAGGCTGTCCACATGGTATACGTAAATCTTCTAAATATTTTGGATATTGGATTTGACGAAAAAAATTTCATATGAATGACGATTTTGCTCCGATGTGCTTATTCAAATCTGGACTTTCGCCATGGAAGGCTTTGAGAGCCTCTTTTTTTTTACCTACTATTTTGTTCCGATCGCGCGCTCTGCACCCAATCGCGCATGCGCTTACCTACTCGGTAAGCACCAAACCGATTTCAACATAGGCACCAAACCACTGCCAACGGAGAACGCTTTGACTACCTATACATCACCGATATTGGTTAGAGCGGATGACCTACTCATCTAAAATAATGCGTGTATGATGCATGACAAACTGTTCTCAGCTGAAAGTACACGTGTCTAACAACATGCGGTGGCGGTGAGTTGTTTCGGTATCGCAGAGTAAAATATAACGCGCCTCCATCGCAGCATATGAGGCATTTCGGTTGCCTCATATGCATATCACAAGCCGCCTATAAAAAATTCGTGCATATTTTACGATTATGTATTTATACATAATCGTAAAATTTGTACAAAAATACGAAAAATGCACATAATCTAAATGTAGTAATTTTCTGAGGAATGGAGATGATTGTTTGACTGTGATATCTGTAATTTTTGTTGGTATATTCTGCTGTGCAGTGTAGAACTACGTTCGTCCCTACGTTTCGACACTGATAAGTACCATCTTCAGGGGATAATTCATGAGTTTCGTTCGTCATTAAATGATCTTTATAAGCTGATTGTCTGTAGTGTTTTTGGTAGTTGATACATGTTTTATGTTTTTCGTCTTTTTTGGGTAATTTTGTTAATGTTTTAGTATAAAGTTTTTGCACTTTAGCTAATTCTGAGTAAAAGAATTTCGAACAATTTCCTATGAGCAAAACAAAGAATGTCCCGTAAAATGTCCAAAGAAATTCGTTCAAAATTCTGAAAAATAAAACAACTATTCGTAAAATAAATTAAATTTAAAGTCAGAAAAGGTTTAGTGGAGATTCCGGAAAATTCCTCGTGGAAAATTTGACATAAACAATAAATCTATAACAACATTTGAAATGGGCGTAACAGTCAAAATTTATTCCTCCTGATTTTTCGTCTAAATATATTTCGCGAGAATTTTCAGTGGGATGGGATTCGAACCTATAACACAAAAAAAAAATAGCACTGGGTTGCGCTCACTTTAACCATTCCTCCACGTTGACTGCTTGTTGCGATAGGTATTTGTTCTATAAAGGCTACTCTTGTTTGCAGAAAAAGATAAAATAAGTGAGAAAACAAGCAATTCAACTTTTCGCAGCTCAAACAGTAAGGGACAAATAAAATAGCTATCTCTAATCAGGCCTTTTTTAATTCCCGCAAAATTATTTCTCAGTGAAAATCTGCGTGAGTGAGCATCCTCTGCTCGTGAGAATGAGTGAGTTATACGATCCCTGATTATTTGACAGTGATAGCTGGAAAGCATGTTTAAACCAAATATATACGAGAGTTGAATCAACTAGACTGTATCTAGTCTGTTGGTGTAATTCAAGAAACAAACCAGTGAACTATCACATATGGACCGTATGGTTGATTCAACCCTATTTGTAGTTGTAACAACAATAAATATTTTTATTGTTGCAGAATCCGTATGATTAATTCTAACACAGAAATTTAAAAAAAAATGCAAATTCCATTAAATTTCCTATAGAATTTCAGTTTTCAGAACAGTTTTCAGCGGAAGCTCTGAAGAATTTTCCGTGAAAACTCCGGAGCATCTCGTGAAAATTCCAGAGATTCTCCCATGAAAATTATTAAACAGAAATTTCGAAAAACTTTCCGTGGATATTTTGAACATTCTCCTGTAAAAATTTGGATTGATTTCTCGTAGAAATTCTGAAGATTTTTTTCACTAACAATTTGCCTTGTGAGTTCTAAAGAGCCTCCTTTGAAAATTGTCGAAATTTCAAAATAGTTTCCGTGAAATATTCAAAAATAATTTTCAAATGTATGTTTTGGAAAAATTTAGTGAACTTTGTGGAGAAGTACCTCAGACTTTTCCCGTGAAATTCTAAAGATTCTTCCGTTAAAGTCTTGAAAAAACTCAAAGGTGCAGCCCAATCGGGTTGTACGCAAAGGTGACGTAGGACTACGTAGCTATTCGAAATTGATGGTATTTGCCATAATAATTTGTGTCGTTTTATTAACATTGAGCAAACTGCTCGGAGTCCAACTGAATCAAGAAGTCGAATGGTTGTTCCCAGTTGGATGGACTTTAATTCTCTAACCGTGGAATTAACATGACTCATCGGCCGCTGAAGCCACTCGACTGGCTTTCAGTCGGGGACATCTTAATCCTTACTTTGCCACGTACGCTTACATCTCGGGCGAAAACCAAACGTTGCAAAAAAATATATTTGCGTTTAGTTTCACGCCACTTCTGATTCTGCTTATTTCTTCTTTATTTCGGCCATTTTTGAGGATGGTGTCCTCCAAAAAGGTATTTATACAAAAGAAGGTTGATCCGACAATCCAATATGAACTTTCTTCAAAGTGCAAAACTCAATCGTAACTAGCAAATTTGATAGCGCGGCGGAGGGAGATGATGTAATTAATTTGAACGGATGGAATCATTAACAGCAACCAAGCTACCACGCTAAACCCGATGCCACCGAAACAATCCATTTTCGAAATTAACTCTTTCTTTCCATAAAATGCTGGTCCTGAGAAGAACCAATTTTCTTTTCCCAATGCGTCTTTCCAATAACTAACTGCATCCAAACGCTTGTCAGCATCCATCCACCATTTTGAAAAAAAATTAAGCATTGCCAATGCTACCCACGCCTTCGTGCTGCTGTGTCCGCTCCGCTGCATCAAATTTTGTCGAACCGCTCATTCCGCTCTTTCCGCGGAATCCCGATCTAAATGGCTCGGGCGCGCCGGACAGCAGCTTCCTTGTACTCAATAAATTAAGCCCGTTAGCCCCGCCCCTTTGTGATCTGTGTGGGTGTAAATATAATGTGCGCTCATAACGATTAATGAAAGGGCGGGGCTTATGGAGTTTCTTCATTAGATATAAGAAAGCTGCTTACCGACGCGCGCGAGCCATTTTGATCGGGAGCAGACAACGGACCGTTCGGAGAATGACAAATTCTAAGAATCCTATGAAATTTTTTCGCAAGATTCTGAATTTGGTTATGAGATGTTGTTTATCTAAGATGCGTATTGTTGCGAGGAATGACAACAGAAATTTGACTCAAGACGAAGTTTCTTCATATTACAAAACATTATCTTTCGGCATCTGTCTGTCCGAGCGACGTTCACCGATGGGTGGTTGCTGTAGATAGTTTTCACTGAGGTGGCCTCTTCATTGATTTTATACAAAACCCGACTAGGAAGGCAAAACAAGATTATAACATAATTGTAACAACAGTTATTTATAACAACCGTTGATATAATCGAGTTATGATAAATTATTATCACATTTTTTCTTAGCAAAATTATTACAGAATAAGTTATGTTTCATTTTTTTGTTAGAAAATTTAGTTATTTTAACAACATCCTGAGCCAAGTTTATTACAGCCTATGTTAGAAAAACAGTTGAACTCAGTAATACAATATGATATAAATTTGTTATTCTCTCCTGATTGGGAAGCCACCATTTTATACAAAAGAAGGTTGATCCGACTATTCGAAAAAAACTTTCTTCAAAGTGCAAAACTCAATCGTAAATAGCGAATTTGATAGCGCGTCGGAGGGAGATGATGCAGTAAATTTTAATGGATGGAATCACTAACAGCAACCAAGCTACCACGCCAAACCCGATGCCCGAAACAGTCCATTTTCGCAATCAACTCTTTCTTTTTATAAAATGTTGGTCCTGAGAAGAACCAATTTTTCTTCTCCCAATTTTCCAACTAACTGCACCACAATTTGTAATAAATTTTCAGCATCGGCACTGGCGGTGCGGGAATGCCACAGTGCTATTTTTATGGTCAACCCTTTCTTCGTATGAAATGCTGGTTCGTTGAGGTTCAATGCAGCAACACATCGAGCACACCACCAATGCGATGGATTTCCTTTGAAAATGTTACAAGCGCCTCCGTGATGTTGTGTCCGCTCCGCTGCAATCGCTTTGATGCGTCTGCTCTGCGTGAAACCTTGTTCTAACTGAGGATTAGATCCAAACCCGCAAGTGATTGATTTTTGATGTCTGTGCTAGTGATGCATGTACGTGATTGGTTGGTTGACCTATTTCTAAACTGTTTATCAATTATCAATAATAAATAGTTGAAAACCAGTATTTTCAAATAAATACAAAGAAGCGTTGACTCATCCTTGATCGAATGGTCCAAAAAAATTGAAAATCCATCGAGAAACGGCTTAGATATTAAAGTTTAAAGTCTATCATATTTTCATGACGGCCCCGATTTTTGCAATCGTAAAGTGTACCCCAATATAGAAAACACAGACGTAGTCCTACGTCAAAAAGGAAAAAAAAAATAAAAAAAAATATGAATGTTGTAAAAAATTGTCACGCCGATTCACGCCGCCGCCGCCGGCCAAACACCGCCGCCGACGATTTTTGGACCGGCGCACACCTCTACTCACGATGAGATGGACTCCGGCAATGATAGCAATAACGAACGTCTAAAAATGAATTCTGCACGGAATAAAAAAAGTACCCAAAATTGGGTATTTTTAAACTTACTTTTGAGTTATTTTTTCTCTTCTCTTTCATCCACTCTTTCTTTTGTTGTCAAAAACAAAAGAGCCAAACAATCCAACGACGCCAGTTCAATACGGGAAGCCAATTTTGAGTTTTATTACCTGAGGTCGAAATTGAGTGAATTAAACTTAAATTTGGGTCAATAAATTTTCCGTTGGGTACTTTTTTAACATGGGAGTAAAGGCAAACTACTTCGACCCTACTTACTCAATTTTGGCTTCCCGTACGGATGTTCGAGGTTGGGTGAATTAAACTCACTATTGGGTAGTTTATTTCTTCCGTGTGTGTGGATTATGTTCACCAGAATACCACAGTAGCGGTTAAGAAACACAGAGTGCCTGCCAAATGGTCGGGGTTCAGCCAAACCGCACCAAGCGGGTTTTTGACTGACTTGTAATATTTAGTTCGCAAAAGGAAAACGGAAAGTATTTCATGTCAAATCATGCGTACATTTATTGAAGGATATCCTCAGTTATGGTGTTGAACGATGTCAATGAGATTTGTGAATAATTAAATCTGCTACACGAAAACCTTGGTGAAAAAATAGAAATTTTTCATTGGCGCTTGGTGTGATTTGGTAAAACACCGGCCAAATAAAGAAAGGAATAAAAAAAAATTTCGAGCTACTTCAAGCTGCTCATTGGACGTCATTATTCCACACTATTCTTCAGCTCTTGGATAGCCTTTCTCAATTCTTCTAACATATATGGTTCCACTTTCCACTCCTGCTCGGTCAGTCAACAGATTTGCGAAGCTTTCTTTGATCATGACTGGCGAAAATTCACTTTTCTTTCGCATGTTTTGATAGTTGTGGTCGAGGTCGAACGCTATTTTATCGAATGCCGTTTAAACAAACGAGTCGTTCGTCTGAATGCACTTTGACGGATGCCATTGTCGTTTGGACGAATAAATGAAAAATTTTAACTCGGAAATGATATAAAAATGAGAAGTAAGAATTGAGTAGTTAGAAGTGCAAAGTGAAAAGTAAGAAATGAAAAGTGGGAAGTGAAGTGTGAGAGTTAAAAAATAAGAAATGAGAAATTGGAAGTGAGAATCGAGTAGTAAATAATGAGAATCGATAAATGAGAAGTAAGAAGAGGGAAGTGAGAAGTGAGAAATAAGAGGTGAGAAGTGAAGAATTAGGAGTGAGGTGTGAGCTGAAAAATGATTTCTTCACTTTTTTCCCCCGCAAGAATATCCACAAGGCCACATGGAAATCACCTAATCAAGTAACGGAAAACCAAATCAACCGCGTTCTAATCGACGGTAAATTCTTCTCAGACATCACGAACGTACGCACTTACCGCAGGGCGAATGTTGAATCCGACCACTACCTCGTTGCAGTATATCTGCACTCAAAACTCTCGACGGTGTAAAACACGCATCGGAGTCGTCCGCCGCGGCTAAACATTGGGGGGCTACAAGACGGTAGACTAGCCCAAGACTACGGGCAGCAGCTCGTAGCAGTGGCACTCCCAACGGAAGAGCAGCTAGGCGCAGCGTCTCTTGGAGATGGCTGGAGAGATATTCGGTCCGCAACGAACCGCACGCAACCACTGCACTAGTGCCCCCGGATCAGAGAAACGACGAGTATGTGAATGTGAGCAGTTAGTTGAGGAGAAGAATGCAGCATTACCGAGACTGCTGTAACACCGCACGAGGGCGAACGAGGCACGATACAAACGGGCACGGAACAGATTTTTCGGAGGAAAAAGCGCCAGCAGGAAGATCGAGACCGTGAAGAGATGGAGCAACTGTACCGCGCTAATAACACACAAAAGTTCTGTGGAAAGTTAAACCGTTCACGTAAGAGCACGTGCCACAGCCCGATATGTGTAAGGACATAACGGGAACCTTCTTACAAACGAGCGTGAGGTGGCGGCAGCACTATGAAGGGCACCTGAATGGCAGACAACAATGGCGGTATGGAAATGAACCTAGAAGCACGCGCGCAGGACATGCGACTTCCGGCTCCAAAACTCCAGGATATCCAGGAGGAGATCGGTCGGCTGAAAAACAATAAAGTTCCTCGATTTGACCAACTACCAGGAGAGCTGTTTAAGCACGGTGGTGAGGCACTGGTTAAAGCGCTGTACTGGGTAATTACTAAGGTTCGGGAGGATGAGGTTCTGCCGCAGGAGTGGATGGAAGGTATCGTGTGTACCATCTACAAAAAGGGGCGATAAGCTGGATTGTAGTAACTATCGCGCAATCACATTGCTGAACGCCTCCTACAAGGTACTCTCCAAAATTTTATGCCTGCGGACTAACACCAATTGCAAAGGAGTTCGTGGGGCAGTACCAGGCGGGTTTTATGGGCGAACGCTCCACCACGGACCAGGTGTTCGCCATTTGCCAAGTACTGCAGAAATGCCGCGAATACAACGTGCCCACACATCATCTATTTATCGACTTCAAAGCCGCATATGATACAATCGATCGGGACCAGCTATGGCAGCTTATGCACGAACACGGATTTCCGGATAAACTGATACGGTTGACAGAAAAATATATTAAGCTCTTTTAGTGGAATGTATTAAACCGTCTAAGACGAATTAAGTACTGTCCATTTAATTCCACCAGTTAATTTTCGTTATCTTTGCAGATACGTATTTCGATACGATACAAGTCGAGTCAAGTACAAGACACTGAAGACGACCACACAGTTGTGGTCGAAATACGTATCTGCAAAGATAACGAAAATTAACTGGTGGAATTAAATGGACGGTACTTAATTCGTCTGATACGGTTAATCAATGCGACGTTGGATCGGGTGATGTGCGTAGTTTGAGTTTCAATGGCATTCTCGAGTCTCTTCTAAACGCGCAGAGGGTTATGGCAAGGTGATGGTCTTTCGTGTCAGCTATTTAACATCGCTTTGGAAGGGGTAATACGAAGGGCAGGGATCGACACGAGTGGTACAATTTTCACGAAATCTGCCCAGTTATTTAGTTTCGCCGACAACATTGATATCATGGTACGTAACTTTGAGAGGATGAAGGAATCCTACATCAGACTGAAAAGCGAAGCTAAACGGATTGGACTAGTCATCAACACGTCAAAGACGAAGTACATGATAGGAAGAGGCTCAAGAGAGGTCAATGTAAGCCACCCACCACGAGTTTCTATCGGTGGTGACGAAATCGAGGTGGTTGAAGAATTCGTGAAGGCTCATTGGCGACCGCCGATAACGATACCAGCAAAGAAATTCGGAGACGCATCATGGCAGGAAATCGTACGTACTGTGGACTGCGCAAAACGCTCCGATCGAATAGAGTTCGCCGCCGTACCAAACTGACTATCTACAAAACGCCGACCGGTAGTTCTCTACGGACACGAGACCTGGACGATGCTCGTGGAGGACCAACGCGCACTGGAAGTTTTCGAAAGGAAAGTGCTGCGTACCATCTATGGTGGGGTGCAGATGGCGGACGGTATGTAGAGGAGGCGAATGAACCACGAGTTGCATCAGCTGTTGGGAGAACTATCCATCGTTCACATCGCGAAAATCGGAAGACTGCGGTGGGCCGGGCACGTAGCCAGAATGTCAGACAGTAATCCGGTGAAAATGGTTCTCGATAACGATCCAACGGGAACAAGAAGGCGAGGTGCACAGCGGGCAAGGTGGATCGATCAGGTGGAGGACGATTTGCGGACCCTCCGCAGACTGCATGGTTGGCGAAGTGCAGCCATGGACCGAGCTGAATGGAAAAGACTTTTATGTATTGCACATGCCACTCCGGCCTTAGTCTGCTAATAAATAAATAAAATTCTATGCCCGCCATTGCATGTGTATGTATCTTGTGTGGCAAGTACAATGGATACACAATGCCCAGGGAGTCGAGAATGTTTCCCACCCGAAAACATCCTAGACCGGATGAAGATTCGAACTCGCCACCATTTCATACTACACACTTCGCTTTTTTGACTTCTCAGCTAAAACATAGACAATTAAAGATAAATAATTATTATTATTATTATTTTTTTTTTTCATGGCTGCAAAATGGTGGCCAAGGAAGGAGCGCCCAACAGAGCTCTGGTCCCCACAAGTCCCTATCTCACGCTTCCACGGGTCGTCCGATGACAAAAGACCGCCAGCTAAGGGTTGTGTACTTAGCTGGTAGTGCAGCCTGGGCACTGTTGTCCTTCTGACATCAGCTAGAGTGAGAAGGTACGCCTCGAGCGTCTGTTCACCAGGAGGTGCGGCTCAAACAGCGTCTGCCTGGTACCCAGCGGCTGATTAACGAAATGCTGTATCGCGTCAGCTATACCTAAGGTGGCAGCCCCATCATCGCGATGTAGGTAACGCGACCCCGGTAAGGTAGCTTACTGAAGCCTCTCAAATACCACGAAAAATGGAGATAGAAGAAAAGAGAACGTTATTTTTGGCAACCGACCCGGCAACGAAATAAGGACTATGATTGGAAACTCGGTACCTGGAATGTCAGGACCCTAAATGAACCTGGACGAGTGAGCCTTCTGGCTCGTGAACTGCAGAAGGTTGGAGTGAACGTGGCTGCTATTCAAGAAGTCCGATGGCCTAGATCCAGAGAACGTTAATTCCGTGGACCCACGACCAACACTGCATTCAAGTATAACATCTATCACAGCGGCGGTGAAAAAGCAGAGCATGGAGTTGGTTTCGTAGTGATGGGCAAGCAGATGAAGCGAGTGATGCGGTGGAAACCCATTAGCGAACGAATCTGTGTGTTGAGGATACGGGGCAAATTCTTCAATTACAGCCTAATCAACGTTTACGCACCGACAAACGATAAATCCGACGACGTGAAGGATACGTTTTATGAATGTCTTGATAAAGCCTATGGAGAGTGCCCAAAGCATGACGTGAAAATTGTTATCGGAGACGCTAACGCTCAGGTCGGTAGAGGACTTTTCCGTCCCATAATCGGTAGGAGAGCCTTCACTCCGCTACCAATGACAACGGCCTACGGCTAGTAAATTTTGCTGCTGCCAGAGGATGGCCATCAGTAGCACCTACTTCGCACGAAAGAACATCCGAAAGCACACCTGGAGACACCCAAATGGTGAAACTTGCAACCAGATAGACCATGTTCTGGTGGATGGGCGCCATTTCTCGGATGTTATCGATGTGCGGACATTCAGAGGTCCGAACATTGACTCTGATCACTACCTCGTTGTCAGTAAAATTCGATCACGGTTGTCCACTGTATCGAACGAAAGATCACAGCGAACGATGCGTTACAATATCCAGCGATTGTCGGCGGAAGGAGTATCGGCTGAGTACCGCCAGAAGCTCGACGAACGGATAAGTGCAATCAACGTTAGCGACAACATCAACGATCTATGGGAGTCGATCCATGGAGCGGTGAGCACAACAGCACGAGAAGTGGTAGGCAATGCACAGAGGCGACCCAGGACGGCATGGTTCGATGTGGAGTGCCAGAGAGTGCCAGACGAGAAGAACGTTGCCAGAAGCCGGATATTGGTGTCAGGTACCCGATCGTATAGAGATCGGTACAAGGAAGCAAGAGCAGCCGAAAAACGAACCCACCGCAGGAAGAAAAAAGAGTACGAAGAACAAGTGATTAGTGAGGCGCAGGAAAAATGGAGCAGAACGATATGCGGAGGTTTTATGAGTCTGTCAATGGCGTGCGGAGAAAGACAGCGCCATCTCCCGTCATGTGCAACGACCAACAAGGGAATTTGCTGACAGATAAAACTGAAGTGGCTGCCAGGTGGAAGCAACACTTCGAGACTTTGTTGAATGGAGGAAGTGACGGTGCATCGGTGAACAGAATAAATATTAGCGACGATGGACAAGCTGTGGAGTCACCTACACTAGATGAGGTTAAAAAAGCTGTCAAAGAGCTGAAAAACAATAAGGCTGCGGGGAAGGATCAGCTCTCGGCTGAACTTCTCAAACATGGCAGTGAGCAGCTTTATGAAGTTCTGCACCATATTATGTCGAAAATATGGGAAGACGAGGAAATGCCTGCTAGCTGGTTGGACGGCCTCATTTGCCCTCTCCTTAAGAAAGGGCACAGACTGGAGTGCACCAATTACCGAGGAATAACCCTCCTTAATTCGGCGTACAAAATTATGTCCCGTATTCTGTTCAACAGATTGAGACCGCTTGAAGAGTCCTTCGTCGGCGAATACCAAGCAGGTTTTCGTGAGGGCCGATCAACGACGGATCAAATGTTTACCCTGAGACAAATCCTTGATAAATTCCGGGAGTACAACTTGCAGTCACATCATCTGTTTATTGATTTCAAGGCGGCGTACGATTCAGTGAAACGGAATGAATTATGGCAAATTATGCTTGAACATGGTTTTCCGGCGAAACTGATACGGCTGATTCGTATAACGTTGGACGGATCGAAATCAAGTGTAAGGGTTGCGGATGAAATATCGACGTCATTTGTTACCTTAGATGGATTAAAGCAGGGTGATGCACTCTCGAATCTACTGTTCAATATAGCGCTCGAGGGAGCGATTAGGAGAGCTGGTGTGCAAAGAAGCGGTACCATTATCACAAAATCGCATATGCTCCTGGGATTTGCGGACGATATCGATATTATCGGAATTGATCGCCGTGCCGTGGAAGAGGGAGACAGCGAGGATTGGACTCACGATCAATACCAGCAAAACGAAGTACATGGTCGCTGGCAATCAACGTGGGTTCATTAGTGGTGGTGGTAGCGAAATAGTGCTGGATGGTGAAAAATTTGAAGCGGTAGAAGAATTTGTGTATCTTGGAACATTAGTGACGTGCGATAATGATGTTACCCGCGAGGTGAAAAGGCGTATTGCAGCTGCAAATAGGGCTTATTACGGACTTCGTAACCAGCTTAAGTCCCGTAGTCTGCAAACGAAAACAAAACTCGCGCTGTATACTACTCTGATTCTTCCGGTGGCTTTATACGGCCATGAGACATGGACGTTAAAGGAGGCTGATCGGAGAGCTTTCGGTGCTTGTTGAGCGTAAGGTGCTGCGGACAATACTCGGCGGTAAACAGGAGAACGGTATCTGGCGGCGTCGCATGAATCACGAATTGTACCAGGTGTATAAAGGGCTGGATATTATTAAGCTTATACAACACGGCAGACTACGGTGGGCTGGTCACGTTGTTCGTATGCCGGAAGAACGACAAGCGAAGATAATATTTAGTAGAGAACCCGGAAGAGGCCGCAGGCTTCGTGGAAGGCCGCGTACACGATGGCTTTTTGCAGTTGAAGAGGACCTGAGGGCGCTCAATGTTCAGGGCGACTGGAAGCGATTGGCCCAGGATCGAGTCCAGTGGAGAAGGATACTCCATTCGGCGTAGGTTCATCGAAGAGCTGTAGCCCATCAAGTATTAAGTAAGTAATTATTTTTTCAATTTCAGAAAGTTTGAAACAAAATTATTTAAATTAAATTAAAATTCACCGAACATTTGAAATTGCTAAAAAGATCCAAACTTTCCAAACAAAAATTTGCATTTGGTTCGCCCTTTTATTGTTTTCATTTCACTGGTACGTTTCATATACCGTGTTCCCCAAGAGCATATGTAGAAGGATATTCGGTGATGCCGGCCGGATGGTGTGAATTCATCTAAAAATAGCTTCCAAACAAAGAAAACAGAGCCGGTGACTTTTCTTTTGCTTGTCGCAAAATGAAGAATTCAAACATATATGCTGGTACTTGTGGTGCATATATGTATATTGCAGTACACATATTTCCATTTTGCATTAGTTCCATAGTTTGAATAAACCCGATGTGACGCGCATCGTTCAAAAAAAAAAGAAAAACTTTTGGGAATTTTGAAATCCAGAAGTATGAATCATAGACAGTAAAATAATTTCAAATAAACTACGAATAATCTATCTTATATTTATCTTCTTCTTCTATATAATAAAAATGAGTTTTCCTTCCTGATGATTTAACTCGCGAACGGGTTGACTGATTTGCAAGATTTTTTCCCTAATCGATTCGTTTTGGGATCTGCAAGGTTTGTATCTACAAAAAGTTGGCGAATTTATCGGGGAAATGAAAAAAAAATCATTAGAAGCAATTTTGGGTCAGCTGTTGAGGAAAACAGAACAAACGCACGGAAATTGATCTAGAGTGCGATGCTACAAATAGTTTATTGTGACATTTGCAAAACCCGGGCAAAGCTGGGTTTCTTTCGCTAGTACCTATCTAGATAAAAATGAGTTGATATTTCCTTTGAGGCAATATAACTCAAGAACCGATTCGCAAGATTTCGTCACTGATCGATTCGTCTTGGGATTAGCTGTGTTTATATATACAAAGATCAAAGAAATGATCAATTTGACAAATGCAACAGCTTTATGAGTTCTGAAGAAAGCCATCAAGCTCGAACTGAAATCGATCTAGAGTGCGAAGTGCGACGCTGCAATCAACTAAATCTCGCGCTTAGTTTCATAGGGGCGTAACTGTATTGATCGATTTCTCTTCGTCGATGTTTTCTTTTTATTATTGTACCGAATCGTTTGGTGTGATATAGGATGATTGTATCTTGCACCAGAATCAATAATCACGGTTGTAGCTTTTGAAACAATTGAGTTATTCAGAAAATATAAAATCGATTAAGAGAAATCGATCAATACAGTTACGCCCCTATGAAACTAAACGCGAGAAATGATTGATAGATCGAAGATAAAACCCGAGCGAGATCGGGCAGGTTCGCCTAGTAATATATAAAAAATAACATTGTTACACAACAATTTTTGTTTAATTACATTTTTAAATAACTTTCTATTTGGTAAGACAAAAGTTTAAAAATCAATATAAAACAATTAGTAATTTAAAGTAATGCCTGTACTGACTCGTTATAAAGTTATAAAGTTATAAAGCACTTAATTCCACTACGTCTTCAACAATATATATTTCGAGCTAAACTGCATCCCCAATATTGACGGAACCGGGTTTAAAGACCGTGGTTGTGAAATCGGTTTGGTTGTGCAAATAAGTAAATCACCATCGCCGGAGGTTTTCAATCGTACAATAGAGCTCTCTAGAAAAGAAAGGAATAAACACCGGAGAAAATGGCAACTGAAAGGATGTGCTCTGCTCAATTCTAGCTAGTGGTCAACGAATGGCAAAATGCAATCGATATATGGTAATCAAAAATTACAATAAGTTATGTGACGACGTGATGATATTGTCATCAATTAAACGATTAATCTAACAAATTATGCTGTGCTCACGAAATTCTTCAATTTTAGATTCCCCATTTTCTGCGTGAACATGAATAGAAAGAAAGCCACTCGAGTTAAGCTCCAACCAAAACGAATATAAAACAAAGATACAATTGAAAATCAAATAACCAGATCGTAAACACATTCTTTCGATTCAACAGATTTGTAATAGAAAAACGGACAAGAAAAAAAATGAAGGGCCACTACTCGTCGTGTCACAAAGCATCGGATATCCATGCCAAAGCATCATTCACACAAGCTTTTTCTTTCATTTCTGGGTTTAGCAATTCCAATGAATCGAAGACTAGACTGAAAACCTTTACGACTGCATGTTCGGAACGATTTTATTACACAATTTTATGACTTTACAGCTCTGCAAATTGGAGAGGGCTCAGAGGAGCAGCACTCCCACTTCTAAGGATTGAGTAATTGAATTGCGATTTCTGCGGTTTCCAAGTATAGGAAGGCTAATAAAAAATAACGATGCGTGTGTTTGAAACTGTTTGAAACTTTAATGCACTCAATAGCTTCAATAGTTTCTTTTTCAATGGTTCTATTTTCCAACTGGAACTTGGCCTGCTTTTTAACTTAGTATGTATTATATTTGCATTTCCACAGTTGTTAATTGAAAGCTTTTCTATAACCGCCAATTGTATGAGTAATAATTTATTTATTTATTTATTTACTAGCAGACCCGACGAACTTTGTTTCGCCTAAAATTGATTTATTGTCTGATTAGTTCTCGAGTTATGAAGAAATTGCTGGTTCATTTGTATGGGAGCCCCCCTTTCCAAAGAGGGGTTTCGAATCATCTTAAGAACCTTCCCCGGCCCCAAAAACCTCTCCATACAAATTATCACGCCGATCGGTTAAATCGTTTCGGAGTATATAAGGGTCAGACAGACAGAAATTCATTTTTATGTATATAGAAGATGATCCATCTGACTGCAATGTCTTAATGAATAAAAAAAAACATACATTTTTGCAATACCAAACGAACAATAATGCCTACAACAATAACGAAAGACAAATTTTATTTTTGAAGCGAGTGGTTTTTGATCGAAATCGTAGAGATCTTCAACTACCGTGAATGTCCGAATCATCGCCGATAGCGGCTCATCGTAGCTGAATGCTGTTCGATGGAATCGGTCCTGTAGCAATGATTGTTGCCAGAGAAAACGTTGAATGAATCAGATACAGTGGTTGGTTTCCTACTCGTCGCTGCCGTATCCAGGCGCTAACGTATATGTGAAAATAGCCAGCATGAGTTAACCACCTGAAGTTTGTATGGCGAAAGACATCTAACGAAGGTTTTCTCAACAGCAGGAACTTTTCACTCAAAACTATTTGGTCCCAGTTATGTAGGAAGGTGTCCGCTACTACGCCTATCAAATATATTTTCGATTAAAATGCTTATTTTCGAGATATTAAACTTTAGATGACTTTCCCCATACTGATTTCCGAAAGTTAACTCCTAGTGTGCCGCTGTAAGCACGCTCAAAGCAGGCGATTCATTCTGCGGAAGTCCAGAAGCGCAAGCAGCTACGGAGAATCAATTTCGTTGTTCAGTACCTTGGCAACGAATGTCTTCTTTTTTCTCCATACCATCCATACCTAGCAATTTACAGCGTATGCTGGAAGAATCATTGGATCACGCCAAGGCAAACTGCGTAATGCCATCCGAATGGACCTCCGCTGAACACGTTTAATCCTGAGGGACCACGATACATCATTTGGCGTCCATACAATAGAAGCGGTCTCAAGGATAGGTCGTACAAGCACACAATGCAGAGACTTGAAGCCAAATGTGTCGATAAAATCTTTGGCAATTTTAGCTATAAAGCCCAGCTGACGATTTGCTTTGGAGATTATCGCAGTATAGTGAGAGTTGAATGTCAGCTTTGGATCCAACATGACTCCAAGATCGGAAACCATCTCAACTCTTTCAAGTATCGTGCCGTCTATCCGGTAATCGAACAATATTGGCTCCTTCAATCGATGGAACGTCATCACGGAACATTTCGGAACACTGATAATAAGTCGGTTCCGATGACACCAGGCAACAAAAATATCCAGCAAACTTTGTAATCGGCGACAATCATTAGCGGATCGAATTATCAAATAAATTTGCAGATCGTCAGCATAGATGTTTTTGCAATCCAGTCCACGTTTTGCAGCGACATCGTTGAAGAATAACGTGGACAGCAATGGTCACAAGTTGCTTCCCTGGGGAACACCAGAAGCAATGCAGAAGGACGATGAAACACAGGAATCAATTTTCACTCGGAGTTTCCTTCCAGTTAGGTAAGAGCTCAACCATGATGAAAATTTTGTGGAGCTACCGAGACGAAAAAGTTTGGTCAGCAGCATGCTGTGGTCGATTTCTACTTGAGCCTTGCTTTCAATGACATTCAAGCAGGTGTTAGTAAAAACTAGCAAGTTTGTAATGACCGACCTTCCTGGCATAAAACCGTACTCATCTGTTGAGATGTAATTCTTCGATTTACTAAGAATCATCTCACTATTTATATATTTACTCACTATTTATACATGTAGGATTGCTTCCAAAGCTCCGGAAAGATGCCATCATCGAGAGAGCGTAAGAAAATAGAAGCGAGAGGCTCGGCAAAAACAGTAGAACAGCGACAGAATAAAACAGATGGAATCCCATCTGGACCCGGAGACAGAGAGCTTTTCAGCTTCTTGGCGGCTGCGATGACCGTTGCGGGGGTGACCACGAATGTTGTTAGGCTCATCAAGTTCAAAGGAACGTCTAGCGAGGTGGATTCAGCTTCGGCATCGGTAGCAGAGCTTTTATTGAATATGGATTAAAAAAAAATCTAGCGAACAGTTCACAACATTCCGCAGATGTTTTCGCTTTCAGCGTTGTCATACACCACATTCTTTGGAAAAGATGAGTTTTTCCTTTACTGTTAACGAACTTCCAAAAGCTTTTGGGATTACGTTTAAGATTAGTTTGTACTTTCATAATGCTGACCTTATACAATTCCGAATTCAAGCTGCGGTAAGTCTTACTAGCACGTTGGAAGTTTGCTCTCGAGAGACCGTTGCGCACGATCCTTTCGCTCACTGGCATTTTTTTCCCTTTTCAACTTTCTTAGTAATGAGGTACTCCAAGCAGGTGACTTTGTGCGCCGTTGAGCAGGAACATCTGCTTGTAACCATTGTTGAACGATGAAACAAAATTTATTCACCATTTCATTAACATTCTGACATTTAAACAGTCCCAACCAACATTTTGAATACCTTGCCAAAATCCAGACCTGGTTTATCGTCAGCACCATGCGAGTAAACACGGAAACGGAAGTTCACGTCACGCTGGGAAAGATATTTCCAACGGAGGATGATGCATATACACAGGCAACAAAGCAACTACAGCAGAGTTGACGTTTGGTTTATAATTATCGAAACAGAACACAAGGTCCAGTGTACGGTCGAATTGATTACGATGGTAATTAATCTGCGTCATTCCATTCCGTCAAGTAGTGCAGCACTTGATGCAAGAACAGACAAAGTGTCAGCTATCAGCACGTTATCATCAGTATTCAGAATCCACTGTAGACGGGGTTGGTTATATATAACCCCCGCAAATCAACACATGGTCATCAAAGGACGCATTGTCACACAGATCACGAACGGGGGCTACATGTTCGTCAAGGAGTTCCACATGGTGGCTACGATCAGGCGGAATATAGACGGCACCATTTAGCAGATGACGACTCCCAATTGTGATATCGTCAAACACTTGCTCAAGTCTTTCACCAAAACTTGTACGTAGGAATAACGATGATTAACTGCTATCAGGACTCCGCCGAGACTTGTCTTGTTGATGTTTATACGGTTACGATCACAGCGAAACACATTGACTGACGATCCGAAAATTTGCAGAGAATCGATGCATTCGTTTAATCCGTTCTCGGTCAGTATTATGACGTCGTAGTTGCAATCAACCACAGCCAAAAACAAATCGTCGATTTTCGTTCTCAGCCCCCTCACGTTCTGGTAGTATATAAATACAAGGTCAGCTCGAGAGGTAGTCGTCTGCAATCTTTGCAATATAGCACGGTTGAGTGTGTGGGAAGAAGAAGTAAAAAACGAATACTCGTCTGTGATGGCATTAAACAGGTGTCTGATTGATGTCCACCGTTCCGTCAGTCAGTCCGTCCAGCCAACTCGATGCTAGCAACGCCTGCTCTTTCAGTGACGGTTCGAGACCAACTTTTAATGAAACGAACGACATGTTCGAGACATCTTTTTCTTTAGGAACTAAGCGAATCACATCACACGGAGATTGCAAATCCAGGCACTATTTTCTGTACATCATCGGATGAAATGCGAGGATGGAGGCCAGACAAGTACAGCCAGAACTTGTTTTATTTATTATCTGACTAAGGCCGGAGTGGCCTGTGCTGCACATAAAAGTCTTCTCCATTCAGCTCGGTCCATGGCTGCACTTCGCCAACCACGCAGCCTGCGGAGGGTCCGCAAATCGTCCTTCACCTGATCGATCCATCTTGCCCGCTGTGCACCTCGCCTTCTTGTTCCCGTCGGATCGTTGTCGAGAACCATTTTCACCGGATTACTGTCCGACATTCTGGCTATAAGCCCGGCCCACCGCAGTCTTCCGATTTTCGCGGTGTGAACGTCCGCCATCTGCACCCCACCATAGATGATACGCAACACTTTCCTTTAAAAAACTCCCAGTGCGCGTTGGTCCACCACGAGCATCGTCCAGGTCTCGTGTCCGTAAAGAACTACCGGTCTTATAAGCGTTTTGTAGATAGTCAGTTTGGTACGGCGGCGAACTCTATTCGATCAGAGCGTCTTACGGAGTCCAAAGAACGTACGATTTCCAGACACTATGCGCCTCCGAATTTCTCTGCTGGTATCGTTAACCGTCGTGGGGCTTACAATATCTGCTGCCGTATTTTCGCTTTTGTTTGATTGCCCGACGGAATGTCTAACATCCATGGCACTGTGGCGTGTGGAGGCGCATGGTACATAGTGGTATAGTGTAACGAGGATGTATTTCCTCACGCAAATTTAATAGTGAAATGTTTGAATCAAACGCGGGAAATTTCAATTTTCAGTTCCTGTTGGAAATTTTTTCACATAAACTTTCACTAAGCTTCTTTTTATCTGTATGTCGGAAGCGATGAATATGATGAAGGAATAACGGAGAAGCGTTTTCTTATAAATTCGGTTATGGGATCTTTCTTCCTAATTCTTGAGTGGATTTAATCTGGAAAATCAAAACTTCTAAGTATGAGACTCAAACTGAGTAATCCACTTCCTGTGTGCATTGATGACAGATAGATACGCAAACATCTCCGTATAAGGGATCTGTGGTCATCATTGATCAGTGAATAGCAGGCCATTACTTTGCCTCTTTCAATCGAGCAACAAACGAGGTTGGACGCTTCACGACAGCATGCAAGCGTACAAACCAACGGATGGTTCGTTCGGTGGAATCGAGCCCCATATTTGGCGATCCTGCCAAATTATTCCTGATTAAACATTATTGTTGTATAAGTATCCTGCAATAAGTAAGAATGTGGGGAGAGATTGGGACATTTTTTCGGAATGAATGAATTGTTTTTTTTTTTCATCGGTTTCGACTTGTAATGTTGAAGACGCTCAGAAAGAACACCGGATTGAACGATTTGTTGTTCTCATCGGTTTCGACTTATGATGAGCATGAGCATGAGCATGATTGACCGCCCACGGTTGCTACTCCGTTACTGCCAGGTCAGCTGCAAATACACAGAGAACCAACAGATGAAGTTTGGGACTAACATCATCTTCAATGTGTAAGAACTGGTGACCCAAAAATAAGCAATACCAGCGCCGGCCGTGTCCGAATGCAGGTCAATTAAGGAATGGGTAGGAAGATGTTGACGTGATACTCGCTTTGATAGAAGCCGACGAGTCATCTGCACTTCCACGAGAAATCACTGGGATGTTGGATATATGGGGTAGGTATTGTGGCAGGGTTCGTTTTGGTAAACGGTATGCCGTGTATAGCGTGTAGTTTTGTCAATTCAAAACATAATCGAACGAACTAATTATTTTAATTACCGACCGCACTAAGCAGAACAAAATTGTCGATGACCAGCCGATCTCTCTGCTAACCGCACAAAGCAGAACAATATTTTCGATGACCGGCCGATCGTACTGCTTACTGACGCGAACTGCATCTTCACTTTCTAATTAATTTATTCACCCGCACAAAGCAGAACAACATTTCGATGATCAGGCGATCGTTCTGCTAACCGCACAAAGCAGAACAAATTATGTCATGACCGGCCGATCGCTCTGCCTACTAAATAAATCGTGACTGTACGTGACCTCTGAATGCTGAACATTTGTCTTTCAAGCAACAAACAAACATGATCTACTTTTTTTCACTCAATTCCGACAGAACATTTGATACTCCTAAATAAACGTCTCTGAGGCATGTTTTCAAGTACAGCATTGTGATTAATAAAATCTATTCACATATCCACCGCACAAGCAGACCAAAAGCTTCTGATTCTCGCGAACAATCTGCATATCATATAAAAACGCACTCTGATTTATTTTCTTAGCAACCTAATAGGTACTAGCATTTCTATCAGTCTTCAAAGAATTAGCTATGTCTAAAATGCATTTTCTACTAACAGAATGGAAAGCGAGGAAGATATTTGACAAAAGAGATAAATTTGAAATAGGCTATGAGAAGGAAGATTTGAAGACAGTCAAATAGAAGGCAAGCAAAGGCCAGAATAAATATATATTGTGATCTAGTTGGGTGAAAGTCTCTCTGAAAGAACTTCCGTTGGTATTCAAACAGAACATTCTTGTCTTAGCACATGCACAGCCAGTATTGAAAAACATCCTGGAAATGTCGGTTGTATCCCCGAGCATTTTCTTGTCTGCATTAATATTTGCAGCATATAATGAATATGACCCAAGTATTAAAACGGCCAGGCCCACCGTGCAGGCTTGAATTTGGGAGAAAATCCAGAACTCCCCGGCAATCAGATTATTTAGTAATAAATAACATGATCAACGAGAAGTTTTGAATCTACGAAAGGAAGAAACGAGGACAGCCGTACCAACCGTTTCACATTCATGGGGAAAGATGATGGACGAATCGTTGGGAGTGACTTGCTAAGAAGATTAATGTACACTGCATGGGTCCTCGACGTCTTGGGATGGGACACCGTTTTTAGTCTAGTGTATAAGATGGGCTAAATCATTCGCACAAATTCAGATAGATTACTATGAAAACATGACGAATACTTATGTACATCAGTATACAGATAGGCCTTTGTTTAAGCGCCATTACTCGCTCTCTGGAACGAGAGAAAAAGAAACAAAAGCGATGAAAAACAAACAAAAAAAAATTAACACCTAATAATTATACCATATTTACTTACAATAGCTTCGTGTCACAAATTATTTTCTCGATTATTTATTTTATTTTATTTATTTTAAACACATTTATACATTTAAAATAACAGGAGCAGTTTTCACCTTTTCCACAGATGTTACATGGAATAAACGTTTTTCGATAACAAAGTCAGTGTTTAACTTATGGTTAGTAGTAGAATGGTAGGTTATGAAGTTGAATAGTAAATTACAGGTCCAGAAAATTAAACAGTATAATATAGTTCTCGGATGACTACTCCATATGAAGTTTTATCTAAAGCTTGTAATAATGCTATTCACATAGTTACGTCTAATCTTTCCCCTTTTTATTTTTGAAGTACATAAGAAGCACGTGAAAAGCACATAAAAATGTGAATTCCTTTAGATGTTGCATTGTGTAGGCATTTTAAATTTCATTTTCTGAACTTGTTGACAACGCAGGATCTCAAAACAGATATTTTGCGTCTAACAACACATACTGCATTCGATTGAAGCAGTAGAAGTTGGTTGAAGAGATCATGTCAAGTTTAAATAACTAAATTACTTCCATATATGAGAACTAGGTACTTATCTTAAATTCCTGTGATGTTGTCCGTTAAACTGCACTTCCATTCCTAAGCCGTATTCATGCAATGAAACGTCAGAAAGAATTTTTCGGATAGCCTCCGTTCACACTTCCTGATACTACCGGCACATTCTTTTTTCACTTCCACTTTTATGATATATATAAATCAACGTTTAACCTCAATCCAATCCCGGTTCTTCAAATTATTATGACGATACAGGTCGAAACTTTCATAACCACGAATTGAAATCAAATTTATTCTTCATTTTCATTACAAACTCTTTTCTGTTCTCATCGGTTTCGACTTATGATGTCGAAGAACTCGAAGGTAGTCAGGAAGAGCGCTGGATTGAATGAATGATTTTTTCATCGGTTTCGACTTGTGACGTCAAAGGCGCTCTGGGAGAGCACCGAATTGAATGATTCGTTTTCTGGTTTGTTTTCGACTTGTGATGTCGAATGGGCTCTGGAAGAGTGCCGGATTGTTGCAGCGTTTTGATGTCGAATGTTCTGTAGAAGAGGAGCGCATTATGGACCACCAGAAGGGACGATTCAAATTTGAATCTTAATGGTGCTGTGGAAGAGTGCTTAAGCTTTAAAGCAAAAGCCAATACAGAGTGTGCTTGGAATGCCACTCGTTCGAAGGCCGTAAAATAGTAAATTGAAAAATTGTTATATTGTTATCGATATCGGGTTTTAGTTCTTGGTAATTAGTTTCAAGGGCCCTCCTTAGCCGTGCGGTAAGACGCGCGGCTACAAAGCAAGACCATGCTGAGGCTGGCTGGGTTCGATTCCCGGTGTCGGTCTAGGCAATTTTCGGATTGGAAATTGTCTCGACTTCCCTGGGCATAAAAGTACCATCGTGCTAGCCTCATGATATACGAATGCAAAAATGGTAACCTGGCTTAGAAACCTCGCAGTTAATAACTGTGGAAGTGCTTAATGAACACTAAGCTGCGAGGCGGCTCTGTCCCAGTGTGGGGATGTAATGCCAATAAGAAGAAGAAGAAGAAAAAGAATTAGTTTCAAATTGTATTGAAAAAAAATGGATGAAATGTATTCGAAAAATTGGATAAGAATATAAGAAAAAAAGATTCTGACAATGAGAAAAAACAGAAAAATTGACTTACAAGAAATGAGATTGAAAAAGCGTCTGCAGTTGGCCACTATCCGAAGATGGTGACTTCGATGCTTGATCTGGTCTAGGATGTTTACGGTTTACATTGACTCCATGAGAGGAGTGCAGGGCCGGATTTATCCGGAAGGGGGCCCGGGGCCGACAGTTTGTGGGGGCCCCAAAATGTACAAAAAAAAATTGGTTTTAGTACATAAAATTTGTGGCCACGGCCCACTGCCACTCCACCGCCCCCACCCCTTAAATCTGGCCCTGGAAGAGTGTATGCATTGTGCATGCTATACAAGGTACATAATCATGCGATGGCAGTCATATAAAAGCTTTCTATTTAAAACTGTGGAAATGCCCAAAGAACACTAACGTGAATAGCAGACCAAGCTATAGTTGAAATACTCTTGAAATACGAGGATTACAAAGAGGAAGGGATTAAAAAACTTGTTTTGTTCTATTGTTGGATTGGGATTCAACTTCTGTTCATAAGATAGAATAGGATTGGGTATCGGATTGAAAAATCGTATCAAATGCTGGATTGAAATATTTGATATTAATATTGAATTGGAATGATTTAAAATATGAAAATTAAGTACGGATATTGGATTGTAAAATTAAAATTAACTATTTGAAAAAAAAAAAACGTGGATAATTAATTATGAAAATCCCAAGTCAATAAATTGTTTTCTTTTTTTAGTGAAAAAAGAAGGAGAAAGTAAGGGTGATGGTAATCCACTTCCAGTATGCATTGATGGCAGATATGCAAATCCGTATAACGGATACGTGGTCATAATTGATCAGTGAATAGCAGGTCATGACTTTTACTCATTCTTCATCGGGCAACCAACGGGGGTTGCACGCTTCACGACAGCACGACACACTAAGGAATGTCATCATAAGCTAAAATTAACGCATCCTAACCAGTTCATGATAGTAAAGTAATAAAATTTATTTTTCTTGTTTTTTTTTCTTCATATCTTTGGCTCCACAATTCGCCATTACAAGTGTATTGTTATCAATATTGATTTTCCCTTGTGTTGTTGTTTGTAGTGATAAAAATGTTTTGTGACTGTCACTGACACATCCTCGCCCTCCTGCTACCGTGTTTCCGTTTTGTCATACAACGGTAATCAAATACATTCATTGAACACATGATTATTATGCAAATACCCAAACTTCCTTCGCTCTACTATGTCTTCTGCTTTTCGCGCGAATGATTGATCAAATTCTCCCTGAACGGTCCCAAAGAGAAGTTCGAAAACTGGTTGAGTTTTAGAATAATAAAAATATCTATATTTAGTACAAAAGAAAAATAATAACTTTACTTTGTGTGCCCGGACAGTTTAATATTTATAAAAAATCGCTCTTTTGTCATCCATTCGTTATGATAAGAATTTGTTCGGTTCGATTTCAATGGTATTCAACTTTCGACATGAAATGAGTTTTAATATATATATGATCATAAGAATTTAACAGCTTCCTCCTCACATCGACGATTGTTCGCGATAGTCAAAACAACGCCGATTGTGTCACACTTCTGGTTGTGTTTGCAATTGTCGTTTCCATTGTTGTGTGTTTTTAATATTTTGTTTGTTGTTTCGTTTCGAATGCCAAAACGAGTTAAAGTCGTTGTAGAAGTATTCCTATTATGGTTGTCTGTGTGTTTCACTCTGGTTATACGAATAATATCTTACGTGATTGGTTCGGTAATTCTCGATCTAAAGCTAAAAGGAAATCATAGGCCAATTATTACTATGCGTTTCATAGATAGTAAGCAGCAATCTGTGATGTTTCGACCCTCCTGGTGGACAGTTAGCATATGTTCGTTACAAGTAAAGAATGTGAAAACCCGATGGCATAATTTCAATTTTATTTAAATGAAACCTCAAATAAAACGAATTTTCCATCTGGGCTGTAGCGGTGATTCGTTAGGACAGCAAGTAGTACTGCTTTGGAAACGTGTAAACCGAATGAGATCGTAGAAAAATGTATATGAATATTTTGAAATGCAGGAAAGTCAATTGTGAAATGAATGCCATGAGATTCGAAGATCTGGGTCGGATGTGCTGTCAAATGGGCTAATTCAAAATTCTAATTATCTACTGTTAAATGCTTAAGGATATAAACTAGAAACTTTTTTTTAATGAAAATGAGAAAATTGACTACTTATCATATTCAACCATTTTATTGCAAAATATGTGCTCAATAAGCGTCTCTCCTATATCATAAATTGTTCGTTTATACAGCTCTGTGTATTGTAATGTAGTGGTTCCGAAATAATCAACATATTTGCCGTGTTTCTGTCTAGAAACAACGAGGACCGCGCTATTCGCATCCTTAAAACATTGGCAATTTTTTGAATGCAAGATTTCTTGTACACGTTCCATTTGCCTCCTCCATACTTCGTCTTCCACTTGCATTCTACCATGGATGATACGCTGCATTTTTCCTCAAACAAGCACTGGATCCCCACAAGCCATGTCCAGCACTCATGTCCGCCGTGGACGATTACCGGACTATTGAGTATTTTGCAGATATTAGTTTGATACGACGTTGAACTTCTTTCTAAAGAAGTGTATCGCAGAATCCAAACTAAGCAGGATTTCCTGACACGAATCGTTTTCTGTTGATTTCGTTTCCACGAACTAATCTTCTGAGTGCTTCACATTGTCTCCTTTAGCCCCTATTCATATTATGTAGCTCGCCTTCGAATTGCTGACGACAAGTCCAGTACTCAATAATTCTCGCTTAACTTTTCAAAAGGACCTAAGTAACATTTTTTTCATGATTTAATTTGAGTACTGCAATCAAAATCTTTCATGTTGTTCTGTTGATTGCGCTATTCAAATTAATTCATGAAAAAAAATGTTACTTAGGTCCTTTTGAAAAGTTAAGCGAGAATTCTGCATTAGGCCGAATAGGTTTCGCTCCAGCTTGCAAATATAGGGTAAAACGACCTATTATGGAGGGGTTAAGCATCGTGTCAAAACAAAATTGCTTACAATTTTTTTTCAAAAATTACCTGTTGGTCGATTTTTACATTGTAGTAGTTGAATAGGATGCTCGTTAACTATAGTAAACATTACGTCAATTGTGCTGAAATTATTTTGTTTTGTTTTTATCACAATAAAAACAAACTACCGCAATAATAGGACGCAGTTGCCTATCGTTGCGATATTTTTTGAAGGTCAGTCCTATTGTTGCGGTATTGCATGTAATTCTTATGGAGAGCGATACCGCAACAATAGGACCTTAGCACTACCGCAATAATAGGCTCAAAGGATTCAAATTTTAAACGAAAAATGTCGATTTTTCATCGTTCTGAACGGAATTTTGTCAAACAAAAGCTGTTCTAGTCGTTAATCCGAAGAGTTTTAGCGTTCCCACAATTGTTTGCAATGGTATTATATCCAGAATGGACTACTTTAACACTACCGCAACATTAGGGCATACCACAACGATAGGACGTTATTTCTCTTTTCTTGGTACCAAAAATCCAGGGGTAGCCACATGAAAATATTTTTTTCCAAACATCTTTAGGTTGACATTCTTGACTGCAACGGGCCTCACTCCTAGTTTTCTTTGGCTGATGATCATTACCAGCACTTTCAGCGTATATTACATCGCCACAAGGGCAAATACCTCGAAGAATACTCCTGGGAGACAAGGAATATCAGAATATCAGATAGTGTGCGACACCTCGGCGTGGACGGAAGATGGGCAGGAAGAGGCGCCTGTTAGTTGTAGTTGCTCATTGGTATAAAAACTGTTATTCTTGTATTGTATATGCCTGTTGGTTGAATAAAGAGAGCTAAAGTTGCTGGCAGAAGTATCAGTCAGTAGCCTATCGAGGATTATTGTTTTGTTCTTTGTGAGAGGGTTCCCTTGTTTTCCAACAGTTTGTGGATTGGGGTCTACATCTTAGTGGGATGTTTTGGCCGTAACAGCAGTGGGATCATGGATCAGCCGTAAACGTCGCGGAGCGCAGTGGGATCATGGTTTGGCCACATAAGCCATGGGTGGCGCCGAACGGAATTCTTCAGGAGATTGGACTGTTCGATTGGTTGCTGGCTGGTCAGCAAGAGTCCAGGTGGAGCTACGAATCGCAACAGGAGCTGGTCGTCAGAAGATTGAGAGGTATCGTTCAAGCATCGGAGTCGGGCCACCTGTACAGGCGCATTTGCTAGAGAGGTTGGCGTGCAAACTTCGGAGTGAGGGCCATTTGTACGGAACGGAACTTGGAATAACGGAATTGGACCAGGAGTTGTTTCGGCGAAGAAGAGTTTAGGAGAAGAGACTCGGTGTTAGGAGCCAGAAGTGTTGCAAGGCGTCCACACTAAGGGGGAGTGTTGGAATATCAGATAGTGTGTGACACCTCGGCGTGGACGGAAGATGGGTAGGAAGCATGCGCCGGCTCTTTGGATCAAGGGATACTGTTGTTGATGATTGTGTATACCTGTTGTTGAAATAAAGACAGCTGTAGCTGATTGGCAGAAGTATTTCCTGTTGTTCTGAGCCCACTAGAAACTAGGAACTAGAACTAGGAACGTGGCATCCCTGCTGATGGCGAGCTTGTCGAAAAAACGGGGAATCATATCCAACAAATATAAACTTTTTCGCTTTATTGAGCAGTTTACTGCTTATTTTGCTCGGTATATGGAGGTGTGCTTCACAACTGAAAACTTTCAGGTTATTTACATCAGGTTTGTTACTTCTTCATAGTTCGTAGTTACTTGTTTATAATCTTCCGAAATGAGCGGGATGTTGCAATCGCCTCTACCCAGAAGTGCTTAAGTTCACAGCCGGATAACATGCAAACGACTATTTCTTTCAAATACCATGGTTGGGGTTCAGCTAATCCACACCAAGCGCCAATGAAAAAAAAAACTGCCACTCAGCTACATGCAACTTGACGAGGTTTGGACTGCAAATCCTTAAAAGGGTAGTTGGTTATATCAATGCTATCTCATCTGACTGGAAGAGAACGCGTCAACATGCCTGGTTGGTTATAATTTATTATTGATTTTCCAGCTGATTCAACTGGGGGACACAGTCAGTGGTCGCACAGCTACAAAGGTTGTGTTGTTCTCCGTTCCGCTTGCTAGAGAAATGGCAGACGACACTTATAGACTTGACTCGACAGTCGACTATCTTAATTCTTTTTTCGTGAGGAGGCTCTTTTATCTCCAAACAGGTTATGGGCTCAGGTCAGAATACTCAGTCAGTAGCCTGCCGTGGAGTAAAGTAGAGTATTAGTTGTTCCTTGATAAGAGGGTTACCTTATCCCCGACATGTTAAAGGCCCGACCCGAGTTATCGACTTGTCTAAGCCGTCTTAACGTCTACATGTTTTACCAGCATATTTTTCGACAACTGGCGACTGCAAGCAAGGCCTGTCGTGGTACAGTGATCACCACGTCACTACCCAAGCCGTTCCGGAAGAACGTTAGGCAGAATAACAGCGATTTGAACAATGCTTGTTCATACATATATGGCCCTCTGTAAATCTTCAGTTTCTATTAATTTCACACTTACCGTTCGCTTGCGGTGTCAATGGAATCTGTATCTTCATTGCTTTCATCTACTCCCTTTCGCTTTCGAGCTTTCGTAGATTGTTGATCCTCCTTTTTTCGTAATAGCAGCCGAGTCATCTCACCTTCGTCGCAGTACTCTGAAACACGCTACGTTTTTGAATGCCAAACTTTCATGATCAGGATCACGTTTGCCTACTTTATGGTTGCAATAACGGATGTAATTCTTGTGGTATAATGCTACAACCACACCGCACTCCTTAACAGTCTTCAATTTTCTTTGCCACTGCGGCGGTGACTCCGTCACGTTGGATAATACTACCACGGATACCAGAGAAAATCACCTCAGCCTCATAACTACCAGGCTTCCAACCGAAACCAGGTTCAAATTCAAATCCTAAACCAAATTGCTTCCGAATCAACGATCCACACCTTCGATACACACTCCAGGATGCCATGAACGCAAATGGTGTTGTCATGCCAATATTCGCTTTTGGTTTCGGTTTTTTCGCCACCGCCAGTTGTAAATGCCCGTCCAGCGTTTGGCGTTGGACACTTGCGCTTCAAATTATCGGGTTTGTGGCAGTTATGACATTCAATGGCTTTCTCGTCCCCATCAGTACGGTGGATCGACTCATCTCGATGGTTTTTTCTCCAGTTCGCTCCTTCATCCTTCATCCAGCAATTATCGCCCCAAGTAACCAAAAGTACCTTTAAGAGTACGTTTTTCGCTTAAGCAGCTCAGTGAAGCTGATTAAGCGAAAAACGTACTCTTAAAGCAACTTTTGGTTACTTGGGGCTTCACCAGCTCCATGGTCAGCTTCTCCTCCTAACGGCTTTCCAACGCTACCGTCAGAATGTCGGAAGAGTCGGTCATGCTTTTCAATTCAACACTATAGCCATCTTTAGACTGGATTCTAGATTCTGTCCAATGCATTGTTTGCAAGACATACGAACAGTTCCTTAGCACGCGGATGCGGATGCACTCTTCTGGTGGTGTTTCTTTAGTTCCTTCCAGCTCTCCTTGGAGATCTTGTAGCTCCGTATAAATGGGTGTTGTCTGTCGTCGACTAGAAAAACCGATTTGGATCAATGCCTTGGCGTCTCCTTTTCAACTTCTACACTCCAAACTTGCTTCCACCCATATCGGGAACATGAAAAATCTTGATTATTTAAATGATTAAAACTTCGAAATCCTCCATGAAACAAAATGGTACGAAGGTAAACATATCTGCGAGTTGATGTTGAGTTGCTACATGATGGATTAACAAACTCTCTCTCGCAGAAAATGATGTTTGATGTTAATGTACTTCAGATACCGCAGAACTAAGGACCACAAATTCAGCTTCGCTTGAGGAAGTGGCAACTGTTGGTTGCTTTTTGCCGTTCCCGAAAACCTTGAATGTGTAGCCAACGGTTCTGCTTCATTATGTCGCGACAGTTTTTGCTTACTAATTGATCCATTATTTGACTGCGTATAGAGCTACTTCAGGAAGTTTATTTCCATCAGGTGTACCTGAGACGTTCGATAAAATCTAAGATCGACTAGATCGAAAAGATTTGATAGATGAACTTTGATCCATGGAGAAAAATAACGTTTGACAATTCACGAAATGTCCAGGCGTAGTAAAACTGTTGAAACCAAGATGATTTTTTTCGGATGAAAAAGGTATGACACTAAGCCAGACTGGTAGTGAAGAGATTCTTGCAGAAACCAGGACTGGACTTTGATGAAATTTTCGCTCGAGTTGCAAAATTAATCACAATACGAATTGTCCTGGCAGCCAGCATACACTCAAGATTCTTTTTCCTTCAAACGGATGTAAAAACGCCATTCTTGCACGGAGATTTGAAGCAGAAGATGTTCATGGCGATGGAGTGACCTGATGGAGTGAGTGGACCTGATGGAGTCGACGCTCATCCTAACACTATATGTAGACTGGTCAAGTCACTTTACGGGTTAAAGGTGTTGGAACGAGAAGTTCAACCAGAAACTGTTAGGGGTTCAAACGTCCAAAACACGATTATTGTTTGTATACAAGAATTCGCGCTGGGGATGAAATTTACATCGACCTGCTTATTCCTGGAAGGAAGAACACATCAATAATAAAGCTTAAGGAGCAGCTGAAGTCCATTTTCAATATGACAGATTATGAAGAAGCCAACCATTTCTTAGGAGTCAATCCAAGTTTCAACAGGGAAAGAAGCATTATACGTTTAGCTCAAGAAACGAATATCGATAAGCTGTTGGTCCGGTTTGGGATGAATGGAACCCGGTCCAAACGCTTATGGAAGGAGGTTCAATGTTGCCTGGTATTGGTGATCCTATTAACGAAACTTATCGTGAACTTCTAAGCGATTTCAACAGAATCCATCTACACCCAGGTTTTTTTTACGCGGTTGGAATTCATTAATTTCTCGGCTAACCTGAACTTTCACAGCCTTTTTAGTACCCCCTGAATTTTCTTTGATTTTTGTGAATTTTTTCGTGGGGTTAACTCATTGTTTCATTGACGCTGAAGGTCTTAAACGACTAAAACCAAACCGTGTAAAAAAAACTGGGCGATGTTTGAAGCAATTAGTTCGTTATTTGATCACTACAAAACAAACTAAATCAAAATGTCTAGAATTCAAGCGACATAATGCAACGAACTGATCGAGGCACCGTAGACATGTTCTGCCAAAATAACACAAATAGAAATACGCGTATACAGTGCCGCCGTTGTTTTGATGCTGTGAGTGCAAAATGAGTTATCTTGATTGATCTATTTAAAAACTTCCCGTGGAGCCTGAGCTCCTGTCTGTTGTGCCTCGACAATTCTTCCTGTCTTTCAGTTTGCAGAGGGAGTGCGCTGCTGACATTTTTTTTCAGTTCCTGATTATCTCGATCTTCATTATGATTCTGAATTAGTTTATCATCCTTGATTCGTGCTTTATCTTCCCCCTCTTGCTCCTGAGACCTGCACGCTCATTTTACTCACCGGTGATTAGTTTTGTATTGCCGTCTCTTTTCTTCCCACAGAAATTCTACTCACTTTTTGAAAAAAAGTGGAATGGAACTACTAAAATTTTGAATGGTTGCACTTTAAAAAAAAAAGTGAGTAAAATTTCTGTGGGAAAAAAAGAGACGGCTATACAAAACTACTCACTATTGAGTAGAAAAAAAATGAGCGTGTGACTGACAAGGGTACGGCTTCAACTTTGAATTTCATCTCTTCTTCGACATAAAGCAGACTCCACACGACGGAAAAAGTTTGACAAACTCTTGATTATTGAAGAAAAAGATTGATGGTGTGAGTGCGAACCCAAAATATTGAAGTACATATTGAGGGAAATCAGAAAAGTTTGATATTGCTTTCAATATTTCCCCTCATCTTCCCCCGCACTTTGCCCACAGGAGTCGATGACGGTTGAGTGTTTGCGTGTTTTGTGCGTTATATCGCTATTTGATTTGTATTAGTTCAAGAAAAAAATGAGTTTTTCTTCAGCTACGGCCATGCCGGCTAATCAGTGAAAATATTGAAGAAAAGTTTGATGAAAAGTTTGACGAAAAAAGTATTGTAAATATATGCCTCGTGTGGGGTCTGCTTAAGGAAATGAACACTCATCGAATTTCAGGCCTAAAAATAATCACTAAAAGTTTAAAAAAAACTCATCATATTTGAGATCTCTTGATATGCGATTTTTTTTCGTTTTCTTATCCCATAGTCGGTAGACATTCGGTGACTGCCGATCATCACAATTTCACGGCTTTTTGGATCCAGTTTCGTCCGTTGTTGTGCCGGTATCCAGGAATAACAATTGCATCCGAAGATACGCAATTTGTCCAAGTTAGGTTTACAAGTAAATTACATTTCTGCTGGAGAGGCCTAGTGGTGCTAGGCCGACGTAGGAATGCGGTTGAACCTTTCTGCTACGGCATTTTGCTGTGACGCATTGGCTACGCATGACCCAGACAACCACACATCGCATAAGAATGCACGATCAAAATCGTTTACCGATCCAAGTTTCATCAGATTCGCATTGTTGTGCAAAGCTCATCAGTTTATTTATAAATTTTCCCGCACAGTAGGCTATTTTACGAGTTTATTCCAGCTTCATTTGTTGACATCGCATATTCCTGCAATCAAACTCACATGAAATCGGATTATCTGTCAAACAGAGTTTGTTATCACAAACTACATCGCAATGCATAACGAACAAACTCGCATAAAAATCGTGCACATCGCATACACTTCCGTGCAACGTCGGATAAGAAATACACTTATATCGCCTCCACTTTTGTACGTAAAAAGTGTTTTCGCGACTGGTAAGCGATGAAATTTGTGCGCATAGGCATCGCATAACAGAAAAACAATTCTATTATGCATGCATTCTGGTTGTCTGGGGAACGCCTTTCTGATTATAGTAGTCTTTTAATTTAACGAAAAATATTCCCAACCTTGGTCTACGGTCATCCAGGAAATTGGCTTGCCGATCATTGCCGTCACCGCTGCTTCGTACTCCTTATTTTTTTCAACAACTTCCGTCTTCTTCAATAGATAGATTTGCACAACGTGACTGAGTGTATTCTCACGAGAGGACGAGTCGCACGTTATCTAGTATCATTAAAAGGTTCTCTGCATTGCTTACCTTGAATACATGGCTCACATGGTACGCGATGCCTAGCCATCGTATCCAAACCTCGTTGACTAATGTGGCCCAAGCGCCGGTGCCACAGTTTTCCAGCTTTAATGTCACATAGATTAGCTTCCTTCTTCGGCACGTCTATTTTAAGCCGTATAGGTTTCCTCGTAAGTAAACTGTAGCAATTGATCTGCCATTCAACTTCAGTATAGCTTACTTTTCATTGAACACAACTTCAATTTCTGCTTTTAACAAATTCTTAACTGATTTATCACGAAGGTTTGGAACATATAGGACACAGGTTTCAGGGATGTAGCATAGGCTTTCGTATTAACGAGGTGGTCACTCGATCCAGAGTCCAAATTAAAGATGATCTTCCCGACAATTTCTCGCTCTTATTTTCCTCGATCTATCATTAATGCCACTGCTTTGGATGAATTCGATACATTTGAATTAGCTTTACCTTTACTGCAATACTTCTGCATATGGCCTCTTCTTTCACATGCATGACATTTACCGTTGAACCTTGGTTCTTTCTTTTGTTGCCATCAACAAACGCTGCTGGATTATCTTCCAAGATGTAGTTTCGTTCGTTTCGCTTCGAATCTTCAGCTTTCAAACGAGTCTTCATTACTTTATACGTTAGTCCATTCGCAGGTAAATTTTCTAGAGCAGTTACCAGAGCGTCTTATAATTCCGAAAGCGTCAGAGATGAAAAATTATCACTTTCTTCTAGCTTTGATCCCGCCATATGCAACTGACAAATTAGGTCTTCAAATTCCAGCAAATGAGTTCGAATTGAGCTGCCGTTCTTTAGATGCAATCTTGCAATTTGCTTCCGGATCAGGGTTTGCCTTCCAGCTGATTTCTTCGTATCTTCGAGATTCTTCGTCGTTACTTTTGAAGTGGCCTTATCACGGACACATACAAGATACTCGTCAGACACGAAACCCACCAATAACGCTATAGCCGTCCTATCCATTTCTTTTAATGTGGCCGCTTCGGCAGCTACCGCATGAGCGTCCTCTACGATGGCATCCCACACGTTCACAGACTCCAAGCAGGTTTGAACACGGAACTGCTAGCCGTCATAGCCTTTCCCAGCGAATTGGTAAATTCCGTTCAACGCAGCATCCTTGCGTTGGTCGCCCATAATCAATTGAGGGACTAATACTTCGAGTTAAGACGCAAACACCACGAAACACGTTGTGTAACAAACGAACTATTAGAGGTATTATTAATAACGTGTTAACAGGTTGGGATCGTATAACGGAATGATTGTTAGGAAAAATAACAACAAGTATCGGTCACTGCATTAACAAACAGTGAGAGTGTTGGGCTATTGCTTCTGCGTTAATAATTTTAAAGGGACATCATTCAGAACGGAAGCAACACACAAATGTCATTTTTCTTATTCCAGCTTTGCTGCGTCGCAGCATACGTGGAATAATAAAATTGACAGTTATGCGTTGCTTCCGTTTTGCGAGGTGTGCTCTTGAAAACGCGAGTGCATTTAGTTTTAGATTCCGAAAGACTTGTCCCTAATGACTGTTTTCCTCTCCTTATGAACCTTTTCAACAATTCGCCCTCAACATCCCCCGGCTTACTTAAAAATCAGCCCATCTGACAGCACTGTCCCAGTTCTAACGTCTGATAAGCGGAGGTAAGAGTGACGTGTGCGTCCGTGCTAGATTATGGTTTGCGCACTGGGATAGCCGAACAGTTTCCAGCAGTTTACCGCGAGAGGTCGGGAGATGAACGATTTGAAGTTCGCATATGAAAATGAAATCTGCACAGGTCGATTTATCTTTTTCGTTGGTGAAATCTTTGGTTGTGATTCTAGCAAATTATATTTGGTTACCTACTACGTCAGGGTGAGAATAATTCTTGTTGTTTTGTCGAATTCGGTCTGTCCGAGCCGTTCCTATGATAACATTCAGATTTTGGGCATAATTCTGCGACTTTCTGACCTACATCTTATACGAAAACTATCCATACCTACTATTTCTTACACTGGTGGTTGAGCAATGATTTTAAAAATTACTTCCTCCATGCCCGTTGCCCTTCTTCTTATCATTTGTCGTACAATTAAGGAATGTTGTGTGAGTTGTTGGCTTTAACGATATCGATTACGAATAAAGTAAATGTTTTCTAATGTAGTAGACTATATTTGCGTAACGTTTATCGTCGTTTCATTGGTTTTTTTCTTGCTAGTGGTTGAGTAGTTTACCGTTACCATGTACTGTGTTTCTATTTTAGAAAATGGATTGTTCTTAGCTTATTCTACACTCTTTGAAAGAGCGCTCATTCTTAGTTTCCGCTCTTACTCTTAATGTAATGAATGAAATTCATTTGAGAAAAAAAAAAACGATTGATAATACTTGTTTTCCATTTTATGCTTATCCACTTTAGATTCTTGATTGATTAAGACCTACTAACGAAAATTCAACGAAAATTTACATTCTATTTTTGGGGTCAGACCGCGAACCGATCTGCCGACGACGAAAACGACAGCTACCCTATAAGTGTATTCGAACAATTAGAACCGATGACGATCGAAAACTGTTTTACTTTATACTCTATAAACGGACACATCGATTTCGATTAGAATTTTCCTTTAGCTAAAATTTGTAGTCTCTGGATACAATATATCAGTAAATCAGTTGGTTGAAATTTGGCTTCCTGGTTTCGGGTTGAGTGGCTTAGTGCGCCTTACACTCGCACTCCGATCATAATCAGTTACGTTTCATTTTTGGTTTGGGTTTTTCGAATGAGAGAAAAATCGATCTATCTTATTCTTAACGGTAATACCAACAACGTTTCAGTGAATACCACTGTTTTGACTTCTAGTGCCTATTAAATTATTTTTTTTCTTTTTGTATAGTGATAAAATAAGCGGAATCGATGTGATTATCATTAACTTTATTTGGGTGATGCACGATTTTTTTTTATATTTTGGATCGTTTTGTTCGAATCATATTTGTTAGAAATGTGTTCCGCAAGTCATTCTGAAATAATTCGTATGTACCGTTTTGAGATCTAAGACTATCTTAGGTAGTCAAGTTTCCGTTGATTCAACATAAACTGGCATTTGAAATATTACTCTTTCAAAGGCTTTTGATCTGATGCAGCATCTATTAAATGTCACTCAATCAAAGTCTTTCGAGAATAAATTCGAAAGCGTCGTTTGACACGTTTGGCATTTGGTTGTATCTGAATTGTAACATGTTTTGAAGAAACTAGGAATTAGAGTCAGATGCATTAACGAAATTTTAAAACGCGTATACTGAGTCGATTAAACGGTAAACGCTCATTGCGTTCATTGTTCATGTTAAGGTGAGTAGACATCTGGGAAGAGGCGTCCTACATATCTCTGGTACTCATAAATTGTTCGAGAACCTAACGATTTCGGACTGATTTAACAACGACGACTGATTTAATTTGGCACAACTTGATAAAGAGGCGCGCTGTATTAAATTTGAGATCTTACTCTTATTTTCTACTAATCGACACACTTCACGCGTTTGAAGTGGGAACTTACATAGATGGAAGGATAATCGTTGCCAGATGCAGAACAATGATACGAAACCTTACCAATGCTGTCGATCTGCAAGACAAAGAGCATTTCTTCAGCCGTACATAGAACTCCGAAGGATGATGTCAAGATTTTCATGGTCGACTTCAATACGAAGAACGGATCCTACAGCTCAAACATATTATGGGACGCCACGGGTTCAGAGAAATGAGCGAAAACGGAATTCTATTCACAGAATTCTGTAGTAACAACGACATGATGAACGCATGATCGCTCTTCCCTTATCGACCGGTTCACAAGGTCACGAGAGTATCTGATGACGACGTTACCGAAAATCAAAACGATCATATCCGCCTCAGCCGAGAATGAAAAGCGAGCCTTCTTGATTCGAGAATTGAACAAAATGCCAATATAGCGTAACGATAGTCGTCGGTTAGTCCGTCGGTTCTGAAGAAGGAAGCGAAACACCCGTACGATGGGACAAGCAATACATGGGCGGTCGCTCTGGCTTACGAATGAGAAACGAGGATGTATGCAAAAAAAAAAAAACACTGGTCAGCTACGCGTCAATATCGAAGCTCCTTCATTGTTAAAACACAAACGTCCATCCAAAGCATAGAATCCAATCAAAGCCAAATCTAACAAATCGATCGCATAACATCCGAAATACTGAAAGCTGACCCCATTACATCTGCTCTAATGTAGCATCGTTTGTTTCGCAATATTTCGGGCACTGTAACTTTTTCGATGAAGATGCCTAAAAAGATAAACTGCTTAGTTTCGATAACTGGCAAGGCTATGTACCGTTCTCAAAGCTCTATCTAAAGTGATCCAGATCCGAATGTAGGAGAAGATCGATGAGACTCTCTGGCGACAGTAAGCCAGATTCCATCCCGGAAAATCCTGTGTTCACCATATGGTCAAGCTTCGTTGGATCAAATTAACGAATTCTAAGAGTCCTGTTTTTTGGTTTTCACTGACTACGAAAAAGAGAACACCATATGGCTGCACGTGTTCATCAACAGATGCCTGAGAAATAGATTTGAAAGACCAAGCTCCATCTTCGGTGTTTTCAGAGGCAGATAATAACTGAAATTCATGAATAGAAGTCGGGCTGGGTCTGCCGCCTCTTACAGCTTCAGCCCGGTACTGGTTGCCAGAGTTTGCTTGATTATTCTTGCTTTGAAATTCTGAATAAGAGCCATTGTGGTAAGCAGGGAGTGCTATCGTCAATTTTCCGCATTGCTTTTCATTGTTTATCAACACAGAAAAAAATAATGAAAAATAAACAGCGCGTAAAACTTAACATGCGGAAATTTACGCTATTATACGCTGAAATGGTCCTCTTCCTAACAAGATTGCTTACAACTTGTATACAATACTGACGATTCACGTCAAATATTGTTTACATTTGGGCTATATCCCGTTTGGAATTACGCTAATAATGGCGTTCCATTTATGTGCATGATTTTTAGCGTAATTTTCAGTGAAATTTTATATCTGTGAAGAGGTTCTTGCGGTGCATAATTCATAGATAATGGTCTAATGTAGAAAGCTCCACTGCATGTACCATGTCCTTAAAATCACGGAACACATTTCTAACAACGAAGATCCAATTTTACCTTTTTCTCAACCGTTCCAAGAAGAGTAATGAATCAGTTCTTTGTTACACAATGGACTACCATCTATAGTAAAAATTTCCGTAATTGTCTAACTAAACGTCAAACACTCTCGCGCGATTCTTTTTACGACGCACCACATACTTAATTTCTCACAGCTACGTTAATAGACACTAAAATTAAATAAAAAAAGAATGAAATCGAATTATTCGACTCTGGATCCGATCGGATCCTCGCCCACTGCCCGCCCCTTAAATACCTACTTTAAAAGTGTAATACCTTACATTTATATCCGCGGTGGCTTGAAGTGGTGCAACAATGAACTATGGGCCGCCGGCCCAACCGAACTGGGCGCCGGTTGTTGCGGCTGCATCTGACCCGTCTGGCTTTGGTCCGTCATGTGCCAATCGCCGTCGCTATCGGCACCACCCGTGATCATCGGGGCGCCCCCGCCGGCACACTGATCGTCCCCAATGAGATCCGCATCGCCATCCATCAGCGGTCCGATGTTGTTCTGCTTACTTAGCAATTTCTTCTCGTCCAACGACTTCGAAGCGTGCTCGTGCCATTTCGGATTGATCATCGGTCCAACGACCAGCATGGGACACCCGGAGGCCGAAGTTGTCATCGTGGTCCCCGTCAGGGCCGACGTCTGCTCGAACGACACCGCCCGCTGCTTTCGGATTCGGTTGTGCTCCTTCGGTGCCGTCACTTTGGCAACACTGCTATTGCCGAGATTGTTGGCCTCGCTGGTAGCGCTGCCACTGGCGCCACCACTTCCACCACCTTTGGCAGTGGAGTTCTTGTTCCGGAAGCTGTTGGACCGGGACGAACCATTCTCCTTGTTCCGCCGGGACGAGCTTCGATGCACGTGACCGTGGCGCGAGCCCCGACGGCTGGGCCGCTTCACATGGTGGACCGACTCGGCCGACGCGCTCAGACCGACGTTTCCCACTTTGAAAAATACATTCACACACAAATACCGGAAGGGATTTTTTTTTATTTAAAGATAGAGGAAAGAAAGAAAATGGGTTTCGTTGAGGTGCTGGGTTTGAGATCAAAACTTGATGAAAAGACAATGTTCACATGTACACAGCTAAATATGGAATCAAACACCTGGCACGCATTCTATGTGTCAATGGTATGGTACAACAAAAAAAAAGGCCAACAACTTAACACGTGTGTGTGAGGCAGTGAAAAAAAATCAGCAAAACACGGCAACAGAAGAAAAAACAAAGAAAAATGGCGAAAAACCTGGCGGTTTATGCAGTAGAGGTTGTCATCATCGGATTACTTGAACGATTACGCTCACCAGACAGTACGGTGCCAGAAAATGCAAAATTATAACAAACAGTAGCATAATTACGATTATTAGGACTGTCGGAAATGTGAGAAAACCAATTGAGGAAACGAGTAAAAACCAAGAAACAAAAAAGAAATCGAAACGAAAGAGAAAGAAAGAGAGAGAAAACGGAAAAACAAATAAACACGTTGTCTATATAAATGGTTTTATTATTGACTTTGTTTTATTATTTACATTGGTTAAACTATTGATTCGGTTATTGCTCACATGGTGGATTTGGATGTGGTAGCAATGTATCCGCTATGGACTTCATCACAGGATGAATATTGTTACGCGCAGCATTTAGTAGAGTTTTTGCGAGTGTGTGGTGTTCTGTTCTTTCTAAATAAATTGTGTACTGCAAGAATAGTGTTTTATGTCTGTGAACTGTTGGACGCGATCTTTGATTATTGATTATACTCGCGACATGATAGGTTACCAATTATTTAAACAGCGGTTCTCAACCTTTTTCTTGGGGGGTACCCTTCGAGCTGTTAAATTCATTGAGGTACCCCATATTTTTTTGTTGTAAATGAAAACTCATGATAAAAACGGACCAGAAAACTAACGGGATATTTGGCTCTACAAAAAGTTGTTTATTTTTTTCTAAATTCAATTTAAGTTTAAACATCAAGTTTGCTATAAAACTTTGAGAACTTTTCGAATCTTTCGAGCCTCTTGAAAGGAGGCTTCCGAGGCTCTTGAAAGGAGGCTTCCGAGCCTCTTGAAAGGAGGCTTCCGAGTCTCTTGAAAGGAGGCTTCCGAGCCTCTTGAAAGGAGGCTTCCGAGCCTCTTGAAAGGAGGCTTCCGAGCCTCTTGAAAGGAGGCTTCCGAGTCTCTTGAAAGGAGGCTTCCGAGCCTCTTGAAAGGAGGCTTCCGAGCCTCTTGAAAGGAGGCTTCCAGGCCTCTTGAAAGGAGGCTTCCGTGCCTCTTGAAAGGAGGCTTCTGAGCTCTTGAAAGGAGGCTCTGAGCCTCTTGAAAGGAGGCTTCCGAGCCTCTTGAAAGGAGGCTTCCGGGCCTCTTGAAAGGAGGCTTCTGAGCCTCTTGAAAGGAGGCTTCCAGGCCTCTTGAAAGGAGGCTTCCAGGCCTCTTGAAAGGAGGCTTCCTGAGCCTCTTGAAAGGAGGCTTCTGAGCCTCTTGAAAGGAGGCTTCTGAGCTCTTGAAAGGAGGCTCTGAGCTCTTGAAAGGAGGCTCTGAGCCTCTTGAAAGGAGGCTTCCTGAGCCTCTTGAAAGGAGGCTTGAGCTCTTGAAAGGAGGCTTCCTGAGCCTCTTGAAAGGAGGCTTCTGAGCCTCTTAAAAGGAGGCTTCCTGAGCCTCTTGAAAGGAGGCTTGGAGCCTCTTGAAAGGAGGCTTCGAGCCTCTTGAAAGGAGGCTTCTGAGCCTCTTGAAAGGAGGCTTCTGAGCCTCTTGAAAGGAGGCTTCCTGAGCCTCTGAAAGGAGGCTTCCTGAGCCTCTTGAAAGGAGGCTCTGAGCCTCTTGAAAGGAGGCTTCCTGAGCCTCTTGAAAGGAGGCCTGAGCCTCTTGAAAGGAGGCCTGAGCCTTGAAAGGAGGCCTGAGCCTCTTGAAAGGAGGCTTCCGGAGCCTCTTGAAGGAGGCTTCTGAGCCTCTTGAAAGGAGGCTTCTGAGCCTCTTGAAAGGGCTTCCAGGCCTCTTGAAAGGAGGCCTGAGCCTCTTGAAAGGAGGCTTCCAGAGCCTCTTGAAAGGAGGCCTGAGCTCTTGAAAGGAGGCTTCCTGAGTCTCTTGAAAGGAGGCTTCCTGAGCCTCTTGAAAGGAGGCTTCTGAGCCTCTTGAAAGGAGGCTCTGAGCCTCTTGAAAGGAGGCTCTGAGCCTCTTGAAAGGAGGCTCTGAGCTCTTGAAAGGAGGCTTGAGCCTCTTGAAAGGAGGCTTCCGAGCCTCTTGAAAGGAGGCCTGAGCCTCTTGAAAGGAGGCTCTGAGCCTCTTGAAAGGAGGCTTCTGAGCCTCTTGAAAGGAGGCTTCTGAGCCTCTTGAAAGGAGGCTTCTGAGCCTCTTGAAAGGAGGCTTCTGAGCCTCTTGAAAGGAGGCTTCCGAGCCTCTTGAAAGGAGGCTCTGAGCCTCTTGAAAGGAGGCTTCCTGAGCCTCTTGAAAGGAGGCTCTGAGCCTCTTGAAAGGAGGCTTCCTGAGCCTCTTGAAAGGAGGCTTCCTGAGCCTCTTGAAAGGAGGCTCTGAGCCTCTTGAAAGGAGGCTTCTGAGCCTCTTGAAAGGAGGCCTGAGCCTCTTGAAAGGAGGCTTCCTGAGCCTCTTGAAAGGAGGCTTGAGCCTCTTGAAAGGAGGCCTGAGCCTCTTGAAAGGAGGCTCTGAGCCTCTTGAAAGGAGGATTCTGAGCCTCTTGAAAGGAGGCTGAGCCTCTTGAAAGGAGGCTTCCTGAGCCTCTTGAAAGGAGGCTTCTGAGCCTCTTGAAAGGAGGCTTCCGAGCTCTCTTGAAAGGAGGCTTCCTGAGCTCTTGAAAGGAGGCTCTGAGCCTCTTGAAAGGAGGCTTCCGAGCCTCTTGAAGGGAGCCTCCCTAGCCTCTTGAAAGGAGGCTTCCGAGCCTCTTGAAAGGAGGCTTCCCGAGCCTCTTGAAAGGAGGCTTCCCGAGCCTCTTGAAAGGAGGCTTCCCGAGCCTCTTGAAAGGAGGCTTCCCGAGCCTCTTGAAAGGAGGCTTCCCGAGCCTCTTGAAAGGAGGCTTCCGAGCCTCTTGAAAGGAGGCTTCCGAGCCTCTTGAAAGGAGGCTTCCGAGCCTCTTGAAAGGAGGCTTCCGAACCTCTTGAAAAGAGGCTTCCGAGCCTCTTGAAAGAAGGCTTTCGAGCCTCTTGAAAGCAATTTTCATCATATCATATTTTCTCGAATGACCAAACCTACGAATGCTTCTTATTCAAAGACAACTCAATCTTAATCGGAATGATGTCTGGGTCGGCTTAATGTCGAACAGATCATCATCAAATGAATGTGGCACTGAATGGTGTGTGAATTCATGCATATAGACCTGTGCAGGCGTTCATCAAAGAAGAGCTGGTGGAAAAGTTGCCGATAGAAAAGTTTGATTGATAACTGGACTGGGTGCGATGGAAGAGAGCGTACGATGAGCCATTTCTGAACAAAATGCAAGCGAGGTAACCGTGCTGGTAGCGCCGAGAAAGGATATACTCCAGCCTAGGAGAGGAAAAATGTTTAGGCTCATGGCGATACGGGATAAAACTCTAAGGAATCCGCCATTATGAAACCCTGTCCGATACGTGGCAAGGTCGATCACTGCGTACGCAACTGTGATGGATTGAAGCAGATGGCATTGGAATCACGCCTGAAAGCAGTCGAGCAGTACAAGCTGTGCGGAGTCAGCCTATATGATCACGGCAATCAGAGATGTAAGTCGCGATTCCACTGCAATGTTGTAGATTGTCGTCAGCGACACCACCCAGATGGGATATCGGGAACTTAACGAAATAATACGTCAACAATTTGCTCTCGAGGACATTGGGGCATACTTTATGCTACCAAAATCAGCTGAGGTAAAGCGAACACGAGAGTTACTGAAGCGAGCTACAAGGTAAAACGATGGTAGATTTGTCACTGGATTGTTGTGGAAGGAAGACGACGTACGCCTTCCGAACAGACTACCGATGGCGTTGAGGAGGATGAAAAGCCTCGAAGCGAAGTTGGCAAAAGATCCAGACCTGCAGCACCAGCGGATCCGAGAATACATCGAGAAAGACTCCGCACACATGACAACCGAAAAGAATTAGCGGCGGCTGCTTCTAATCGGATATGGTACCTTCCTCTGAACGTGGTATCGCATCCGAATAAGCCTGAAAAAGAAGCGACTGGTGAGGGACGCAGCGGCACAAGTAAATGGCGTGTCACTTAATTCCCTACCACTAAAGGGGCCGGACTTACTAGTTCAGTTGTTACACGTGATCAGTAAGTTCCGGGAACAGCGCGTTGGATTTGGCGGAGATTTCGAGAAGATGTTTTACCAGCTTAGAATGATCCTTGCAGACCTACATTCGTAACGTTTCCTGCTTCGTTTTGACCCCAATCGACCTCCGGATAACTATCTGAAGACAGTCGCCACCATGCTCCGCGCAGTACGTGATGCACCGTAACGCCGACGAGTTTGCTGCGAAGCTTCCGGTAGCAGCAGAAGCTATTAAGCAGAAAACCTACATGGACGTCTACTTCGACAACGTGGATACGCCTCAAGAAGCAGCTGAACGAGCACAACAAGTGAAGTTCATCCATTCGCAAGCTGTATTCAACATGCGCAATTGGTTCAGCAATAGTGTTGAAGTGCTGCACAGTCTTGGAGAAAATCCCAAACAATCACTGCGGCCGCTGTCTAGCAATCATGGAGAGGATCGAGAACGCGTTCTTGGTATGTTCTGGGATCCGATCAACGACTGCTTCTTGTTCTCCGACAACTGTCAGGAACAATTGACTCCGTACGTCTGTGAAAACCGTCGGCCAACCAAACGAATAGCACTGCGCAATATTATGAGTCTCTTTGACCCATTGGTACTACTGGCACCACTCCTCATACACGGACGAATGCTGATTCAGGACATGTGGCTTTCAGGAATGGCGTGGGATGAAGACATACCGGATGAAATATTTGGAAAATCCAATCAACCAACTACTTCGGAGACGAAGACCCGGATTCGTATGGAACTCTGCCGCTACACGTGTTCACAGATGCGAGCGAAAATGGATTTGGGTGTGCTGCTTACTGCAGAATAGTCGAAAAAGAGCAAATTCGGTGCTCGCTGATCATGGCAAAGAGCAAGGTAGCGCCTCTAAAATACCAATATATCTATACGGATGGAACTGCAGGGGGCACTCATAGGCACGCGGTTGATGAATAGTGTTTGCGATAGCCATACGCTGAAGATGGACCAGAAGTTCTTGTGGACTGATTCCAGCACCGTTCTTGCCTGGGATTCGTTCCGAACATCGGAGATACAAACAATACGTTGCACGCAGAGTTGGTGAGATACTGACGCTGTCGGAACCGAAAAACTGTCGGTGGGTACCGGCGAAAGAGAACGTGGAAGACTGCTTGACCAAATGGACTAAAGACACAGAACCGAACTCTAGCGGCAGATGGTTGAATGGGCCTTCGTTCTTGTATCACCTGGAAGGAGAATGGCCAAAACAGCGACATCCAACAGGAACCAACGAAGAACTCAGAAGTTACCTGCTGTTGCATCCTGTTGCAATACCCAAGAATCTTGTGGAATCGCGAAATGGAATTCGTCCATCGCTTCATCTCTAACCGTAGATGTCCCCTGCAGGGTCATCCGATAGAAACAGCTAGGGCAACGGCTGCTGCAACGACTCCCAACAGGAGTATGTGAAGGCGGAAATGTGCTTGTGACGCGCTGCTCAATGCAAGTCCAATCCCGACGAAAGACAAGTGTTTCTGAACAATTAGAAAAAAACAACGGAAGAGCTCCTCAACGTAGAAAAATCAAGCTCGCTGTACAAGTTGACATCCTTTGTGGACGAACACGGCGTTATCCGAATGGAAGACAGAACAGCGAACGCCGCTTACGCAGCTTTCGACACACGTTTCCCCGGCATCTTGTTAAAAGATCATCCGATAACGCAACGTTTCGTCGAACATTACCATGGACAGTTTGGACACGCTAACAAGAAGACTGTACTGAACGAGTTACGACAACGTCATTACATCCCCTGATTACGTACTACTGTGGACAGAATTTCGAGAAACTGTCAGAGCTGTAAAGTAGCCAAAGCTTCTAGCAACGACTGACGCCGTACGTGAAGCCGTTTAGTTACATCGGAAGAGACTATCTCGGTCCTCTGGAAGTCACTGTGAGAAGGCGTAGAGCGAACCGATATACCATCGTATTCACCTGCCTGGTTGTGCGGGCTATTCATCTAGAACTGGCGTATAGTTTGATAACCGACTCGTGCATCATGGCAATCCGAAGATACGCCTGCAGATGGGATTCTCCGGTGGAGATCTTCACTGACAACGCACCCAATTTCGTGGGCGCCAACCGAGAATTGATGGAGCACATCATAAGGATCAACGACAAGTGTGGCAAAACCTACACAGACGCGCGGTCAAAATGGTCCTTCAACAACCCCCGCTGCGTCTCACATGGGGGCGTATGGGAAAGAATGGTTCGCAGCGTGAAAGAGACGATGAAAGCGCGAGGAGGATGGGCGCGAACTCAACGATGAAATCCTACTCACAGTGCTTACGGAAACCGTCGACATCATTAATGCTCGACCGCTCACCTACATGCCACAGGGATCGAACGAATGTGGGGAACTTACGCCGAACCACCATCTTTTCAGAGAATCTTCTAGGACACACAAGGAGATGAGAGAGCCAGTGGACTTAGCTGAAATGTTGAGAAGCAGCTGTAAGCATTCGCAGTTCCTGTCACGTATAGCATGAGAGCGGTGGCTAAAAGAATATTTCCCAACAGTGAACAAGAGTGGTTCGAAGAGGCGAAACAAATGTAGGTCGGAGATATTAGTTTCTGTGGCAGAAGGCAATCGACGATCATGGATTTGCGGCAGAGTAGAAGTGATGGGGCCCTCCTTAGCCGTGCGGTAAGACGCGCGGCTACAAAGCAAGACCATGCTGAGGGTGGCTGGGTTCGATTCCCGGTGTGGGTCTAGGCAATTTTCGGATTGGAAATTGTCTCGACTTCCCTGGGCATAAAAGTAGTATACGAATGCAAAAATGGTAACCTGGCTTAGAAACCTTTAGTTAATAACTGTGGAAGTGCTTAATGAACACTAAGCTGCGAGGCGGATCTGTCCCAGTGTGGGGATGTAATGCCAATAAGAAGAAGAAGAAGAAGAAGTGATGGAAGGAGGAGACGGTCGAGTACGAACAGTGACCGGTCGACTGAAGAGACCAGTAGTGAAGCTGGCGGTTATGGAAGGAACTATCAATTACCAGAAGCTGCTGGAAGATTATTTCTTACCTATTCCAGGCCACTCCGGCCTTAGACTGAAAATAAATAAATAAATAACCAGACGAGTTTGAGAAGAAGAATGAATCGGTGTCTTGTATGGGCTGAAGCAAGCTTCGTGAGCACGGAACGACCAATTTTATCGGTTTGTGAAGAAGTTGGGTTTCACGTGCTGTGACAACGACCTCTGCCTTTACTCGCCCATTCGGCATGAACGTATGCATGCCAAGATCGACGTAGATTGAGAACCAACCAAAACTCAGTAAAGTGCGCAAAAGCTTCTGCTTACTAAAGGGTGGGACCTGTCGCCGACTATTTCAGACTCGAATCACTGTCTTATCTTATTTATGAAAAATTCACAAAGTCATCTAAAATCCTGACGTAGCCGAGCATTATGCTTAGAAGCTCAATGACAACAGGAACGCAGTTTGCAAAGTAGTGAGCATTGCCGCAGCCTCAAAAGCCATCAAAACTGCGAAGGACTAAGATCAACAGAGAAGAAACACAAACACTTTTTTAGTGTTTTCACACATGGAAGTTCTACAATTTTTATCAATACCATGAGGAATCCAACACGTGTCCATCGGGGGCTTCACCGAAAGCTCTCCTTTGAGGCTGTAAATTAATTTTAGAGAACACTTAATCGAATATGATGGATAAGCTGGCGTTAGTCGAAGTGAGCATAAAATTATCGAAAACCACAGAACGCCAAAACTGCTGATCCACTGGCCATACTTTGATTACTTCAATTTAAAACCAAATGATTTATATTGGATTTCCCTCAAGCTGCAGACTTGCATCTGGGCGTTATCTTCGAATAGCATTATTGAACATTGCGTTCTACTCAGCAGACTGTGGTCGGCGATTTTCGACAGAGACAATCAACGATGGGCACATTATCGATTCCAATTCCGGCAGGCCACCTGCAGCGTAACAAACTATTCGTGGATTTCAAAGCAGCGTACGACTCAACCCTTGCCTTCCCATGGTAGCTGTAAAGCTCCATCAAATTTTGTATATTCCAACTTTCTTTGAATTGATTCAATAAAAAAAGCAATATTTGACACATCTTTTTGAATTCATTAGACTGCTCATATAATCGATATTGTGTAAAAATAGTGAAAATATTGAAAACAATCAAGTAACTATTGATTTACGGTTAATTTTTTTTATGTTCAGCTATGCCAAATTACCTTTTTTCCCTTTTTTTTTTTCAAAGAAACCTTTGAAAAAAGTCGTGGGAAGGAGAGGGTCAAAAGTATTTCAAGCAAGCAATGGCTATCGAACACAGAAATTCGTAAAAAAAAAAGATGTACAAAAACTGAATAATGAATAGATTTTTCATGGCATTCATTATCTGAAATATCCTCTTCCGCTATTCCATATCAAATCACAAATCAAAGATCACGTCCATTCGTAAGTTCACATAACTAAGTTGCTGTTTCTATAACTTTGAATGTTGTACAAAAAGTTGTCAGCTTTCTCACTCCGTCAATAATAAACGATGTCTCTACTGGATTATTTCGAAAGGTCGATTTTCCATTTTTATTGATCTAATATCCAAATCATTCAGTTTATCACCTAGAAATTCCTAATAAAATACATAATTATAAATAAATAAGCAGTCAATAGACACTATTTAGAATACTGAGATACATCGATTTACTCGATTCTGGTTGTCGTCAAAGTCAATAAATTCCTACTTCCGTGCGTCAAACCTTATTAATTAATAGGAAAATATATAACTGTGCTCATGTGTGGTAAATAATATATATTGATTCGCGAAAAGAAAAAAAAATCTGTGTACTGGTGTAATGGTTATCATAGTTAATACATGAAATAAATGCATGTGCGCGAGTGTATTAAATGTAGCTATTTTCAGATCGATTACTTACAAAACTAAATTAACAATAGTTCGCCAATAAGCTTAGTGGTTACATGAAAATGTATTTCACTTAAAACAAACACAAGAAATCAATACTAGGTAGTGTGCATATGTTTAAGTTAGAAGCAATCATCAGTCATTATTTGCACCACCTTCTTGACCAATCCACCCGAACGACAGTTCGAAATAAATCCGCGCCTTTCGCCCAAATTGTTTCGAAAAACTGGTCAAAATGGTGACAATTCCAAATTCTCTAAAACAGAAAATCCAACACAGTGAACACAAGTATAGACAAATTGCTCTGGCGTGTACTGTTGGCCGAGCTACTATTGTTCCGCGATGGGCTCCGAAGGGCCGGACCGGTGTTGTTCAGGTTGTTACCCGACCGGGTCGGAATTGCGCTGGTAGCGTTGTTGGTAACGGCAAGATTGTTATTATTGGAAGCAGCAGCGTCGCCACGGGCTGGTGACGTTATCGAATGATCATGCTTGGGGTGGTTCTTCCTGACCGCGGGAACATTGGACGCCGCGTGCGATGCGTTAGACGACGATGCCGGTCGGTCATTGCGACTACTACAGTTGTCCGTGGCCATCGCAGTTGTCGACATCAGTTGATCATAGGAATGACGTCGCTGGCGGATCAGTTGACGCCGCCGGCGACGTCGATTCTCCGCCCGATTGTCGAAGTGATGGCTCTGCGTGATGGCAAAGTCATGTTCGTCGCACAACCGGCTGGCGTCGTCATAGTCGTTAGCATCCAGCATATCGACGTCGATGTTCTCCGGGTCGATCTCGATGGAGTCGCAGTGCTCGAAGAACCACCCGTCACCGCCAGTTACGTGCGATCGTTTAGTATTGCTGCTACCGGATGCGGTAGCCGTGCCATTCTCGAAATGATACGGATGATGATGACGATGGTGGTGGTGATAATGATGACGGTTGGAATGATGCAGATGATGATGATGGTGATTAGTGGTCGAGGCGGTGCCAAGATACTCGTGGTGGTTAACATCAACATCAACAACAACGATATCGTTCAAATGCTCATCAACACTGTTACAATAGGTACCGATAATGCCGTGGTGATGCAGCCCGGGTCCGGGTCCTGGTCCGCCAGCGCCACCGCCCAATATGCTGCCCGGGATCGGCGTCGAGGTGATGATCTGCGGATGGCACAGCTCCAGGGAACCGCCGCGAGCTCCCAGGAACCACTCGGATCGGGTGCGCATTCGGGCCGCCTGCCGTTCGTGGACCTGCTTTACGGGGGAAGGGGGATTTGCGCGTATTTGGTCGTTGCGGATTTGATTATTTTTTTGATGGTATTATGGTGCATATTTGTTCGGCATGTATGCATACAGTGTTGCAATTTTGGTAATCGAATATCCACGGGGGCACAATGTAAGCAGGGGGAGAAAGAAACAGAGCAAACAGACAGAAGGGCAATGGTGAGATTTATTCATATAGTCCCTGATGGAAATAAATAAAGAAGATACTACGAAGTACAGTTGATTTTCTTCATCGAAGAGAGGAAACACATATTGTTATTCAAACCGGGAGACAATGTGGGTCTAACAATGATTAACTAAGGATTTCTAATGTTACTATGAGAACTTCCCAATTGATGGATAAGGTTAAGTACCATTCCAGGGCTACACAACATTGGCTACTTATATTCAACTGAGTATTAGTTAATGTACAGTACAATAATTATTATCTACTGTGATATTTAATTCAACTATGATGGAATATTGCTGCCAGAATCAACTTTTGCGGCTAATAACACCCCTTGGCATGGATATACAAATAATTAACCAACAATAATTGGTACATTATTTATCATATTGTAATTCATTGAAAATTTGGACTCGCGTCATGTTGATTCATCATACGGAAAGAATAAAGCTAAGATCAAAAGTAAATAAAATATTTTTGTATGACATCATTAGTTTCAACCGAATATCCTATCGAAAACAGAAGCAATGTTTCGGGGAAATTCAAAGAAATATTCCATTGAAAATCTGAAAAATTCCCATTGAAAATCTGAAAAAATTCCCAAAAAAAAAATTCGGATTAATATTCCGTCAAAATTCGAATAACATGGCGAATGACTTTCGGATGAATTCTCGTGGAAAGTCGGATGAATTCCTCGAGAAAATTCAAATAAAAAACTTGTGAAAATGCGGATGAATGTTTTGTGGGAATTCGAATGAATTTTCAATGTAATTTTGAAGCAATTTCCGTGGATAAAAAAAAACCGAGGGAATTCGGATAATATTCCCGTGGAAATCTCAATGCATTTCCAGTGAAAATTTGGATGAAATTCTCGTGAAAATTCGGATGGACATTGGGCGGCAAAATTCGGACGAAATTCCAGAGGATTTTTTTTTCTGAATACAGTAATATCCCGATTTTATCACCCCTCCCTGGTGAATTTTGGGGTGATAAAACAGGGTATGTGACAAAATTGGAAAAAAAAAATTTTCTTTTTTTTTAATTATTCCACAAATATGAATCATTTTATGCCTTGGAAAGGCCAAATGCGTGAACGGTACCCGTTATTTGTTGTCGAAATTGCTTACAGAATATTTCCAGGTACTCAGAATTCGTTCGTAATAAACTACAGGCGGTGAAAGTTATTTCATGAAAATCAATGTTATTTTTGGTATTATTTACGAAAATAAAAAGAATGAAAAATTTTTTTGGGGTGACAAAATCGGGGGTAGACAAAATCGGGGAGTGAAAAAATCGGGTCAACACTGTATCCCGTGGAAGTTTCGATGAATTCCCAGTGAAAGGAAAGATCTATTTAAATTTATAAATTTTTAATTTTTAAGCCTTTAAATTTTTAAAAAATTAAGGATTTATATTTTTTATAATTTTAAAATTTTAAAATTTTAAAAATTGAAAATTTTTAATTTTTGAAGCTTCAAATTTTCAAAATTTTCAGATTTAAAAATTTTAAATTTTTAAATCCTTAAATTTTTAAATTTTCAAATTTTTAAATTTTTAAATTTTTTAATTTTCAAATTTTCAAATTTTCAAATTTTCAAATTTTCCAATTTTTAAATTTTTAAATTTTCAAATTTTTAAATTTTCAAATTTTTAAATTTTTAAATTTTTAAATTTTTAAATTTTTCAATTCTTATTTTTTTTTTTTTTTTTTTTTTAAATTTTTGAATATTTAAAGTTTTAACTTTTTAAATTTTGAAATTTTTATATTCTAAAATTTTTAAATTTTTAAATCTTCAAATTTTTTAATTTTTAGATTTTTAAATTTTTAAATTTTTAAATCTTTAAATTTTTAAATTTTTGAATTTTTAAATTTTTAAATTTTTATATTTTCTAGTTTTTAAATTTTTCAATTTTTTAATTTTTAAATTCTTATTTCCTTTAATTTTTTTATTTTTAAATTTTTAAATTTTTAAATTTTTGAATATTTAAAGTTTTAACTTTTTAAATTTTTAAATTTTTATATTCTAAAATTTTTAAATTTTTAAATTTTTAAAGTTTTAAAGTTTTAAATTTTTATATCTTCTAATTTTTAAATTTTTAAATTTTTAAAATTAATGAATTTTTAATTTTTTTTTAAATTTTTAAAAATTTTAAATTTTTAAATATTGAAATTTTTAAATTTTTAAATTTTTGAATTTTTGAATTTTTAAATTCTTAAATTTTTAAATTTTTAAATTTTTAAATTTTTAAATCTTTAAATTTTTAAATTTTTAAATTTCTAAATTTTTAAATTTTTGAATTTTTAAATTTTTATATTTTCTAGTTTTTAAATTTTTCAATTTTTCAATTTTTAAATTCTTATTTCCTTAAATTTTTTTATTTTTAAATTTTTAAATTTTTAAATTTTTGAATATTTAAAGTTTTAACTTTTTAAATTTTTAAATTTTTATATTCTAAAATTTTTAAATTTTTAAGTTTTTAAAGTTTTAAAGTTTTAAATTTTTATATCTTCTAATTTTTAAATTTTTAAATTTTTAAAATTAATAAATTTTTATTTTTTTTTAAATTTTTAAAATTTTTAAATTTTTAAATTTTTAAATATTGAAATTTTTAAATTTTTAAATTTTTGAATTTTTGAATTTTTAAATTCTTAAATTTTTAAATTTTTAAATTTTTAAATTTTTAAATTTTTAAATTTTTAAATTTTTAAATTTTTGAATTTTTAAATTTTTAAATTTTTAAATTTTTAAATTTTTAAATTTTTAAATTTTTAAATTTTTAAATTTTTTAATTTTTAAATTTTTAAATTTTTAAATTTTTAAATTTTTAATTTTTTAAATTTTTAAATTTTTAAATTTTTAAATTTTTAAATTTTTGAATTTTAAAATTTTAAAATTTTAAAATTTTAAAATTTTGAAATTTTTAAATTTTTAAATTTTTAAATCTTTAAACTTTTAAATTTTTAAATTTTTAAATTTTTAAATTTTTAAATTTTTGAATTTTTAAATTTTAAAATTTTTAGGTTTTTAAATTTTTGAATTTTTGAATTTTTATATTTTTTAAATTTATAAATTTACAGTAAAAATTTGGATGAAATCCTCATGAAAATTCGGTGGGACATTAGAATGCGAAATTCGGATGCGAAATTTTTGTCTGAATATCCCGTGGAAGTTTCGATGAACTCCCAGTGAAAGGAAAGATCTTTTTGAATTTTTATTTTTAAATTTAAAAAAAAATTAAATTTTGAAGTATTTAAATTTTAAAATTTTCAAGTTTCTAAATTTTCTGACTTCCAATTTTCAAATTTTTAAACTTTCAAACTATCGAATTTTTAATTTTTTTAAATTTTAAGTTTTAAAATTTTTAAATTTTCAAATTTTAAAGCTTTTAAATTTTTTAATTTTTAAATTTTTAAATTTTTAAGTTTTTAAATTTTTAAACGTTTAAATGCTTAAATTTAAAGTTATTTTTGAACTCCTAATTTTTTTTAAATTTTAAATTTTCAAATATTCAAATACAGTGTCAACCCGATTTTGTCACTTCCCGATTTTGTCTACCCCCGATTATATAGTCGCCTCTCCATATCTCGATATTGACGGGACCATCGAGATAGGGAGAGTTTGAGGAATGGAAGGAAAACTGAAATGGGTACTAGATCCAAAAAAGCTCGTTGCTATGAAAAACGACAACAAAACAAATGTCATTTCCTGTTGTTGATATGTTTGTTATTGTCCGAAGATGGTCTAGTAGCCTAAAAATTTGAACATATCGACATAAGAAGAGTGAATCTAGAACAAAATATGATCAGATCACATCGACATAGAGAAATATCGAGATAGGGAGGTTATCGAGATGTGGAATGCCCAAGTATATGTAGATTGAAGGGACCGAGGAAACCATCGACATAGAGAGAGATATCTAGATACAGAACATCGAGATGTAGAGAGTCTACTGTATCACCTTTTAGACCCGATTTTATCACGTTTTCGACCCGATTTTGTCACCCCCAAAAAATTTTGAAAATTTTAGTCGTTCTTTTTATTTCCGCAAATGATACCGCAAACAACATTGCTTTTCATGAAATAACTTTCACCGCCTGTAGTTTTAAATAAATGACTTCTGGGTACCTATGAAGAATTCGGTAAGCATTTTCGACACGAAATAACGGGTACCGTTCACGCATTTTGCCTTTCCAAGGTTGATTCAAATTTGTGAAATGAATTAAAAAATTGAAAATATTTTTTTCCGATTTTGTCACATACCCTGTTTTATCACCCCAAAATTCACCATGTGGGTGATAAAATCGGGATATTACTGTATTCAAATTTTTGAATTTTCAAATTTTGAAATCTCCAAATTTTCAAATTTTTAAATTTTCAAATTGCAAATTTTAAAACTTTAAAATTTTTAAGTTTCTAAATTTTTAAATTTTTAAATTTTAAGATTCTTAAATTTTTTAATTTTCATTGTGTGTTCTATTAGCATTATCACAGTTATTTATTGATAGAATTTATATGCCTGCCAATTCCAGGCGTATATATCTCGTGTGGCAAGCTCAATGAGTACACTATGCCCAGGGAGCCAAGAATAACTTCTACCCATAAAGACTCTAGGCGGGACCAAGAATCGAACCCGCCATCTTCGGACTCGGAATCCCATGTCTTTGCTAGCAAAGCTAACTGGAAACCCCAATCCTTAAGAACTTCCTGGTAAAATTTAGAGTAATATTCCGGGTGAAATTTCCAGAGAAACTTAAGGAAGAATTAAAAACATTTTTCACGAAAAAATCTCGACAACCGTACGAAAAAAACGCCAAACAAAAACAAATGAGCAAAAATCATCATGAGAATGATTTTTAGTTTTTTTATTCTCATCAATATCATTAACACAAATATCATTAGCCGCAAAAGTAGTTGAATGTAGTACACTACAAAAAAATAACAAACATCATTTTGGTTAAACTTTGCAATCTAAGGGTTGTAAAAATCATTGGAGCTCTTTGTCAGCCACAGAAACATGTCTAATTTTGTAAAAAGAATTACGGTTAACCGGGTTTACAAAAAGTAAAACGACAAACCGAACAAGCGCATCTACTTGCTCAGCTGACTCGTGAATTCGATATTCCAAATGTTAAGAAAGTTCTACAATACATGCAGATTAACTGCACAGTTGATTAGTTACAGTCCATTAGTGAGTACTATTGTTTTGCATCGTGATGATTAAACTGATTCCCGCTTCAATGAAACGATAAATAAAAGCTTCAAATCTGTCTTTCAGTATTTAACACATAATGTTTATTGTGCAGTATTGAAAATCCAATTAAAATACATATAAAATATTCCACAGACAAAAAATGAATACTGAATGCACTTCCTATTATCTACCGCTGTCACGTCCATTATTCGATCACCCGGGTAAGTGTTGTTATTCACTACCTACAACTACAAACTAGCTAATAGTGGATTTTCTCTTTTTCTACGCCAAACCGGCCTACATCTACTCTGCTTTGGTTTAATTCGATTATCCAGTCTTATCTATCAATTAATATGACCCTTATTTATCATAACGTAATTCCGATGAGCAAATTGTTGTTTGAGAGCATGTCGCCGTACTGTGTTTGACACTTCTTAATCTAGTTGTTACGGGACAATATACAGTTTTATAGTTCGCTAGTACCGTAAACCAAAACCAACAAACCGTAAAGGTTCCACCCATAAAATAAAACCAGCATCATTTAACCATTTCCAGCATTAATTTTAGTGTTCCTAATCAAACAAAAGCTCATTTATTGCGATTTTATTTGGGTATATGTGCATTATTGGAAATCCTGCAGCATCAAACTTGGTCAGTGAGATAAAACTTAAAATCCAAACCTAAAAGACTACAAAAGCAATCCCACAAAATTGCAGTGTTCGAAGATTGTTAGATGAGAGAATGTAATCAAGCATTAGACAATTTGCTAATATGAGAAATCCCTCCGTACAAGCTATGATTCTGTACAGCTTAAGCCTAATACAAATTGTTTACTCGCTAAATATTGGTTGTGTATGTTCGGAGGAGAGTTACTGGATCTAATTGTTTCGCTTGTAAATATATGTGTTTCGATATTCGTGTAGGCTCGATTAGTGGTAAAATGGGAAAGTAGTGAAAAAAAAAGTTGCAATACAAGGTACTCAAAATCAGTACATGACCCTCACCTGAGGTAGGAAGGATAGGCTCTTGGTGCTCTCGGCGTACCGGTTGACCGCCCGCAGTTCGTCCAGGGTCATGTGGTGCTGCGAGCCGGACCGGGTCGTCGTCGACGAGGACGAGTGCGACGACGTGGAACAGCTGGACTTTTGCACGTTGAAGATGCCGGGGCCCTCGAGCGACACCGAGAGTCGCGCGCAGGACTCCAGCAACGAGTGCTCTGGAATGATGCCTAAGGAAACGGCCGAGTTGCCCACGTTCGGGCCACCCGTGGTCAACAGGGCCGGCGTCGAGTGGGACTCCTCCTGTGCGACTGCTCGCGCCCGGTGCGGATGTTGTTGTTGATGATGGCAATGAGCATGTTACACACAGTCAATGATGGTGATGGTGATGATGATGACGATGCAATCACGTGTTAGACCACATGGTTGGATGGATGGATACATACATACACAAGAACACATTTCAGGGAGGGATAAACAGAAACAGAATCGGAACCCGTTGCCGGTTGAGGGAGTTTGGGAAGAAAAGAAAGAAAAGAGAACAAAACAAATCGATTAGACAGAGAGTACAGTGGCATTTCACCCACGCGGATGGGAAACAGTTGACGAGGTTTTTTGCTCCACCAAGGGTTCCTTCAAATTTGCCGATGTCGATGAACATATCAGCTCATAAAAATGTTCCATTCGTGGATTGGATTCTAAAGTTTCCAGAAGATATTGCTCATAATACAAAATGTCATAGACATTAAAGCCAATGACATATCTTTGTAGTAACGAAATTTGATCCTAAGAAATATCAAATAATTTATATCTGTCCATTGTTATCACATCATTAAATTTGAAGTGCTTTAATGAAACAACAAATCAGTTCAAAGAAATCTTGAACGCAAGCATGTTTGATATAGATCGTTTTGAACCCATTACAGTTGATTCAGCTGTATGCAGAAACGGAGAGTAAACAAATGCCCTAATTAGTAATTTTCAATTTAAATCATTTCAGGCTGTGGCCTGAACATTCATAAACTTTGCGGCAATGATGCAATCTTCTATTGCATCGGTTAGCTCCTTGTACCCTTAGTATAAATTAGGTTATGTTTAGTTTAAGTTTAAAAAATATTATAATTCCTCCGACACGAATGCCATGATAATGGTAAAGTGATAAATAAATACATAATAATAATTGTAATTCCTACATGGTTTAATTAAACCAGTGGAATAAATCCTAACTGCCAGAGGCAATTGAAATGTATTAATGATAACTAAAAAAGTATCATAGTAAATATGGATGATAGTGTTACGAAAACACGGAAAACCTAGTCTAAGAGATAAATGCAAGTCATGATTTAGCAAATAAAAGCAGTTAGAAAAAAACCTTTGCGACATTCGTGTGGTCCCGATCAAGTTGTACGTAACATACGTGCTTTTCCAATGTTTGTTTTTTTTATTTTTCACCAGTGGAGAAAATCTGTCCGATTCAGGTTCAGGATGGAAAGTGTACAACACTAGGTCGAAGAAGAAATGAAATGTTGTATTGTAATGGGTAATGGGAGGGATATTTTTGGATACGGCATGAATGCACTCTAGCAGTGTGAAATGCCTCTAATAAAAACAAACAAACAAACAACCACGGTGTAATTCCCTGAACTTCAAATTCCTAAAAGTTATGCCAGGAAAAGGGACACTGTTGAAGATAGTGAACTACACCCCATATACATATATTATCGAAAGCCAAATAACGTCTTAACTACACAACAGTGCGAAAGATATTTTCGTGGTAGATGTTAGTGACTGTTCTCAAGGTTTTCAGATAATAATGACTTTTGCTGACTTCCAGTACTAGTGGAAGTAGCTAAGCCGCAAACACTCATTGGTAATCGAGTTCCACGTTTAGAATAATGCCGAAGCGGACCTTCATCATATCTTTCGTAACACCTTCATCATATCTTTGAAGTGAAGCGAAGATGCAGCGTTTGGACATGATTTTCCAGTTTCCGACTCCGATTATCGCCTCCTGTGCCGACCTGCGGTTGTTAACGACGACGAACTCAGACTTCTGGTGGGCTAGTTCTAACTTCCGGGAACGCATCTACTCTTCCACAATCATGGTAGGGTGAAACGCAGTTAGCTCAACCTCCGCAATTGATGTCCCGTACACGACAAACCGTGACATCATCTGCAAAATCTACTAGTTTGACTTCGTCATACGTAGCGTTCCACAACACTGGGCCCACGATAGACACTTGGGGTACACCTGCAGTGATACGAGCGCTTTGCTGATCGACTTCATTTTCTTAAAGAAAAGAGAAATACAAAGTACTCTGTTTTGAAAGAAGCTCCCGACGATTTATAAAGAAACGCACTGCCTGCTTCAGAATTCTAGTAATGGTAGGATACCAGCATTTTTAGCGCAATTAGTTCATTCATAATTTGACGTCAGTAGTAAAAACTATAGTTGGATGGGTTAATCAGTTAAGCGATAAATCATATTAAAAGGTCAAGCAGATTCAAATATTAAGCAGATTAAATTGCATTTTTTTTGTCTGTAAATTGCTTAGTAATGTATTCAAAAAGCCTTTAGAAATTCTTTTGAGGATATCCGAAGAGGTATATTATCGGACACAGACTGTAATCACGACATTTTGGGGAGTCTTCTAGCAAGTAATTCTAAAGTCAGAACCGGGTTTTACTACTGTCCAGAATTCTTCAGATATTCTTAAGAATTCCTTAAGAAATAACTTCTGATATTTTTCGAAGATATTTTAAATCATTTGTTAGGGAATACCTCCATGGAATACCTTTCATGAAGATTAACAGAAATTCCTACAGAAACACTTTCAAAAATTATTTCACGAATTCCATCGGAAATTCCATTCCTTTTTTAATTTCTCCAGTAATTCTTCAGGGATGTCCTCCAAGAATTCTTTCCAACATTCTAGGATAAAATTTAAAGAGATACCTTAGAAATTTCCGAACAAATTCCCAGGTGAACTCCTGAAGGAATTTCCGACATTCCTAAATTTCTCCAAGAATTTCTTTGGACATTTCTCCAAAAATTCTTTCTGATTTTTTTTCAATGATTTTTTTCGAAAATTCTTCGAAATCCAGAAGCTTTTTATAAAAATTCCTCAAGACATAGAATTCTATGAAAATTTTGAAACTTTCTTCGCAAATTCCTAACAATTTTTTTGTAATTTCTTAAGAAATTCTTCTAGAAAGTCGTTTGAACATTCCTATAGAAACTTCTTTGAAATTCCTTTGAAAATTTCTTCAGAAACACATAAAGAAAATCATTCGGAAATTCCTTCAGAAATACATACAGAAATTGATTTAGGAATTTTGTCGGCATATGTTTTGAGCGATCCTTCAGGAAATCACTCAAACAAATTTGAAAAACAAAATGGGAAATTATGTCAGGAATTCCTTTTGACATTCGTCCAGGGATTCCTTCGGAAAATTCTCTGGAAAGGCCTCTGTAAATTTCTCCGGAAATTCCTTAGAAACTTCCTCCAGGAAATCCTTCGGAAATCCTTTTATTTCAACCATACAAAATTTCTTCCGAAATTCTTACAGGAATTATTCCGGAAATTTTAAAGTAACTTCCGAATGATTCCTGTAAAAAAAATGCAAGGGAATTTCGGAAGGTTTTCCTGAATAAAAAGTTCTGAAGAGCTTTCTTAAGGAATTCCGGCCAAATTTACAATGGAATTGCCAAAAGAATTTCGCAAATTCCGCTAGGGGTTTAAGACTTCGAGAATTCCTAAACGAATTTTGTTTGAAATTTCTTCGTAAATTCTTTTGGAAATTCCTTCAGAAAATCTTGTGTGAATAATTTAATGAATTCCTTAGGAAATTTCTTAGAGAATTCCTGTGGAAATTGGATTAAAAACTTCTTCATTTTAGGGTTTTCTCTACATGGCCGGAGTAACGAAAACGCAATTGCCTCCCAGTTTGTATTTTTTACGTCTAAGGTCACCACCATACGGTGCCACATCCGCCGTGCTTATCACAACTTTGATGGGCCCCACAGTGATCTCCCTTTGCAAAAACCGTACTGATTGCTCGACAGACCACGGAGTTAATCTGTTGCGGATAACCCTCTCGAGCATCTTTACAGTCATGTCGATCAGGCATGTGGATCTGTACGTTGATGGATCTTAAGGTGGTTTACCAGGTTTAGGCATAAGAAAAAACATCTGCGTTTTCCACATGTCCAGAAAATTGAACTAGTCGAGTCAGGAGCTGCATTGATTGCGGCCTTCAGAGCTACGTCCTGTATACCGTTGGGTCCCAGTGCTCTGTTACTGTCTAACGTTTTGGACATCTCTTGGAGCTCTTCGCTCCTTACCGTCGGTGCCCTCTATCCTCCAGCATCCTCTTGACAGATGGTGATCAGGGACTCGTGGTGTGTCGAGGAAAAAATACCTCAAAGATCCGTTCGGGAGGGGTTAGCGCTCCTCTGGTCTTAACCATTACCACCCTGTAGGCATTACCCCAAGGGTTGGCGTTGGCTGTCAAAGAACGCTCTTTTGCTAATTTTAATGGCCTTGTTGAGGGCTGACTTCGCAGCCCTGACCTCCGTGCGGCGATCTATCCTTGTCTTGTACGTTAAGAACCATGCACATAAATGGAACACCATTATTAGCGTAATTCCACACGCGATATAGCCTAAATGTTTATAATATTTGACGTGAATCGTTAATATTGCATACAACTTGTAAGCAATCTTGTTATGAAGAGGACCATTTCAGCGTAGAAAGGCGTAAATTTCCACATGTCAAGTTTTACGCGCTGTTTATTTTTCTTAATTTTTTTCTGTGTAGCGTTTTCGGTAATTTTCTTCGGCATAACTGCATTGAACGCACGTGACAGAACAGCAGCTACATCGTCCACACGGCAAAAAGTGTTATCCTCTCGTTTAAAAGCTGCAGTGCACGACTCAGCCAACCTCATAGCGAACTGCCAAATGGCCGCTATGTGTGTGGTCTTCATCCACTTTCCAGTTCATGTCACTGGTCAATCCAGAACTACAGAACGTGAAATCCGAACGTGAACGCCAAAAATCGACGCGACCAACGCGACCACCGAGGTGGAGCGTTGCAACCACATTAGAATACCCCGTTTATCGTAGCTAAAACTACCCTCTCCGCTAGCGTTGATACCTCTTGACCTGGATACCACCCAGTCATCCAAATTGCCGCCAACTTACTACTATCCGCCAATCAGTTGACGTTGTCGTCGGAGATGCCATATGGCTCCGCAATTATAACAACACTCGTTTGCCACTCGGATACCGACTGCCACAGTAGCTGCTGAGCAGCTGCACAATGGTGAAGATTCAGCTACGATTCTTGCTTTATTCGCTGAATGGACAATCCGGTCCTCACATGACGTGAATCAGAGCTTAAAATATTCATCTTCATGAAGCAACTTCGGTCCGAATTTTGACAAACATCGCATGAATATTCAAAACATAGAATGACATAGTCAGACGACTACTCCACGAATTCATTCATTCGACTGTCACTGAGTGTGTTTACTATGTGCAGACAAAAACATAATTAGCATTGTTTATGTTGATGTTTACCGTTGAAAGTGACTCGCGGATGAAAATCGGATTCAGTCCTGTGTGATAAATCACTTCACTAATTTGAAACGTGTTCAGATTTCGATAATTTATCAATTTGAAATGTGCATAAATATTCAATGACTAATATTCAACTGAACATTGACTGTCCAGAGCCGACTATGAATGTGTTGGAAGTGAACTGACAAATGAAGAAAATGGACTTCACCAAAATTTTCGATTATTTTACACTCTGGACGTGATTACATGCCTGCTTTTTGCTATCACATGTCATGCCTTTCGGTGTCTTGTCGCAAGCCGCGTCATATGGCCTTCTCACCGCATTTACGGAACAGTTTACCGATAGCAGAAACGTCGCTACCTGCGTCCCAAATGGTCTCCTACGAAGGCGGACCGAATATCTCCATATTGCCTCAATGTCACACTGCGACCAACCGGCGCAACCAAAAGGCTTGTCCTCTGATCTGATGCATATTTGGACGAGTGATTTCGGAAATGCCAGATAACTGGGAGCTGCATATCCAGACCTGTGACCAGCTCCGAATTTGGCGATCCCATTTACGCCTGCTGCCGCAGCGCTTCAGACCGTACACTGGTCTTGCCGATTTCCGCGGATTTCACGGTCGATTCGGCGAATTTTCACGCCACAAAGGATATGCTGGGTGTTTGGTGAGACCAGATCGATGTTATCTACTATAAGCTGTTGGAACCTAATGAAATCATCAATGGGGAATAGTATCAGACTGAATTGATGCGATTTAGCCAAGTGCTGTCTGAGAAACGGCTACAATATGAGCAGAGGCAAAGAAAGTGATTCTTCAATATGACAACGCCTCACGTAAGTTCAAATAAGAAGTTCTGTCCGCCATATTGCAGTTCCATATTGAAGTTCTGTCCGCAGATATTGTCTTCTCCGAATATTACTTGTTCCATTCGGTGACACATGGTCTGGATCATCAGCAAATCACTCATATGAAAACATCGCTAAATCGCTTGATTCGTGAAAAACCGCAAAGGCGAACAGTTCTACCGTCATGGCGTTCGAGCTCTGCCAGAAAAGATGGGAAAAAGAGTGTGACTAGCGATGGTCAATACTATGATCAATTTATTTTCACCCTTTTTTCACGATAAAGTTGAATTTTCAATGACCCTTACAGCCTTAAATACGACCAAACCGGCCGCACAAAGCACAAACACGAATTTTGCCACTGTCTTGCGTCCTGGTACGAACACGTCTAATCGCTAGAGTCCTAGAACGAGAGTACCGCTATGTGCCACTGACAGATGATTCTGTTCCAATTATGACACTTGACGTAGGCTTACCAGATCCTTTGGAAGGACATATCGTTTTTCATACAATGTTGCCCTGTCGTCCTTTCAGACAAAAATTTCATATAATATTATTTATTATATCCCAGAGACTCAGCTGTCACAAAAAAAAAATCTACATTCAAAGTGTAAAAGCATTGCATTGATAAGGCAACTTTTCCACAACAGCAAGACAGCTTAAAATTTGAAATGTTTAATAAAGATATTCGGTATTCCGAAAAAAAAAATCCGCTACAGCTGACTCGAGTCGAAATCTTTTGGGTTTGGTTTTGAAAAATCAGTACGATATCGGGTCCAGGTCGGGTACGGGTTTGTGAGATGGAAAAAAATGTCGGGTTCGTTTCGGGTACGGGTTTATGAAAGTTCGTTGTTTGAGCTTACATCCTTTACGATTTAAAGAGAACCAGAAAATATGTAGTTTGAATTTTCCGGTCAAAACTTTAGTTCGGGTATATTATGTCGGGTTCGGGTCGTGTACTAGTTTACGATTGCAAAACATCTCGGGTACAGGTCGGGTTCGGGTTTTATAAGATTTTTTATTCCGGGTTCGGGTCGGGTCAGGGATTGAAGAAAATTTACAAATCTGGTTCGGGTCGGGTTCGGGTTAGCACAATGTGAAACCCGAACATCTCTACCTTTGACCCGAGGGGTTGTTTTTTTTACGTTCAGAGTGACAACTTCTCTAAGTTTTCCGAATCGTTCAAAAAGACAATTGACCCAGGAGGCGTTTATTTTCTAGTCCTCTTAAATCACTTATCTTGATCTTGGATTGCTACAACAAACACATTCTTATCTGCTTTTCATAAAGCTTGAATAACCTTCGCGGTGATTTTGTTGTAACATTAGGTACTATAACGGAGATAAAGCAAATACAGTATCTCTCTAGTTGTTTCGAATCTATCCGATATCCAAATATTCTTCGCTTTCAAAAATATTGATGTCCACCGTGAAAATCATACTTTTTATGTCCTCCTTTTTACCCATCCGTAGAACCAATTATTGTCTTCCTTTCAAACAATCTGATCTAGTGGTAAGCCTAACTAGACGGCACTTTTATTATAGGTAAAAGATATTCAGACTGGTAACTGATATGTGTGTAAACATTCGCAACCGTTGAATCAAATATATCGAACATTTTACACGCAATTGGCAATCGTTTGGACATGGTGCAACGAGCATTTTTGCGTAGAACGTAGCCCTAATGCTACTGTCAAACGTATTAGTTGCGTTTGACGGTTGCTAATAAGTTGCGCCCGTATATACTTCGGCAACCAATTGTGTAGATGGCAGTAGTGAATCAACGTACATCAATTCTATAAACTCCAATAAAATTTGTTCTATCGTAAATATCTGTTATCTGTGACTCAACCATTTCTTTCCTCGCGTGGTCCGAACGGTCAGCATGATTGACAGTTTCGCCTAACATCATAAAGTGGAGCTGAATTAGGATCGTCCATCTTATCTGCCGTAATCCAAGACAAAATTCTTTGCGATTTAGTTGGTTTTCGAATAAAGCACCGCCTTCGACAGCGTAACTGCAACGAGGTCGGTATAGTCTACTTCAAATCAAATGGAATTCAGTTATAACCTAAATTCAATCAAGAAAGAGCGGAACCCAGAAACGAAATTTAAAACCTTACAGTTTTCAACAAAAGATATCTCACCTAAAACACTGATAAAGGGACTTCGATGTTATCCAAATCTCCTACGGCTGCTGCAGCAATGCGTCGAGCGAAGCATCTCAACGCCCCGAGAAGAGTTTCTGTGACTCATATACGATCAAATCTAGTCACATTTGAGTGTACTCTCGTTCCAGAATAGTAGGCAAGCCCTATTTAGAGCTAGCTGCTTATTGAACTTAGGACTACTGATAATCAATGTTAGTTAGTCGGCTACACAAAACATTACAGTGGTCTCATTTCCAAGAACATTTGCCGGAACAATTAGAATAAAATCCACGCTGGCGGGAGGATGCAAAATTTTCTCCTCCCGTCAATTTTAATTCTTATCAATTTTGAACTGATTAGGGAATTTTATCAAAAAAAAAGAACCAACGGGATTCCGCCTTATCAAACAAAACCCGACCGGAAATCTGTCCATGGCTTAACAGCACCGAAATTGGCCGAACAAACAAGAACTCGATAACTAGGGAAACCCCATTGGCGTTGTGTACAGGACCGGATGTGCGAATTGCCCTCGCCAATGTATCCAGCCACGATCGGAAGCAATGCTCAGTGTTGAGTGTTATCCGTGTCTGTGCAGGAGAGGGCAAGTTCAGATGAGGCACGCATTAGTCGGAACCTGAAACACGCACTAGGAGAGAAGATTGGAAGATTTCTGGATTTTGGTGAGCGCTTTCCGACTTATCTCTATTGTCATTCTTTCAATGTTATTAGTCATTTACTTTGAGCGTGATCTAAACCAACAGCTTTAATAAAGAAGAAAGGGAGCTTGATTCATAAAGGTTTTCAGGGAAAAACAGTTAGCGTTGATGTGAATTTTGATAAGGTTTACTCGCCATTTCATTACTTCACAACTGTGTATTCTTTGTCACAACACAATATACCTGGGGGCCCTCCTTAGCCGTTCGGTAAGACGCGTGGCTACAAATCAAGACCATGCTGAGGGTGGCTGGGTTCGATTCCCGTTGCCGATCTAGGCAATTTTCGGATTGAAGATTGTCTCAACTTCCCTGGGCATAAAAGTATCATCGTGTTAGCCTCATGATATACGAATGCAAAAATGGTAAATTGGCTTAGAAACCTCGCAGTTAATAACTGTGGAAGTGCTTAATGAACACTAAGCTGCCAATAAGAAGAAGAAGAAGAATATACCTGGAAACTCGTCACGTATAATCGCAATTGAATACGTTTGGCCTGGAAGATGTTTAAAACCTATTTGTAATTGAGTTTTGTGGCTTATTAAAATCTAAACGTGATTTTTCAAACGGAGACGGAGACGAAGCTTATTCTTTTATATACATTTTTATTAAGATGGCTCTTCAGATGGTAAAGGTGTCTTGAGGACAATGATACATCAACATCCCAAAAAATAAATTTCTATGCAGGGTTCGTACTTTTCGTTTGATGAGACGAAATCATGCATGGTCGATGTTTGTTTTGTAGTTTGTGATGAAAAACATATTTGACTTACTCGTCTTTTCTCTAGAATGAACCTGGAAGATCGGCTTTCTTGATGATTTTTTTTTATTTTATCATTCTTACTCCTCACTCACCTCAATAAATTGTATTTTGGCGAGTATAATTAAAAAAGAACGATTCCAAGCACGGAAAATAAGGAGATTGTAAGTAAAAATATGAAATAGTTATGATTTATGATTTTGATTTTTTGCTTGTTTTTCATCGCTTTTGTTTCTTTTTCTCGTTCCAGAGAATGAATATCAGTCGGTGAGTATTTATTTGAATTTCACAAATTATTGAATAAGCGTAAAACTAAACGCATGTTTGATTGATTGATCAATTGAGGAGCATTTTTAACGGAAAATGACAGTATAATCAAGGCTAATTATGTTTTTTTTTTTGCGCGGTTACCATATTCAGTGGTAATCAATTGAGTGAATCTATGAAGAAGTAAACTGAGTAAGTCATTATACGTTTTGAATAATCTTAACACGATTGTCAAAACTCGGAGCGAATGTGCTACATGAATGTGAATATTTTATGCTCTGCTCCCAACGATTCGTCGATCATCTTTCCCCCTGAATGTGAAACGGTTGGTACGACTGTCCCCGTTTCTTCCTTTCGTAGATTTAAAACTCTTCGTTGATCATGTTATTTATTACTAAATAATCTGATTGCCCGAGAGTTGTGGATTGTCTCCCAAATTCAAGCCTGCACCGTGAGCCTGGTCATTTGAATACTTGTGTCATATTTATGATATGCTGCAAATATTATTACAGATGAGAAAATGCTCGGAAATACAACCGACATTTCCAGGACAAGATGTACAGTAATCTTACCCTCGACAAAAACACCACATTAAGATCCGTTACTCAATGTAGTAACGCCTTAGTGGCTTCGTAACGATCTAATTACGTATGACACCCTGTTTCTCTAAAGTCTAGAGAAAATAGTACATGAATCATCTGAAATGAGCATCTGCATGTTCTCTGTGCAATAGCGTAATTGAAAGCATCAAATTAAAAAAAACTAAATCATTAGCCGATACACGACTGTTATTTTCATGATACTGTAGCATGATTTCCGTGATAATTTCCATGATAAACTGTAGCTTTGAGCAGTTTTTAAGGAGCATTTCGTAACCGCATTTATATCCACCTAACGATGAAAAAATTGGCATAATGATGTTTGATGAATCCACCAATATAACAGAGTATATTCAGTTGATCAAAATCTACTTAGATGTTTCATAGAGAATGTGGAAAGTACAATGATATACTCGCTGATTTCCACACTTTCGCTCTCAAAGCTAACTGGTTGTCCGATACTTCCCAATATAATTGGTGTTAAAAGCATGTTTCAAAACCCCTTATCAGTTGACTGTACGATCGACAACGGCATTGAAGGAATCCCTGGTTCTGGCAACCAGTATGCGATGACACACACACGCAGCGACACAGCAATTTGACACCGTTTTGTTAGTTTGGCAGCGGTAGCAGCAGTGAATGCATCATCAGGTGTATGGTTACAACTTTTGTACGACTAAAGTGCTACACATAGGTTTGTTATATCGTCAACAGTTCAACGCTTAGGGTACAGGCAATCTAACGTACTTAGCCCCCATCGCTCGCATTCACACTGCAGCCAGGTTTTCTCGGTTTCTAAAGCTAGTTTTACTGTGTGGAAATAGTTTGGACAGTAGTCGGTGATGATTCATCATGGGGGTGATATCGCGGGGGAAAGGGGCAATCCACAAAAGGCACAGCAGCGATAGGCACACAGAGTGAAGAAGGTAAAGGATGAACACACGCGCAGTGAATATGATAGTGTGGGAAGCCAGGAACAGGAAACGGAGAAACACAGAAGAGAAAAACGAAAAAAAGAGAGAAAAAAACGAATAAATCGCCATTAGTAAATTTGTTTGTTGCAGTCTTATTACGCTGTTTGATTTTGATAAAGATTGTTTTAATACTAGAATAGGATTTTTAAATTACTACAAAGTATAAATTAAAAACTAAAGAATGTAAAAAAAAGTATTGATAAATGGATGGTGTTGTGATCAGTTGACAAATTTAGTATACTCCAAAGTAAATAATTTCAATTTTTGTATAATATCGCATCAACTGATTCACTAACCTAACGTTTTTTATACAGTTCGAAGAAGGACTTTACAAAACAAGGTATTAAAAATTAACCAAACAAAGCTAAATGTAAATATAGAAACAAATTGAAAATTAAACGAAAGGAAAACGCAAACAGGAAACGAATCTACTCACATGCATAGTTCTGCTGGGCGGTTTTCCCCCGCGGCGGCGGTGGATACCGGAATGAGAAGATCCACTCGTCCTGAACCCGCAGGACCCGCCCGGTGACGCGGGCGTAGTACTCGTAGTTGTCTCGCCCGAACAGATCGCACGCCGCAAACTGTTCGATCATCTGCTTCATGATCCGGGTCGCCACCTGGAAGACGAGAAACGGAATCGTGCTTACTCTCAATGTATTTATGCAATATATTAATTATTGTTTTTTAATTCATAATGGTCACGGTACGATGATGGACTGGTTTTATGAGGCGATGACGGCATCTAAACAAGCAACAGGTTGGCATTTAGAAGTTATCTATGGGTGGGTACAACCGGGAGTAGGTTTGTAGTTTTACTTTCACTGGTAGATTAATAATCGTCTGAATACTTTTGTATCGAATAATTAGCGACCAGAGAGAGAGAACAAGGGGATAGAAGGTAGGCGAAAACAGCTTCCATAAATGTGACCATTTGAAGGTAGCCACATTCTGCTACTAGAGTAGAACATGTTAGGGTGATTAATAGACATATAGGAAAGTGTATAACGTTTTCGTTCAGATGGGATCGCTACGGTAGACAAATCAAACAAACAGGAAACAAAAACAGAGAAAACCATTAGTGGGTATGTACAATTCCACGCAGTACAGAGACTGTTAGACGAAGAAGCAGTTTCATGGAAGTAGATTGATTTCCGGTTCATGTGGCGTTTCAATCTACTTGACTGTCCTTTTCCTTGAAGCGAGCTGAATAACGATATTGAGGATGGCCTCATTTAAAAGAATATAAACACATAAATTGAAAAATGATTGCATACCCATTGTTCTAATCTTAGTTTCTCAATTATTCAAATTTCAGTGAAATTATATTCTTTAAAAGTTTCAAGATATTACATTTTGTAAATCAAATTACCAACACGCAGCGAAATTTTGTATGATTCAACTAATCAAAATTATTGTTGAGGTAATAATCAACCTATTGTTGAATTGAACAAAAAATATTGTTAAAACTACAATATTCTCTGTTTGAATTAACAAAATAATTATCATTTCAACAATATTTCTTTTTGATTTCAACTTGCATGAATTCCTATCAGTGTGTATATTTTTAAGTGTACTTTTGATTACCGATCCATAGTGGCAAAAACAAAACGAAATTGAAACAGTTAAAAAACTACAGATTTTCTTTCCCGAGAGTTTTTCAATGGACCACAGGTGGAACATCAAATTTATTTCCCAAATATTTTTAATGTAAATTAATTCTTCTTCCATTGTTTACAGAGGATTTATGAGAATAACGATGCCTGGCAGCATAAATCGACACCAACAATCATGGAGGACGTATGTTTTGGAACGGAACCATGTTACAGTGTGTTTATTATAGGCGGTATTCATATTTTGTAAAATTATGTTCAAGGTAGAATCAAATAAATTGCTGCAGCATATATACTGAATGGTTTTATTACTGTTTATTTCTTTTGATTTATAAAAGGTAATTTTGGTAGAACAAGTTATTATTTCAACAATAATTATTGTTAAATCAATTACGTTTGTGTAATTGAATCAAAAGCATATTCATGATTGTTCCAACAATAATATTGTTGAAACAACAATCATGCAGCTCAAATCATGATTGTAGAAATAACAATATTCTGGATTGATTCAAAATGAAAATATTATTAGCCCTGAGCTAACAATATTTATTGTTGAATTCAAACCGAAATATTGTTGATTCTACAATATATTTTTCTGCGTGAAATAATATAAAAAATGAAAAATATCGAAATCTTATTTCGTTTCTTCTCACGCAAATCGGAAATGAAATCCTAAATTCAGTTGCCGAAGCACAAGAAATACTCGAGTTAATAACCAAAGATCTTTACAACCGTTTTCTAAGTTCATTGGCTTATTTAACCTTTCGGGACTCGCACAACACCTTAGAAAAAGCACACTTGTCGTTCACAAGAGTAGCGGGACTGTGTGAGTGTTCCAGAGCCATGAGAGTCCCGGAAGGTTAAAACTAACAAAACAAACAAGCGCATTCTCCGAACAAAACAGAGGAGGTAGATGCACAAATTATGATAACTTTGATTCTGCCACCAATTCTCTTCAAGTTGTCATGTAGGTATCCATAAAACAGGAGTTTCGCTTATTGTCTAATTGCGTCTAATTGTGGAAAAAAGTTCTCATTTATTACAGACCGAATTCTTAAATAAATTATAGGGAGAATGACAGCTTTGGCAGGTTTTGTTGTATTATTATCAGGGGCTTTTTATGACTGATTATGCTCAAATTTGGCCTAAACATTCTTTCCATATCAAAGAATATTGTGGCCAAATTTCATAAAATTCGATCGACAAAAACCCTACTGCCAATAATAGAACAAAACCTGCCAAAGCCGTCTTTTCCCCTAATTGATGATGACAAACCTTAATCCAAATTTGTTACCTCTCGTTCAAAGTCACCTCAAAAGTCTAAATTCAGATGTGCTAGGTGGTGGCGGATATCTTCTGTTTCTGATTTGAGCAAGAATCGCGAACCAGGCAATTTAGAATCAATTGGTGAATTCATGCATTCAAATGTTTGTCTATCTTATTACCCCTTTCGGGGTTGTCAAAAATTGCCATAGCGGACGGTATTTCACGTCCTCAAGGCGGGGTATTGGTATTAGTTTTCAACTAGCAATAATCGCACCTCGGTTGAACCTCATTGGTTACGATATCGCCACTGCGCAAAGCTGACTTGAGCCGGACTCGGCCACTGAGGATGCTCCGGCGCAACGTGATCCTATAGCGATTGATAGCAGGCAGTGAGGTAGCATGGTCGGTCGGCAGTTCAGAATGAGATGGGGTAGAAAACGGTCCATGTCCATCAGGTAAGCAAAACTAGTTTTTCCCCCATGGTGGTTTTGTAAGATAACAAGAATGAGGAATGGTTTTTTCGTTCCGAATACAAAAAGGAATAGAGGAGAGAGAAGGATGGCTAAATTGGAACCGGATTTGCGAATCGTTCAATGTTTGCAAACGTCAATGTATCCTATATGAAAATGCTAGAAGTTGATATGAGGAAAAAAAAACTAGTTTCCCAAGGGTCTTTGACATGTATGTATATGTAATTAACCCGTGTTTAAATTGATATGTAAGGTATAAAGCATTGTTGATGCTACGTATAAGATTAACTCCATAGATATACAGACGCGGCATTTAGATCAATTTACAATCCAAACAAACGCTAACCCCGTCTGTTGTCAAGAATATACACAAAAAACCCAGAATAATCCACCTAGCGGTAAAGCGCCTTTCTCGTGAATTAATCATTGAATTGTAGCCGGAGGAATTCCCGGAGAAACTTCCGAAGCAATTCCCGGAGAAACTTCCGGAGGAATTCCCGGAGAAACTACCGGAGGAATTCCCGGAGAAACTTCCGGAGGAATTCCCGGAGAAACTTCCGGAGGAATTCTCGGAGAAACTTCCGGAGAAATTCGCGGAGAAACTTCCGGGGGAATCACCGGAGAAACTTCCGAGGGATACCCCGGAGGAACTTCCGGAGGAATTCACGGAAGAACTTCCGAAGCAATTCCCGGAAGAACTTCCAAAGCAATTCCCGGAAGAATTTCCGAAGCAATTCCCGGAGGAACTTCCGGAGGAATTCCGGGAGGAACTTCCGGAGGAATTCCCGGAGAAACTTCCGGAGGAATTCCCGGAGGAACTTCCGGAGGAATTCTCGGAAGAACTTCCGGAGGAACTTCCGGAGGAATTCCCGGAGGAACTTCCGGAGGAATTCCCGGAGGAACTTCCGGAGGAATTCCCGGAGGAATTCCCGGAGGAACTTCCGGAAGAATTCCCGGAGGAACTTCAGGAGGAATTCCCGGAAAAACTTCCGGAGGAACTTCCGGAGGAATTCCCGGTGAAATTCCCGGAGGAACTTCCAGAGGAATTCCCGGAGGAACTTCCGGAGGAATTCCCGGAGGAACTTCCGGAGGAATTCTCGGAGGAACTTTCGGAGGAATTCCCGGAGGAACTTCCGGAGGAATTCCCGGAGGAGCTTCCGGAGGAATTCCTGGTGAAATTCCCGGGGGAACTTCCAGAGGAATTCCCGGAGGAGCTTCCGGAGGAATTCCCGGAGGAACTTCCGGAGGAATTTCCGGAGGAATTCCCGGAGGAACTTCCGGAGGAATTCCCGGAGGAACTTCCGGAGGAATTCCCGGAGGAATTCCCGGAGGAATTCCTGGAGGAACTTCCGGAGGAACTTCCGGAGGAATTCCTGGAGGAACTTCCGGAGGAATTCCTGGAGGAACTTCCGGAGGAATTCCCGGAGGAACTTCCGGAGGAATTCCCGGAGGAACTTCCAGGGGATTTTCCGGAGGAACTTCCGGAGGAATTCCCGGAGGAACTTCCGGAGGAATTCCCGGAGGAACTTCCGGAGGAATTCCCGGAGGAACTTCCGGAGGAATTCCCGGAGGAACTTCCGGAGGAATTCCCGGAGGAACTTCCGGAGGAATTCCCGGAGGAACTTCCGGAGGAATTCCCGGAGGAATTCCCAGAGGAACTTCCGGAGGAATTCCCGGAGGAACTTCCGGAGGAATTCCCGGAGGAACTTCCGGAGGAATTCCCGGAGGAACTTCCGGAGGAATTCCCGGAGGAACTTCCGGAGGAATTCCCGGAGGAACTTCCGGAGGAATTCCCGGAGGAACTTCCGGAGGAATTCCCGGAGGAACTTCCGGAGGAATTCCCGGAGGAATTCCCGGAGGAACTTCCGGAGGAATTCCCGGAGGAACTTCCGGAGGAACTTCCGGAGGAACTTCCGGAGGAATTCCCGGAGGAACTTCCAGGGGATTTTCCGGAGGAATTCCCGGAGGAACTTCCGGAGGAATTCCCGGAGGAACTTCCGGAGGAATTCCCGGAGGAACTTCCGGAGGAATTCCCGGAGGAACTTCCGGAGGAATTCCCGGAGGAACTTCCGGAGGAATTCCCGGAGGAACTTCCGGAGGAATTCCCGGAGGAATTCCCGGAGGAATTCCCGGAGGAACTTCCGGAGGAATTCCTGGAGGAATTTCCGGAGGAATTTCCGGAGGAATGTTCCGGAGGAATTCCCAGAGGAATTTCTAAAGGAACTTCCGAAAGAATTCCTGGATTAAGAACTTCCGGAGGAATTCCTGGAGGAACTTGCGGAGGAATTCCTGGAGGAACTTCCGGAGGAATTCCTGGAGGAATTTCCAGAGGAATTCTGAAGATTTTTTTTGCCGGAAATCAGCTCACGCTGACCCACACTGCCGCGCCGCCACCGCTAATTACCAACAGCGTGACGCCGCCGCTGGCTGAAAATTATTTTATACACCGCCGCCGATGAAATTTATATCGCACAGGTTTACAAAATATATTCGATAAATCTAAATATGAGCCGAAACGAATATAGTCTAGAATTGTTTATCTTTCCGTATTGCTTTGAACGATAATATACTTTTTGAAAAAAAAAACTCAAATAATCAGGAACAACAGTAAATAATTTAACCTCAAATTAGAATAATATTTTGAACTTGGATAGGCATATATCGCATTGCCTATTTTTAGGCGTTGCTCCTTGACACACCACCTACTTGCAATGTTATATGAAACAATGCACAGCAGAAGATGATTGTATAGTTTATCATCTGATTTCTTCTCGAGAATTTTTGTAACTAAGGGATGAGAATAAAGTCATGCAACAACTCTAGCAAACTCAACAACTCGCTAAAATGAAATGAAACATAGTTTATAACACTGCATCCGAACCATTAACAATAACAATAGGAATAGATTTTCAACATCACAACTAACAATTACTCAATTTCTGCACGATCAACGACATTCTTCAACATAGGCGTTGTAGCATTCTGGAGAGGGTACGAGCAGAAACTTCCAACAGAACTAGCAACCAAGCTCCAAAAAACGACTTTTACTTTATTATGAGATAAACGATGATTGACTGAAGCGGTAACTTACATTCACTTCCGCCTTGTTTAGTTAATCAGTAGTGCGGTGGTGGCAGGCAGTTGGATGTTTCGATTAGTGTGATGATTGGGGTTAGAGTTAGTTATCGATTTCGCATCGATTCGTGCCGCCCATACACGGCACGGTGGTGTGTTCGTATGATTGTGGTTCAAAATGCAAATCAAGGTGCAATTGGTACGAAAAGAGAAGAAAAACGAAAGGAAAAATTGAAAAATCGATTAACACCATATTTCGCTTCCATAAATATTAATCATAACACGATCAGAGCAAATTAAGGTACAAAAGCTGCCACCGCGCGCGGTAGCGATTTCCGCTTTTCGAAGGCGTATAATTATAACATCATAAAACCAGTTCCGTAAAATGTAAACACAAATCAAGTGTGAAATAAGCAAACTGCAACTTGTTTTCTATCCATTAAACAGCCAATTTTTCGGGGGGAATGATTTCTTCACCAAACAATCTTGCCCCGCCGATGGCCCGCAGTAGACGGACACAATGCATTGATGGGACGGTCTGAAGCAAGCGAAAATAAGCACATAAAACCATTAACAGAAAATTGCATTTCCTTCGGAGTCAAAACGGTCGCAATCGACGACGACGAATCCGATAATCATCCGGTAATTAGTGGTACCTACAACACCATTGCGGAATGCTTCACGGGGTTTTGTTTTTCATTGTAACCACCCCGCCAGCCATGCCGAAGGTACTTTCTTCCGAACAATGGCCGTTTGTTTTGTTTTGATGCCGTTGTTTTTTTGTGACGCGTATCGCGTGTCCGATGTCTATTCCAACCATACAACGGTTCGACACGCATTTAGTAAAGCAAACGTAACGAAATGTGACATGCTGCCATACTTCCTTCCAACAAAAAAAGACTGGGTCAGTAATCGAAGCTAGCAGTAAATCTTTCATATTATTACCAAGCGACATCGTGAAGGGTGTAACTTGTGGTTATTCATACGATTTGATTTATCTCTATTTTTCTTGAATTAGGTAAATGGCAATTCCTAATTTAATTACCGAAAGTTTATGGCTCATCAAAAACATTTTCGAATTAAAAACACTGAAGAGTTCTGAGATTGAAATACGTATTTAAAAACAAAGTTACAATCGAGTGGTAAAATTAAATGGGATAGAAATAACTCGTCTTATGTTGTGTGACGATATTCCAATGGCAAACTGATTTCTATTAAGCATTAAATAGTTTTGACGGACACATCACTTATCAGTATAAAACCAGACCCAACGATACCTACTTATTAACAAATGATCCTTTCTGTGATTTTTGTGGAGACGCAGAGGTAAACACAGTCTCTAAATAGCAAAAATTACCTACTAATGTTCCTTCCTTCTTCCTAACTGACTGTAAGTTATAGTAGTTTTTCTGTCAAAAATACTTTTTGTTTTCCTCGTACAACAAAGTTGTACCGAAAGACTATTATTTCACTCCAATATAATCACTGAATATTGAACCACATACGGTTGGTTGGTTGATTGGCCTTATAGGGTTTGCAAGAGCCGTAATTTAGGCAATTCTTTATGATGTGTATCACACTAAGACAAAACCAAGGGATTGAATCGAGAAAGGCATCGTCACCGTTAGGTGGATCAATCTTTTTTTTTTTTTTTTTCAAAAGTTGATGTCTCCGATTGGGGCAAACCAAAAAAAATATGTTTACACGGCATTTGAAAGAGCAACTCACGTTCTTCATTATGCCAAAAAATTGATTTCATATTTTTTAGATAAATTAATATAAATCAGTACCGGAAAAAGATAAAGACAATGTTCTTTTAACAAAACACACGTCTTGAAAGCCCCAATAGTCCTAAAAAAGACATTCGTGAAAAATAAAAAATTAACAAATCAAAAACAGATTAAACATATTGTTTTTTTTTAGGGACTCCCTAAGCCTAGTAAGTAAAATTGCTCCAAATCAGTGACCTTACTTTTCCGAACCACTTTGTATAGCTTTTTTCTAAAAAATATAGTTTTGGCGTAGAATGCATCTTTTCGCGTAAATCTGTATCCTGTACCATAGAGCATGGTTTCCCAAACTGTGGGTCCCGACCCCCAGGGGGGTCGCGGGCGAATTGTTGGTGGGTCGCGCACAACAAATTTTGATTGCAGCTCGATTGCCGAACCTTTTGATCATTTTTTTCAGGAACATTATTTCAAGTTCAAACCGCATTTTATTTTAAATATCCATCACCACGCTATTTTATTTAAACATTTATGCCTAAAAGCTGTCCCCTTAATGAAGTAAAATAAAAACGCTAACATTTTGACAAACAATACCATGTTCGTCATTTTTTGCATTTGTACATGTAAGGTAACGTGAATATTTTTTATGTGGAAGAAACGAAACAGATGACATTCTGATTCAATTAATGCTTAATACTACTTGGTAAAATGCATTTTTTCATTGGTGGGTCGCGAGACATATAGAATTTTGCTAGGTGGGTCGCATACCCAGAGGTTTGGGAAGCTCTGCCATAGAGCATTAGAAGAAGATATTGTAGAATAAATTCAAAAGGAGTCCTCGTAAAATTCAGAAAAAAATAACTTTAGCAAATTTAGAAAAAAAAATTAAGTGGAAGTTTAAGTAAACTGAAACGAGGAAAAACTATTTTCCGAAATACCTGGGGGAATTCAGAAGAATTATCTGATTGAGAACAGGAGTATTTTCCGAGGAAAATAAAAAAAAATCTTTAGATTTAAAAAAAAAATCCGGGGAAAGCCAGAAGAAGTTTCCACCGAAAATTTTTATTTCAACCTCCAAATAGCCGAAATGTATTTGTATTTTGTACAGGAAATTTAATGACAATAGATCGGATGTAAGTTTTTGGCGCTCAAGTACCAATAGCCGTCGCACGCTATGTTTAAAGGCAACTATTATGCAAAGTGAATGCACCTTGGATGTTAAGTCGTTAGGCTCTAGTTTAAGGATCCGTGTCGATTGAAATATTTCATCGGTGAAAATTTGATTTTTTTACCATTTAAGGGGATATTTTTAACCTAAAAATCTATTCTGATTTTTTTAAATTTTTTGAAGCAAGTTACATAAAATACAGGCACCGCATTTTTTTTCCTGACATTTCAAGGAAAATTTTCATATAAAAACAATTTTCATATGATGAAAGTTATATTAAAAATACTGTTGACACCGAACATATATTTCATTTTTTGATAGCGAATTCTTGTGTAACTGCATATCTCATACGTGTTTATTAAAAAGAAACAGCAACCCTGCACCACTTGTCACCATAGAAACATAATTAAACGCTGGACAGGTCAAGGAATTATATTTCAATTGTGTTCATAATCATTTTTTGGAAGGAGGAGACTATGACTCTATTTAGACAAAAACCCTCCTCCAGCGCTACATTAGCTGGTGGGATTGGTCTACCAAATCTTCAGCCCTGTAGCAAAAAAAACCATCCAGACAAATCTGAAGTCTGGACATCAGAGGTCAAAGCAACTCATCACGCTCAACTTGGATTCACTGGGCATTACTGCCGTTGTCGAAGTCTTTTAGTTAAACGGGGTGTTTTGAAAGGAAAATAGTTCAATGGTTATTACAATGTATTGGAGAGTCTTCCACAGGTAGTTGATTGCTGTTTTAGTATAACATTGTTGGACTTCTATTCAGACGGCGATCGAGCTTTTTGTTACAGTTGGATAGCAGCCGGGCTACCAATCACCGAAAAATTTCTTATTTTGAAATTCCATGTTCTTGAATAGAGCGCATCACAGGGAGACCTTACAAAGTATACGGAGGAAACAACGGAAGCCATCCACAGAAATTTCTATACTATCTAGGGACACAGCAGGTATTTCCGTCCATCGTCGTAGGGGCAAAAACCAACGAAAGCAACGTACATTTGCTAGAACTCCACTATAGCAGAACGTTTCTTCTGAGCTTACGATTTGGTACGTATGAGTTTTACAAAAAAGCGTCTCTTTTATTGGTTTTCGAGACTATGACGAACAGACGAAAATACCTGCCGTGTCCCTACCAAAACTACAAAATGCCAGATAACCACGAACAGTATGCAAGTAAAGTGTTATCCACCACGGTGGGAGCATATAACAGTGGTCACATAATGCAGGCGTCCATTGAGGTTCAATCAAGTTTGAAATACAGGACAAACATAAATACTACTTTGAACTAGTTCGTAGTTTTAATTTTTTGTTGATTTGAAATGTTAAAGAGTGATATTATGTTCATAAATTTAATAATACTTCTTCTTATTGGCATTACATCAACCACTCTGACATATGCCGCCTCGGAGCTTAGTGTTCATTTAACACTTCCATAGTTATTAACTTTTTCTAGTCCAAGCTACCATTTTCACATTCGTATATCATGAGGCTACAATGATATTTTATGCCTAGGGAAGGTGAGAATATTTCCTAGACCAGACCGGGAATCGAACCCAGCCACTTTTAGCATGGTCTTGCAGTGTAGCTGTGCATCTCACCGCAGGGCTAAGGAAGGCTACAGATCTATTCATAATATACCGTAAGAACATTTAAGACTTGCAGTAATTTCAATACAACTTCTACTATTTTCATCATATGAAAAAGGTTAATTTACAATGTTATTAAAACTCATATGTGAATATGGACGTTATGTGGAAGATATTGATTTGGAAAATGTATTGGAGGTAACCACTTTCCCTTCGATGGGACTCGAACCCATGACCCTACAGTACGCTAGACTGGTGCTTTAACCAACTAAGCTACGAAGGACCTCCGTCGGCCTTCGCAACCTAGCGGCTACTGAACGTGCTCTTGCCTACGCAATGCGGTCGGGTCTGAGCTTGACGACCGACTGGCAAATAGCTTACACAACCTCACTTGATCAGTAAAGTTGCTGATGAAGAATGTGTATAGCCGCCAGACATTCTAAAATACTCACGCTCCTCTAATGCGGACGTGTACTATACACATGTGGAAGTATTGGCTTGAGAAATGGATTGCGAGTGATTTGACTATGCGTCCAATTTGGGAATCTCGAGCTCGTTCAGTAGCCGCTAGGTTGCGAGGGCCGACGAAGGTCCTTCGTAGCTTAATTGGTCAAAGCACCAGTCTAGCGTACTGTAGGGTCATGGGTTCGAGTCCCATCGAAGGGAACGTGGTTACCTCCAATACATTTTCCAAATCAATATCTTCCACATAACGTACATATTCACATATGAGTTTTCATAACATTGTAAACTACCAAGTATGTTGACTACATCTAGTACCAGTGGCGGGTAGCGTAGTTCGCCTCCGCGCGGTGCTCGCTGGAAACGATAGCGTATCAACGGCAATTGAAGGGCTAGGCGGCTAAATGAACTACAAACGAGGGAGCGCGGTAGCGGATTGAGGCTGACGACAGTAAGGTCTCAATTATGGTTCTGGCAGGCACGTCAAGGCTATGTGTATGGTATATTGTAATATTGTGAAGCGAGGGCTGGCAGTCTGACATTCTACTCTCTTAGTAGGGCCGGGTGACACCGACTCGAAACGGCGAGTGGGCTAATTGCTAGGCTGTCTTCCGTCCCATGAAACCGTGGCGGGCCTTGTAGCACGCTGCCCAATCCTGCCATCCAGTTTTGCCTACTTGGTGGGAGTAGGCTCAGATGCCCTTTCCTGACTTGCGCTGATCTGGCTCTGAACACGCAAGTGTCAACCCTCGCATGGCCTCCCTGCTTGCCGCAAGGCAGGCATAGATAACCATGGGATCACTAAAGGCGACTACTCCAGTAGGATTCGGCGGCAGCCGCAAGGGGGACCCATATAGCAATGAGCCTTGAAAGACAAAAATCTTTGGAGATGGAGGTGGTGGACCCCTTTGCCAAAAGGGGTCTAGCTAGGTCCCCTATTAGAGAGGGGGGAGCGGAGTGACGGTTGCTGCAACTGGCAGTACCGAAGCGTTTCCAGTGGTGGTGGGGAATACCCCTGCTTGCACGCCTGATGAGCCACTACTAGGGATACGGGTGGTGGCCGAGAAACTCGATGAGATCATCGAGTTCATAAGCGGTAAGCAGAACACCAACAAGGAGCTTACACAAAGCCTGTTGGTGCTTCGGCAAGCTGTTCGAGTCGCAAGACAAGAACAGGACGCTTACATCAGGCGTGTAGCGGCAGCAGAGCAAGGTATCCAGAGCAAGGCGCTCTCCTCCCCTAGCGGTGTTACTGCGGCGAAAGAGGCGACCGCCCTTACGGCCAGTGAGGGTATGAAAACGCCAAACTCGAAGCGACCCAAACGCGCTACCATTAAGACAAAACGTCGCCTGGATGGTGCACCGGAGCCTGAAGGGCGTGTGCCCAAGAAGGTGAAAGGCACTAAACAGGCAAGAGTTGCTGAGCCACAAGCTGGCCCCAGCCAGCCATTGATATCCGCCGAAGGGGATGCAAATCCTTGGCAGCTGGTCAGTAGGGTGCGGAAGTCGAACACCCCTCGACCTGCGAAGAAGGTGAGAGACAGAGGCGAGGCCTTGCTGGTGAAAACCGACAAGGACAAGTACGCCGATGTCCTTAAATCGCTGCGAGCGGCCGATAGCCTATCGGCCCTGGGTCAGGATGTGCGCAGCGTCAGACGTACCAAGAACGGTGAAATGATCTTGGTACTGAAGCGTGGCGCGCTATCCAACGGTGTAGCTAACAAAAAGCTTGCCCAGGAGGTCTTGGGTAACAGCGCTCAGGTCAGGTCGTTGGGTGCGGAAGTGACCCTCCAGTGTAAGCAACTAGACGAGGTCACAACCGCGGAAGACGTCTACCGGTGCCTTGAGTCCGGGCACAAGTCTTATGACTGCAAAGGCCCAGACCGAAGCAAGATGTGCCGTCGCTGTGGCGAGGAGGGACACAAGGAGCAGGAATGCGATAAGGCACCTAGGTGCCTTATCTGCGCCAGTAAGAAGCAGTGGATGTGGCAGTCGGTCTCGGAGTCGAGGACCGATGTCGCCCTCCTGTCCGACCCGTACAACGTCCCTGCCGACAATGGCAACTGGGTGGCGGACGGGTCTAGGTCGGCGGCAATCTGCACAACGGGAAGGGCCAATCCGCCAAGATCAATGGTGTGTTCTATTGTAGCTGCTACGCCCCACCAAGGTGGCCAATGGAACAATTCAACCAGATGATCGACAGGCTATCGTCCGACCTAGTAGGTCGGAGCCTGTTCGTTATAGCGGGAGAGTTTAATGCTTGGGCAGTGGAATGGGGCAGCCGCTGCACCAATCAGAGAGGACAAGCGTTACTCGAGATACTTGCAAAACTCGACGCAGTGCTTGTCAATGACGGAGCCAGTAACACATTCCGTAGGAATGGGGCCGAGTCATGGATAGATGTAACGTTTGTAAGTCACGGTCTGGTCTCTGACTGACTGGAGGTAGACGAGGGCTACACCCATAGTGATCACTTAGCAATTCGCTTCAAGATCAACTATGGTGTGCAGCATCCGAGGGCGGGTGAAATTTTCACCGCGGCCCTGGGACTGGAAGCCAACACCGACAGTCTAAGCGGGGATGCGCTGGTAGCTGTCCTGTCACGCGCGTGCGACGCTACTATGCCGAGGAAAGCCCTGCCAAGAAATGGCAGACGCCCGGCATACTGGTGGAGTGCCGAAATTGCAGCCCTACGATCAGCCTGCCTCAAGGCTAGACGTAGAACGCTACGAGCCCGCACCGAGGAGGAAAGAGCGGTCCGCCGTGAAGTGTTTCGAGCTGCGAGACTGGCCCTTAACAAGGCCATTAAGAGCAGCAAGAGAGCGTGCTTCGACAACCTGTGCGAGGGTGCCAACGCGAATCCGTGGGGTGACGCCTATAGGATCGTTATGGCCAAGACCAAAGGGGGCTCTTCACCCACCGAACGGTCACCGGACCGGTTGGCGGGGATTATCGAAGTACTCTTCCCGTCCCGAGCCACAAGTCCCTGGCCTCCTCCTGCGCAAAACTGGTGGGTTGATAACCAATAAGGAACTTAAGAAACTAATCAAAATTCATTGTAATTGATCCTTCGCATGAAACTTTTCTAATTTCTCGATCGTTTTTTGTTGAGACAGCTTGTACCGAGAATTTATATTTTAAACAGATGCCAAACATTTTTGGAACCATGAAACTAACCGTTTTCCTTACCCTACCCCCAAAAAAGAAAGATCAATTGTAATTTTGGTGATGGCAGTTTAAGGTCACTCCTGACGGAATCCAAGTTCCAAAGTGCTCGCGTTTTCGGGGGCACACCACTCGATTCAGAGGCGGCGCACAACTGTCATTTTTGTTGATTTAGCTTTGCTGCATCGCAGCATGCGTGAAATAATAAAAGTGACAGTTGTGCGTTGTTTCCGTATCGGTGTGCCCCCGAAAACGCGAGCACTTGGTCAATAACAGCGCTGGCCACGTCCTCACGGTCATCGGGGATGGAAAGGAATTGATGATGCAGTCACTCGCCCACTGCAAACCGAGAACACCTCTGCACTCGCCATTAGTTTCTGCGGAATTTTATTGGAATCCGGGGGTTAGGTTTTATGGCAGAGGTTCGTCTTGGTTAACGGGTTGCCAAATGTGATAGTAATGAAAAGGGTGGTATATATTCTAATTGGATGCCGAAACGAGCTTGCTCATTTCGAATCCTAACATTTACCTGCTAGAACTAATCAATTTGTAGGTATAGGGAAAGAAGATGGAAACGGTATGGATGCCCATTTCCAGTTCAAGCGATTGCTAGAATATGAGGAAATATATAAAAAGATACAAAGTAGAAGGAATGGAACGTGCCTGGGATTGAACTCACGACCTCCTGCATATGAGGCACTTTTCATTGATCCGTTCGGCCAAATGACATTTTCGTCCTTATGATCTTTTCGGCCAAATGACGATTTTGGCCATATGATCCGATAGGCCAAATGACATTTTCGGTAAAATTGCCCTTTCTACCCAACTAACATTTCGGTCAAACGACTTTCTCGGCCATATGATATTATCACACAAACGACATTTTCAGCCAACTGATTATTACTGTCAAAAGACTATTGCGGCTAAACGGCATTTTCGGTCAAATGACCTATTCGGCCAAATGATCAGTTCGTTCGTATCTTCCTTTCAGTCGTAAGTCGTTTTCGGTCAAATGACATTTTCGACCCAATAACCGTTTCGATCAAACGTCCAATTCAGCCAAATGGAATTCGGCTTTCGGCCAAACGTGTAGTTCGACTAAATGGCATACGTCTAAATGACCTTTCTCCGTTTTTATTAAATTACATTTGCTCTATACTACCATTAGTCATCGCTGAACATAAAAAGGCTATTTTTATCAGGGAAAATGTTCCACTCAAAACTTTGTACAATAGTCAAACTTTTTACCACCTTAAAAATTTGGGCAAGATATTCTATACGCTCATGTGAACTCAAAGAATGATGTAGAGGATAATACTATTTGTGCAGACACTCATCATATCCCCGGATATGGTAATAAGATTTGAAATAAGCCCTAATCTTCTTATTTGCTTTTGCGTGTTCATAGTTCAAATCAGATTGAAGCACATTATGTTTCAGCCATACATTCTACGAGCAAATATAAATAAAATTTGAATCGACATGAAACACAAGGTGCAATTTTTATTCATTCTTAATGAAATGTCGAGGAAACATATGTATCTAAAAAATTGCAATAATAATTTAAGGCTTAACACTTAACTGTTTTTCGCCTTGACATCAATATGCTGGGTCGTCTATTCCGATTCTATTGCTGGACCGCTTGCCGGGCATCCTGGGGACAAGGGTTATTATTCCCAAAAAAAAAACCATGTCCCAGGCTCTCCGAGCACTCCAATCCGGGTGGTATGTCCTAGGTCAGGGCTGCCCAACGTACGGCCCGCTGGCCGGATGCGGCCCTTGGCTCCATTTTTTGTGGCCCGCGCACCGTGGTAGAAAATACTTCATAACTGGCCTCTACAAGCTTATCTATGTTGCTCGAGGAACTTATTTTTAATAATTTATTAATAAATACTGTAGGATATCACTGGTTAAAAAAAATCTGGTAATCGAGCCTTTCACTTTATGTGTTCCAATAATTTCTTTTATTCGTATTTGAAACAAAATATAATATTTTACATATTTTAAAATGGCTGGATTGAGTGACTCGAGTGACGCAATGAAACGAAAGGAACTAGAAAAATAACAAGTGTTAAGGGAGCTTCAAAGATAAGGTGCTCATTTAATTTAAATTTCCATTATTGATTAAAATTATTGATGGAACAGTGGATTATCGAAGCAACAAACTCTCATCATTGTGACAAACATGAAGCCGAAAAATGCAGTTCGGACCAGTTTAGCTGTTCGTGAAATTCTGGCAAAACGAATGAAACTGCCCTAACAAAAAGTAGCATTAGTTTTTCTCGAAACACGGTGAGTAAAGATTCTCACAGAAGAATCGACAAATACGTTACGTGGAAAAGCCACCTGCTTCAAATTCTACTCTCTCTTGCAATCAATGACACTGATGTTGACATGGTAGGTAGCTGTCTTCATAACGGGGACTTGATGATCATCTTTAAATCACAGGGGAATCGACAGCTTTGATCCCAATGAGTGGAACGACTACTGGAAAATATCTGAGAGGAACTGTTAAGACCTGTATGAAGGGACACTCCTCTAAAAACTTCAGTGGCCTTACAACTGATAGAGCCGGCGCTGGCAATGATGGGAAGAACACGAGCAATGTTACACTTCTAAGGAAGGAAAATCAATCACAGTGGTATGGAAGGCTCAAAACAAAACTTTAATCCAATACCAAATCCAATATGGCTGCCCCATTGTTACTATTGCAAATTGAGGATACACTCTTCTTCTTTCCAACGATATGCTGATCCATAAGATCGGTTGAGAAATGTTGGAGTTATGACAGTTTTGGTGAATCAAGAATTGACAAAAATCGAGGGGTCCATAAAAGTGATTTCGTCCATAACTAACGAGGGGTCCATCTTTCTGAAAAATTTACCTCGGATCCCTAATAAACTCGCCGAAAGCATTCTAATGAACATAAATTTGGGCATTTTCAAAGAACTCGTGCAAATAGTGGCTCGGTCTCAGCGAAAATTACTGACATGTATAAGATACGAAATAACAAAAAGTAATATACAAAATATTCAAAGCATAACATATGTTGTTATTACAATATCAAAGGCAAAACATAATTATTTTTTGTATTAAAATATCTGATAATGTTATGCCTAAAGTATTTATTTTGGATATTAATTTTTGTTATTATTTTTTGTCATGTTACCTCTTATTCATATCAAGTTCATGAAAACTGCTGTTTTCAAGATATTAGCTTCTGCTCAGGCTTTATAACTAAATGGTGTGGCGTTTGCCATATCACAAAGTAAGCCATGGAAGCAAATACTTAAAAATAGCAAATTAGTGCTTGAAAATGAAAAAAAACGGTAATTTTTCATTGCAATAATATGGGGTTATTTTCAACTATCCCCTCGATTTAAACACCCTGAAATGAAGCCTGAAAGTAGTAGAATAAGGTCGAGAAAACAGATTGAAAAAATGTTTGCGCCATTCATAGATACAGCCGTTAGAAGAAAACGTTTTTTTAGAAGAAAAACCTCAATAACTTTTGATCCGCATGAGATATGGCAACGCTAAGTCCATGAAAAGTTGCGCCCTGCAAAGCACAAAAAGTGCTCTGAACATCACATTGCTGAGAAATTTGAAACAAAAAAGTTAGAGCAAAAAAACTGTTTTTTTGAGGGTCACCCTAAGTAAACTTGGGAAAATTGCTCTAAATCAGTCAATTTAAGAGCTAGAGAAATAATTTTTTTAGCAAAATTCTTGGAATCTGACTGAACTATAACTTTGCGGAACATTGTATAGCCGTATCTCTGCAAATGAAAAAGTTTTATATTTAATTTTTTTCAAATGTGGCCCACCCTAATTTTTATGAAAACCTCAAAAAGCCCCTCACTGTTAGGAGCAACTTTGTAGAACACAGTTTTTTTCTATCTCTGCTATGTTCGGCTTGAACAACTTATTACCGCTTTGTATGCTAACTGGACCACTGTGCATTGCTGAACGCCGCCTACAAAGTACTCTCCGAGCTCGTTCCATTATTTGGTTTCGCCAACGATATTGATTTTACAGCACGTAGCTTTGAGAAGATGGAAAAAACCTACATCGGACTAGGCATCCATACGTTTAAGACAAAATAAATGATAGGAAGAAGGTCTATAGAGGATCAAGTTAGCCCATCCTCCACGAGTTTGTATTGGTGGTGACAAATTCGAGATGGTTGAAGAATTCGTGCACTTGGACTCACTGGAGACCTCCGATAACGATACTAGCAGAGAAATTCGGAGACGCATCGTGGAGGACCAACGCGCACTTGGAGTTTTCGAAAGGTGCTGCGTACCATCTATTGTGCGGTGCAGATGGCGGATGGTACGTGGAGGAGACGAATGAACCACGGACCGGGCTGTGGTGGGCCAGGCACGTAGCCAGAATCTCGGACAGTAATCCGGTGAAAACGGTTCACGGCAACGATCCGACGGGAACAAGAAGGCGAGGTGCGCAGCTAGCAAGTTGGATCGATCAGGTAGAAGACCCTCCGCAGACTGCGTGCAGTCATGGGCCGAGCTGAATGGAGAAGACTTTTATGCACTCCGGCCACTATGACTTTAGTCTGAGAAAATCATAATATAATGTCCTCGTCTAAGATAACGTTCATTGGGGTAAACATTTTGAAGAATCAGAAGAATTTTCCGTTGAAATTTAGAAAAAAAAAATCAGAAGCAAATTCAGTACAATTTCTTGATGAAAACGCCGTTGTTGTCGATTATACCTTTAACGGTATTGGGACCGACGGACACCTCTAAGAACTAATCCCTTCGTCTGGTCTTAACTCTTAAGCGGTGCTTAGTTAGGTACTAAGCGGAGGTGAAGCTGTATTTAACTTATAGAAACAAATCCCGCCTAACGGAGTGGCAATCCGACATAATTCATGAGATGGAAAATCGTCCCAATAAACTACATTGATCATCTTAATAAGTGTTAATTCGTTTGCAATTAACCCATTCAGTATTACTCAACACGCACGAGCACAATGTTCAGCAGACTCGTAAATTAAACCAAATTTGTAAATCACATTGCTTATCGAATCTGACGGATCTCCCATTCCGCTAATTTGGTTGCATCACTTCCCTATGCCACCGAATGCAACCTCAAATGCAGCCACAGCACCGCATGCGATCATCCATCCGAAAAGGGCAACTAATAATAATACTGGGTAATAAATTAGATATTGGAAACATCGCACGTAACGACCAGCACTATATGCGCTTCTGGGGCTGAAAAGCGTAGATACAGCTATTGAGAGTATGTTTTGTTTCTTTTTCATAGGTATTACCCAAAACTAGCCATCTGATCAACGATTTGGCTCAATGTTCGTATTAAATTCATCCTAGCTGAGGATGGTACGCTTTTTCCTGTGAGTTGCTGAATTGAAGATGGGATTGGTCATGGCAAGTAACGACCTAATTTTCCCGAGAATGGGAATGATGGCAACGGGCCCGGCTACTTGAAATATATCTAGACCAACATTTGAAAAGGGCGTAACAGCCTAAATGTATTCCTTCTGATTCCTTGTCTACATATACAGCTTTATATGTAGACGAAAAATCAGATGGAATAAATTTTGGCTGTTCCGCCCTTTTCAAATGTTGGTCTAGATATGTATGCTGGAGGCTTGAGGTGGTAGTTTTTAGGGCGAAAAAGTGTGCGCACCGGGTGCCTTCTGGTTCGATAACCATGACATAATTAAACCGACGATGCTATTTCTAAGATAGACGGTAAGTTGAATTCTCTAGCGGATCCTGGGATTTCTACATATGGCCAACTTAAAATACATCCTTTCTAAAATACCTTTAAACAACTAGGGTTGAAATTGAAACCCAAAAATATATAGGTAATGCACTTTAGAAAAGAACATGTAGCCACTGATTACATTTGGCCAAACTAGGAAGACCAACTCCACAGCAGCATCCCCGTAGAGTACACCAGCAACTCAGTCAGCAAACACAGCACTGGGTACCCTCGCCAGCCAGACGCAGTCTCAGTCGGGACGTAATTGATTCCGGAAACTGCAAATTGTAACTGGCCGACGACGACCGGAGAAGGCAAGCGGGGGCGCGCGCGCACGGCCTGAACAACCGGACCATCGCATCTACCGGCTCGCTGCTGGCTCGGTCGCGCGCATTGCGTCGGATGGAGCAATAACAGCGAGAAAAATGGCTATTGTTTCGCACTCTCGTTTCGCTGAATGACGGGGCAGGGCACCGACACACTTGACGGCATTATTGACACACAACCATGTGGAAATGTGTTATGTGTGTGTCTTGTTTACGGTGGAAATTCAGGGTTCGGTAATGAGGGAGAGAAAAGGCTGAAAATTATGTGAGCAGCAAGTAATAAGCGCGCTGGCGTATCAACGGTTATGGCTAGTTGGGTTCGGTGAATGACTGTTTTTTTGTGTGTTTGCAAATCGTAGACAAATTTACATTGCTTTAGGTGCGAACGAACACGAAATGATGCAGTATGCTATTTTGGTATGATTTTTGACAAGGGTCCAAATGTTCTTTTCCTAAATAGCTCTACAATCCTGCTACATTTCAGCTTAATACGTTGAATCAACTTTTAAAGCCTTCCATATTGTTATCATGATAAAATTCGAAAAACTATACCTGGTTTAAAGTCGCAATGATGAACTTACGATGGATAAAATAATACGGTCAAATCTTTTTGTGTTCTGCGTTCGACGTTTCTGAACCACTTTTGATACATATATCCCAGAGTTATTTAAAAAGGTATTCAAGAAACGATTAGTTGCACCAACGTAATTTATTTCATAAAAGAATAGTAATAAAAAATCTGAGGTGAACCAGCCATTACTAAAAACCTCATTTATGAAGAGGAAATTTACCAACTCTCTATTGAGAATCCCTCAACACTTCATTCGAAGCAACAATCATGATCAAAACATACTCTCCTGAGGAAACTATTTTGACCAAAACCAATTAGCGATGGACCGAAAGCATTTTAACTTACTTGCACCATTGGTGATGATGCTAACACCTCTGACTGGGCACGTTTACCACTTCAGAGGGTATCGGTATAGCAATTATCTAAAAAAAATCCACCATTGAAATGTTATAACACCGTTTCAATCGTGGGTCGATATTGAGTGACTATAATTGATAGGCAACCGCCGACCCGTGGTGCTGGATTTCCTAATTTAGACGAGATGAATGCGATAAAGGGGTCTATTTGCTGCTTTCTAACCGATATCTTCGTATTGAGGTAAAGTACAGATCGAAGAAAAAATCGTATGAACCAATATAAAAAAAATACAATATATGACGAAAATGAAGTATTTCGACCAACGCCCAGAGGTGAGCCAGCCAAGGACTGAAAGCCTCTTAAATAAAGACAATAATAATAATCGTGGCTAATTTGTGACATATCACAATTTGTGACCTATCAACTTGAAACATCTAAACACTGTTTTTATCATTGCTGCTGCCTCTGGATGTCAATATCTCCCCAAACCAAAGTTTCTGTCTGTCGATTAACGGCTCTCCAAACGGGATTCCCGAAGCAATTTCCAAAAGAATTTCCGAAAGTATTCCCAACACCCTAACTTTCATCTACTCGGTGACTGAGTAAAATTGTATTGCCGACTCTTTTACTCAATTTCCGTCAAAAGCAAGATTACTCATACTTTTGAGTAGTCCTGCTTTTGACGGAAATTGAGTAAAATTTTTATCAGAAATAAAGAGAGGGCAGAACAATTTTACTCAGTCACTGAGTAAATGAAAGTTAGCGTGCAAGAAATTTCCGAAGAAGTTCCCAAAGGAAGTTCGGAACGAGTTCTCGAAGGAATCCCCGAAGGAAGTTCCAAAGGAGTTTCGTAAACAGTTCCCGGTGGACTATCAGAAAAGGTTGCTGAAGGAATTCCCACAGTCATTTCCGAAGCAATTTCCTAATCAATTCCCGAATCATTTTCCGAAGAGATTTCCGAAGGAATTTCCGAAGCAGTTCCATAAAAAATAGAAAAAAAAAATCCCAGAACAAACCCCAACGAAATGTACGAAGGAATTTTACAAAGAATTCTCGGAAACAAACCGAAATAATTACCAGAATAATTTTTGAAGGATTTCCCAAAGAAACTTCCGATGGAATTTAAGAAAGAATTCCTGAATAAATGTTCGAAAGAATTTCTGAAGGAGTGTCCGAAGGCATTTCCAAAAGAATTCGGAAGCAGTTCCCGAATCAAATTTCGAAACGATTCTCGAAGCAAAGAAATTCAAAAGAAATACCCGAGTGGATTTCCTTAGAAATTTCCAGAAGAATTCCCGAACGAATTTTGCGAACGGATTCCAAAAGGAATTTCAGAAAGTATTCCCAAAGGAATTTTCGAAGCGATTTCGAAGGAATTCCCAAAGGAAATCTTAAAGGAATTCTTAAAGCAGATTACAAAGGCATTCCCAAAGGACTTTCCAAAGAAAAATCTAAAGGAATTTCCGAATGCAATCCCAAAGTAATTCCCGAAGGAATTCCCCAAGGAATTTCGGAATGCAATCCCAAAAAAATTTTCGAATGTATTCCCAAAAGAATTTCCAAAGTAATTTCGAAAGGAATTTTCGAAGGAATTCTCAACGAAATTTCCGAAGCAACTTCAAAAGGAATTTCCGAAAAAATTCCCAAAGGAATACCAAAAGAATATTCCAAAGGCATTCCCAAAGGGCTTTCCATAGGAATTACCAAACGAATTTCCGAAGGCATTCCGTAAAAATTTCCAAAAAAAATCCAAAAGGAGTTTCCGAAATTTTGAAAGGCATTCGCAAAGGAATTTCCAAAAAAAATCCCAAAAAAGATTCGGACGGCATTCCTGAAGGACCTTCCATAGGCAATCCAAAAGGGATTACCGAAGGAATTTTCAATGTATTCCTAAAGGAATTTCCGAAGGAATTTCCAAATGAATTTCCGAAGGATATTTCATAGGAATTTCCTAAGAAACTCTAAAATGAACATCGGAGGAATTCCCAAAGGAATACCCAAATGAATTTCCGAAGGAGTTCCCAAAGGAATTTCCGAAGGAATTCCCAAAGAAATTCCCGAAGGAATTTTCAAAAGGATTCCCAAAGGAATTTCCGATGGAATACCCAAATGAATTTCCGAAGGAGTTCCCAAGAGAATTTCCGAAGGAATCCCCAAAGGCATTCCCAAAGAAATTTCTGAAAAACTTCCCAAATGAATTTCAAAAAAAAATTGCGAAGGAATTCTCAAAGAAATTTCCGAAGGAATTCTCAAAGAAATTTTCGAAAGAATTTCCAAAGGAATTTCCGAAGGAATTCCCAAAGGAATTTCCGAAGCAATTCTCAAAGGAATTTTCGAAGGAATTCCAAAAAGAATTTCCGAAGTAATTCCCAAAGGAATTTCCGTAGGAATTCCCATAGGAGTTTCCGAAGGAATTCCCAAACGAATTTCCGTAGGAATTCTCATAGGAGTTTCCGAAGGAATTCCCAAACGAATTTCCGAAGAAATACCTAAATAATTTTCCGAAAAAAATTCCAAAGGAATTTCCCAAGGAATTCCCAAAGGAATTTCCGAACGAATTCCCAAAGGAATTTCCGAACGAATTCCCAAAGGAATTTCCGAACGAATTCCCAAAGGAAATTCCGAACGAATTCCCAAAGGAATTTCCGAACGAATTCCCAAAGGAATTTCCGAACGAATTCCCAAAGGAATTTCCAAAGGAATTCCCAAAGGAATTTCCGAAGGAATTCCCAAAGGAATTTCCGAAGGAATTCCCAAAGGAATTTCCGAAGGAATTCCCAAAGGAATTTCCGAAGGAATTCCCAAAGGAATTTCCGAAGGAATTACTAAAGGAATTTCCGAAGGAATTACTCCTAAAGGAATTTCAGAAGGAATTCCTAAATAAATTTCCGAAAGAATTCCAACAAGAATTTCTGAAGGAAGTACTAAAGTAATTTCCGAAGAAATTCCCAAAGGAATTTCCGAAGGAATTCGCAAAGGAATTTCCGAAGGAATTCCCAAAGGAATTTCCGAGGAATTCCCAAAGGAATTTCCAAAGGAATTCCCAAAGGAATTTCCGAAGGAATTCTCAAAGGAATTTCCGAAGGAATTCTCAAAGGAATTTCCGAAGGAATTCTCAAAGGAATTTTCGAAGGTATTCCCAAAGGTATTATCGAAGGTATTCCCAAAGGAATTTCCGAAGGAATTCCCAAAGGAATTTCCGAAGGAATTCCCAAAGGAATTTCCGAAGGAATTCCCAAAGGAATTTTCGAAGGAATTCCCAAAGGAATTTCCGAAGGCATTCCCAAAGGAATTTCCGAAGGAATTCCCAGAGGAATTTCCGATGGAATTCCCTAAGGAATTTCCGAAGGTATTCTAAAGGAATTTCCGGAAAATTCAAAGGAATTCACAGAGGAATTTTCAAAGGAATTTCGAAGGAATTCCCAAAGGAATTTCCGAAGGAACTCCCAAAGGAATTTCCGAAGAAACTCCCAAAGGAATTTCCGAAGGAATTCCCAAAGGAATTTCCAAAGGAATTTCGAAGGAATTCCCAAAGAAATTCACAAAAGAATTTTTCGAAGGAATTCTCAAAAGAATTTCCGAAGGAACTCCTAAAGAAATTTCCGAAGGAATTCCCAAAAGAATTCGCAAAAGAATATTCCGAAGGAATTTCCGAAGGAATTCCCAAAGGAATTCCCAAAGGAATTCACTAAGGAATTCCCGAAGGAATTTCCAAAGGAATTCCCAAAGGATTTCTCAAAGGAATTTCCAAAGGAATTCCTGAAGGAATTCCCTAAAGAATTCCCGAAGGAATTCCCAGAGGAATTTCCGAACAAATTCCTAAAGGAATTTCCGACGGAATTCCCAAAGGAATTTCTGAAGGAATTCTCAAAGGAATCCTCAAAGGTATTTCCGAAGGAATTTCCAATGGAATTTCCGAAGGAATTTCCAATGGAATTTCCGAAGAAGTTCCCAAAGAAATTTCCGAAGGAATTCCGAAAGGAATTCCCAAAAGAATTTCCGAAGGAATTCCCAAAGGAATTTCCGAAGGAATGAATTCTAAAGGAGTTTCAAAGGAATTCCCAAAGGAATTTCCGAAGGAATTTCCAAAGAAATTTTGAAGGAATTCCCAAAGGAATTTCCTAAGGAATTCCCAAAGGAACTAACGAAGGAATTCCTCAAGGAGTTTTCGAAGGAATTCCTCAAGGAATTTCCGAAGGAATTCCTCAAGGAATTTCCGAAGGAATTCCTCAAGGAATTTCCGAAGGAATTCCTCAAGGAATTTCCGAAGGAATTCCTCAAGGAATTTCCGAAGAAATTCCTCAAGGAATTTCCGAAGGAATTCATCAAGGAATTTCCTAAGGAATTCCCAAAGGAATTTCCGAAGGAATTCCCAAAGGAATTTCCGAAGGAATTCCCAAAGGAATTTCCGAAGGAATTCCAAAAGGAATTTCCGAAGGAATTCCAAAATGAATTTCCGAAGGAATTCCCAAAGGAATTTCCGAAGGAATTCACAAAGGAATTTCCGAAGGAATTCCCAAAGGAATTTCCAAAGGAATTCCCAAAAGAATTTCCGAAGGAATTCCCAAAGGAATTTCCGAAGGAATTTCCAAAGGAATTTCGAAGGAATTCTCAAAGGAATTTCGAAGGAATTCCCAAAGGAATTTCCGAAGGAATTTCAAAGGAATTTCTGAAGGAATTCCCAAAGAAATTTTCAAAGGAATTCCCAATGGAATTTCCGAAGGAATTCCCAAAAAAAAATTCCGAAAAAATTCCCAAAAGAATTTCTGAAAAAAATCCCAAAGGAATTTCCAAATAAATTTCCAATGGAATTACTAAAAAAAATTTCGAAGCAATGCCAAAAGGAATTTCTATAGCAATTCCCGAAAGAATTTCCGAAGGAATTACCAAAGCAATTCCGAAGGAATTCCCAAAGGAATTTTCGAAGGAATTCAAAGGAATTTCAGAAGGAATTCCCAAAGGAATTTCCGAAGGAATTCCCAAAGGAATTTCCGAAGGAATTCCCAAAGGAATTTCCGAAGGAATTCCCAAAGGAATTTCCGAAGGAATTCCCAAAGGAATTTCCGAAGGAATTCCCAAAGGAATTTCCGAAGGAATTCCCAAAGGAATATCCGAAGGAATTTCCAAAGGAATTTCGAAAGGAATTCCTAAAGGCATTTCAAAAGGAATTCCCAAAGGAATTTCCGAAGGAATTCCCAAAGGAATTTTCGAAGGAATTCCCAAAGAAATTTCCTAAGGAATTTCCGAAGGAATTCCCAAAGGAATTTCCGCCAAAGGAATTTCCGAAGGAGTTTCCGAAAGAATTCACCAAAGAAATTTTCAGAAGAATTTACAAAGGAATTCCCAAAAGAATTCGCAAAAGAATATTCCGAAGGAATTTCCGAAGGAATTCCCAAAGGAATTTCCGAAGGAATTCCCAAAGGAATTTCCGAAGGAATTCCCAAAGGAATTTCCGAAGGAATTCCCAAAGGAATTTCAGAAGGAATTCCCTCGAAAGGAATTTCCGAAGGTATTCCCAAAGGAATTTCCGAAGAAATTTCCGAAGGAATTTCCGAAGGAATTTTCGAAGGAATTTCCAAAGGAATTTCCGAAGGAATTCCAAAAGGAATTTCCGAAGGAATTCCAAAAGGAATTTCCGAAGGAATTCCCAAAGGAATTTCCGAAGGAATTCCCAAAGGAATTTTCGAAGGAATTCTCAAAGGAATTTCCGAAGGATTACTAAAGAAATTTCGAAGGAATTACCAAAGGAATTTCTTAAGGAATTCTAAAGAAATTCCCGAAGGAATTCTAAAGGAATTTCGAAGGAATTCTAAAGGAATTACCGAAGGAATTCCCAACGGAATTCCCGAAGGAATGTCCAAAGGAATTGCGGAAGGAATTCCCGAAGGAATTTCCAAAGGAATTGCGGAAGGAATTCCCGAAGGAATTCTAAAGGAATTTCCGAAGGAATTTCAAAGGAAATTTCGAAGGAATTCCAAAGGAATTTCCGAAGGAATTCCCAAAGGAATTTCCGAAGATATTCCCAAAGGAATTTCCTAAGGAATTCCCAAAGGAATTTCCGAAGGAATTCCCAAAGGAATTTCCGAAAGAATTCTCAAAGGAATTTCCGAAGGAATTCCAAAAGGAATTTCCGAAGGAATTCCAAAATGAATTTCCGAAGGAATTCCCAAAGGAATTTCCGAAGGAATTCCCAAAGGAATTTCCGAAGGAATTCCCAAAGGAATTTCCGAAGGAATTCCCAAAGGAATTTCCGAAGGAATTCCCAAAGGAATTTCCGAAGGAATTCTCAAAGGAATTTCCGAAGGAATTCCCAAAGGAATTTCCGAAGGAATTCCCAAAGGAATTTCCGAAGGAATTCCCAAAGGAATTTCCGAAGGAATTCCCAAAGGAATTTCCGAAGGAATTCCCAAAGGAATTTCCGAAGGAATTTCAAAGGAATTTCCGAAGGAATTCCCAAAGGAATTTCCGAAGGAATTCTTAAAGGAATTTCCGAAGGAATTCCCAAAGGAATTTCCGAAGGAATTCCCAAAGGAATTTCCGAAGGAATTCCCAAAGGAATTTCCGAAGGAATTCCCAAAGGAATTTCCGAAGGAATTCCCAAAGGAATTTCCGAAGGAATTTCCGAAGGAATTTCCAAAGGAATTTCCGAAGGAATTCCCAAAGGAATTCACGAAGGAATTCCCAAAGGAATTTTCGAAGGAATTCCCAAAGAAATTTCCAAAGGAATTTCCGAAGGAATTCCCAAAAGAATTTCCGAAGGAATTCCCAAAAGAATTTCCGAAGGAATTCCCCAAAGAAATTTTCAGAAGAATTTACAAAGGAATTTCCATAGGAATTCCCCAAAGAAATTTCCAGAGGAATTTACAAAGGAATTTCCAAAGGACTTCCCAATGGCATTCCCAATGGCATTCCAAAAAAAATTCCGAAGGAATCCCCAAAGGAATTTCCGGAGGAATTCCCAAAGGAATTTCCGAAGGAATTCCCTAAAGGAATTTCCGAAGGAATTATTCCTACAGGAATTTCAGAAGGAATTATTCCTAAAGAAATTTCCGAAGGAATTATTCCCAAAGGAATTCCCGAAGGAATTCAAAGGAATTTCGAAGGAATTTCCAAAAGGAATTTCGAAGGAATTCCCAAAGGAATTTCGAAGGAATTCCAAAGGAATTTCGAAGGAATTCAAAGGAATTTCGAAGGAATTCCCAAAGGAATTTCCGAAGGAATTTCAAAGGAATTTCGAAGGAATTCCAAGGAATTTCCTAAGGAATTCCCAAAGGAATTTCGAAGGAATTGCCAAAGGAATTTCGAAGGAATTCCAAAGGAATTTCCGAAGGAATTCCCAAAGGAATTTCCGAAGGAACTCCCATAGGAATTTCGGAAGGAATTCCTAAAGGAATTTCCGAAGGAAATCCCATAAGAATTTCGGAAGGAATTCTTAAAGGTATTTCCGAAGGAATTCCCAAAGGAATTTCCGAAGGAATTTCTAAAGGAATTTCCGAAGGAATTCCCAAAGGAATTTCCGAAGGAATTCCCAAAGGAATTTCGAAGGAATTCTAAAGGAATTTCCGAAGGAATTCCCAAAGGAATTTCCGAATTTCGAAGGAATCTCCAAAGGAATTTCCGAGGGAATCCCCAAAGGAATTTCCGAAGGAATTCTCAAAGGAATTTCGAAGGAATTCCAAAGGAATTTCGAAGGAATTCCCAAAGGAATTTCCGAAGGAATTCCCAAAGGAATTTCCGAAGGAATTCCCAAAGGAATTTCCGAAGGAATTCCCAAAGGAATTTCCGAAGGAATTTTCAAAGTAGAAGAAATTCATGTGGGGATTCATGATTGGCCAAATAAAGCACTAAGGTGGCGAAAACCGTGAACTTACCCTTATTCCTTAAGCATTTTTTGAAGCAACTCCCGAAAAATTCCCGGAAAAATATGCGAAGGAATTTTCGGAAAAATTTCTGAAGGAATTTTCGGAGAAATCTCTGAAAGAATTTTCGAAGGAATTCCCGGAAGAAATTACGAAGGAAATCTTGGAAGAATTTCAACGGAAATCAAAAACAACTTTTTTTCGAGAAAATCTTGAAGAAATGTTATTACCAATTTGGAACGATCCTTTTTCCGGCATAGGATGTTTTAGAGTGAAAAACATTCTCGACTCCCCTGGTCATAGTGTGTCCATTGTACTAGCCACACAAGATACATATTCATGCAATTGGCGAGCATAGAAAAGCTTTCTATTAATAGGCGAAGTAATGTAAATAGTTGAAAGCAGGCCATGTTGTAGATGGAATGTAGAGCTATTGAAGAAGAAGATTCTTCCAATTATTTAAGGTCAACTTTCTCAAAGTCTCTAACAATTTAAAAATCTGATAACAAGAAATTATAAAAGCGCTGCAATGGAATCCGGCTTGATGATGGTCAAAAATCGGAAGAATGTTAGGCCAGAACTAAATTGCGGTAATTTTGCGGACCTTAATTAGGGAAACTGCTCTTGGAATCCATCTCATGGCTTCGATATTCATCCCATCAAAAACAAACCAATTGCAAGCAATTTGATTTGTTTCTCATTTTTTCAGACGAAGCGACAAAATTGATGCTGTATTTTTTTTGTTCCGCGATTAAGAAAAAAAAATGACGGAAAAGGCCCAGAATGAATTTCCGAAAAAGTTTTTAAGGAGCTTCCGGAGGAATTCGTTGATACATTTTCAAATGGATCCTTAAAGGAATTTTTCAAGGGATTCATGGAGGCACTAACGTAAACAAAAAGAAAAAAATCATAAAGAAAATTCTAGATAGATTTTAAAATGTATTACTGCAGAAATCTTGAAAGAGTTCCTGCACAAATTTCCGATAGATTTTTCGAATGTATCTCTTCACAAACTTCCGATAGAACCTTTGGTAAATTCATGTATAGGAAATTTATGAAAGAATTTTAAGATGGGCTCTAAACATAATTTTCTTTGAAATTTCATGCGGAATTCTCGCACAACTCCAGTAGGACTAATTGAACTAATTTACGACGGGATTTCAGGAAAAAAAATGAATTAAAGAGTGAAACCCCGGAAGAATTTTTGAAGGTTTTTTTTACTGATGCAAGAATAAATTCAAAATTAATGCAAAACAGGTTCATACGTGGGGTTTGTTTTCTTTTATCCCACCCATATGATTTTAACAAAGGACAACCAATTATATTCATCTGATTCTTGTGATCTCGACCCAAATGTAAATACCATTAAAACGTACCACGCAATTTCTTCGTGGAACAATTTTACAATCAAAAGACATTATACGATTTAAGGAACAAAAGTTACCATGTAGTTCAAAGAAAGTCATCTCTCGAATATTCCGAATTGGTAGGATTACTATTTCTATCAATAACAAAGGAATTGAATACAATTTGTTTTGTTTTTGGGAATTTTCATTACTATTATCATTTGATGTGATAAAATTCAGAAAAATATATTAAGCTCGTTTAGTGGAATGTATTAAACCGTCTAAGACGAATTAGTACTGTCCATTTAATTCCACCACCATAATTGGTGGAATTAAATGGACAGTACTTAATTCGTCTTAGACGGTGTGATAAATTTGTTACAGTGAGATGAAAAATAAAGCACTTCCCCTATACATATGTGAAGCACAAAAATGACACCAAGAGCAGAGCTGCAATGGTCATTAAGTAACATACCGTGAAACGAAACCCATCGACAAAAACAATCAATTTCGATCGTGTAATAGCACATTGAAAACCGAACAAAATTGGCCGTTCAATTGTCGAAAAAAAAAATACTGACCAATAACCCAGCAGGTCTTGTCGAGAAGCGTGTTAACGAGTGTACTTTCGGTGCAACGTTACGTATGGATTCGCCAATCACATCCAATCGATGGCTTGGTTTGATTCAATTTATCTATTTTACTGTTTTTTTTTTCATATTTAGTTTGTTCGTTTCAATTATCATTAACTATAGATGTAAGTAGGTCATACTTGCGAAGCATTATTTTTCTTTAGAAAAAAACCTCTAACGCGTATAGATGGATGCGTGCAACTTGATCCCCACATCACCTTGTACCTAGTCGAGTGTAGGAATTCCAGTATGTACCGTCCTACGTACGTCTAACTACTACCTAAAGGTTGCCCGGCGCAAATGAGAATAATCAAAGGTGTGACCGAAGTGACACCCCGTCGACTCGTAGAGCTGTTATTCAAATACGACCGAGCTAACCCATTCAAGTGTGGAGGTTGTCTTTTTTTAATCTTCATTGAGGTGATTTTTAGCGCCAGCTTCTAATTGATCGCCATGTGGAGGTTGTCCTATACAACATTACGGAGATAAGTTCGACAGAAGCTTGACGATCAATCACATATGACATCTCCAACGGCGAATCTATTATTGTTGAGTACAACTTGCAACGATCGAACGCGAGTTTCAAACAGAAAATAGTATAAGTAGATAGATGCACCACCATTATACAGTTCTACATAGGAAGCAACAAGAACAACAACAACAGTAACAACAAAATGCACACTTACCTTAAACCGCAGTACGTCCTCCATCCGGGCAGTTTTGCCGTCGCTGACGCACGACTGGAAGAAGCTGGGCGCCACCGAAACCCCGAGCGCTTCGCTGGTCATCCCGGTACCGGCCCGTTCCGAATTGCTGGCTATCACCCGAAAGGTGCCAAACAGCAGCACCAGCAGCCGCTGCGTGTGGCCTGGCAGTGACATAAGTAGTCTGCAATGTGGAAACAAAAGCAAAAAAGAAGAGAATAAGCGTACACTATTTTCGTGAGGTAAACAGAGATTTTCGCACTGTCTGTGGCTGTTGTACAAACGACGACGTCGGGTATCGATCGATAAACAAACATCGACCCCTCGCCGGAACGGTTCAGTGGTGATCTTCGCTAGGGTTTCTTCTAATTATCGGAGCAGTGTTACGACCCTACTGGAAGCAAACCGGATCGAACCCATCAAATTTGGATAGGGAAGGTCACGTCTAACCACACTGGGCTACACACATGACGATCTGATGAGGATTTCCGAATGCGAATGTTCAATGAGATTAGGGCCAGATTTTGGACGGAGCGAACACGAGACCAACGTGGTTCGTGGGAGCTTCTAATGATATACAAATATCAGAGTGACTAATTTAAATTATAGGAAATGAATTGAGATTGAACTGGAATTGGATCAAAAATTGGGATTTTATTGTAGATGGATTGATATTGGATTTGCATTGATATTTGATTGGGTTTGAATTGGGCTTTGGATTGGGTGTGAATTGGGACTGGATTGAGACTGGGTTGGACTAGGAATAAATTGGGATTGGGATTGAATTGAAATTGGATTGAAACTGAATTGCGATTGGATTGGGATTGGATTTAGATTGAATCGGAATTGAAATGGGATTTGATTGTAATTAAAAAAAATCAGATTCGAATTAGATTGAAATTAATATTTAGGAATAGGATTGAACTTTGATTAAGTTTAGATTGGGATTGGGCTTGGATTGAACTTAGATTGAATTGGAATTAAAACAGGTTTGAATTGAGTTTGCTTTGGGATGAGATTATAATTGGGATTAATTGGATTGAAATTGGGATCGGATTGGTATAAGATTGGGATAGAATTAGGATTGGAACATAGATTGCAAATTACCCACCAAAAGAACTCGTAAAGGGTCAGTTCAATTGCACCCGTCTTTGATATAGGAAATGATCAAACCAATCGTACGCCAATCAATCCTCACTCGTTCAATCTCGCCATGGTGTTAAGGTACCATATTTGGCTTGAAGGCTTTTGCCTTGGAACAATACAACGATCTCTTTCGATCGTTTTGAGATGGACTCACGTCCATAACGGCGAAGCATGGTTCGTTCATATTGACCCTCGTTCCGTGCTCAGAAGAGTTCCATATACGGACAAAATGTGTCGACCAAGCCGAGCCACCGCAAGTTGCACATGCAAATAAGCATAAAACTATCAACATGAATTACAAGACAGTCACCCGGTGCAGAGCACGTTGTTACAGTGAAAGTCCCGCAGCCATCGTTGGCATTGCCCGTGGAGTGTGTCCACCGCCACCGTGCCGTCATCATCTACATAATCATATCGTGGCGGTTGCAATCCCCGTTCGTTGTCGCATCGGTCGTCGTCGTGGTGGTTATGTTTGGCTTGAAAAGTGAAACCGGAAAATTAGTCACTTTCATGGTTCACGGTTCCAGTTCGGAAACTAGGAAGGGGAGGCACCAGTTAGCGGGAGTTGTCGTTGTTATCGATCATTGTGTCGTCGTCAGTGTCGTAGTTCATTGCGACCCAATTCCTTTGTATTATTAGCAGTGGGTGATCGTCGTGATCTTTTTTTGGCTGCATGGTGCTCCATCCAGACGGCTTATCTTTGGCGCATTTTTTCCTTTCCCTTTAGATGAATTATGACCTTTTCTTGTTTCTGGCAGTAAAACCATATTGTTGGAGGAAGCTTCTTTGGCGTAAGATATAATAACGATCGATTATAGAAGCTGTAAGTGAAAAAGATGGAAGCTACTGTTCGGTAGTAAGAGCAAACTGACATTCACTTCGACAGCAGCAGCTGGCATCGAGAGCGATCGATCTTGACTTTTAAAGGTCAACTGCAACTTCGATGTCTATGTACTCTGATTGGGATGGTATACCACGTTCCCGTTCAATTCCAAAAGTTGTTCTCACTGAAATAAGGAATTCAGTAACACTCTTTGAACGAATTCTTTACGCAATTAAGAGAGCAATGATTAACTTGATCAAACACATCACTTCGCATCGCTGCAAACAAATGATTCATCTAAGGTTGACTAACCAGTGGCAATTACTTGAACACTAAAGTAAATATGCGCCCCGGAATGCGTTTTGAGTCCGACAAACCGACTGGACTTGAGACCTATCCCAGTTGTGATGCATCCACAACAGTAAATTCTCTTGCCAAATAATTGTGCTTTCGGGCATTAAAGATGAGACATTTAATCCCATTCATATCGCGTATATTACCTTGATTTCAGCGGTTCGCCGAACGGTTGTTTACTTTGTGTGAAATCTTATCAGCAACTGCTGTATTATCTGCCATCGAATGTGTCGTTGACGATGTTGTTTGGTCGCACCTACAACAAAAACATGACTTGACTGCGGCTCGCCGCGGTGATGCGGAGTAAGTTCAGACGGGGACCATCTAAACAACGGATTCGTCACGTTTCTTTTCAATCGTAGACAATTGCAATGAAATCGTCGGAACCGGGGTAGCAACTGTCGGCAGAAATATGGCGTGCGAATGAGTTAGCACAGATTGGCGCACAGATTGAAAATGATCTACAGATGATATTTTAAGGATTGTAAAGAACAAAAAAACTTATGAAGTATTTACAAACAGAGGCTTGTGCCATAAAAAAAATTGAAATCGTTGAAAACATTGTTTGGGTAATAAATTTGAGAAATCATTCCCGATCTGAAACGTCAAATGAAATGTGAAATTGTTCTTTATCCATATATTCTGAATAAAATGGGCACGAACGAAGTGTTTTTCCTGCTTTAATTAAACGCTTTTCAGTGGAAGGGTAAAAATAAATCAACCAATGTTGTAGTCTTCCGCGGTCAGCCCGTAACAAAAAAGTTGAAAGATTCTTTCGATACGTTGATCAAGGAGGCTAATATATCATAAAAATCGATACAGAACACGCGGTATCATTAGCAAAAGCATTATTCAGTAACGATTCCATTCAGAGAACTCAGACTGCATCGTTCGAAGTGTCTGATGGGAATGCTTCAGAAGAAATGTCTAGTAATCTTATTTTATGAAGCAAAAACTGTTTATAATAGATAACGTCTAGAACTCACGTACTGATCGGTTCAGGCCACATTTGAGCGTAGAAGATGTTCCTGAGAAGGTATTATGCAAGTTCCAGACAAACACCCTGCTGGAATAATTCGAGACCGATTTGCGATTTGGGGGAAACTCATTTTGTAAACAAACATTGTTTTACGGATTCCGTAGAATGTAAGCGTTTTTCTTCAGAACTAATTCCTTTACCTAATAAAGGAAAGCTTATTCCGTCGGATATATACCACAGAAAATGCTTACTTTAGTAGGAATTCGCCTTCCAATGTTTGTAAGTTACGCCCAATTCGTAAATCGGTCCCGGAATATGTGTGGTTTGCAGGGATTCAATATTCGAGCAATGCATAACAATATAACCTTTGTCATCAACAGAGCTTGTTACTGACAAACGCACCTCGCAACAACCCTTTATCAGAACCGGAACACAATATGACATGAATCATTTGGCTTGCATGTTCGAATATTTCCGAGAATACGATGCTATTTTTGTAATCAGAGTTAGATCCTTAATATTTCCATGAAAGCAACAACTAGGATAGAAAACAAACGAAATTTGCTGTAGAGATAATGCAAAATAACGGAAAGAAAAGTTAACAACAAAATAATCATCTTTTTTGTTGCTGACAAAACTATTCAGATCTCTGTCATTATTATCTCCGACAAAAACAAAGCTTTGTCGTTGGTTCTCTTGTGTCGCTTGTTTTGCATGCGCATCCTCGAAAAATTGATTCCTTGCTGGCTTGTTTACGTCCAATGGTCTAACCTGGTATTGATGCTGGATAGAAAGTAAATACCGCGGTTAGAGGAGTGGGCCGCCACGCCACCGCACCGCCGACAGTTTGTGGCATTACGCCGCCATAACACATGAAAAAAATGAATCAGCGACTGCAAAACCAAAACCACGACAAATAAAAATAATGGCATTACTACGTAAGAACACATTTCAAAACTGTTGCTTTTAATCTATCGATATTTTGATCAATAGAAAAATAAAATAAATTATGTGGTATAACGTTTGAAGGGTATAGCAGAAATAATTTCATGGTTTATAAATAAATGGATCCTTGCATTAGTACTAATAGCCTAATCAAACGCCAGCCTTTATTACTTGTTAAATAATGTTTTGATGTCAAATTTCACATATTTTCACTGCAAATAAAGTACATGACGATTATTTTTTTTTTCCTTGGCCAATATTTTCATTACTGCGACCATTATTTTTGATCGATTGTAATATATTCCCCTGTTTTTCTAGCTATATGTCCTAATGGCGTATCGCTATTTGAAGTGAGCGCCAATGTTTGACTAACAGCTTCTCCCCAACACAGTTCAGCATTTCGAATGAAATGCACCACCAAATTGAAATTTGTTCTACCACCTTCAAGAGGGTCTATAAGACCCTCGGTGAAAAACTTTCGTATTTTTAGTAAAATTGATGGACAACGGCATAACAAATGCTTCGAATCTTCTTTTTCTGTGTTTTAGATAATTCTTAAATGTTTCGAATCATGGATGACCCGAAGATTCATACCAAGATACATTATTTTATCAAATGATAAAACTTGTGAATAGGCTATTACGTTCAAGCAGAAATGGCTTTCAAATTCAGCAAAAATACTTGATGGCTATTTCACAGTCAATTGAAGGCGTTCGAGGCTGCAATTGGATGAATTTCTACACACTGGCATCGATACGAGGTTCTAAGTAGGTTGCTTAGGTGACGTTAGACGTTGGATATTATTTTGAAAAATGTAATTCAAATTTTCAAAAAATGAAAAATTAGTGTATTTTTTGCAATTATCGCACCCCTTGGCTATCGTTTTCAGGCGTTAGTCACCTTTTGTGACGCAAGATGGTGTGAATGTGCTGTCTCTTGCCTAATATATGTGGATTCACGAAGTGGACTATATTGTTAATATACTATATTTGATCACACGTAAAGCACAAATTGGTAAATGATAATCTTGACTTGACTTCAAATATGTTAGAAACTCAGAGGATGAGAATCCTTAAGAACTCGTTTTTCCTAAACTGATTCGTCAGACAGGTCCTGCCCAGCAAAGCTTGAAGAACTCTCTGACAAATAGATGCAGAGGCAGCTAGAAATGACTATGAAGTCTGCGGAATGTTTAATAAATTGGTGTGCTGTTCACGATGTGATAAATGGAGCTATCTTCACTGCATAATATAGCAGAGAATATAGGAGTTGCGCGATTCTGCTCCCCATGAATATACAAATACCCACTCGGAAAGATTGGATCATCTATTGACCATCCATCTATCCCAAGCAGTGGAACATCGGATTTCCAACCAACCGTGACTTTCTATGCAGTCTCAATTTCTGTAATGTGTTCAGGCACGAGCAGTATTGTAAAATGTCATTGCCATTTGTCTAATTTCCCAAAATCTTTTTTTTTTCAGAAGTGCGATATCAAATTATGCGGTGGAACGAACCTAACAGGACATTGCTGTTAATATGTAGCTCAAGCCATTAAGGCATGACAATATCATTCAAATCGCATTATGTCGAATGACAAGCGACATTTTTGAAATAAGAAATCCACTCTCAGGCCGCAGATATTATATTTAGGGCAACCTTTGGTACATTTTGGACATTTTGGACTACTCAAGTTTTTTGGGCTCATTTAAATTATAAAGTTACTTAGGCGTCTAAACAAAGTTATAGAATAATTAATCAAATAACATATGACATCTTTTACAACACAAGGCAAAAGCAAACAAAGAAACGAGGAATTTTGGATCGTGAAATGGCAAAAACGTTTTAATTGAAAAAACGAACAGTGGGTAATGTCTGTGACATAACCGCTAAGTGGACGTAGGACTTGACTTGACCATGCCTTTAAGATACATAATATGTCCAAATTTCTCACATCAACTATTTTGGATAAATAATCGGCGTTGCATACCATTCCTTGGCAAAATCTTCTCATCAAACCGACACAGAAATCAAATCTACCTCGAGCAAGAATCATAAAAAAAAATCAGGAAGTATCCGTCCGGTCACGAAATATTAGCCTCGACAGTGGCAACCTTCCCCAAGAAGGACTGCCTGAAATAAACCACAAGTTGGCTCAGCAGGGGATGTAGACTGTATCTCAACCCTTCCACTGAAGAACCTTCCAATCCGTGCGATAGCGACTGAAGGAGAACATTATTTTTCACTCTTAGAGCCTTGAAAAAGGCTGTTTGCTTCGGCTAGGTGCAAAAAGTAAGAAAACGATCTTTTCAAATAACCGCGAATTTCTAGTGATGGTATAAAAAAGACTGAATGCTCTGCGAGCAAATGCACTTTTCTTTCATACCTTATTTTGAATCTTCTCTGCTTCCCAATTGGTGGGCCAATCAGCTAGTGTCTTGTATCCCGCTTTGTCACCCAAAGCGTCATCATCATCAACGCGTTCGAGAAGGGCTTCTTCTTTTTACGCTTGTTGCTCGCTGCTGGCGTCTATTTCCTAACGGGACTTTTCGCTTGATACAGGCCAATAAGCTGGGCAAGCGAGCTTAGAATTGCAGTTCAGGTGAGAAGTACGTGTTCTTTTCTGAGACAACATTGTTAGTAGTAGAAGGAAGGAAACACCCGGACATGGGATTTCGGGTGATAAGATTTAGAATTGGTAACATGTGACGATCATTCAGTCACGTTCGCTTTGTGTGCGGTCAGTATCAAACAATGTTTATCTACACGGGAACAAATCCATTCCCGAAAATGGGAAATATGACTCATGATTTCATGAATATAGTGCGTTTTCATGCTATGAAAATACACCATGATTACGAATCATGATTTCATGATCTGTTTTATGATCCGTTGGGATAACGCATCGATGCGTTACGATTTGTACTGCCGAGGGCAAATCATAAAGACGGTTCCCGAATTCATGAGTCATCTCACCCGAAACCATGAATTTGACTCATGAATATGGGAGACGGTTCCTGAAATCATGAGTCATCTGACCTGAAATCATAAATTTGACTCATGAATATGGGAGCTTCGATCCTGATTATAGACTCAATTCGACATCGAACAGCCGTAGTTCGACTTATAATATTTCTGGTTGATTTAGAAACGTCAGAATTTTTTATTATTATTTATGGCAGTCCTATGGAATCATATAAATTTCTCTTATATTCACTAATATTGCGCTAATATTGTCAGGCGTTTTAAAAAGGTTCACTAGAAAATTTTTATTGAACAATTTTTCATAATAACTACGATTTGTGGAGAACCGGCATCTCTATAATCGTTCCTTAACAACTAGCTTTCACAGAAATGCATGGCTCCAAATCATATTCGAATATAGTTTTGTGTCGCACACTTTTGCTAAGCTTCCCAGTGCTTGATGCATTTAGACCCATGATAAAAGATGCCTTTCATGTAAATCTCCAAGAGTTCTCATGGTTATTCCACCAACTTGCAAAGAGCAGCCATTTCCGGGAAATAAAGCATGTATCTATAACCTGATGTGCAAAAATCCAATTGTGAAAGAAATAAAATTCAAACTCATTATGTGATCTACAAATAAAAGATTTAAATATATGCATTTTCACTTACCAGCAACCGTAAGTATAAATTGTTGGTTTATTGCTAGCCCAGAACATGGAAATTAGCAGCCCAAACAAAACTGCGAGTGTTAAATTAACAATGAACCTTTATTTACGTTATGCAATTGTGCAGAATATTTGATCACTTACAAACCTTTTTTTTTTAATTTCTACGAAAGCCAAACGTTATGAACGCCAAAAACTTATGAACTTATGAAGCAATTTGACTGATAGAAGTAACGCTAGCCACAATCATGAATTACGGTCATGTCTGTGGCTGTTATGACTCATGATTTAAGTTGATTCGATCATGAAATCGTGAGTCAAAATCATGATTTCATAAAAAAAGATAGTTCATGAATTCATGATTTTGAAATCATGAAAACGGAAACCGATTTGTTTCCGTGTACATATTTTTTTATCAATGCCCAAAAATCTAACATTTGTTGAAAAATCGATTGATAGTTTATTAATGTTTGAGCTGTTATCGGTGTTTTTTTCATTCAAATAAGATTATGTGAGAGATTTGGACATCTTATGAATCTTTAAAGGCATGGTCAAGCGAAGTCCTTCGTCCACTTCGCGGTTAAATCAGAAAAATTATCCACTGTTAGTTTTGACGCTATTTATAAAAATCACGCATAAAATTTTATTTCTAGAATATTGGATTTGGCACCCAAGTACAATTTCTATCCCGAAGGGTTGAAAGCATTGATATTGATCTCTATTATTGGCTCTCTGAAGAACCGTTTGGTTTTTGGACATACATGCTGCATCATGTGGCTTTTCTTCAGCCTGTCTCGGCTCAGCACCGATGCCGGCCGGTCTCGGCTCGACTCTGCTGCTGCTGCCGGTATCTGCTCAGCATTGCTGCTTTGTCGGGTCTGTAGGGTGGACTGCTGTTGTACTGGCTAGGTTTCGGCTGATGATGGTCGCTTCGATGGTGTCGAGCCGAAAAAGCGGTCGGTGCAGACTTCATTCCCTGCTAAAAGGTGTGAGTGCTGTTCAATCGATGATGCGGTTGCTTCGCTTGTCCCGGTCAGAATGAAAGGAAAAAATCGCGTTGCGCTATTTTATGGCTTCTCGGCAGACCCAGCATCTGCTCATTCGCTGGTGTCTGCACCAATGAGAACGTGGTAATGGAATGATGCAAGAATTATGCGGTACCCATATTTATAGGTTCCCTTGATCTCAATGTTTTTCATTGAAAACAGTTTCATGCCTATTGAAACAAGTTTTTTGGGTCTTATCAAGCATGGACATGGAAGGCATACTTGAAATATGTCGATTGAGGGGCTTGCCGCAGAAATTCGTCCACTCAGACGAACGCTATTAACGTTTAAAATCTTTCAACACAGCGTAACGCGGTCGATTTGAATATTTTGAAATGACACCCGGTATAGTAGAGAGAGACGTAAGTCCTACGTCAAAATATATAACAGCCTATTCATTTATTACGCCATTTATGATAATAAATATCATGATAAAGATTATATAAATGGAATAAGCAGCCTGGAGTACTGGGAGTCACTATAGACCAGAGCTGGATGCAGCAGGAAGGTATAAAAAATAAAGAGCCTCTCTATCGCTCAACCGAGTGAACAAACCTGATAAAAGTCGGCATGATTACGTGCGACAATCAGCATGCTCAGTTTCGGTGTTCCCAGATGCAAATTTCAATGCATTTGATCCGGACAATAGCACCCTTGGAGAGACAGTGTCATTCTCCAAATTGTAATAATAATCCGCGGTTTTCGCAACAACATTCATGGGAACCACTGTCAACAATATTGAAAACAAATACTAGCGTCCCGGATATCCAGAATTACAATATGATCAATTTGTCAGGTCAACAGATGGTCTATCAAATATCGTATGAATATCAACCAACAATCATACGATAACTAAAATATTATTAGGATATAATAAGAATGGATCCCGAAGTATTACTTTCGCCTCATATACTCATATAAAAACATTAGCATCTTGAATGGGGCCCTCCTTAGCCGTGCGGTAAGATGCGCGGCTACAAAGCAAGACCATGCTGAGGGTGGCTGGGTTCGATTCCCGGTACCGGTCTAGGCAATTTTCGGATTGGAAATTGTCTCGACTTCCCTGGGCATAAAAGTATCATCGTGTTAGCCTCATGATATACGAATGCGAAAATGGTAACTTGGCTTAGAAACCTCGCAGTTAATAACTGTGGAAGTGCTTAATGAACACTAAGCTGCGAGGCGGCAATGTCCCAGTGGGGGATGTAATGCCAACGAAGAAGAAGAAGAAGAAGAAGAAGAAGCATCTTGAATGGATAAATTTGAATCAATTTCAGAAAATGTTAAATTTCTAATTATTAATTAAGTGAACATAAATCCGTGATTTTCGCGACAACATTTGAAGGAACCGCGATTTACGCAACTGGAAGAGTCAATCCGCAAAAATGCGAAAATCGTGAAACCCGCGACTGTTGTAATAGCCCTGCATCTGCTCGAACAAACTACTAGGCCAAAGCCCATCGGCCCGAAAGTTATTTGGCCGAAAATGTCATTTGGTCAATTGACAGACATACAGCCGAAAATGTAATTCAGGCGAACAGTTCATTTAGCTGAAAAGGTCGTTTAGCCGAAAATGCCGTTTTGCCGAATTTGTCGTTTGACAGAAGGGGTCATTTTGGCTAAAGAGTGCAGGCTTGTTCGTGTTTTGTGTAGAACGATCGCATAGTTATAAAAATGCCCGGTTCTGCTGTGCGGGCGAGTAACATAATAAGAAAGTGAAACCGTCAGTGCAGGTTTGTTCGTCGTTTGTATTGTACGCAGAACTATCGCGCAGGAGTGCATGATTGGAGGCGTTCGTGAGTAATCGCGAAGTCATTTAAGTGATATGTGCGGTCAGCGAATAAATAAAGAGTGCGTGTCCGTGTTTTCAAAAAGTATGCAGAACGATCATTCAAAACATTATGTTCTGCTTTGTGCGGTCAATTGCCCATCAAATTAATTAATTAGTGCGCGTATGACTGTGTGTTAGGTTATACGCCCATTCAAAACATTGTGTTCTGCTTTGTGTGGCCATCAAATTAATTAATTAGTGCGCGTATGACTGTGTGTTAGGTTATACGCCCAGTGTTAGGAAATGTACATTAAAACACTCTGATTATGCGAATATTGACATTTTATCCAGTCAAATTTCAAACAAGCCGAAACAGTTTTCAGGGTGGCCACTCAATTTCCATTTTGGAATTCCCGGTTTTTCCCGGTTCAAATTTTTGAACTTTCCCGGCAAGTGTATCGAGAAAATATATGACCGAGGAATGAGGTGTTGTATTCCTTTGAAAAATCAATCTGTGGAACAACCATCCTTGTTTTACGCGACATTTGTTCGATCGTTTTACGTGACTTAAATTCACCATCAAAATCTGTGGAATTGTATTACAATACATCCTAAATAAATCAAAGAAAACAGGCTTGGCAGTTATAAGGCAACCGCTCGTTCCTGCTCTATACGCCATGGGTTTAATTCCAGATCGTTTCCATCTCCATCCTATAGGTACCTTCATCTTGCAGTCACTGTTAGAAGTGAATCAATGCTATTTCTGCATTCATTCAGTTTCTTTTCTATACCATTGGGAACACGTTAATTAAAACGAATCTCTGGTAAGTGATAGAAGCATTGCTATTAATTATTTTCATTGTAAATTCTTATTTTCAAGCAAAATATTTTTCTTGAAAAAAACATTAAAGCGTTCTTCGGAAAAATTAACGATGTTAACGATGAGAGCTGTTTTCATATCATAAAGCACTTCTATTCAATATGAGCTCAAGGCATACGTATTCCGTTGTTATGAACTTGCTTAAAATAACGCCTTAACAAGTTAAACCACATGCTTTAGGAACTTGAGATAGGATTGATTTATGAAAAATTAAATGATTTCAAAACGTTCATAAATCGGAATCATTATTCAAAAACGAGACACCTCAAGAAATATTTTTGTCAGATTTCTCTAAGAATTTCAAAGCGGATTTGCTTGAATGTTTAAGGGAAAACATTTTATAAGAAATGGAGTATCGCTAATGGTTTTACAAACCACCATGTGTTCGGAATTTTTTTTCTTAAATTCAGATATACTTCTATGATTCCAGTTAAATATCTAAGCTTTAGAATGATTTTTGATATTTCGGAAATTCTGTAATGCTGATATAATTTTCTAAAATTATCAATCAGATTTTTAGACGGAGTGTTTTCTTGATAGAAACAATTTAGAAGTTTTGGCTAAGAAATATATAACACTAAGCAGATTTAAGAGCTAATGTATTTCGAGAAGAAAGCTGGGATACGTGAAAGGATCTTAAAAGCAAAAGGGTTATCGATTATGATTTCTTCAATATTTGAACTGAAAAAAATATTCCTGAAATTTCTGAAATTCCTTAAATCTCTGGCACTTGAGATTAGTTTTTATGTATTTACATAGTTCTCTGAAAATCTCCGATGTAAATATGTACATTATGTGGAAGATTTTGATTTGAAAAGTGTATTGGAGGTAACCACTTTCTTTCGATGGGACTAAAACTTATAACCATCAATGCTGAGGGCAAAATCTTCCAGAAAATCCGAAAAAAAATCTTTTTAAAAGATTGATAAATTTCAGTAAACAAAAATCTTGAGTTAAGACGATTTTTTAAACCTATGATTGTCAAGGAATTTCTGTGTTGTTATGCTGGAAACGAAGAAATTATTCAACAGTTGAGAAACTACGGAAAAATTGGGATTTCTGAGCTCATAAAAATTCCATATAAAAATGTACATCCTAATGAAAAAAAAACTATAACAATTTGATAACAAAACTCATTCAAACAGCATTTCATGAATCCTAGAATAATAAAATAAAATGTGAACAATTATCAGAAAAATTGTTTAAAAAAACAGACAAGAAGTTAATTAGTTGATTATAGCTTTTATTTAGTCTATCGAAACAAAACCAAAAATCAAATTCACGGTTATTTCCCGGTTTTTCCCGGTTCTATCTAATTCCCGGTTAATTCCCGGTTTTCAGGTTCAGTGGCCACCCTGAGTTTTCCAAAAAAAAATCATGCGGCGTCGTGACATTTTTTTGCCGATGAGGCAAACTGTTTGTTTGCTGCTACGTTAATGTCGTGCTGGCGTGCGGTCAGCATTTGCATGATATTTTTTGTTTCGGCTCGTGCACAGCGCGGCCTAGAAGGTGTGCTATCCGTAGGTATTTATTTATTCGTTCTTACCTGTAAAATGAGCAAGGAGTAATGAAATAAATATTTCCCACCAAAAACGGTTAAACGTTGTGAAATTATTGTACGAAAACATAATTTATGGGGAGAGAAAATAGAGAAAAAAAAAAGTTCGATTCTCTCGTCTTCAATGGGCATAAAAAAAATCATCGTGTTAGGCCTTACTAAAATTTCACAAAAAATGATAAATCTCCGGTCAGTAAATTATTTCCGGAATGGCGTAGGTGGGCTGGGAGTAATATTGACACCCTAAGGAATCGCGTCATTTTCACATGGAAAGTGTTGTAATATTGGGAACCTAAACCACTTCGGCCGATGCAAATATTTAATAACAATTATATATCCACCCCCCTCCCCCCACCATCGTTTTTTTTTTTGGCCCAAAAATAATATTTTGAAGGGGCAACAAAAAAAAATTGGATAATTTTGAAGATTTTCAAAATATTCTTCAACAAATCCGAGGAGTTTTTTGATTTTTTTCATTTTCATATTTATTTTTTATTATCTCCCTCCTTGATCTTTCCGAGACCAGTAGGACATAATTTAAATTTAATATTTGTAACGGCCTTATGTAAATCTTAAACAGAAGCATTACGATGGCTGTATGTCAATTGGATCTCAAACAACGAGCTCCATCGTCGTTATCACCAGAGGCCGAAAACAACAGAAATTCGGGATCGGAAGTGGGGCTGTGTCGGCCACACTCTACGTAACGGCGGGATCAAAATGACTGTGACCTAGATCCAGATTCCATGTTTTCTCAATTGTCAGCCATATAATTGTCTACCAGAGAGCCACTGACAGTTGTAAAACACACGACTTAAGAAGTGGTTTAAACGTTAAGACAACATTTCCTATGTGCGATGCGATCAACTTGACAGGATTTACCCAAGATCTTAAAATCGTGTTGTCATTAATAGCCATATGTAATTTACACAAATCCTCCACCTAAAAAAAACTTCTCACATCTGCTCAAAATGGCATCGTCCATATCCATGTTACTCAGTGATGTTCTAAATGTATCTATATCTACTTCGGAGAGATGGAAACCTATCGTGGATGACAACGAGTTCACTGTTCCATTTGCTTCGACATGGCGTAGTGCCTCCGGGGCACGTGTCGGCCCAGTCCGTCCATCCATCTCTTCGAATTCGAACATCATCCAGAGGCAGCAATTTGCACCGAAAACTAATCAAGAACACGGTAAAACACGCCTGATTGAGTCCACTTGGCGAACGAAAAGAAAAAGAGAGCAAGCAAGTGCTCACAGTTTGAATATTCTGTTACATGTCATCGGCATATCATTGGCAATGTGTACTTTGTCTAAGTCGTGCCTCGTCGTGTGCACTCCGACGTCCGGCATAATCGCAGGGGATCGTGAAGATCAACAGGTTCAGCCATCTTCATCGTCGTCGTCCGAGTGCCACGCCCGTAACCGGCAGGAGACGGAAGGCAGATGAGTTTGTTGATTGACAGATGTTGACATCTCATCCCAGTGCAGGTTGTAGCGGCGGCCACTACTAGACTATTGCGAACGAGTCAGGCCGGCGCTCGGCGGTTCGTCTCTAAAGTAAGTGTGAAAAATGTTTCCCCAGCAGCGATGGCTTATGATGTGTCAGCACCTAGCGTCATGCAAATTTCATCCTGATCTGTGCGAAACTGGTTTCACTTGCGGTTTGGGAGCGAAACCACCTGTTTAGGAGGGGCCGCGCCCAGCTCATCTAGCTGATGTTCGGTTCGAACCAGATTAGCCGGCTGTTGAACTCGCAAGTTGAACGCAAACCACACAAACTATTTTCGAGTTTCGGAAACCTTTAATTTTCGAACCATCAACTGGGTCATCCACAACGAGTCGTTAATCGAGTTAACACCAATTGACACACACCACCCCGCCTAAACTGAGTATAATAACTCACCACTGTGGAATGGCGCAGTGTCAAACCTTCACGTTCGCACAGATGCCGAACGAACCCTCAAATGTTGTTTGAATATTTCGAGAAGAATATTCGATGGTGCAGTTATACAAAATTAAATTTAAAAGAGCATTTAGGTAAATTGAATACACTTAAAATAAATCGCAGATTTCTGTGAAATTTCACCAAAATCTCAACAGCAGAACTGTTCGGTAAAAATTTTACAAATTTTTTGGTGATTTTGACAGTTGACCAAAGGAAAATACCGCAGAAAATCGGTGAAATAATTACCGAACAAATCTGCTGTTGAATTGAAGCAAAATTCACCGAAATCTGTGAAATGATTTAAGTGTGAAGGTTCGAAGTATTTCATGAACGATATTTTAGAAGCTCTAAATTACGTAAACATATAACTGAAGAACGCTTAAACTACTGGATCGGAAATTGATCCCAACCACCAGTAGCATCGTTCTACTTTGAAGTCGCGAATGCCGGTTAAAACATATTTCGCCCACCAATTTAGGGCTGTTACTCCCACGTGCTCTCAGTGCGGCGTCGACACGTAAGGAGCAGCCACGCGAAAATTCCGAAAGCTGGCTGGCCAACGAAATCGAAATCGATTTTCCAATTCAACACCGCGCGCCAGCACCACCAACAGCGATCTTGCAATCGAAAGTGCACTACATGTGCGCGCACATATTCTTGCGTACTACACACAGCAGCACATATCCGAATTGCTTCGGCAGAAGATAATAATCGTTTGCTGCCACCGTGTGCCGCCCGCCGCCGACCGATCCCGATACCAACCATGGATGGGGGGCGTTGTTGCTGATGCAATTATTAAATTTCTTATCTCCATTTAGAGCCACGATTGTTTCACTTTTGCTTTTTTATTATTTGTTGCGTCGGTTCCCACTGATGACGTCCGGAGATCCGTCGGAGGGATCATCCATAAATTATGTGGAGGATGTTTACGAAATCTTTAAACCTACGGTTATATTGTTTTCCTTCAAATGAAAAAAAAAAATGAGTGACGTTCACCCTCCTTATGTCAATACATAACTTGTGGATGACCCCTTGGAGATACTTTCCGGTGTTTGACCGATGGTGTTATTTGACCGACTCGGTCGGTTGAATCTTGGATGGATGGCTCCGATGCAGCTGTGACTAATAGATTATCACCGCCGAAATTGCGGTGATTCATATATGAGCTCCAAACGCTTTCGAAATTTTAATCACGAACACCTACACTAGGGTTAATGACCGATTCTGAACAATGTTCCATTTATGTGACGAATGACGTATACGCTTTCCAAACACGTGTCTAATGGCCAACACTGCAGAAGAACCTTGATACAGACACATTGGGCAAATTTACCGAAAACATCATCAAGAGATCTATCCCGAAAAGACATATTGTTCTCAAAATGACACACAATCAAACCTCTCAAATAACATTAATTCGGCGTCCTATAAATAGGTTTCCATCCAGTCCCAAAGCAATCCAATTCCACTGAAATATCAATCAAATCCAGTCTCAATCCAATCCCATTGGATTGGACTTGGATTTGATTGGATTTGGATTGGATTGGACTTGGATTTGAAATGGATTTCGGTTGGATTTGGACTGGATTGGATTTGGATCGAATTTGGACAGGATTTGGATTGAATTTGGATTCGGATTTGGATTGAATTTAGATTCGGATTTGGAATCGGAATTGGATTCGGATTTGGATTCATATTTCGATTTGGATTTATATTTGTATTTGGATTGGATTTGGATTCTGATTTGGATTGAATTTGGATTGGATTGGATTGGATTTGGATTGGATTTGGTTTGGATTTGGATTGGATTTGGATTGCATTTGGATTGGATTTGGGTTGGATTTGGATTGAGTTTGGATTTGATTCGATTTGGAATGGATTTGAATTAAATTTGGATTGGATTTGGGTTGGATTTGGACTGGATTGGATTTGGATCGAATTTGGACAGGATTTGAATTGAATTTGAATTCGGATTTTGATTGAATTTAGATTCGGATTTGGAATCGTAATTGGATTCGGATTTGGATTTGTATTTGGATTCTGATTTGGATTCTAATTTGGATTCTGATTTGGTTTCTTATTTGGATTGGATTTGGGTTGGATTTGGATTTGGATTGCATTTGGGTTGGATTTGTATTGAATTTGGATCGGATTTGATTGAATTTGGAATGGATTTGGAATGGATTTGAATTGAATTTGGATTGGATTTGGGTTGGATTTGGATTGGATTGGATTTGGATCGGATTTGGGCAGGATTTGGATTGAATTTGGATTGAATTTAGAATCGGATTTGGATTCGGATTTGGATTCATATTTCGATTCGGATTTCTATTTGGATTCTGATTTGGAATCTGATTTGGATTCTGATTCTGATTCTGATTTGGTTTCTTATTTGGATTGGATTTGGATTGAGTTTGAATTGCATTGGATTGGATTTGGGTTACACGGGAACGAACCCGCTCCCAAAAGTGGTAAAAACGACTCATGATATCATGAGCCTAGTGTATTTTCCCTTTATGAAAATACACCATGATTTGCGCTCATGATATCATGATTCGTGCTCCCGTAACGCATCCGAAGCGTTACAAATTATTCTGCTAAGGGAGAACCATGAATCGGAATCATGATATCATGAGTCACTGCTCCCCAAATCATGATTTGAATTCTGGAAATCATGACCTAGGCTCATGATAGTGGGTGCGCATAATTCATGATTCTGGTTGTTTTTCTAGGACCATGAATCCAAATCATGATTTTGGGATTTCGATTAATGAAATCGGGTGCCGACGTTTTCGGGTACCATTTATAAAAACATGTTTTTGACATTGTGAGTCTGCTGCTTATAATGAAACACATTTTTGGATTTTCATGAGATTTATTTTGATATTTAAATTTACATTTTACTCATCAATTGATTTAAGTAAATCTTTTGTACTTTTTGGAAGCTGCAATATTGACGCTGGTATTTTGAAAAGAAATGCCTGGATGAAAAGCCATAGCGGTTTACAGTCCGGAGTATACTGCAGGTTCAACACATATGTTATGTGCATGCAAATGCACACAGCATGTAGTATGTTGTCCGCAGTATACTCAGCGCCACCGAAAATGACCATTATCGCTGTCAGCGCTCTATCCGGGCCCACTACGACAATTTGAGGCTGTAGAGAAACACTGCCAAATTTCTCGGTGAGAAATTTGAGTCGCTGCTCGATTCTGCCTTCAATGTCACCTGCCGTCTATATAAAAAAGAAAACAATAGATGTGTGTAAGTAAAAACGAAACTATTTTTTATCAGAGTAATAAAAAACATTCAAAGACACTTTAGTTATGAAAATTATCAATCAGAATAAAAAAAAACTTATTTTTATAGCAAGCAACGGGTGTTTTATACTAGTTAAGTGAAATCTCCAGTGAATACTAAATATGAACTAACCTTTTAGATTGATAAGAAAATTATTTTGAGCTTCTTAGTTGAATGTTTTCACTTGTCATAAGACGAGTTTGTACAATCCCATTTAATTCCAGCATTAAGTGGTGGAATTAAATGGGATTGTACTAACTCGTCTTATGACAACCTTTTAGATTGATTGAACATAGATTTTATTTGAATAAAATTGAATATTACAAATTAGTTTCGAAGACAAATAGCCTTTCGGCCGTCAGGCAAATTATGTAGATGAGATGGTGGATTTGTTACTTCCTCAATGAAACATTTCCCAACGTCGTAATTTTTTGGGTCAATTATGTACGAATCTAAATGCTCATCGAACTGATAGCGCTTATAAATATGGCAAATAAAAGTAATCACGCCTTCAGTTTTTATAATATGACGTACTTCGTTGATAGTATAGTTTTGGCGTTCAATAATCAGAACACTTCCTGACATAATTTTAGTTTTTCCTAACATAACATATTTCAATACTTGCACGATGGCACTTTCATCTTCTGAAATTAGTTCATGTGGAAAAGGTATATTAACAAGCTTGATGAAAAACCCTGTACCCTCGTTTAGCTCTAATTCCCCAAAATTTTTCTTGTTTATCATTAGGTTATAAGCCATTCTAAATTGATCCTTAATAGCGATGGTCATAGCAATGTTTTTTCTTGATGCAGTTGTTGTTGCGATTTTTTTGAAGTACTTGTGCTTCATTTCAGGAATAAACGTTGAAGTAAAACGGGTAGGGCCTGTCCATTCGATTGCCAATGGGTAGTGGGTCAGAAAATGGGCTTTTGGCTTCAGGTGTTTTTTGAACAGTGTTTGATACTGGATTAAAGTATCACTGATCAGGTCTTTTAGTTTTTTTAATTCGATCGAAGTAAATGATTGTTTCATTATAGTGGTTCCTATTCGAGTTACATTAACCAAAAACCTCCACTCCGCTGTAGCTGGTACCAGATCACCGATCATCAGTGTTATATTGTCCACCAAACACTTCATTTGAGAGGCGGATGTCTTGAATTTGCAAGCTTCTAAATGTTCTTGTTTTATTTCCGGGGGAATAACTTTTCGTTGGTTAATGTCATAGTCGAAACGTTGCACTCGTTGGTTCAAGATGTGTAAAGATAAATAGCCTTTAGAAATAAACACCGAAATACAACTGGCAAGGGCATCATGAGCAAATCCTTCGTAAAAATCGTGCATGCAATCGACAACCTTTAAGTCCGTGACGTGGAAGTTGGGAATAGTGTTGAATACTGAATTTTTTCGAATACCAGATTCTGAAAATCTTCCGTTTTCCAGCGCCATATTGTATGATTCTTCAGTTCGGTACAATGCAACATCGTCTATCGTGCATTTTCTTATATTTTTCAGGTCCATAGAGCAAATCCTGCAAGGATGATTTGCTACAAATGACTTACTATAGTCCAGGATACTATTCAATCCTAGATTGTCTCCTCGTAAGCCTCCAAATAAGAAAAAAATATCACTATCTTCGCCTTGTATACGAATTTTTATGGGCGTTTCTTCCAGATGGATAATCTCTTCAATCAAGGTATGCAACACTTCCTCGTTGGACAGGGACTTTTCAACTGCAGAATAAACGAATTGTACGAGGAACATATTTTCAATTTTTCCGTGAATATGCCTCGGTAAACTAGGAAAATTTAAATAAAACCCAGTAAGCGCCTGTTTACCCGCTTTTGAGCCTAAAGGATTATTTATCTCAAAGGAGTCGGCAAAAATGAAATATGGAATGCAAATTTCGTTTGGTCGTTTTCCGATCTTTTGTTTCCAGAATTTGCCTTTGACAAAATTATCGTACACGTCCTCTGACGAAGAAGTAATCTCTTTATAGCTTTCTAATAACGCTATGATGTTAGCCTCAATGCCAAAGAAATTGGTGAAAAGGTTCTCCAATCCGATATATACGTTGGATTTTGTTTTTTCAACAACCTCCACGCCTTCATCTGTTTCCATAGGGAGCAGCTCACTAGCTATTTGGTCTAGCAATGGCATTTTGAAACTACTCCGTTCTTTCAATAGTTTCACAAACTTATGTTCAGTGTCCACCAAATCAAACGCTTGAGTGGCTTTCATGATGTTGTTCAAAACAGCGGTCTTTTCTCCTTCTGGAATCGCTGGCTTGATAGCATCACATACCATTGCCATAAGAGGTTGCAAAATCATTGTCTTCAATGAAGAAATTAGTTCAAACACCATAGCCCGATTGTAATTTGGCAAGCTGTGCAAATATGTTGTGAAAGATATTCCTGTCTGCTGCATTGAATTCAAAACAATATCGTCAACCTGTCGTCTCAAATCTTCCCAGAAATCCTCATCTTCAATTGCATTATCATCCAATGTTCCAGGGTTCGTCGACGATCCATTCACTAAACATGGCTGCTCGTAATCGGCTTCAGTTGTGCTGACATCGTTATTTCTAAAATGAAATAATATAAACTGAGGAACCTGTTTTTTTTTCTTTTTCTTTTAAATTAATAATATTTTTTGTTTGGAACGATAGTAAATACAGATTTTTAGAGGGCAGAAATTATATAAGAAATCACTGGTATTCTAGTTAAGTGCCTGTTCATAAACCACGTTAACTTTAGGCGGCAGGGGGGTGAAGGTGGGTGTGTGATCTAAATTACATACTGTACCGTTCGTAAAAAAATCTACTCTTCCGCTTACTTTTGATCGCAACGAAAAATAAGCGCCAGATAGTCGCCTAAGAAAAACATACCTCCAGAAGTTACTTTGATATTTTTGAAAATTTGGCCGCCACGTGGAGGATTCTGACGATGAATGCTTTGATAGCACGTGCTATTTGTACTGCGGATGAATTTTACAGATCTATGAGTGCCTTTAAAAATGATCACGAAAGTTGTCATTTTGTTGCAAGGTACAATACAAATATTCAAAAATTTATGGTGTCTAAAATTAACAAAAGGGAGGGGGGCGAGATTCTCAAACATCGTCGGTCGACGTTGTTGAGAGACAACCCCTTTCATGTTGGGATTTAAGTCTGCTGCGTTTTTTTAACCTTTCGGGACTCGCATGGTTCTGGATCACTCATGCAGTCCCGCTCGTCTTGGGAACGACAAGCGAGCTTTTTTCGAAGGTGTTGTACTTTTTACGTAACGTAAAACGATTGTACGGCGCGAGTCCCGGAAGGTTAATAAGATGTATGAAAATTATCTATTTGAAAAAATGTTCTTACTAAAGTGTCCATAGCATTTATGTATTTCAGTCCACAGCTAGTAATGTGACTGAAGCACTGTTTCAAATAATTTAGATAAAATTGGTTAGATATTACCTGATGTCCGCTGCTATCGAATCATTATCTGGTTGCACATTGCGTAACTTTTTTGACGTCCAGTCTTCCACTGTTTGTTGAGGATGTTCCCTTTTAATGTGTCGAGAAAAACTTCTGCTATTGGTATATTCTCTACTACAGTTTTCTTGAGCACATTTGAAATTGCTGTGTTGATTCAAATTGTGGGAACTGACATTAGACAAATGTTTCATTAGCAATTTTGCTTCTGAAAATCTTCGTTGACAGATGAAACATATTAAACCTTCAGTACTCATCGCTGTAAATGGTATTGGTACCTAAAGAAACAAAATTACAAATTATTCTTTGTTATTTTAGATAATGATAATATTTTGCGAAAATAAAACTAATGTGATAGTTTTACAAACTATAAAAATATATGAAACTGGCTGTCACGGAACACGTTGTTGTTTTGTTTCAGTACTGTTAACTCACACACGAATGAGGCACCGCACACTATATTAATGTAATTTTGACCGTTCATGCTTTCTTGTTTCTTCACATCTTGACAATATTTCATATTTTCTCGATTTTTCTGCTTTTTCGAAGGGTTTTCGAACTTTTCACTTTACACATACCGCGAGAGTGCAAAACATATCGAACAAAAATGACATTTTTTTACAATACAGTGTTGACCTGATTTTGTCACTCCCCGATTTTATCACGTTTTCCACCCGATTTTATCACTTCCCGATTTCATCACGTTTTCGACCCGATTTTGTAACCCCAACAAAATTTGTCATTCTTTTTATTTTCGTAAATAATACCACAAACAACATTGATTTTGAAGAAATAACTTCACCGCCTGTAGTTTACTATGAACGACTTCTGAGTACCTGGGAAATATTCTGTAAGCAATTTCGACAAGAAATAACGGGTACCGTTCCAGCATTTGGCCTTTCCAAGGCATAAAATAATTTGTATTTGTGGAATGAATTAAAAAATGGCAATTTTTTTTTCTATTTTGTCACATACCTTGTTTTATCACCCCAAAATTCAGCAGGGTGTGATAAAATCGGGATATTACTGTACTGCTATTATGTAATTAGATTATATGCTTTAAGCCCCTTTTAATTTCTGAACATTGAATAAGAAATGTTTGAATTTAATTTCTTGAAAATTATTTCCATAAATTGTAAACCATAAATTGGCATAAAATGGGTGCAGGGAGTTTTCGGCATAATAATTTATTTAACTTACCTTATTTGGTCGGGGTTCAGCCAAACCGCACCAAGCGGCTTTTCGACTGACTTGTGATATTTTGTTCATAAAAAGACTACGGAAATAGTTTCATATCACTTTAAAAGTACATTTGCAGTAGGATATCCTCAGTTATGGGGTTAAGGGATATCCGATACGATTTACGATCAATTAAATCTGCTAAACGAAAGTTTGAACAGAAAAATCGGTATTTTTTTTGTTGGCGCTTGGTGCGTTTTGGCTGAACCCCGACCACTTGCCATAAAGTATTATACGAATGCAAAGGCGGTAACTTTAACAAAGACAGCTAGGCTAAGCCAAGCTAAACTAATGAGCAAGCACTGATCAAGTGGAGACGTACGATTTTTCGACAGTACACAAGATTATCTTTGTCAAGAAAAGGAAGAAAGAAGGAAGAAAAAACGAAGAAGAAGTAGAAGAAGAACAAGAAGAATATGAAGAAGAATTAATATTACATAAAAAAAATGTCTTTGAAGGTTATTCATTTATCATTATTGATGTACAATATTTTCCCAGCTTACCTGCACTTCCAAGATGAAACTGTCTTGGGTTTCCTTAACTGATGGTTTCCAGTTTCCTTTAATGCGATAGTTAGTTTGGATTATGATCGGTAGAAGCATACACAGCAAATAATCCTTACGATGTCCGTCCTTCTCATTTTCATAGGCATCGAACAACGACTGATATGTCTTGTCTTTTGACACCGCATCCTTTATTACTTTGTCTAATTTCTGATGTAGCAAAGGAAACCAAGAATAAAAATTCTTGGTCGCCCCAGGATACATTTGTTCGAAATCCAGCTCAATCTGTTGGTGAATAAATTATTAAACAAGTTATTAGATTATTTAAACTTCTTCCACAATTTTATTACCAGACATGTAACTTTAGGGTGTTTAAAGATTGGATAGAGATTAAAGATCTCTACCAGATCTTTCGCTTTCTCTATATCAGATTTTCGCAACTCGTAACAAGCATCCCAATTCAGACGTAGCATATCCGATGGTGACCGGCCGTATTCGAGCCAGGCTCTTGCATTCAATTGCTCTTGATCTAAAAATAAGCATAGTTTACAATTCTTAAACGAATTGCAACCGTTAAATGCTGGATAAGTTAAATAGTTTACCTTTGGTTGTTGTCGCGACTGCTTCTGAACTTTGCGCAGGACCATTTCTTCTTGGTTTTTTTAAACCCAAAGCTTGAAGCACTGCGGCTTTCCTTTTGATAAATTTGCCAGTCGAGCCAGCTCGCAATCCTGAACTTGTTGTATGTCCACATTTGTAATACGTGTCCTAAAATTCCAAAAAGGTCGTTACACTAAGTAATATAAATTTTCATATGCTGTGATTTGTTTATTTTACTTACAGGAATTTCAGTCGGAAATATGGTAATTATCTTCGTGGTCATCACTTCATTGAACTTGGCATTCAGTTCTATCTCCTCCACAACTGCATCCGTCAAGATCATCTTAACCAAGTCGTTTCTTAGACTGTTCGTTAGAGTTTTGTGTTCCTCGTAGTACTTGATAATCCCTTTGCCTTCCGGTCGGTTGCTGAGATACTCGTTGAAGTTTTTGAACTGTGAATGGATATTTTTATTTTTCATTTATTGTTCGATGCTTTATCACGTTGAATACCTTTTTTGGATTTTGCGTTGAGTTTTCTTCGAGTTGCTTAATTGATTCTGGCCTCGGTTCAGGTTGCAAAATCTTTGCTGGTTCCCCGTCGCACGGTGCCTTGTACAGAGTTTTCTTGAAGTGGAAAAAGGTTTTAAATAATGTTTACATACTGGTTGACATTGACCATTTGAGCAACTTTGTCAAAGACATTACCTTTGCCATAGATACCATTACTCTAAACCTCAACTATCCTATTATAGAGAAAATTTAAATTGTTACTAGTGCTACCTAACGGAAGAATTTTGAAACGCGGTGTTTGCATTCTGAGACCTTGATCACCTGGACAACTTTGGCATAGACACCATTGCTATAAACACGTCTGGTCATCTGCTAGTTCATAGTGCTATTGAACTACTGGCGTTCTACACATTAGTGTCCCATGATACTTTCGAAAACGCTTTTTCTTATATACTGTGACCATTTGCTAATTGGAATATGTTTGCATTCCAATAAGCGAATGCTATTCGTTAATTTAAACGCATAGTATACAGCGTTATCTCCGGATTCGCAGTCCACACCTGGATACACAAAGCTACGGCGACCTCCATGATAAACTAAATCTGCGATTAGTATGAGAGTTTACAAATATAAGCCATATACCATTATACCGTTTTGACTCGAAGTCCGGTAAGTCCGAAGGTAAGCACTGCTGAATTTTCAGTTCAATATTTCAAACGGAATTAAGTACTTGACACTGAGTGATAACACACCCTGTCAAGATTAACTTATCAAATTTGCTGTAGTGTACTGAAAATGACATTTTGTATGCACAAAATAGCTAATATAATCGAAAACATTGAACATCGCTTGCTTCGAAATCCGGACACACTATAAGGGATGCTTCAAATACCGGACAATTTTGCTTCGAATTTCCGGACACTTCGAGTTTGGCTATATTGATTCTTAAATAGCCAATTTAATCCGTTCAAAGACAACTAGGATATATCATTCATATTACTCTATTAATATAAATCCTTAAGGTAAGGTTTCTATACACATTTGTATGGAAATCTGGCATCCCCCGGTTGTGTGTACCATCCGAAGTTTCTGCTCCGAGATTGACCAGGACTACCAAAAAACAGCATTTGAAACAAAGCAGGAGCATTTAACTGCAATATACAACATTCGGAATCCAATAATTTCATACAATCTCCCCCCTTCCCCCTTTCAAGGTAGAACGCTTTTTTGACATTTGAGGTGTCTGTGGGTAAAGAAATATTGTCTTCAATACTGCCTCTCAAATTCAACGTGGGAAAGCTGCAATTAGTGGTATTTATGTGTCTTTTGAAAACCATTTCAGTTTGCTTTTAGAAATCAAGGATTGAAAGGAGCGATTGAAATAATGAATTCATTGTCCCATCTTGCTATTTATTTGCATAATAGTCACATTCCAGATTTTGATACACTTTTGCAGAAAAAATAAATATAATTATGGTCCATTTAATAGTTCCATAGCAATGCATACAGATAAAGAATATTATGCCAAATTTTCAGATAGATTGCTGGTTTTATCAATTTATTAGATTTTTTTGAATTTCTTCATGTTAAACAAGTTTGAAAAATTCAACGGCATATTTCTCAAGTTGATGAAAACTGCCATGGGACGCTTATGCGAATAGGGGCAGTGCATTGATAACCCAAAAAATACTTGTTGAGATGGTAAATAAAGTAAAATAACAATTGAAGTGTCCGGCATTCGAAGCGTCCGGCAATTCGAAGCAAAACGGTATAAATCATAGTAGACGTTGACATTGGATGGTCATAATTATCATTCTTAATGTAAAATCAGTAGTGATTGTGTTTGAAGTTTAAATTTTCGAACAATTTTAGTTTGAATCTCTCGCAGTGTAGAACAAACCACTGATTGATCCACTGAGTGCCGCATTCAAGCTCCAATATAGTTGAAAACCATTTGAATCTCGTGGTTTATTCGTGGTTCAAATCCACAGAAAATAAAACTGAGCGGAATAACAGTTTTAGGTTTGACAGTCTTAACTTTTTTTTAAATCTTTATTAACGTGATTTTTTCGTGTGGAGAAGTTCATCACTAGACAGTCTTATCTGTTTTAAAAATGAATCTATAAGACAAGCTGCTGGGAAGCGCATGTTTCAGATTCAGATTCAAAGTCAATCTTTCCGAACAAAATTAATCACTACTGATTTTACTCCTATGCGGGACAACGTCTGATGGGACAACTAGTAGTTTTTTTTATAATTCAATTTCACATATCGCAGTTGTGTATATAGCATCTTGGTGGCAATATAAGCCATGAATTATGCTGTAAAAGAATACAATTTTTGTTAAAAAAAAATAACGTAAAACTAAAAGAAACATGGGACAACATAGTATAAAAGGAACATAGGACGTCTATGCGTAGAACGGCAGCGCGTATGAAAACCCGATATATATAGCAAGACATAAACTGCAGTTCTACGCATAATTGTCCCATGCTATCTTTGATGAAAAAATCCAAACTCGAGTCAATTTGTCCCACTAATTTCAGAATCGAATTCATCTTAAAATTTAACAAATATTTTCGGGATGTTATTAGCGTAGACAACACTTTTCCAGGACATAAAACGAATCACTACTTATTTGAACGGTTTTCAGTCTCTATTATCATCAAACAACAACTTCATTTTTTCAGTAGGACAAATTGAATCGAGTTTGAGATTATTCATCAAAGGTAACATGGGACAAGTATGCGTAGAACGTCAGTAAAGGTACTGTCGTGAGCCACGTTGACCGATTTCAACCTTTCCTCGCACAGTGTTTTATTTCGACAATTTCACGAACCGTCTAAGACGAGTTAAGTAACTCCATTTAATTCCACCAATTATTTCGATATCTTTGCAGATACGTATTTCGACCACAACTGTGTGGTCGTCTTCAGTGTCTCGTACTTGACTCGACTAAGTCATGGTCGAAATACGTATCTGCAAAGATATCGAACTAATTGATGGAAATAAATGGAGTTACTTAACTCGTCTTAGACGGTTGAATACATTCCACTAAAAGGAGCTTAAATTATTTTTTTCTGAATTTCACGAAATAAATACTCAAAAATTATTGATTTTAGGTAAGTAGTGTGTTCACAAGAGTTTAAAATTTTTTGGAGCGCATCGTTTGACAAAAAAAGATCTAGAAATATTTTTCCTCCTCAATAAGATAGAAACGTTGTGTGTTCGGCAAAGTTATAGCAAATCAAACAACTTTGCTGAAGATGCCGAGTCTCTATTTCTTATATATAACAAACTTAACACGTTTTTTATAGAAACCCCCTTTAAATCTCCATTTTTATTATAACTTTTTGCAATGATTTTTTACATATTTCGGATCTTCTACAAAGTTGTTGACTAGACGCAAATACATGTTTTTGTTAAAAATTGAAACTTCATATCTTTCATACAACAAAAGTTATAACCAAATTATCTATATTTTTAGAGGTCTTCTTCTTATTGGCATTACATCCCCACACTGGGACAGAGCCGCCTCGCAGCTTAGTGTTCATTAAGCATTTCTACAGTTATTAACTGCGAGGTTTCTAAGCCAAGTTACCATTTTTGCATTCGTATATCATGAGGCTAACACGATGATACTTTCATGCCCAGTGAAGTCGAGATAATTTCCAATCCGAAAATTGCCTAGACCGGCACCGGGAATCGAACCCAGCCACCATCAGCATGGTCTTGCTTTGTAGCCACGCGTCTTACCGCACGGCTAAGGAGGGCCCCTATTTTTTTTTATTTTTAGAGGTATTTCAACTTAAAATTACTCCCTTAATTGCAAAAACTCCCAAATTTCGTTATGATATTTTGAAAGTCGCACATTTGCTGTATATACTGACAATAATAACTTTTGGCAACAAGAGGCGATTCGTATGCTATTTTAGAAACTTGACAACCATTGAAAACTGGTAATTTTTTGTTTTTTTTTTTAATAGAAAGTCGCAATGTTCAGCAAAAATATGTATTTTTGGGCGGGTAACAACTTTGTTGAAAATACATAAAATGTGGGAAATCATTAGAAAATCTATATACATACATAAAAAGAAATTTCTGTCTGTCTGAACTACTGCTAGTTTTATTATAAAAATATAACATTATGATGCGTAATGCGCATAAAACCTGTAAAATTAATTGTATATGGGAGATAATTTGCTATAACTTTGCCTAAGACAACACGTATCTATCTTACTAAGAGGAAATTTTTTTTCAACTCACTTATAGGGGGATTAATCATTAAACTGATTTTACCAAACGATGCGCTCCCAAAAATCTAGAACATACCATATACCTAAAATCAATAGTTTTTGAGTTTTTGTATTTACATTCGTGAAATTGACGAAATAAAACACTGTGCGTAGACTTTTATTCATGTACACCCAGCAATATTTTCAGAGGAATTTGTTCGACTATTTTGGATATGACAACATTTAAAGGTAAGCTTTCATAACCAGTATTAGGAATTGGGAAATAGGGGAATTAAGAAAGAAAAGTCTTACCAAGTTCTTTTGGAGCTTTCGCAGTAAGATACGATCTCTCGCAACTCTGCAGAAAAGCTTTAAATCGCTTTCCTTCAGCTCGCAGAACTCCTCGGCAGTTGTAATACCGTGACTGATGATTATTAGGCTGGAGTAATTGGCCAGCCCTGCACGGTCCAAAATTGTTTCAAAATCCACCTCTAGAGCCTCATTATCCAGAAGTGGGTTATAGAGCTTCTGCTCAGTGGTTATTTCCGCTGCTACTGCAGGCAGCAGAGGTCCATTCAATGTTATTAATTCAATTTGTTCCATACTGATGCATATGTTAAAATTTAGTTTTATATTAGTTTTAATTTCGCAAATTGAAAATTGTATGGAAAGCAAAATGATCCACTTACCTGACGGAGCGGAGACGTAACTAATTGACGCAACTGGACGGAAATGATCGACGCACGTGTAAACAGAACTGGTCTGACTGGAGACGGGCCTGGACGGGACGTACGATAACGGAAACTGTGTTAAAAAAGTGAATAAAACGAGCACTTAATTATAAAAAAGTCGATAGAAAACGAAAGTTATTCTTTCAAATTCATCCATTTTTCTTACTTACCGGCACTTTAGCGGAAACGGGATGGCGACGGAACAAACGATATTCAAAATTTCACTAACGAAAAGGAACACCTTTAAAAACGACTGCACGAAAACTGGCACTGAGCTGATGGAAAAGAAAAGGTAAATTGTTTCTTATTTCATTAAAAAATAAATACTTTTCTAAAAGTTTCGCATTTTTACCTTCGAACGCGAACGACGCTGCAAAATGATTGATTGCACGTTTTGACAGATACGCATAACGCTTGCTATGATCATGATTTCTGGCTCATGAAAATTGGTGCGCGGAATCATGAAAATGGTCATTTCGGTCTTGCAATCATGATTCATAGTCATGATTTCATGATTCATAGTCATGATTTCATAAAGGAATGCAGCTTCTGGTTTCATGATTTACAAATCATGATAACGGGATCAGATTTGTTTCCGTGTAGATTTGGATTGAATTTGAATTGAATTTGGATTGGATTTAGGTTGGATTTGGACTGGATTGGATTTGGATCGAATTTGGATTCGGATTTGGATTGAATTTAGAATCGGATTTGAAATCGGAATTGGATTCGGATTTGGATTTGGATTCATATTTATATTTGGATTCTGATTTGGAATCTGATTTGGATTCTGATTTGGTTTCTTATTTGGATTGGATTTGGATTGGATTTGGATTGGATTTGGATTGGATTTGGATTGGATTTGGATTGGATTTGGATTGGATTTGGATTGGATTTGGATTGGATTTGGATTGGATTTGGATTGGATTTGGATTGATTTGGATTGATTTGGATTGATTTGGATTGATTTGGATCGGATTTGGATTGGTTGGATTGATTTGGATTGATTTGGATAGGATTTGGATTGGATTTGGATTGGATTTGGATTGGATTTGGATTGGATTTGGATTGGATTTGGATTGGATTTGGATTGGATTTGGATTGGATTTGGATTGGGTTGTAGGACAAAAGGTCGAAGGGTCAAAAGGTCGAAACAAAAAAAACTGCGTCGAAAGGTCGAAGGACAAAAGGTCGAAAGGACGAAAGTTCTTTCTTTTTTCTTCATTCTTTCTTATTTCTTCTTCCATTTCCCTTCTATTATCTTCCTTCTTCCTTCAGATGTTTCGTTTCTTAAATTATGTTTCCTCCTTTCTTCTTTTTTACTATTTTCTTCCTTCTTCCTTCCATATTTTTTTCTTCTTTATTTCTAACTTCTTTCTTTTTCCTTTTTTCTTCTGTCTTGTTTCCTCCTTATTTCTTCCTTCTTTCTTCCTACTTGCTTTCTTCATTTTTTCCTTCTTTCTTCCTTATTTCTTCTCTCTTTCTTCCTTCTCTCTCCCTTCTTTCTTTCTTCCTTTCTTTCCTTCTTTAATCCTTCTGTTTTGCTTTCTTCCTTTCTTTCCTTCTTTAATCCTTCTGTTTTGCTTTCTTCCTTTCTTTCCTTCTTTAATCCTTCTTTTTTGCTTCTCTTCCTTTGTTTTTTCTTCCTTCTTTCTTTTTTTTTCGTTTTTGTTTTTTCTTTTTTCCTACTTTCTTTTTTCTTCCTTCCTTTCGTCTTTCCACCTTCTTCCTTCCTTCCTTTTTCCGTCTTTCTTTCTGCTTTTTCCTCCCTTCTTCCTTCTTTCTTCTCTCTTAATTCTTTTTGCCTTCTTTCTTCTTACTTTCTTCTTTTTCTTCTTTATTCCTCCTTTTTTCCTTGTTTCTTCCTTATTTCTTTCCGAATTCATCCGTGACGCAGCATCTGCATCATCCCCCTGCAGTTTAATGGAATCGTCGCCGACTACACTAATAAAGTCACTAACTTCGAACGGTAATCAACTGAATTCCATGACACTGTATTATCAGAATGTTAGAGGGCTGCGTACCAAAACCAACGAATTGTATCTTAAGTTGTCCAGCTGTGATTATGATATCATAGTCCTCACTGAAACATGGCTTCGCCCTGACATTTCCAGTTCCGAATTTGCATCCAATTACTCTGTTTTTCGCTGTGATCGCAACGCAGCTACAAGTAATTTAACTCGCGGCGGCGGAGTACTTATTGCAGTGAAGGAAACGTTAAAATGCACATCCGTTAAACTAATCGACAGTGACCATCTTGAACAAGTTGCCGCACGCATCAAACTACCCTCCTCTTCGATCTTCGTCTGTGGTATCTATCTCCGACCAAATTCCAGTCCGGCTCTTTATTTATCTCACTCAGCGACCGTATCACAGATTTGCAATCAAGCCCAGGATTCCGACATAATTGTCACCGTAGGTGATTACAATCTTCCTGAGTTGACGTGGTCATTCGACGAAGACATAAGTACTTTACTTCCAATTAACGCCTCATCGGAGCAAGAGATTGCCCTTGTCGAATCGATGCTTGCCTCTGGATTGCATCAGATCAACTCCCTGCATAATTCAAATGGCCGTATTCTTGACCTGGCATTCGTTAACGAGCCCAACATAATTGAATTTCTTGAACCACCTACTTCCATACTTCGTATCGACAACCATCATAAACCGTTTGTTCTTCGGATCAGTGTGAATGACAACAACAGAAATACCGATTTTCCGAATCACGACGATGGATTTGACTTCCGACACTGCAACTTTGCTGATCTTAACAACGCCATTTTGTCTATCGACTGGACAGACTCCTTCAATGGCAAGAACACTGATGAAACCGTATGCGTTTTCTATGACAAGCTATATGGTATCTTAAACCAGTACGTCCCGCGGAGACGAAAGCCAATTCCCTTCAAACATCCCTGGTGGACATCAGAGCTGCAACAGCTCCGGAACTCACTACGGAAAGCTCGCAAACGATTTTTTCGCACACGTTCTGCAGACAACTGAAACAGCCTCCGCTCAATAGAATCAAGCTACACCGAACGGCAAGAAGCCGTATTCCGTGACTATGTCGCTCGCCTGGAAGAAACTGCTAAACACAATCCGTCCTCGTTTTGGTCGTTCATACGCAATCGTAGGCAATCAAATGCCATTCCTACCAACTTGACGTTCAAAGATCGTTCAGCTGATACACCGGATGATTCTGCAAACCTTTTCGCCGATTTTTGATGGAGTGCATAGTTCTTCTTCGCCGAATTTTGCTCCCGAAACTCTACGAAACGTTCTTGCTTTCGATCTAAATCTACCACCTTTAGTAGTTTCGCAAAACGATGTCCCCGGAATATTTTAAAAGGACCTGGTACAGATAGCCTATCGCTGATGGTAATCAAGGAAAGCGCTATGTCATTGCAGACACCGTTGGCAGTGATCTTCAATAAGTCACTGCATGAGGGATCATTCCCTGAACTATGGAAAACGGCCGCCATCACTCCGATATTTAAATCGGGTGACAAACACGAAGTCGAAAACTACCGAGGTATATCTATTTTATGCTGCTTGGGAAAAGTCTTCGAAGAGCTTGTCCATAACGTATTGTACGCCGCATCCCAGCCACTGCTATCCGATTTTCAACACGGTTTTGTGAAGAAGCGATCGACCACATCGAACCTAATGTCGTATGTGAATTATATCTCGAAAGAGATCGAGGCTCGACATCAAGTAGACGCAATATATTTTGACTTCCCTAAGGCCTTCGATAAAGTCCCCACGAGCTCACTATTCAGAAATTCAAATATATGGGTGTTCCCGACTGGATAACGCAATGGCTGCACTCATATTTAAGTGGAAGAAAGGCCTTCGTCAGATTGAATAGCTCTCGTTCACGCGCGTTTACCATTACGTCCGGTGTCCCGCAAGGAAGTGTACTTGGACCTTTAATCTTTGTACTGTTTATAAACGACCTATGTAGTCGGCTAAAATCGGGCCATTTACTGTATGCTGACGACCTAAAAATATTTAAAGTAATCTCATCGCATCTCGATTGTTGCGCTTCAAGCCGATATAGACGAACTCCAACTGTGGTGTTCGGAAAATGGAATGGCTCTCAACATAAGCAAATGCAAAGCTATATCGTTTTCTCGCCGAAATACACGTATCGAAAATGGGTATACGATAGGTTCCACTCAATTAGAACGTGTAGATTTGATCCGCGATTTGGGGGTGACCATTGATACCAAGCTTCGTTTTAATGAGCACATCAGCATGACTACCGCGAAAGCATTTGCTGCATTGGGTTTCATTCGTCGAAATACAAAGGACTTCACGGACATCTATGCACTCAAAGCACTATACTGTTCAACGGTGCGAAGTATCTTGGAGTATGCAGTATGTGTGTGGTCCCCATACCACGTGACACAATCTATCAGGATTGAAAAGGTTCAACGATGTTTCATCAGATACGACCTCCGTCGGCTTCCCTGGAATGATCCTGTAAACCTCCCGGACTATTCCAGCCGCTGCAAACTTATAGGGCTGGAGACACTTGCGCTTCGTCGGACTAATCTGCAAAGGCTGTTTGTTTTTGATATTTAAAAAAATGTCGTGGACACTTATTTATTGCAAAACGTTACGTTTTACGCTCCTTCTCGGCATCTGCGTGAACGCGATCTTATTATGATTCAGCGTCATAGGACGTCATATGGTTTTAACAACCCTCTGGAAAACTGTTTTCGGTCGTTTAATAGTGCAAGTGCTGTTTTTGATTTTAATGTGTCTAAACTAGTTTTTAAGAATAGAATAAGAAATATTAGATAAGAAGCAGTCTGAGGAGTTTTATAATTCAAGACGAAGAAATAAATAAATAAATAAATTCTCCTTTCTTATTTTCTTCTTCCTTTTTGTTTCCTATTTTTCTTCCTACTTTTTTCTTCTTCTTTTCTTCTTCTTTCTTTCTGCGTTCTTCCTTCTTTCTCCCTTCTTTCTTTCTTCTTTCATCCTTCCTTCTTCTTTCATCCTTTATTCATCTTTCATCCTTCTTTTCTTCTTTCATCCTCTTTCTTTTTTCTTCATTATTTCTCTCTTCTTTGTTCCTTATTTCTTCCATTCTTCTTCATTTCTTTCTTTTTCTTCATTATTTCTCTCTTCTTTGTTCCTTATTTCTTCCATTCTTCTTCTTTATTTCTTCCATTCTTCTTCTTTATTTCTTCCATTCTTCTTCTTTATTTCTTCCATTCTTCTTCTTTATTTCTTCCATTCTTCTTCTTTATTTCTTCTTTCTTTCATCTATCTTCTTTCTTCTTAATTTCTTCCATCTTTCTTCTTTTTTTCTGTTACTTGCTTCCTCCTTCTTTTTTTGTTTTGCTTCATTGTGCCTTCTCTCCTTCTTCTTCCTTCCTTCTTTCTCCCTTCTTCTATTTTCCTTTTTTTCCTTCTTCCATCTTCCTTCTTCTTTCTTTCTGTATTCTTTTTTCCTCTTCTGTTTTTTTCTTCCTTTCTTCCTTTCTCTTTCTTACTATATATGTTTAATCCTTTCTTCTTTCTTCCTTTCCACTTCTTATTTACATCTCACTTCTTACTTCTCCGTTCCTTACTTATCACATCACATTTCACACCTGTCACTTCTTACTTTTTATTTCTTCCTTTCCACTTCTCGCTTTTCAATTTTCACTTCTCATTTATCTATGCTCACTACTTCCATCTTGCATCTCTCTTGTCACTATTCACAACTCCCATCTCAATTCTTGTCTTTTTGTTCTTTCGACCTTTTGTCCTTCGATCTTTTGACCTTCGACGTTATGACACATATTCGACCTTTTGACCCTTCGACCTTTTGTCCATTCAACCTTTTGTCCTTTCGACCTTTTGACCCTTCGACCTTTTGTCCTTTCGACCTTTTGTCCTTCGACCTTTTGACCTTCGATCTTTTGACACAGATTCTTGGATTGGATTTGGATTGGATTTGGATTGGATTTGGATTGGATTGGATTTGGATTGGATTGGATTTGGATTGGATTGGATTGGATTTGGATTGGATTTGGATTTGGATTGGATTTGGATTGGATTGGATTTCGATTGGATTTGGATCGGGATTGGATTTGGATTGGATTTGGATTGGATTTGGATTGGATTTGGGTTGGATTCAGATTGGATTTGGATTATATTTGGATTGGATTGGGTTTAGATTGAACTTGGATTGGATTTGGATTGGACTTGAAAAGGATTTGGATTGGATTTGGATTGGATTTGGATTAGGATTGGATTTAGATTGGATTTGGATTGGATTTGAATTGGACTTGGATTGGATTTGTATTGGATTTGGATTGGATTTGGGTTGGATTTAGATTGGATTTGGATTGGATTTGGATTGTATTTGGATTGGATTGGGTTTGGATTGAACTTGGATTGGATTTGGATTGGACTTGGAAAGGATTTGGATTGGATATTGGAATGTATTTGAATTTAGATTGGATCTAACTAGTTTGGGATTGGATTGGGATTGAAACTGGATTGGAATTGAAGCTGGAGTGAATTGGAAATAAATTTGGATTGGATTTAGATTGGACTTGGATTGATTTTCAATCAGATTTTGATTATATTTGGATTAGATTGGATTTGGATTGGATTGGAAACTCAATATCAAAGCTTTCCTGCTGAATAACAACCGAGTTCCATCGCATAAGAAAGTTTGAAGAATATGATTTCAACTAACACTGACGTGTTCCCAACGGTGAATAAGTCACTAACCCTTAACCGCGTTGATTGCGGTTCAACGCATTCAACGAGAAATCATTTCCCATGGTTTTTTCTGTTGATACTCATTCGAGTTGCTCACAACAAATTGCGTTCAACGTGGATTTTTGAAATGAGTATAACCAAATGGGTATTGAGCTGTCCACCTAACAGTGCTATTTAGAATTTTCTTAAATGCAATTTACCTTTTGTATAGTATGAGAAAGACAATAACACAGCTAAATAAATCAATCAGGGGTTTTTGACTAGCAACGATTGTGTGCTATTTATGATGTTTTTTCAATTGTTCTTTTTATCAACTGAGAACGAATCCTGATATACAAGATTTGTTTCTGCAGGTAGAAATAAACATAAATCATTAACCATCGGTCGCATGTTCTTCAGCGTTTTTACTCATTGGAAAAATAAGAAGCCTTGAGTGTGACACAATATCAAAGAGCAGCATGTTTAGAGAACGAATGTTGCAATAAGCTATGACCGTTTCCGATACTCATCGACCAAATGCCATTTTTCGTTCCATGTATTGTATGCCCTTAATGTAAAGATTTTCATGCTGTGCAATGTGTAGCCGTTTGGCATGCATCCTTGTCGGTTCTCCTAATTCCCAAGTTCTTTCTTTTTAACTTTAACAAAAGACTGAAGGATAAAAGTTTTGAAACAAAAACGAACGAAGAAAAATATTTCGAAAAACACAGGTATGGAGTTTTGTTTTTTATGTTTATTTAATTCTTTAACATATTTTAGCCTCAAACATTGTTTGTTATTGCTGCTACTATCCCAGACTTGCTAGCACTGTGAAATCAGTTCGAATTTCAATGCGATAGTAGCATAGTAGCTCTAAAATGAAAACAAACAAACGATAAAACAAAACCCGCTCTGCCCGCGCGTACACCTGGAAACTAGGCCGAACCAGGGGGCGAAAATTTCCAAAGCAAAACGATAGTGTGGTGCCCCCGCAGGCAGCACAACTTAGACGACAACAGTCAGTCCTCCTAATAATCCATCCAACACACGTATCCAAAACATTTGAATCATCCGCCGCGGCGCGCGCACAACACACGGATTGAGTGCACTGACCTCGCGCTCTGCGTTTCGCTGCGCGGCGCGGTACGGTTCTGCCCGGCCATGCGTTAGAAATTTTTGTTGCATGTGAAGCCGAACCATTCAGGTAGGTTGGTACCAGCAGCATGGCGCGTATGAGGCATGAGAATGTCCGTTTGTTTGTGTCGAGTGCCCCCGAGAGCACGCAGCGAGTTTGTAGAGTTGTGGCATTAATTTATGTGTCAACAGAGCAGTGAATGTAGAGCTCGCCGTTGTTGGTAGACAGGCAGGCGTATCCAATGGAACTGTTGTTGTTGCCTTAGAGTAGAACTATCACACGTAGAAAAAAGGGGTTCAAATGGCCCCGTCACTCTTGAGTCTCGAGCAGGAATGTCGTGTGTGCCAGATGGGGAGAAGTTTTGAAATTGAATTTGTGCTCCATTAGCTTAGAGAGCAGTGTGGATTTTGCGGGGTAAAGCTAATTGAATGAAGGATTGAGTCTTGCGTTCGGAACGAAGGTCAACTGTGTGGTTGGCTGTCCGTTATCACATGGAATGCATTTTGCTTTGGAAAACAAATTACTTTGGGTTCTTTTTAATCACACATACTTCCAGTGACATTTTTTACGGAACAAGTCGCAAATTTTGTTGGTGTAAAAGTCTAAATTTCAAAAATCTCTCATATTCAAAACCTCCCTATCAAACGAAGACTAGTACTTACAAGTCACGACATTCCACATTCCAAACATAAACGTGTACAAATTGGTCGCGATATCACACCAAAAGCACTGATCAACGCTCTAACCACGCATAAAAGGTTCGACAGAGTCATCAAACGATTCTCGGAAGCCCAACCATTTACAATCGATTAAGGCGCCCCGCTTCGGCATCATCACTGTTGTCTAAGTGAATTACCTTACGCGGTGTTTGGCCAAGCCTAGGCTTGGTATCGGTTCAGCGATCTTAATCGTCTGGACATTGGCCAAATGCTTGGATCGTCGACAACGCCGTCTCGGCGAGACAGCGTGCAAGAATTCGCCTTCAATCCGCCGGATCGAGTCGGGCTGAATCATCGGAATCTTTCCCTAAAACGGACCGTCATCGAATGTCGAAGCGGCCGACCGGAGCATGTCGCGACCAGGGTTGTTAATCGTTAATTTATCGTTATCGCCGATAAAGTTGATTGTGATCAACGTTATCGGTTGCTACGATAACGATGAATCAATTGAATTATTATCGGAGTTCGATAATTTAACGTAAGTTAACTCGATAATTTTGCGATAATGGGGTTACTAGATTACGCGAATGAAGTTGGTGTAAAATTTTGACAGAAGCCGGGAATGAAATAAATTGTTTGCAGCTGGTTGATGAGAATTAATTTTGATTGAAGCGGGACACTCTAAAAATATTGCTTAATACCTACTACTCTACGAAACGATGAGAAGTGAGGTGCTCTGTTGGTAGTTTAGAGTTTTTTTTTCACTATGCAGCATATATGTTACAATAAGAAGATCGCAAAAATTTGCAATACCCAGGCGGACTTAATTGTCTGAAACAGTGACACTTAAATATAAATACGCTTTTAATGAGAGAGCATGATGACTTTTCTTTGCTAATGCTTATCGTATTAGCAAGAATATTCACCTGGAATCGGAACCCCTCGGCAATATATTGGGATTCAAGTACTAGAAATTTATATGATGCAGCGATCTGTTGTGGTGCATTCAAGGCAGCACCAATAACGAGTAAACATTCTCTCAATAGTTTGGTGGACTAACCTCGTCACCTTTTCAATATGATTTGGTTGGACTAAGCAGTTTAGTCTTTGAGTCATAAAATATTCATATAACTGGGTGCTCCGGATCTTCAAAACAGAAGTTTTGTTAATCATGTTGGATTAAACAAGTATGGGTAGACATTCAAAATGCTCTCAGATTCTCTACTATGAACAACTGCGACTCTGTAAGAACTTTAATGATTATTTTTATTCAAAAATTAAAGTTTGATTTGGTCAATTCGGTGACCTCCTTGAATCCCAATTTAATTCCAGGATTTAAAGGCGTTTCTGAATATTGTAAGGCGATACAATATTTGTTAAATAGATAATGCAAATCCAACTTGTGAATATTTGTACTTTGAACTATAGTACATGTTACAGTTAACTCGATAATTATCGATAAATCAGCGAATACTCGATAACGATAACGTTAGTTCAACGCTCACTTTATCGTCAACGAAGCATTATCTTAAAAGCGTTATCGTTATCGAAGTTGGCGTTAACTTAAGGACGATAATTTATCGATTAACAACCCTGGTCGCGACGACCACACTGACGGATTGGGAAATCTCTCTCCTGCGGACTGCCTGACAATGTGGATGGAGATTTTTACGCGATTTGCGGCTTCGCGCTCCGTTGCTGCGACGGTTTCGGAATCTTGATCATCCATATTCCATATCCATAGGCCTGCCACCTTCACTTGAAACGAAGAGGATTAATAACGCTATTGTCTGTGGTTGAAATTAATTCATACGAGGGTTGTTTTTTATTCTGAATAATTTGATTCGTTGTTTGATAAAGCGGCGGATGTACGTAATCGTTTAGCGATCCTTGATCAACGTGACGATGCAGCAATCCGATGTGGTGAAACGGTTACTCATTCGCATTCATCGGTTGCGGCAATGTGTTTTGGATTATGAAAGGCTTTTCAACCGTTTCTTAGGAAGCTTTATTTCTCTCGGAATCAAAACTGTTGTTACTAAATAAGTTCAATGTATTTATTGGATTACGTTCGTTCTGGATCCTCCTCAAGAGAAAGGCAATATTTAGTGCGATACATATTTCATCATTTGTAAGTAATTACATTTTACAATTCATAGAATTAGTTACGTTAAATATCAATTTAATCCAACTAGTAATAATGATTTACAATCAATGTTCTACAATTTTGGCTGATTCAATGCCAATTCAAATTTATGAAAATGCGCCAAAAAACAGTAGAATTTCCTAGAAGCAAACTATGCCTAAACATCCTGCTGAAACTCCAGGGAGTTTTTTATGAAGTTTTGGGAGAATTTTCTTGAGCCTCTGGTGCATTTGAGTGCGCCAGTATGGAAAATTCCAAGAAATTTTAATAAAAAATATTCGAGCAAATTTCGAATAATTTCTTGTGAAAGCTTTAAAGAATTTCCAATGGAAAGTCCGAAGAATTTTCTGTTGAAATCCAAAGAATATCTCGCTGATTCAAATTTTTAAACGAAGGGCCGTTTATGCGAACCCCATCTGGCTAAACATTTTATATACCGAGATGAACGAATGGGCGAAAATATTGTTCGAACTATCAGATTATTTGGCCGAATAGCATTTCTCTAAAAATAACGTTATGTCAAAAAAGCCATTTGACATAAAGGGTAATATGGCCAAAAATGTCATTAGACCGAAATGGACATATGGTCGAATATGTCGTTTAACCGAGCTGGTCACGTTGCCGAAAAATTCGTTTGACCGAAATGGTCGTTTGCAGAAAGGGCCATTTGGCCGAACAGGTCAGCATTTTCGGTCATATGACCCGTCCAGCAAATTTCACTATCGGCCATATAACCCGTTCGGTGGGAAGCGGGTCATTTGGCATAACACCAGTTGACATACGGTCATTTGGGGGGCAGCAGAGACTTAACGATCCCTCCCCACGGCCTCTGCGAGTTAAAGGGCCAGCCTAGGATGTGGTGGGGCTTGACAGCGGGCTCTTTTAAACCTCTACAAAAACTGCATGTCGGGACCGCTTTGCGATTTGGGCGTAACTTATTTTGTAAACAAACATTGGAAGTCGAATTCCTGCTCCAGGAGGCATTTCCCGAGAAAGCCACGGTATGTATTCGACAGAGTAGGCTTTCCTCTATCAGATAGGGGAACTAATTTTGGAGAAAATCGCTTGCATTCTGCTGAATCCATGAAACAATGTTTGTTTACAAAATAAGTTACGCCCAAATCGCAAAGCGGTCCCGATGTGTCAATGCCAGCGAGATCCTGATTATGGCATTCTGGGCAGTGATGCCAGATTCCTTCAACATCAATTCCGTAGATTTGCTGGAACATTTTGGATGGCCCAATTCCGGTGATCAGTCACAAACCTTCCAGTTCCAGTTACAAAATGAAGTGAGATCTGGCGTTAATCGAATTTCCTTCGTTTTCAGATGTCACAACTGCAACAACTGCTTGTCGCGACATCCGGAAATGTGAAAAAATTCGATCACAATTTGTGTGCAATTGAACGAAAGTTATGGACTAAGAACAACAGTGTGCTGACAATCGACCACCTTATTCTACTTTGACTACTTTGAATTTCTAATTGGGAAAGTTTTGTAAATACCTATTACAAATAAAGAAATCAACAGAGTACTCGTCTAAAATTTCCAAGGATGTTATCGACTATTTAGTAATTTTAATTTTATTTTGTCAACCAGCAAACAAATTTGCTAGGAAGCATCGAATAAAATAAACATTGCAGGTTTTGTCAATCTGAATACAGAGATGAATGAATTTCTGTACCTCATCTGTCCAACAAAGTGGATATGTCTGCTGGTACTCGCATATAAGTTCCATTTGGGGTTTAAAAGTTAATTCCATAAATAGCATTCAATTTTATGGATCTTCTTAATAACATGATGAAATAAAAGATTTTGTTCGAAAGGAATGTAACAAAATAGCAAACTAATGTTGTCCCACATTGAATGTACTCTCATACCAATCACATAAGGAATTTACATAAGCTGAATGTTCGAATTTTAAATATTTTTCCATTGATCTAAATTGTTCAACAGTAATTTATCAAACGAGGAATAACTTATCAAAATTTCAACAAAATCGTAATATGATTGAGTTTTTTTTTATGTTTTAAAAGGAAAAATCGATTTGGAGCTTCATCGGCTATTATCTTAATATGTGAAGAACCATTTTCAAGTGAATACAAATTTTATTGAATATTTGGCCATCTGATGGCAACATGTTCTATCCTAATGATGTATCAAGAAACGCACGTAGGAAGTCAGAGCCGCAGAATATATTGTAGCTTGAATCACAACATGAACGAATGCTCATCGACGATATTCGTTATATTCCCTGGATTTACAGTGGTAGACAATTATATTTACTGGATTTACAGTACAGTGGATTTTGCTGGATAATAAAATATGCGAACAACTGGTAACAATAAGCTGGTGTAATATCCAAAGATTTGTTTTTGGGAGGAAATCCTTTTTTTTCTTTTCTGGGAATAACTCAGGGAGTTAAAATAGAAACCATTCTGAGAGTTCATCAATGAATCCCTTTGGGCGATGTCCCAGGAATTCCTCAACAAATTCCTCTATAAATTGTTACGTAAGTTCTTCCATAAGTCCTCAAGAAGTAATTATGCGAGTTCATCTAAAAATTCGTTCATGAGTTCCTCCAGAAACTACGCAGAACTTTTCTTTGTTTTTTCCGTAATTTATTTTCCGAAAGATGTTCCCGGAGTTCTTCCAGCAATCCCTGAGTTCAGGAGGCGTTTCAAGATCTCCGGTAATGTCCGTAAGTTTTTGAATTTTTTTCCTGAAAATTTTCCGGGAGTTTCCATAAAACCTTCTCCTATGAATTCCAATAAGAGTTCTTCCAGGAGAGTTCTTCGAAGATTTTTCCGGTTTTACTTACAGCATTTTTTTTTAAATTTTGGTTTCCGTGATTTTTTATTCCAAGTATAAGTTTATCACGGTAGTTTACAGCCTCCGAGCATTCCTTCAGTAGAAATTTTCCTCCGAGCATTCCTTCAGTAGAAATTTGTGGGATAATTTCTGGAGGATATCTTTAAAAAGTATTTCTGGAGAAATAGCGGAATGAAACTCCTTGCAATTCAATAGTAGATGCTTTAAAAAAAATCCTTGTGTATCAGAATAAATGCTTGAAAAAAATCCAAGACAAACTCCAGTGAACTTGGAATGTCCATTGTCATATGCTTATACGTCAAACAAGAAGGAACATTTACTTTAAGCAGCACACAGTGTGAGCCCAATATATTGTTGAAATCGCTTACGTACGAAAGTGTCGTTGAATGTCTAGTAGATGTGTGTGAGCAAGACCCCATAAAATCAGAGCATACTGATATGAGACAATACCCCTATATGAATCACCGATAAAAGTTTAAACTAAGATAATAAAATCCGTAGATTTCCGCAGAAATTTTCAAATTTCCGTAGATTTTTTTTAACGGATCCGTAAATCCGTAGAAAGCATTCAATTCCGTAGATTTACGGAAATTTCCGTAGATCTGGCATCGCTGATTCTGGGCGCGTGTTAACGGACCTTGTCTTGGATATCGTAATATTGTAAAAGCGAAGGCTGATAGTCTGACATTCTACTCTCTTAGTAGAGCCGGGTGACACTGACTCGAAACGGCGAAACGGTGGGCTAATGGCTAGGCTGTCTTCCGTCCCCTAAAACCGTGACGGGCCTTGTAGCAAGCTGTCCAATTCTGCCGCCAAGCTTTGCCTGCTGGATGGGAGTGGGCTCAGATGCCTTTTCCTGACTTGAGCTGCTTTGGCCCTGAACATGTAAGTGTCAACCCTTGCATGGTCTCCCGGCATGCCGTAAGGCATGTGAAGATAACCTTGGGATCATTAAAGGCGACTACTCCAGTAGAATTCGACGGCAGCCACAAGGGGGACCCATTTACAAAGAGTGAAGAAAAACCAAATAATTCTTTTGACGATGCGTTAAGCATGGAGGTGGTAGACTCCTTTGCCAAAGGGGATTTGGTGAGGTCTACTCCCAGGGAGACGGAGCGCGGAGTGACGGAAACTGCAACTAGCAGCACCGTAGTCTCACCAGCAGTGACAGGATATAGGCTAGACTGGCCCAGGAAACAAAAAGTTGTCTAATTCCACGGGGCACCCCCCAGGATTGTGTCTTTGGGTGAGAAAATCAATCTCTGAAAATTTCAGCTCAATCGCTTGTTGCATAAGCTGGCGCATTTGATTTGAAGTTTGTATGGGGATTTCAGCCAAAATGTATAGGAAAATACACCTCCGTCACTCATTCGATCTGGAAATTGGTTCTGATTGCTCGATTGACCTCAGAATTGCAAAAACGGCAGTTGGTATGCTACAGAACAATTTCACAGAACATTGTATGATGATTAAATGAACTTTTATATAGGTTTCGGCTGATGCGATTCGATCAAAAAACCCAAAAATTCACAAATCAGCTCCTAATAAATCAGCCGAAAATTATATAAAAGTTCATTTAATCATCATGCAATGTTCTGTGAAATTGTTCTGTAGCATACCAACTGCCGTTTTTGCAATTCTGAGGTCAATCGAGCAATCAGAACCAATTTCCAGATCGAATGAGTGACGGAGGTGTATTTTCCTATACATTTTGGCTGAAATCCCCATACAAACTTCAAATCAAATGCGCCAGCTTATGCAACAAGCGATTGAGCTGAAATTTTCAGAGATTGATTTTCTCACCCAAAGACACAATTCTGGGGGGTGCCCCTAGGAATTCGACAACATTTTTTTCTCCCCATAGTAATCTGGGCCAGTCTAATATAGCCCTATCAGCACACTCGGCGGGCCATTACCCGGGTTGCGGGTGGTCGTCAAGCAATTCGATGATATCATCGAGCACGCGAACGCAAGGCAGAACATCAGTAAGGAACTGAAACAGCACCTTCGGATGCTCCGCCAAGCTGTTCGAGTCGCAAGACAGTCTCCCCAGCAGTGACAGGATATAGCCCTATCAGCACGCTCGGCGGGCCATTACCCAGGTTGCGGGTGGTCGCCGAGCAATTCGATGATATCATCGAGCTCGCGAACGCAAGGCAGAACATCAGTATTGAACTGAAACAGAACCTTCGGATGCTCCGCCAAGCTGTTCGAGTCGCAAGACAAGAGGATGCGTTTATCAGGCGGGTGGTGGGAAGAGAGAAGGCCGGCAAAGGTGCTCAAACCGATGCCTTCTCTTTCCTTGGAGGAGCGATCATGGCCCAAGAGACGATTGATTTCGCCTGGACGGCCAATGAAGAAAAGACTGCGCCTAACCCGAAACGGCTCCGGCAGCAATTCGGCGAAGGTGTTCAGAGCAAAGCCAAACGACGTGCGACCATAAAGGCCAAACGTCGTCTGGACGGATCAGATCAGGGTGCAGAGGAGCCCGAAGGGCGTCGACCTGACAAGTTGACTTCTCGGTCCAAAACGGTGAAAGGCACCAACCAGGCGCAAGAGGGTACCAGCCAGCCTGTGCCATCGGCCCCAGGGACCGAAAATCCCTGGCAGCTGGTCAGTAGGGCAAAGCGGAAGTCGAACGCATCTCGACCCGCAAAGAAAGCTAAAGGACAGAGGCGAGGCCGAGGCTGAAGTCGGGCGGCCAAAAAGCTTCGGCGCTGGGTCAGGACGTGCCAAAAACGGTGAAAAGATCTTGGTTCTGAAACGCGGAGCGCAGGCTAGTGGGACTGACTACAGGAAGCTGGCCCAAGAGGTCTTGGGTGACGACGCCGAGGTGAGGCCGTTGGGGGCGGAAGTTGCCCTCCAGTGCAAGCAACTGGACGAGGTCACGAACGCGGACGACGTCGTCTCGGCCTTCAGAGACCAGTGCGGTACACAGGTCGACAAGACCTCTGTACGCCTAAGAGGCGGTCTCTTTGGCACGTAGGTAGCCTACCTTAGATTACCGGTTGCGGAAGTCAAAAAGGTAATGGAGCGAGGGAAGTTGAAGATCGGCTGGTCAGTATGCCCAGTGAGCAAACTCCAGCCGCCTTCAGTGGACAGGTGCTATCGGTGCTTAGAGTTGGGACACAAGTCCTACAACTGTAAGGGCCCAGACCATGGCAATCTATGCCGTCGTTGTGCCTCATCTTCGCCAGCAAAAAACAAGCCTGTAATCACGTTATGGGTGGATCTTCGTGTCCCATCGGAGAGAAAAATAAGAATAAGCCGTGCAAGTAACACAGCTGAATCTTAACCACTGTGCAACTGCCCAGCAGCTGCTGTGGCAGTCGGTCTCGGAGTCGAGGACCGATATCGCCCTCCTGTCCGACCCGTACAACGTCCCTGTCGATAACGGCAATTGGGTGGCGGACGGGTCTAGGATGGCGGCTATTTGCACGACGGGGCGAAGGGGTCAAGCGTTACTAGAGGCGCTAGCGAAGCTCGACGCAGTGCTAGTCAATGATGGTTCCGCTAGCACGTTCAGAAGGAACGGGGTCGAGTCATGGATTGACGTAACTTTTGTCAGTCCTGGTCTGGCACCAGACTTGGACTGGAAGGTGGACAAGTTACACCCATAGTGATCATCTAGCAATTCGCTTCAAGATCAACTATGGCGTGCAACAACCGAGGTTCGGGGATCCCTGTCAGGTCCGTGGGTGGAGAACCAATCACTTTGACAGCGAAGTTTTCACCGCGGCCCTGGGATTGGAAGCCAACACTGAAGGTCTAAGCGGGATGCGTTGGTAGCTGTCCTATGAGAATCTATGACAAAAGGTCGAAAGACATAAGGTCCAAAAGACAAAAGTTCGAAAGACAAAACGTAGAAAAGTCAAAAGGTCGAAAGGACAAAAGGTCGAAAAGATTAAACGTCGAAAGGGATAGAAGGTTGAAAGGACAAAAGGTCGAAAAGGATAAAAGGTCGAAAAAGACAAATAGTCGAAAGGGACAAAAGGTCGAAAAGGACAAAACGTCGAAAGGGACCAAATTTCGATCAAGAACAAGTTGATAACAAGTTGGGTGTTTGTGCTATGCATTTAACTTCAAGTAGAAATAATAACACACTCATCTCATTAATCAAAGTTGAAGAATGAGCCATTTTCAAAGAAGGAGAAATTACTATGAAACAATATTATGATTCTCTAGATAGTTTTGATAGAGATAAAGCAGATTGTTGATTTTGGAAATGAATAAACCTTGTATTGCGCGAGACAGAGTTGTCCTATACAGTTGGTTTCACTATTTTTAGCAATTAAATAAAATGCATTCAATGAGTGCAAATAATAGATGGATATCAAGGTTTTCTAAATGTCACTTCGATCTGTCAAAATCTAGTAACGCAAACCATTTTGACAGATCTATGTGATATTTATAAAACCCAAACATCCATCTATTAGTTATACTCACTGAAAGAATTTTAGTTAATTGTTAAAAATTGTCTAATTTTGATCTTATTGATCTTTTGTTTCTTTCGACCTTTTCCCCTTCCGACCTTTTGTCCTTTCGACCTTTTGTCCCTTTCGACCTTTTGTCCTTTTCGACCATTTGTCCCTTCGACCTTTTGTCTTTCGACGTTTTGTCTGTCGACTTTTTGTCCTTTCGACCTAATGTCTTTCGACATTTTGTCCCTAACCCATCCTATGACGCGACTGTGACGCCACCATGCCGAGAAAAGCCCAGCCGAGAAATGTCAGACGCCCGGTATACTGGTAAAGTCGCAAGATTGCGGCCCTTCGATCAACCTGCCTCAAGGCTAGACGAAGGATGCAACGTGCCCGCACCGATGATGAAAGTGCGGACCGCCGTGAAGTGTTTCGAGCTGCAAAACTGGCCTTTAACAAGGCCATCAAGAGCAGTAAAAGAGCGTGTTTCGACAACCTATGCGAAGGAGCCAACGCGAATCCGTGGGGTGACGCCTACAGGATAGTGATGGCCAAGACCAAAGGGAGCTCTTCACCCCCGAACGGTCCCCGGATAGGTTGGCGAGGATTATCGAGGTACTCTTCCCGTCCCGAGCCACAAGTCCCTGGCCTCCTGCACCGCAAGGCAATATGGGTGCGGCCGAAATGGTGGCTTCGGTGACGAACGAAGAGTTACTCGCGGTGGCCAAATCCCTGGTAACGAACAAAGCTCCAGGGCCTGATGGAGTTCCGAACAGCGCTCTCAAGGCAGCAATCATAGCGAACCCGAACATGTTCAGGCTAGCTATGCAAAGATGCCTAGATGAGTGTAGATTCCCCGAAAGATGGAAAAGACAGAAACTGGTGTTGTTGCCGAAGGCCGCGAAGCCGCCAGGCGACCCATCGGCGCATAGATCAATCTGTCTTATAGACACGACGGGCAAGTTACTAGAGAGGATCATCCTCAACAGGCTGACCCCGTACTCAGAGGGTACGAACGGCCTATCAAGCAATCAGTTCGGTTTTCGCAAGGGTAAGTCCACGTTGGACGCTATTGACTTGGTGGTAAAGACCGCCGAGATAGCGAAAACAAACCGTTCCAAATCATCGGAGTAGGAACGGAAGCATGCGCAGTGCGCCTTTCGGCAAAGCACAGCCCGAAACCCCGACCTAGTCTAACCGAGAGTATGTCGTGTCGTTGATTGTTATCGCAGCGCATCGAGCGGGATGGACTCCAGCGCAACATTTCCTCAACATATTACCCGTTCGGTCAAACGACCATTTCGCCCAAACGGGATTTTCGACAACTTGACCTATTTTTTGGCTTTTTCGGCCAAACTACCAGTTCGACTGCATATAATTTTCGGTCGTATGTCGCTTTCGGCCAAACCATTTTCGATCCAACAACCGTTTCGGGCAAACGTTTAAATCGGTCAAGTAAAACTCGGCTAGACGACTTTCTGCTAAACATGTTATTCGACCAAATAGCTTTTTGCACGCCACCGTCGAAAACGCCTCCGTCGAACAAAATTATGACAAACGTCACCGCCGCCGACGATTTTCGGATCGGTGCACCGAAGAAAGCAACTTGAAGCTAGTAACGAGCATGGCCGTTCGTTAAATGTATTCGTATTATTATCTTCAGTATAAATTATCCGTATTATTAGATTAGTTTGAACCAGTCTAGTACTGGAAAGTTCACCCACTGGATGAATCTTGTTCATATTCACGAGTAGCGTCCCACAGACAGTCATTTAAATGAGTTCCTACCCTAGCCAACTCGCACATGCTTTAACCGCCCAAAAGGGAAAAGCGATAACAGCAAATCTCGGGAACTTTTTCAAATCGGCGTATGTAACATTTTGATCAAGCTGAGAAAATGAGCTTGAAAGTTTTCAGATTTTATTTTTATTCCTATTTAGAAACTAATCATTTTTATTGCAATTGAATACACCTCAACCATACATTATGAAAAGGTTCATCGTCACTGACTCTGAAATCTGCACTGCGTGTGAACATTCCAGTTATTTTGATAAAAATAAATGTTACAACGTTCTGCATTAGATAAATCACATACGTCGTTTTGATACGTCAGCATGACCGAGGTCATGCTACTTTCGTCGAAATGTTACGCTGCTCCGTACGCTGCATTGCTGATACGTCGAAATGTTGCGTCAAGTTGAAATGTTTCACGCACATGCGACAAAAAAATTGCAACACTTACAACACGACGTAACAACATTTGCTGCAGAAAAACAACGTAAAATGTTTTTCTTAACGAAAATCAGAGTATTCAAGCAACATGCTCAATTTTGAAATCAGTGATGAAAAAGTACAAGCAGACGCACGTTTTAAACTATTTTATTGTCCGAAAAAACTTTTTAAAGTACATTTTCTGCTAAGCGGTGCAATATTTTCAACAATGATGTTACACCGTTTTGCAAAAAAATTGATTTCCATTTTTAAAAACACATTTTCATGTAGCTTTGAAAATATACACATTTTTAGATGAATTTGATGCCATATGCTGTTGAAAACGGGTTTGTTTACAATTTGCGACATACGCCGTTTTGAAAAAGTACCCGAGAAATATGAAATTTGCACGCTCGTCGCTGTCCAATGACCCCCGGAGGAATGCATTCAGGGGATATTGAACTTGGATCCACTCTCTCAGATTTAGCGAGCCGTTTGATGTAAGCCTTTCGGCGAAGACTAATCCCCCTCCCTTTAACCTTGGTCGTTTCGCGAGCGTGAATTATTCAACCTTCGATTTCCGCTTCGGATTTCCCGAAGGTTATGATTGCGAAACTAATTAATAATGCGCACCTTGATCTGAGGAAAAATTGACCTCGATCGATCACTTCGTTCTGGCTAGTGGAAGAGGCAGGAGTGATCGATTTTTAAGTGTCGCGCCGTGATGTGTTGTTAAAGGTTTATATTAGCATGCTTGTCTTTGATTAATTTTAATTAAGTCTTTCCAGTTTAGATTTGTTGAGTGTAACTTGTTGAGTGCAACGTTATATTGCGTAAAGTTATTAGCAGCTTCGTGCGTGTGGTTAAAATTGTGCAGGTAATTAGTTGGTCAAATTTATGTGCAATTTGTGTGTGTGTTAATCGTGTCGTCGTACGACACCACGTGATTTGAACCAGGTTTGTGGCATTCTGCGGAGCCGTACACATCACACCAAAAGTCAACGATCGCTTCTGACCCCACCGTCAGCTACGAGGGTTTTCCCGGAAGTTCGTCAACCGGAAGAGGGTTTGCGAACATTCATAGCGCCCTAAGGCAAGGCTAGCAGATACCCGGATTCATCGCGAAATTGCGCCAATCGTTCACAATTCATCGCCGCGACGACCGTACCCGTTCATCGCCGCCGCGTGAAGCCCACAGACCGGAGCGAATCATCCGCGTCAACGTCATCGACGCGAACATCAATCAACGCGTCCGTTCGAATGAACGACCGTTTGATTCCCGTAAAATCCCCTTCAAGCGTACGCAAACCGTGAGTAAATCATGCATGATTATTAAGTAAGTCCATGCGCATGGCTCAGTTCCCGCCGCTACCGAAGAACTAACAGTAAGTAGCGTGCCAAGCAATATTTCACGTGGCTGTCCTTAGCCCAAGCGCTTGCGCTGGCAACCACTCTGAGCACACACACCAACCGACCCAAATGAACACCGCACGCAAAGCACTCAACACACCCGAATGAAGACAGACAGATAGAGAAAGATAGTAAGGGAAAGCAAACAGTAGGCCTAGGCAGTAGAGTAGAATGGAAGTATGAAGAGACGAAATACATGTATGAAATGAACGAAACTGAACATTTTTACCGTGGAGAATCAAATTTCGGACGCACTCAAACTTCGGACGCTTCAATTCGTATGGGAAATTTTCTGAAATATTTCATCGAAATGTTTCGTCAAGCTGGGTAGGAAGGACTTATAGTTTTAGCTTGTTTTAGTATAGCTACATTCTAATAATACACGTAAAAACAATGCAACGAAATGATTGAAAGAGAGTCTGTGCTGTGCAGTGAGAATTGTTTTCAATTATTCTTCCCGGTACTGTGTAATCTGGTGTCCGAAATTTGAATCTTTGTGTCCGAAATATGAATCCAACCCCGCCGGTGTCCGAGGTTTGAGTCAAACAGAAGCCGGTCATTTTCATAAATTGCAAACATACTTCGCAATATCTTGCACATATTAAACACGTAGTCCAAAGATGAATACTTTACTTGATGATTGCAATGGTGATTTAAACAATGTGATTAAAATGCGAGTAAACTGGATGATATTATATCAGAAAGTGCTTAAGCGTCCGAAGTTTGAGTTTGCACGGTAGTGGGATGTTGTTATTGGGATTACTGGTAGAGTAAATGCAGGCGAACCACCATTTGAGGAAAATCTATCCCGAGTAGTATGTTCTAATAAAATTGATTAAATATATGCATGTTAATCGGTCGTGATTTATTCTTGTAATTTATTGTATTTTGCTGGGGCGGTTCCCCGAAACAACCACGATTTCTCCCTATTCTTTTCTAGCAGGATTCGCAGGGTTGTTCAGGTCATCCAGTGATGATAAAAGGGCGTAAGTATTGTTTCGTAATCGCCTAATTCCTACGCTTGAAAAATCGATTTCCCTTCCCCTTTTCCCCTACATTGTCTTCACCCCCAGTCTTACGTCACCCGATTCGTTCCCTATCTTAAAACGGGAGTAAATAGACCCATCCCCTGGGGGTCCCAGCGGCCGGGCAGCCCTATATCTGGAAGGTGGTCTCCGAAAGGAGTGGCGCTTAAACCACCTATCTTATTTCCCCGGGAAACGTGCGGGTTGGCGGGTTATAAGCTCTGCGTCACTTCATACAAATATGCTTCTACCATGAACGTGAATAAGTCCTCGCTCGGAAGCCAGGACATCCCTAAAACTCGCTCTACCACTTTATCTTTATTTATTTATTTCTGATTCACACTTCAGAAAACGACTCTAGTCTTTGATGGCTTCTGCTTTACTTTACGGATTCCGGGAGAAACTGAATCATAACTACATAGCTGGAGTCGTTGTTAGTGAGTATGCTACTTGGCTAACAGTTCGTAATTCAGTTCTTCACTTTCCGGACACTACCATCCACTCTTCACACGCCGAGGATAAGATCATGTTGTTCGCATTGATGGGTCGCTTACAAAACTTGTAATCATTAGGTACTATCCGTTTCAGGCATATTTAAAGATGTTAATCCAAACTCGGACTGACCTTCAACTTTGTTTGATTACGACGTTTGTTTCGAATTCTCCTCAAAACAACCTTAACCTTTTTTAAACTGTGAGAAGCATATTTACCATATGTTAGTAAGGCCGTTACATAAATATAATGTCCTTCTGGTCTTCGAAAGGTCAAGGGGGAGGGGGGATAATAAAAAAATAAATAATAAAAGTAAAAACATCAAGTAACACCTCGGATTTGTTGAAGAATGTTTTGAAAACCCTCAACATTTTTGTTGTTACTCCCTCAAAATATTATTTTTGGGCAAACAAAAATCCGAAGGGGGTGGACACGTTATAGTTTTTTAATATTTGTATAGGCCTAACTGCATCTATTCACAGAATTACTCACGTGTCCAAAGTATCAATTAATTCCAAATAATATAAATAGATGGAATTAATTCTCGCTTAACTTTTCAAAAGGACCTAAGTAACATTTTTTTCATGAAATAATTTGAATACCGCAATGAATAGCTTTCATATTGTTCTGTTGATTGCGCTATTCAAATTAATTCATGAAAAAAATGTTACTTAGGTCCTTTTGAAAAGTTAAGCGAGAATTCCAACAATTTTGACTTACTCTTGACAGTTAAGTTGTCACCTTGACGTATTGGAACTTCATTCTGTAGTTACCAGCTCCGGTAACTGACAATGTTAAAACCAATGCAGCCAGTATCCGCAACAGTATTCAATAAAGGACTTCCATTATATCTTTCATCATTAAACAATAAGTTGTTCTCGATTGGTCGCCTCAAATTAAAATGGATAACTGTTTGCCATCGGTATATCACTTAATTTCCAAACAATACTTTACAACGTGCCGCAATCAGGAAACAACCACCCGGTGCCCCAATTAACCCAGTTGTTATCGTAACAAACCAGCATTGCGGACAGCAAACTGCACTAAAACATCAAAACTACACCGCCATAAAAAGCAGCACTCCACAAACAAGACATGTTAGTAATAAAATTGATTATTTTCGGAGCCCGCTTTCTGGCCGGGAGGAACCCATTCAAAGGGACGGGGTTTATATTGCAAGCATGACTCCGTTTGAGCCGCGCCGGCTAGTCGCCGATAGGCCAATCCAATCGAGAAGTCCTTCCAGCTGCGACCACATCGTGCACCAATAATCACTAGCGAAGAAAGATTCGGACCTGGCCCCGGACAGCGAATCTCGTGCGCGCTGCTCTCGTGTCTGAATTTGCCCTTCATCGTGAGTAGTTGCACTACTCATTAGGCAACATTGAGTAAAACGATTTCAAAACATCTCACTTATTGGCTACACCAGTTTACAATAATTTTAAACGTTATCAGTTGATGGCAATTTTACAGCGAAAATATATTTTAATTTCAGTATTATTATCTTTGCCATTTACCTAATCACAGTTTAAAATAGAATTTTAATAAAATTTTAAAAGCATGGTGAAGAAAATCAATTAATTTTATTATTACCTTTTTCAATTAGTCTGACATTTTGTAATAAATTGTTATTCGTTTTTCTCTGAATTCGTTGAAAATTAGAGCAGCTTTCATCCACTTTCCATCGGAATCTTGTAATATTTGGCGTGTTCATCAATCGAATGAAATCAGCTAATATTGTGACGCCAAAGATGTAAACCAATCCAATTCCATTTCTTTTGCAGACCAGTGTTTCATACAAGGTGCATTAGTTCGCTGTCTATTCAAATCGGAGGAGTTTATCTGCAATTACCACGCGGTTTGGGTACCTCCTCCAATCCGAAAGTGGGTTGCGTGCTTTTTTTGGAACTGCGATAGTTTTGTTTACTTCTCCGTTCGTGTCTTGTTAAACGTTCGTGACTCCGGGAGGGCATGATAGGTCTGCGCTCGTTCCCTTGCACCAGTTTAACCTCATTTTCGCTTTATAGGTGGGTATCCACTTCTCGGTTCATTCGTTCGGTCCCTCCTATGCGCTGAAGTTGCACAGCTGATTGCGCAGTCAGCGTGAAGCCAACCGAGGGCCCGCGATCTTGTGCGATGGGGGGAGGAACATCATCATCGAACTATGGTTGGTTTTGCTAAGGCAGTCGACACACGCACACCATAATCGGCAAATGCTAAATTGAATACTCCATTGCGCACGGTCGACATCTATCTGACCCACTGACTGATGCCAAGTAGCGGCAGAGACCCTTTCTGGGTGTACAACTGCATTAAAAGCTTTTGGTTTCTACGTAGGACCGATGTGTCGAGTGTCGATCATCGACCCCCTTTTCTGGTCGCTTTTGTATCATTACTTAGCGAAGTTGAAGGTTTTCCATGTAGGTCCGTGAACAAAACTAGACCCTCGATATATTGTATTGCCGAGGAGACGGTATTGTGCGATTTGTTAAAGGAAATCTCCGAGCGGCTGAAGTTGAGGAAGGGCAAGAAATATGTTGGTAGCGAAGCGTAGCCGAGCTGTGGCAATGTACTTATTTGCATTTATAGGCAGAACCCAAGTAGCAGTTTTATGAGCAGCACCGTGCGCGTCGGACTGGAAATTGAACCTCCTTAGACGGCGGCTGATGTGTCTGATGGACTTATTGATTGACCGTTAGATTTCTGCCAACAACTCGATGCCCCTGCCAGTAAGTCGGCGAAGCCATCGTGGCTGCCGTGGCCAGGCTGGAACAGCGTTTGGTTAGGAAGTGCTTGGCCGAAAGAACAGCTGTTATTTTGCGGTTGGATGCGTGTTCCAGATGATGGTTCAGCCAGCAGGGTAAATGCTACCCGTGAATATCGAACGCCATTTACCTATTATAGCAAAACCATCGAAACAAACTGATAAGCCGTTCAGACAGCTGGAGGTTTTCGATTGCTTGTCTGAACAATTTGAGAAGTTGGAAAATCCAATATAAGATTTAGTTCAAAGTGTGAGGAAAACCACATTTCTATTCACATGATGCAAACAGCAACTGCGACGAGTATTTACACCCAATACCGAACCGATTATCCTAAATAATAATGTGCATAGATCAAAATTCGAAACAAAATCGCAAAAAGTTACCACCCAACTTGTACAATCATCGTTTGACAGCTTAACATTTGGAAAGAGCCTACATCTAAAACGTAAACAATGAAAAAATGCATCGGAATTTCAATTCCTATTTCGGTTTATGGTATGGCAGCAAAAGCTTCATCCAAACTAATCTAGTTGTTTGTACCCCCCGAAAACAATCAAAATGTGTCAAAATCGATTGAAGAAAATTTTATGAACCAGGGTTATTGCTCCTTAAAGTCATTTAAATAACAATCAAAAACAAAGAATTGGAGCGAAAATTGCTTTGTTTCCCATTTTTGTAATTTATTTTCAGCAGTGGTAGCAATGCAAAAAGATAAAGTCCAAATCGTTCCAACCTGCGAAAATTATTAATATGAGATGTTATAAATTATGGAACAATTAACCTATATTTATTTTTCCTCCACATAGACCTTTTTGATAAATGATGCTGTGTCTGCTTGTCATTCATAGATCCTTTGTTTATAGCCTTCAGTAAACGTAAACATGGGAAAGGGACTTCGACGTTGGACAACGTCTTACCCGATGGTATTGGGTGTCAATAATATTAAAGACCATCACGAAATTATGTATGTAAAAATTTGAACGTTAATGACGCCTTTATCTTTTTTTGTATTTTTATTTCGTATTATTTTGTATTTATGTATTTTAGAGATTTATGTATCAATCGATTCGGAAACTGTCCCCCAATTTCTCAATTTCATTGAACCTTTTGATTATTTGCGATAAACTATTTAAAAAAATCTTTCCAAACCTTATAAAAATTTCCTAATCAATCAACCCCGTTCAAGCATCCCCAACAAGGACATCAGATTGATCATCGGTTTCAGCCGGAGCATCCTCTTCCAGTGAAACACCAGGAGTAATAATAAAGGAAAAGCTTAGTGATGTAAGTGTTAATGCTTCCAACGTGCGCCCATAATCTGCTTCTCAAGCGCTAATGACAAATTTTGTTGAAATTATCAAACCGAAAAGCCGACCAATTGATATTCAATTATTGAAAATGATCTGTAAGGAGTACCACCCTTTTTCAATCGTGGAAGATCCGGAGTTCAAAAAGTTTGTGGGGATGTTGAACTCTTCCTATAAGCTTCCCAGTCGAAAGACCCTAACAAACAGCCTGCTCCCAGCTGTTTACACTGATCTTTCATCTGCAACAGAAAAGCTATTAGCCGATGCTCAAGCGGTTTGCATTACATGTGATGGCTGGACCAACATGAACAAAATAAGCTTTTATGCGATAACTGCTCATTTCAACAACAAAACAACATTCCTTTTCAGGACCACCATTATACTAAGAAGATGGTTTGATTTTCCGAAAATGTTCAACAAAATGCCAAACAAACTTATGATGAAGGAAATTTATCCAACAATGGCAGCCGTGGGCGGTGGTTGCTGCAGAAAACTCGTCGTCGGTGACAGCAACACTCAAGTAAAATCGAGTGAAAATTTCTCGCATGCTGTTAGTAATAAGGTACCAGCCAAAATGTTCAACGCAAGAGATGGCGTTGATTCAGTGGTAGTAAAATCGAAATTTCACCACTATAAAAGTACTAATCAGTGCAAACTTCATACTTCATTCCTTATCACTACTTTCTTACAAAAACAAACATTTTCCCCTTATCGATTTCCAACTACCATTCTTCCATGAGCTCAAGGTGAAAAATTTAAAACATAGAGTAGCAGGTTTAACAAAACTAAACTCAGACAATTTTAGAATAAATTCTTCTTATCAGAGTCGCATCCGAGTTCCGAGTCGTGGGTAGGTCAAATAGAGTAAATACCGATTTTGGCAACAGTTCTGTTGTTGAACAATCGATGCAAATTCTACCTATACTGCCACTGTAAGCATAACCATCCCATACTAAAATGAAATTCATTCATTCATTCATTCATCATATTCCAACTGAAATATCTTTCTGGAGGAAATTAATGGATTTATATGAGCTTATAATGGAATTTTATAAGTTCGTAACCATTTTTAAAAGCCAGTAAACAAAATTGTGAGTAGTTAAGAATTATTAGCTATCGAAAGTCGAAAGAATTCAAACAGTCATTGTCATGCCCGTGAGGACGTACAGATTTCCAGAAAGATCTTAAAAACCCTTCTTTTTTGAAAGCATCTAACTAACTTTCTTCGTATAAGACAATGGAAATGAATCCATACGTTAACAGCAGATACGCTTCGATTGGGTTTCAATGCTTCTATTGAGTTTTAATTCGATTTTGCGAGAAAAAATCAACCGCGATGTTCTCACTCCATCAGTACAAGTTAGCGCGCACATAAGGCCTCGATGATTGAGATTTGAGCATGATTCTACCAACACTGATATTCTATTATTCATTGTCATCCTCAATAATTTTCAGAACAGCTTACATCATGAATTCTTGGGAGTACTCACTGGATCTTGTCAAAGTCTCCCATGCAGTAGTTTTAACCTTTTTTTTGTCTGCAATAAGTTGAAAGCCCAGAAATCACTGTTGAACTGAACCAATTATTATTGAAAAATACACTCAAGAGAAAAACTAAAAGTTGAATTTTTGAAGAGCATTTTTCTGAATTGGGTCCTAAAATGAAGAATCGATATTCAATTTTCTTTCGGAAAATGTTGAAACTAATCATTTTGAACGCGTCAGATTTTTTTTCGTTTCAGAAGTCGAAAGAAACATAACATACATACCTGTCATAAGACGAGTTTAAACTCGTCTTATGACAGGTGAAAACATTCCACTAAAAAGCTCAACATAATTTTCTTATCATAACATACATAGTTTAATTTTATATTTGAAAATAGATAGACAATTCTTTCCCAACATTTTCGGTCTTGTTTAACATACGGCAGCGGTTCTCGACCTGGCCCTAGGGGTACCTCGGACCAAAATGCATAATGACGTATCACAATTCAAATCGGAGTTTATTGATTAAGTTTTGATAATTTTCAGAGCAGCTCGAATGCGTCCTTTCAAGGTGTCCAAAAGCCTTTTTTCAAAAGGTACGGAAGCCTCCTTTTAAGAGGCCCGGAAGCCTCGTTGCAAGAGAGTCGGGAGCCTTCTTCCAAAAAGATCCGAAGGATCCTTTCAAGAGCGCCGGAATCCTTTTTTCAAAAATCTCGGAAACCATTTTTCAAAAAGCTCGGAAGCCTCTTTTCAATATGCCCGAACGCTTGCTTTCAAGAGGCCTCGTTTGAAGAGGGTAGAGATCCTTCTTTCAAAAGGTTTGGAAGGCTCCTTTTAAGAGGCTCGAAAACCTACTTTCAAATGAATCGAAAGCCTACTTTCAAGAGCCTCGTATGCCTCCCTTCAGGAATCTCGAAATTCTTCCAAGAGGGTTGGAAGCATCCTTTCAGGATAGAAAGTCTCTTTTTTAGTAGTTCAAAAGCCACCATTCAAGATGCTCGAAAGCCTCTCTACAATGGGCCTCAGAAGCCTCTTATCAAGAGGTTCTGAAGCATACTTTCAAGAGATCCAGAAGCTTCTTTCAAGAGGCTCTGAAGCCTCCTTTTAAGAGGACCAGAAGCCTTCTTTCAAAAAGCTCGGAAGGCTCATTTTAAGAGTATAATTTCAAGTGAATCAAAAGCCTCCTTTCAAGAGCCTTGGAAGCCTCAGTTCTTCTTAAAAGAGGCTTGGAAGCATACTTTCAAGAGGCTCATAAGCGTCCTTCCAAGATGCAAAGGAAGCCTTATTTTAAGTGGCCCCAAAGCCGCCATTCAAGAGGCTCGAAACCCTCTCTACAAGAGGCTAAGAAGCCTCATATCAAGAGCTGCGGAAGCCTACCTCAATTAATTCAAAAGTTCGAAGGAGTACCTCTCAAGAAAAAGGTTGAGAACCGCTGACGTACGGAATAAAGTGGTATAATATGGTTTTAAACGCACTAGAAGAACATCGCAGAGCATTTGATTCTATCTTAGACAGTTAATATATGGGCCTGACGTTTTGGACTGATGGTTCATTTGTTCTAAACAGTTGCATTTTCAGCAACAGACGTTGCCTAGCCCAAAACATGTCTTAAAATGTCTCAAACACAAAAATATCATTTTTACTGACTTAGGCTATTACTAGAATTTATATAACATCGGTTAATGTATTCTTGACCGATGCACTATCGTTTGCAACCATAAACGAGACAGGGCTTTAGAACCCAATTATACACTGCTTTATATTTTTGACAGGGCAGCAGGGACTATGTCCAAGGACTTGACGATCCCTCCCCAGGCCATCTGCGAGTTGTGGGGCTTGCCTAGGATGTGGTGGGGTTTGACAGTAGGCCTTGTTAAATTCCTATAAAAAGCTGCATGTATCCGCAAGTAGGCCCCGCCAAAGCGACCGTGTACCGATCAAAGCGCACAAGCCCAAGTCCTGGTGTCAGGTGGGACACAAAACAGACCTGACACGACGGTCCTCCGACGAGACAGGAGGTTTGCGCAGGCCCAATAAGCCGCCTGGAAAACCAATAATTACGAACAATATAAAAGATAATACGACTCGATATAATCGGCAAAGACCTAGGCGACGATCACGATTGGGAGCTTGGAACCTGGAACTGCTAGTCGCTAGGTTTTGCAGGTTGCGACAGGATGATCTACGATGAATTACATCCCCGCAACTTCGACGTCGTGGCGCTGCAGGAGATTTGCTGGACAGGACAGAAAGTGTGGAAAAGAGGGCATCGAGCGGCTAACCTTCTACCAAAGCTGTGGCACCTCCAACGAGCTGAGAACCGGCTTCATAGTGCTGGATAAGATGCGCCAACGCAACGTGTGATTGGGTGGCAGCCAATCAACACAAGGATGTGCAAGCTGGGGATAAAAGGCCGTTTATTCAACTATAGCATCATCAACGTGCACTGCCCACACGAAGGGAGACCCGACGACGAGAAAGAAGCGTTCTACGCACAGCTGGAGCAGACATACGATGGATGCCCACTGCGGGACGTCAAAATCGTCATCGGCGACATGAATGCACAGGTAGGAAGGGAGGAAATGTATAGACCGGTCATCGGACCGGATAGTCTGCACACCGTATCGAATGACAACGGCCAACGATGCATAAACTTCGCAGCCTCCCGCGGAATGGTAGTCCGAAGCACCTTCTTTTCCCGCAAAAATATCCACAAGGCCACATGGAGATCACCTAACCAAGAAACGGAAAACCAAATCGACCACGTTCTAATCGACGGTAAATTCTTCTCCGACATCACGAACGTCCGCACTTACCGTAGTGCGAATATTGAATCCCACCTCTACCTCGTTGCAGTATGCCTGCGCTCAAAACTCTCGACGGTGTACAACACGCGTCGAAGTCGGACTCCGCGGCTTTACATTGGGCGGCTACAAGACGGTAGACTAGCCCAAGGATACGCGCAGCAGTTGGAAGTGGCACTCCCAACGGAAGAGCAGCTAGGCGCAGCGTCTCTTGAAGATGGCTATTCGATCCGCCATTGGTAGCACCGCAACCGCTGCATTTGGCACGGTGCATGCATGGGCGAGATTGCTGCAACACCGCGCAAAGGCGAACGAGGCACGATATAAACGGGCGCGGAGCAGACAAAACTCGATTTTCCGGAGGAAAAAGCGCCAGCAGGAAGATCGAGACCGTGAAGAGACGGAGCAACTGTACCGCGCTAATAACGCACGAAAGTTCTATGAGAAGTTAAACCGTTCACGTAAGAGCCATGTGCCACAGCCCGATATGTGTAAGGACATAAACAAGAACCTTCTTACGAACGAGCGTGAGGTGATCCAAAGGTGGCGGCAGCACTACGAAGAACACCTGAATGGCGATGTGGCAGAGGAAGATGGCGGTATGGGAGAACGCGCGCAGGACATAATTTTACCGATAAATCTACTAGGAGGAGATTGGCCGGCTGAAGAACAACAAAGCTCCTGGGTTTGACCAACTACCAGGAGAGCTATTCAAACACGGTGGTGAGGCACTGGCTAGAGCGCTGCACTGGGTCATTACCAAGATTTGGGAGGAGGAAGTTTAGCCGCAGGAGTGGATGGAAGGTGTCGTGTGTCCCATCTACAAAAAAAAACGATAAGCTGGATTGCAGCAACTACCGCGCAATTACATTGCTGAACGCCGCCTACACGGTACACTTCCAAATTTTATACCGTCGACTAGCACCAATTGCAAGGGAGTTTGTGAGGCAGTACCAGGTGGGTTTTATAGGCGAACGCTCCACCACGAACCAGGTGTTCGCCATTCCCCAAGTACTGCAGAAATGTCGCGAATGCAACGTGCCCACACATCATATATTCATCGACTTCAAAGCCGCATATGATACAATCGATCGGGACCAGCTATGGCAGCTAATGCACGAACACGGATTTCCGAATAAACTGACACGGTTGATCCAAGCGACGATGGATTGGGTGATGTGCGTAGTTCGAGTTTCAGGGGCATTCTCGAGTCCCTTCGAAACCCGCAGAGGGTTACGGCAAAGGTGATGGTCTTTCGTGTTTGCTATTCAACATCGCTTTGGAAGGGGTAATACGAAGAGCAGGGATTAACACGAGTGGTACAATTTTCAATAAGTCCGTCCAGCTATTTGGTTTCGCCGACGACATAGATATTATGGCACGTAACTTTGAGAAGATGGAGGAAACCTACATCAGACTGAAGAGGGAAGCTAAGCGGATCGGACTAGTCATCAACACGTCGAAGACGAAGTACATGATAGGAAGAGGTTCAAGAGAAGACAATGTGAGCCACCCACCGCGAGTTTGCATCGGTGGTGACGAAATCGAGGTGGTAGAAAAATTTGTGTACTTGGGCTCACTGGTGACTGCCGAAAATGACACCAGCAGAGAAATTCGGAGACGCATAGTGGCTGGATCGAATAGAGTTCGCCGCCGTACCAAACTGACTATCTACAAAACGCTAATTAGACCGGTAGTCCTCTACGGACACGAGACCTGGACGATGCTCGTGGAGGACCAACGCGCACTTGGAGTTTTCGAAAGGAGAGTGCTGCGTACCATCTATGGTGGGGTGCAGATGGCGGATGGTACGTGGAGGAGGCGAATGAACCACGAATTGCATCAGCTGTTGGGAGAACCATCCATCGTTCACACCGCGAAAATCGGACGACTACGATGGGCCGGGCACGTAGCCAGAATGTCGGACAGTAACCCGGTGAAAATGGTTCTCGACAACGATCCGACGGGCACAAGAAGGCGAGGTGCGCAGCGGGCAAGGTAGATCGATCAGGTGGAAGATGACTTGCGGACCCTCCGTAGACTGCGTGGTTGGCGACGTGTAGACATGGACCGAGCCGAATGGAGAAGACTCTTATATACCGCACAGGCCACTTCGGCCTTAGTCTGATTAAATAAATAAATAAATCTGTCAAAGTTGCTGAAATTCAGAAAATAATTTGCCGAAACCCAGCTAACAAACCTCATTTTTTGACGGGATATCAGTTTTTTATATGACTGAGCAAACGGCTGTGCGGATTTTTCCGAGCTGCAGAAATAAAAACTGAGTGTGCGACGAACTCCGTTTCGCCCAAAATTGATTTATTCTCTGATAAAATCTCGAGTTATGAAAAATTCGTGTTTCATTTGTATGGGAGCGCCCCTTTTCAAAGCGGAGAGGGGTCTCGAACAATTTTAAGAACCTTCCCTGACCCCAAAAACCTCTGCATACTAATTTTCACGCCGATCGGTCCAGTAGTTTCCGAGTCTATAAAGTTCAGACAGACAGAAATTCATTTTTATGTATATAGATGGTCAAATATTTGACTGTGAATATTTTAAATGACCCTAAAATTTTCTTTGAAGACATACAAAATGAGTTGTTAGTGAAAATTTTCATTAAAAATGTTTATGGTTTTAAAAACTTTATTTTCTAATGCTGATTTCTAATTAGAATATCCATGTATGTCTGCCAATACGGCCAACTTCACCAAAATAATCGATTAATCGTCAAAACACCCGGCATTTTCTCGCGTTTCGGGACACCCATCAACATCCTCAGCAAAAGAGAGACGGCCAATTCGTCGACGGCTCATTTGTCTTCGTAGCTTCCCAATGTACCTAAACCGTTTGAAAATAGCCAACTATTATACATATATTCGACTAGGCGAGCATGTTTTGCTACAATGTTGTCGCACAGTCATATTCGAAATTGCACAATTTACACGCATGTCGCCGTGTCAACTGCTAGTAAGTCAAATCCCAGTACTGGTCAGACTAATTAATTTAGAAAATTGAAAGCCCCGCCCAGCCCCTCACGGTAGTTCTATCACGTTGCTCATGAAGGTGGCGGTACTAGTTATAGTCACCTTATTTTATTTTCACTTAAATTGTATTGTTATGATTAAAATGATAGCTAGTTTAAATTATGACTAATTTCAATACAAAGTCACTCAATTTGTACTGTTTTGGTGCTTTAGAATGCTCATTCACGAATAAGGTACATTCTTGAATTGCAAATTGAAGGCCAAATTTGACGCTTTGTAATTCATAAATGGTTCAAGCTTGAGTTCTGTGAGAGGTAACTGCTTGTTGTTCTTCAACTTTTCGTGTTGTGAAAACGATCAAGAACGGCACCAGTTTGTTTGATGGACAGAAAAGTTTCACTTTTTTACAGCACATCGCGCCCGTTCATCGTTTTGTACATGTCTTTAATCTAACCGCGCCTCGCATACACGGTGGCCTCGGAATGAGTGCTATAGGAAGCGAGTGGAATGGAAGGTCGGGGACTTTCAATCGCGTTGTGAATGATCCATATAATCATCGATCAAGTGAGATGATGCCGACGACAATGGCGACGATGATGATAATGTTCGGTGTTGGAGAAAATGGTGCATTTACTTTCCACGGGTGAACAAGAATTATTATTTAGTATACTGCCGTTCTACGCATAATTGTCCCATGTATATAGGAAATCCCAGCAAAGATGGGACAAATATGCGTATGACGGCAGTATACAAGGTCCAAAAGGATTATTTTAAAAGGAGAACACTCGTGCCATCGCAATAGGTTCAATTCAATTTAAGATCATATGAACGTTGAAAAATAAATTAAAAGCGAAAGTGTTCACATATTTACAAGTTATATAACGTTTACTAAAATTACTGTGAATCGTACAAAATACGACTTCAGTGGACTGGTTACTTAGTGTGAATGTCTGAACAAAGAAAACAATAATTTTATTTGAAAACCAGTACATTATCAAATTCAACGTAGTTGGACTGATTTCGCTCCAACAAGACCCAACCGTAACGTTATTCAACAAACGTACCAAGGTTAATCCAAATTCCACGCCGAAAATTACAATTATAAGACACGATTATGTCGCCACACACCCATTCATTATTCTTCATCTTGTTTTGGTTCAGCTTATCTCGCTTCATTGAATTACTGTCGACGTAAGTAATTATTGAACCTCCTCCTCATTATCTCTCCAACGAATAAACTTCCTCGCCCAGCCCTCCCCAAACTCAACCAAAACAACTGATAAGCTTCATTCATTCGTATAATCCCGACCAAGCCGGCACTCTTGGTACTTACTTGTGAATCCTCTCCTGCTGCACTTGTTCGTCTTCGATGTCCACGATCTGGAACAGTTCTGCCTCGCCCTCCCGGCCAAACACCCCTCCTGGTATTTTGCGCAGAAACTTCTTCAATACCGAAGCGATTGTGTACACCGAATAGTTGTCCACGTTGACCAGCCGACCCTGCTGTAGGAAGTGAATCAGCTTCTTCATCGCACCCTGATGTCCGGGTGCCCGAAATACGTCTTTCAGCACCGGGGCTTCCTTGTTCAGCTTCAGAATCAGCACCAGCAGCGGACCAGGAATGTCGTTTTTGCACACCTCGTCCAGCGGAACGCCAAATTTGACCTTTTCCAGCCGGTGCGGGTAGGGCGATCCCGGGTGGCCACACGAGGTGACCACACTGCCCAGGGTCGCTGCCCGGCGATGCATTCGTTGCGCCCAGCTGGACATTGTGCTTCTACGGTTACAGGCTTCAAGTTACACACCTACCTACCGGACCGAACGAACGAAATGGAACGTAGCGCGAAAAAAACGGCACAACTACAAACTATAAACAAAAAAACGCGTGGTTGCAGGGTACGGCGATAAGCGCTGACGATCACACTGGTCGGAGAACCACCCGACGCGACGATAGATAAATCGAAGTCGGTGGGCACAGCCGTGTGGGAGAGATAGACGACGGGTGTAAACTTTCACTACAGTTTTGTGTTCCAGCTACGCCCGGTTGCGTTCGTACACATTTGGAATTGTTATTTCGTTTTCTTCTTCTGCCCTGGACATCTACACTGCATCGGCACGCGATGTTTGGCCTGTAAATAGAGGAAGTGGAAATATTTTGTTAGCCGATCGTTATCAATGAAATGTTCTGTTTGAGTGTGGTTTGAAACGAAGCTACGGACACGGCTAACGGTTCGGTGCGGTTTATGGGTTCTTGTTGAAAAAGAAGATGAGAATTTTGCTAAAAAATGCAGTTAAATAGGGGAACGGTTCGACACTTCATCCCATAGCTCCTATTTCCATCCCATCAAAAACAAAGCAATGAAAAGGAATTTGGTTTGTTTCTTATTTTTACCAGTGAGTACGCGTGTTTTAGCAAAAAGAAGCGACGAGATTGGTGCTGTATTTCTTTGTTTTGCGATGAGATGAATATATGTTCAGTTAGATTGAAAACGGAACAGTTCCCCTACATTTCTGTGTGGGTTTCAAAAACGATTTCCTACACAGAGTGTTGATTCATTCATAGTGAAGTGCTTTATATTATAAAAGAGCTTACAGTACAGATAAACAGTAACCAATGTACGTTAATATCTATAGTCAAACAATTCATACTCCAGTCAATTTGTCCCACTGAAAAATGAAGATGACAAATGGAAAACGTCTATACATAATGATGGAGCACTACAATGTTGTATGAAAGTGTTGCCTAAGTTCATAAGGATTAAAAATATTGAGATATTTTTCAAATCCAATTGATTTTAAAATTAGTCACACACAATGTAGAGTGGGGCATCATGGTCAATTTTTCAAATCAATGGTTTTTCGGAACCTTTCGGGGTCCTAAACAGATGTGCAGAATCTTAGCCCGATTGGTTGCTTCCTCGCTTTCCGAACTGTTACGGTTGATCAAGGCGACGATGGATCGGGCGATGTGCGAAGCTCGAATTTCAGATGCATCCTCGAGTCCTTTCGAAACGCGCAGAGGGTTACGGCAAGGTGCTGGTCTTTCGTACCTACTATTCAACATCGCTTTGAAGGGAGTAATACGAAGGGCAGGGATTGACACGAGTAGTACGATTTCCATTCAGTTATTTGATTTCGCCGACGACATTGATATTACGGCACGTAACTTTGAGAAGATTGTTCGTGCCTGCTATTTAACATCATTTTTGACCCTGATAACGATATAGGCAAAGAAATTCGAAGACGCATCGTGGCAGGAAATCGTACGTTCTTTGGACTCCACAAGACGCTCCGATCGAAAAGCGTTCGCCGTCGTATCAAACTGACTATCTACAAAACACTCATTGGACCGGTAGTCCTCTACGAACAAGAAACCTGGACGATGCTCAGGACCAACGCGCACTGGGGGTTTTCGAAATGAAAGTGCTGTGTACCATCTGTGGTGGGATGCAGATGGCGGACGGTACGTGGAGCAGGCGAATGAACTACGAGTTGCATCATCTGTTGGGAGAACCATCCATCGTTCACACCGCGAAAATCAGAAGACGACTGCGGTGGACCGAACTCGTATTCAGAATGTCGGACAGTAATCCGGTGAAAATGCTTCTCGACAACGATCCGACGGGAACAAGAGCAAGATAGATCGATCAGGTGGAAGATTATTTCAGACCCTCCGCAGAATGCGTGGTTGGCGACATGCAGCCATGAACCGAGCTTAATGGAGAACACTTTTATGCACTGCACAGGCCACTCCGGTCTTAGTTTGAGAAAATGAATAATAATCAGATCAGTTTTTACTAACATGAAGAATCGGAATAAATTCGTTTTCCTAAAATATTGTTGGTCTTTTATGAAAAAGTAAGAACCACATAATAACTGTTATGTAAGACTATTTGTAGGGAAGGAGGTTCCGTTGTGGGCACCCTTTTGACTTTGGTCTATAACCTAGTTGAACTTATGCCGACATTTGTATACCAATGGAAAGCTAGACAAATAACCCTACTATTAGCAAAGAAATTATATTGATTTGACAATTTGGAAAATTGTATTGGCATTTTCGCAAATTTGACATTTTCCCGTCAGGATTTCCCGTCAAATTGCTGGATTTCCCGTCAAATGCAACTTGTTGCAAGAAAATCGGTCAACGCTTAGTTTGAAAAAGTATGTGTACAAGAACTAGACATGTCCAATAAATAAAAATATAAATTAAACTCATTATTTCTATCAATTATGTCTAAATAATTATAAAAATTGCCTAAAAACGTACACTATTTACAATAAGTTAGGGGACAACTACAGCAACATTGATTGATTTGTCAATAAAATGAGGGTGCCCCCAACCGAACCACAGCCGGATTTCGCAGCCTTTTTGGAATGTGAAGAAAAAAAATTCGCTCTCAAATTTTGATGGCAATTGTTATTGATCCTTAAAATAGATTAAATTTACTGTATAAATACGCATTGGAACTAAAGTCACTAGATATAAAGTCTGGCGGAGTGAAAACCGTGAGATTTTCCAATCAGAAAAATTCTTGTTAGATTTTGGCAGCCCATGAAAAAGTTCAAGCTCTCGCACGATTATTAGCTTTTATAAGTTGCTTTCACAAAGCAAAAACACTTTTTCCACATTTTATTCGCGAAAAATCAAATAAAATGTTGCTCAACTAGTAAATCCCAGAACAAATTCCTTTACCTTTTTCTTTGGACTCTAGCTTTTTATATTTTTGGAATAATTTTCCAATATATTTATCAGCACTATCTCAATACTCTCCATTGCTTCAAGCCCATTTGAAGCGTCATGTTCGATTGGATTGGATTAAATTGGTGACCTGTCAGTGTCTTCGCCAGACTTTATATCTAGTGACTTTAATTGGAACTCATTTGTTCAATTAAATCACTTCAATTTAAGACACGTTAAAAAGGTAAAAAAAACTTTCGTATTGTTTTCTGGTAAAAAAATCCGTCGAGAGAAGCGGCTGAGATATTAAAGTTTAAAGTCTATCATATTTTCGTGACGGTCCCCGATTCTCGCAATCGTAAAGTGTATCCTAATATAGAAAAGACAGACGTAGTCCTACGTCAAAATTATTTGTTCGTAGTTCAAAATAGAGATGTCTATTAAATTTGATATTGAGCACAAAATATCATGTTACTATAGCAAGCAAACGACGTTTGTAAAAATGATAACAAAAGATACGTAGGGGTGCCCATAACCGAACGGTGCCCACAACTGAACCTCTTCCGGTTAATACTGGCCATATTTGTTCTAGGTCTCCCACAGCGCCCCAGTGGAAGCTAGATGAAAATGGAGGAGGGAGCATGTGCAGACATTTGGATGGGTAGTAACTACACAGGAAGTTGCTTTTACATGGATGGAGTTAATCAATTTTTCGGTCTACCTAAATCCCCACAGCCTTTTAAATACAGGGCTGTTAATTGCAATCTGCGAAATCCGCGACAAAAATAAAACCGCGACAAATAAAAATAATTGGAACACATTTCAATGCAATATTTTAATACTGTTATTTTTAATCTATCGATCCATTGATCAATGGATAAAAATGAAAGAATAGGGTTGAGAATCATTTAGGCAGCACCCTCTAATCCCGTCAGCAACGTTCATTACTCGAGCGCATTACAACCGAATTACTTGTTTTTTAGTACATGGTTAGTTTCCGACGTTATCTAGTGATGTACAAACAATCAAACAATTTGGTTATAACGCGGTCGAGTTATTAACGTTGCGGACGGGAATAGGGGGTGCTGCCCAAGTGGTCCCGCTCCCTATATGTTTTATATCAAGATTTCATCAAATGATCAGTTGGCGACTCTGTACTAATGGTGGAACCAAAGTGAGAAGCCTTTCGTTTGGATTGTACACAATAGTACTGACATCGATGCGAAGATTCCTAAAAGTTTCAAAATTTTCATATTTTTTTGCACAGCTTAAAAGTAAGGTTACGCGATGCCCCTGCTTGCAAAGGCGTAGGACTGCCAATCCGCAGATGGCGAGTTCGATTCTTGGTCCCGTCTAGGATATTTTCGGGTGGGAAACATTCTCGACACCCTGTGCATAGTGTATCCCTTGTACATGCTACACAAGATACTTACTCATGCAATGGCGGGCATAGAAAAGCTATCAATAATAATAACTGAAGAAATGCTGATAGAATATTAAGTTGAAAAGCAGACCAAGATCAATTGTGAATGTAGAGCCATAGAAAAAGAAGAGGAAAATAAATGTCCTGTAGAAACCAAGAGGAATTTAATTGAATTTGTTGTGGGCATTCAAAAGAACTACAAAAGTAAATTCTCATCCAAACGACAGAAAAAAAAAACAAGAAAAAAACATATGAAACTTTAAAAGAATTTTTGTAGAAAGTTGTAGAAAAAAAATAGTAAAAATACCAATAATTTTTTAGATTTCCATTGCCGAATAAACTCAGAAAAGTTTCCCAGAGAAATTGAGAACAATTTTCGGATGAAATCCTAACGAATTCTCCGGATGAATGTGCAAAAACAATGCATGCACAGTTTTTGTTAGGTTCATATTATGCAGAATTGAAGGAAAAATCTTTCAAAAATCTATAAAATTTTGCTGTATAAAGCCACACTAGTTTATCATGTGTTGTGTATCAGAGCGATTTAATACAGTTTAATAATACAGTTTACAGAAATAGTAAGATACAGTATCAATTGTTAGGAGTTTTAAAATAAAACCATTAGGCTCGCTACCTCTCATGAAATCCATTTTCAGAACGCCAATAATTTCTACAAACTTCATCAGAAAGAATAAATTCACCGACTTGTTGCACATATCATCCGCGCGCAAACACCAACAAACCGACCCCCTACTCAATACGATTCTGTCCAGAACAACCATCCCACGCCGATTTCCACTGCCGTCCATCGACGGGAAAAACCCATACATACCTCCATCCAATTGAGCAGATCAATCCAGCATCCTCGCCATTAGAGCACGCGCGTATCCAAAATAAGAAACAAATTTCGCACATTCAGACGTCAATCTTCTTTCTTCGCATTCTGCGGCCGTATTTTTCCTACTTCGGACATTGGTATCCACTTGCGAATTTTCACTTCACTTCATTCGATTTTTCGTCATCCCGTCATCGGGGCTTGTCCTACACAGGTTTTTTCACACTCTTCCTAAATCATATCGCACATGGGGTTAGCTGTCCACCGCTACGATTCACGATTCCACCCCCTGCGTGTGGCGGCCACTCTTCCACCCGTCTGAATTTTCTTCTATTTTTCTCCCTTTGATTATAATGTTTTTCCTCACGCACACTCTCACTTGCCGTCGGGTTTCAGTATCAACACATCTCGGGCTCGCGGAGCCGTCTTCCGTGTCGATGACTCGGGCAAAACTCTCCGGCGCTGCTCTGTTACTCACTTTGTCAATATGCTCCGAGAATCCACGCGACGGTCAGTTCGAGGAAAACTATGCGAGAAACGGTGAGGGGGTCGGCTGCTACAATCTCTTCGATTTTCCACCAACTTTGAAAAATCCACCCGTATGCTGATTCGTTTGGGATCTGTGCGGTTCCATTATTCACTATTGAATGCTTCCTTTACTAGCTCCGGATTTCAATCAGACACCGACTACAGCTAATCCTTCGGAATACCTGCTGGGACGAAAGAGCAACAATACACACTGTAGAAGGAAAATCTGTGGTGGAAAATTTTTCATGCACGCACACACGGCGCACTCGACGGGGCGGGGATCACACAATCCTTCAATTCGGGAAGGGTTTTCCACACGTTTGCTCCCTTGAACAGTCTAAACAGAATTGCAAACACACCAATTTGATTAGTATTCGTTCCGGAATCGTACGGATCCGGAAATGCCCAGTATCCGCTAGAGATTTTTCGACAGGGTATTGTACCACACGACGGATAAGCAACGCATCACGCACCACCCGACTCGGAGGAGACACACCAAAAGATAGACGATACCCCGAGCCAGAGTCACAGTCAGCTCACCACATCGAATATGCTCACCGAAATGCAGTCCATCGAGTCACAGTCAGTCCGTGTGAGGCCAAACCAAACGAGAGGATTGAACTCACACGCGTGCATGCAGTGAGAATCGCTTCGAAGGTAGACTGATTCGGAAATTGGAACTTCAGAACTTTAGCAGGGCACGAATAAGTATAAGCGTGCTGGAGATAGTCTGTTCCCATATTGAGCGGCTCACAACAGCGTCTGTTCCCCATGTTAGGGGCGGCTGATCATCGTCCGAGTTCCAACGAGGGACTCTAAGCAAAATTGTGCACCATGGTCCACCAGAAATTTAGCCGGAATGGTATTCCGGAAATGTAGGGAAATGCATACTTGCCAATGTGCTTAAGGACCGTGGATTCGGCATCGTAGCCCTGCAGGAGGTTTGTTGAAAGGGATCAATGGTGCAAACGTTTAAAGGTAATCATACCATCTACCAGATCTGCAGCAACATACACGACCTGGGAACAACTTTCATAGTGATGGGCGATATGCAAAGGCGCGTAATCGGGTGGTGGAGGGTCAATGAGACAAGGTGCTGGTTGAGTATCAAAGGCCGGTTCTTCAACTTCAGCATAATCAACGTACATAGCCCATAATGATAATGATAAGGACGCAATCTACGCACAGCAGGAACGTGAACGACAGCTGCCCAAGCCTTGACGTCAAAATCATCATATGAGCTTTGAAAGCTCAGGTTGCCCAAGAGGAGTAGATCAACTACTGAAGTGCAGAACCTACTTTCAGCATTGTCTTCGCTCTTTAGTATCGACAATGCTTTCAGGTTCGACAAAAAAGACAGATTCTGGAGGAGAAGGACGCAGAAGGTCGCGCTGCAGCAAGGGACTTGATAGAACGTGGAACGCTATAGATGGGTGGAGATAGCAGACCCGTCTTTTCAGGGGAAGAAACGCCGCCTGCAAGAAGCGGAGAGTAAGGAGATGGAACAGGGATAAGGATAGGAGCATCCTGACCGACGAACGTGAGGAACATTTGAATGGCGCTGAGAGTACAGGCAGTGAGAATCAATACAACGGAAGAGATGACTACATCAGTTCAGTGGACGATGGAAGCCAACCCACCCCCACCTTGAGGGAAGCTAAGAATGCCATCCAACAGTTCAAGACCAACAAAGCAGCTGGTAATGATGGTATCGGAGCTGAGCTCATCAAGATGGGCCCGGAAAGGGGGCCCATATGTCCATACGATAGTATAGAACGCGTAGAGCTATAGAAAATTATGGACGAAAACAGCATCCCTGGGAAGCTTACCAAACTGACCTCAACTTCATAATTTCACAAAGTAATTATGAGACTGATATTTCCCGTGCGGCTTGGGTACGGTAGCAATTGGGTCGTGTGATTTGTGAGATCATGAAGTTTGAGTTGTCACGCCTGTTTTGACCTGTAAATGGCCATTTTTCCGGCGACAACTAGCCCCAACGGAAACTGGAATAATTCTGGAACCGTATTGTGGATTGATTCTTAACCAGGATTAGCGTCTCGTAAATTGGGGTCCATCTCAGTTGTTGCAAAGGAATCGGTCAAGAAATTTCGGGTACCGTCAACTGGGGGGAAGATGATCATTTTTAAGACAAAACATGCAATAACAATGTGTGTTTACATTTTAAATCCAAACAAATATTTTCAAAACATGTACTGCTAAACGTTGCAATAATCAACAACTTTAATTTTCTGAAATGCATTCGCATTTATTAAAATAAATTAAATTATCACACATTTTTTGAGTAATCTGGTTTGGGGTGAAGTTGATCAAGACAGCTCTACTAAAATCATTATGACCTAGTAGTCAAAATACACTTGGTTATTTGTATGAATGTTGAATTTACTACGTAAAGAAGTCTACGAAGTCAACATTTGAAACGAAAATAGCGTAATTCATGACTATCTCTCTCTTTCTTCCACACAATACATTTTCATGATTATAACCGAAAAACTCGGATTTCTACCTAGCGGTAACATTACTTGAACGGAGAATATTGTTGATTACCGTTTCATAAAAAAAAATGTTACTTTTGACCGACACATCAAATGATCATCTTCACCTCAATGATCATCTTCCCCCCAGTTGACGGTACTTATTCAAAAGGACGTATGTGATTTTGTAAACGTTGATTTTTTCTATCTGATAGCAATCAAAACTAATACCTGGAGCTGAATTCTGGGGCTATACTGTATCTTTGGACGAAAATAAAAAAAAACTAAGGGCCCGTTTTGGAATTACACTCTTTTTAAGCCGTAACTGATGTATATCGAAGAAATGCACACGATTTACATTTGATTATTTTGGGTTTAAGCATGTTGCATGGATTATTTGAGGGTTTAAGCATGTTGCATGGATTTAAATCGTAAATTGATATAATATGACCGAAACAAAATCGTGTAAAAACGGATTTCTGACATATCGCCAAATACATATTTCTTAACTTCCTAGGTGTCGTCAGCGATAAAAGTAGTTTTATTTTGTTACCACCAATAGAATTATTTACAAAAGTATTGGCTGCTACTTTTTTTTATTTTTTATGAAGGTTTACTGGCGGGACTCTGAATAGAGTAGAAACCTCTGCACCAGGCCTTTGATGATACCGTTGCATAATTCCTTTCGAAGCAGTTTGCCAGCCGTACACGGAACATGTCGTCCAAGAAGACGCTGTTGCAACTGAATCAGAGGGAATTACGTTCATAAATAGTCAGACAGGTCTCATGCTAACTAACATCGTTATAGTTTAAAGTCATTTTTGTCATTTTCTTGTCAGAATCAAACTGTTTTGTCAGTTTTTATGCTATTTAGACGTCTATTGTCATTGTACGCGCTCAAAATCAACCGAAGCAGTTTATTCGACTCACACGGAACATGTTGCCAATGCTTCAACGTAGAAACTGAGCCGGAAGTTTTTTTTTATCAAGTATAAGAAAGTGTTCAATCCCCGATTTATAAAAAATGAAGTGTTAATAACTTTTGAAGCAGTTTCCCAGCCGTACAAGGATCATGTCGTCCATTAAGACACTGTTGAACTGGCTCAAAAGACATTACATTTACAACTCTAATAGATACTCTCTCCCATTATCTCATTCCTAATCACATACATTTTTTTTAATTCTTTCGTTTATTTTGGAGGCTCAATTGCCGAATCATATATATTGATCTGTACGATGTCATTCTTGTCTTTATGGTCAGAAGGTATGAAGTATGCGTTTCATGAATTACTTTGTTTGCCTAAGTTATTGGTTCATCCTGTGTCAATACTATCAAACGCAATGTAAGTTATGTCTTGTAAAAAGTGGAAACTGTTCGTGCATTTAGTTTTTTTTATTGTTATTCCTTTGTCAAGATATTACTATTATTATGTTCTAATAAGTAGCTTGATCGTTTCCAAACTAACTGTCATTATCTATCATGTACTAATGATCAGTTATGAGTCAGCTATAGGATTCACTTTTCGGTGGCAAAGTAAAGCTTCATCACGCCTATTCCCTACTATTAGTAAAAATTATCGTGAATGACGCCGTCATAAGATTGTTCATATACCATCATTATAATGTGTGGTATTTTTTATTATTGCTCTTCGAAGTGAGGCATAACAAAATAAAACTGGCACCACGTTCCTAGTTTTGAAAAACTTCTACTCAGTGAATCCAGCAGTCAATTCATTCCCTACGAATGTCTTGAATACTTTGTTTTTTAATAAATACCTAGCTAGCTAAATGTAAGCGTGGCTACGACTCATCGTCACAGGGAACGCATCAGAAAAGTATTGCCGAAAAGAAGAGAACTCACATCATTATCACTGATGAAAAAGGCCTCTGACTGACTGCACTACCATTCAAGGCTCCAAGACACGTTGTCCGTTGGATTACATGCATGTTGGATTACCGGACCCTTCCCAACATAGAAAATTGGATTTTACACTGCCGAATTGTTGTACAAAGGCCACCGTAATAATCATTATTCGGGGATCGGGGAGTTTGTTTGTGATGCATTTGCGTTTATTTGCCCAATCCGCCTAAATACAATGTCCACATTTAGTTACATATAGACGCACATTTATTCACATTTAACACTTAATACATAATTTATTACACTTATTTACATAGTTACACAAAACATAAAATCATCGTAGAGCTCTTTGACCTATTCTAGCTTCTAACCGAGAGCCTACTGGGCAGTCCTTTTCGATAAATCTCATGTAGTCCTATTATGGGATTAATCCATCTTCGGCTCATAGTAAAGCTTCGTATTACCCTCTAAAATACGGAGTATGTAATTACAGAGAGCGATCCTTCTATCTACCTTCTCTTATAACCAATGCCGTAGCCAGAGTGGGTGGGTTACTCTCGAACATCCTCACCCACCCTGAAATTATCAATTTCTGAACTACCCTTCTTAGCCCTAAATCGATTAGGTACATCAATGAATCGATCATTACTATCCCATCTTCACCTAATTGGCTCCTATTTTGATATAAAACCGGGTCTCGCCACCGAGTAAGGGTAATCCTAAATCACCTAGCTGTACCTTGTACTAGTTCCATCCCTAGTCAAAATAGCTTTCTAATCAATATCAAATCTTTGTCATCACCACTTAATCGAAATCATGCTGGTATCGCAGGTACCGCATGTATCCTCACCCACCGCCAAAGGTTGTATAATGATTTTGTACAGTATGTTCCATTCCTCTGATATCCTTGCTTGTGCGGTAGTGCACTTGTTGTGTATCCTTGATGTCCTTATCATTGTTATCATTGTTTACCTGCTTCTACCTGTGTCCTTGATGAAGCAGGCTCGCCAATTGTCGTAGTTGGAGTAGTTTTGTGTGAATCCAAAAACCGGTAAGAGAGGAATAGGGTGTAGTAATCCCAAAAAATGTCTAGCCTCGCTAGACATATACTTATAGTTTTACCTGGACGAAACTGTTTGATGCCAAAACATTTGCTTATAGACGTTGATTAATCCTTAGCGCAATTAAGGTGAACGCATCTTGTAGTTTAGCCATATCAAGAGCAAATATTGTTAACATCTGGTGCCCAAAGTCGTCGAAATTGGAATTTTGGAGATTTATACACTCTGGTGACTGTAATTTGTTGAATACCCTTGCGTCTGCATCGCGATGAAATGTGAACTGAACACCCCTGGTGTCCGTACTGCTCATGTCGATTGTTTTTCATGCTGCTGAAATCAGTGTTATACCGTAGACAGCTACATTTAGTCACAATGATCGACGCTTGATAACGAGAGCCCTGCGATGTGTGGTGTTCATTCGATCTGCTCTAATATTCTGCCGAGTCTTCGCTGTTGGTATTGGACGCCCGATGGATGTTGGGTTGACGTGAGACTCAAATTGTGCCGAGAAGAGAAGTTTCTATGTAGTGTCTGTAGAGTGGTCTTAGCCTCGCTGAGCATATACTATAGTCATCTGCTTACCTATAAGAAAGGCGCAGGTGGCCAGTCTAATTGAAAATACCATCGGTGCCTGTCGTTTTGGAAGTGTTGGTTCCTTATCTCAACGTAACCATTGAGCGTGTTGTCGTCGATGACCACTACGGAAATAAGCTGATCGTGTGGGTATTGATCCATGACAGTGAAGCTATGTATATGGGTTTCACAAACCCCTATTTGAGTACATGCTCCCGATCGTTTAACTTAACTCTTCAGCCTGTCGTTCGTGATGTGGGATAAATTCGTCCTCGCATAAATCAATAGTATATGGAATTATTTCTAAAAACCGTCAGCTGATTTTGTTTTCCCCGCTCCATCATTATCCAACCAATTAAATTGTGGATTGGGGTGTGGTGCCAATTAAGAGGATTCGTAGTGAAAATTATCGCGAAATGATTGTGATTATCCCCAGTGCCTGCCGCCTTTGATGATTAATTGTACCAGTGGTCGGAACCTGTATTACGAAAGACCTCTGCTACGAACGATGATCATGATCTACGGAATTTGCGTTGGTTCAGTATTGGCTATGAACACCAGTGATTGGAAATAGTTATTGTCTTTGAACACCCTTGTGTCCATTCTTTGATGCAGACACCCTATGTGTCACAATTGGAATTTGAATTGAACACCCTTGTGAACAACCCTTCTATCAGTCAGGACACCCTTTGTGTCCTATCGTTGGAGCAGAAAACGAGCAACCTTCGTACTCGCACCTTGGAATAAGGAACACCCCTAGTGTCCTTGCCTTGAAATCGAACTTGAGCACTCCTGTGCCCAGTTCTTGATTTGATAGAAATCATCCTCTGTATTCTATCAATGGGAGTGAAAGCGAACACCCTTTGTGCTCGCACCTTTTTTCAAGGGCACCCCTAGCGCCCTTGCCTTTGTAATCCACCCAGCACCCATCGTGCTTGGATTGAGATGATCGATGACACATCCATCGTGTCATGACCTTGGACATTTTACCACACTTCTTGTTCCAAAGAAATGCGTTGCGCACACCCTGTGTGTACGCAAAACTCAGGAATATAAGTTGTCCGTAAACTGCCGAATAGGCTCCATAATTGCCTACGGCTTTTTGGAATTGGTATGGGGACATTCCTGAAACCTGGAGATTCGGTTTGCGGATGAACGGACATCTTGGTGTGTCCGTGAACCGAAAATGGGGATCGAATAATACAAATACCCGAAATCCGATCACGCACATTCTGTGTGTACGTGTACCGAGACAATAAATTTGAAAAATCCTGGTGCTCAAACCAACTAACCGCCTTCTTCCATGTACTGATCCAGTTCCGCATGGGGTAGTCAGTGTTTTCCTGAACCGATGATTATATCAACACTCAACACCATAATAGTGAACACTCCTATGTGCTCTGTCGTTCTTGTCGAATTGAGATCATCAGCATTCGTATATAGTAGAAACGTAAATCCAAGGATGTGATGATGATGCATTCGTCAATTGTCGTGAGCTTGACTCCGTATATAGTTACCGTGTAGATAAGTAGATAGGTAGGCCGACGATTGGTGCCTTGTTGTTTGTATTCGCACGATAGCCGTTGGTCAGTTCGGTATTGATCTTGCCAGATCGCCAGTTGTGTTTCCTCGTTTTAGGATGATGAAGTCGTGCGGTTTCCGAGAATAATTTAGCAGTGTTAATATCTCTTGCTGTCCATGCCTAGCTCGGCTACACATATACTGTAAGCTGCTTACCTGACCAAGCAGTGCAGCCACTTGGTGATCCATTAAGTGATACAATCCCCAAAGAATGTGATTAGTTGAGAGTGACGACATCATTGCGGTAGTGTGTAAAAGATGATACTGCCAGTGTTTATACTCAGCCAGTGTCGATAATCCAGCGCTCTGTTATATGTTTGCCAATAAAATGTTGTGGTGTATTTCACGTCCATAGTGAAGCACATTTGCTTGTACATCATCAAAACCATCCGAATCATTCATGTGAGATTTAATTCCAGTATTTGAAGCGACACCAAGAATGGGTTGCAGTGTAGAATTGGGGCTTATCCATTGGGTGCAACCGGGATGTATTTCACAAATTGCTCGATTGGTCCATTGATAACCGGTAAACAGTGAAAATGTGTGAGCATCTACAAGGATCGTTCGGCAAGACATATACTATGTGTATTTACCTGGCGAAACAGGCTTTCAACCTAATTTGAAGATGATGATTGAAGTATGCACAGAACCGATGATGCCTGCCTCACTCCGGTAAGTTTGTTTCCATCCATTTGTACAGCGCAAGTGCCATTTTGAACAGGAATTGTTCTCGTTTGGTTCTAAAGAGCAGTGTCATGGCGATAACGATGAATACGATGGATTACTATGGCCGATGATTGTGATTCCAATTGGGTCCAATTTTTGATTTTGCACTCGAGCCGTGGAGCTGGCAGTGTCCCTTGTCCGGTTTACCAAAGGTTATCCGGTTCGAAGGACCATTACGTTGGGTTACCGGATCCTTCCCAACATAGAACATTGGATTTTACACTGCCGAATTGTTGTACAAAGGCCACCGTAATGTGTTCAGGGATCGGGTCATAATTTTTGAGTTTTGTGATGCACTTGCGTTTATTTGTCCGTTTCACATAAATACAATGTCCACATTTAGTTAAACGCACATTTATTCACATTTAACACTTAATACATAATTTATTACACTTATTTACATAGTTACACAAAACATAAAATCATTGTAGAGCTCTTTGACCTATTCTAGCTGCTAACCGAGAGCCTACTGGGCAGACCTTCTCGACAAATCTCATGTAGTCCTATTATGGGATTAATCCATCTTCGGCTTATCGTGAAGCTTCGTATTACCCTCTAAAATACGGAGTATGTAATTACAGAGAGCGATCCTTCTATCTACGCTATAAGCTGGATTGTAGCAACTACCGCGCAATCACATTGCTGAACGTCGCCTACAAGGTACTCTCTCAAATTTTATGCCGTCGACTAACACCAATTGCAAGAGAGTTCGTGGGGCAGTACCAGGCAGGATTTATGGGTGAACGCTCTACCACAGACCAGGTGTTCGCCATACGTCAGGTGTTGCAGAAATGCCGCGAATACAACGTGCCCACACATCATCTATTTATCGACTTCAAAGCCGCATATGATACAATCGATCGGGACCAGCTATGGCAGCTAATGCACAAAAACGGATTTCCGGATAAACTGATACGGTTGATCAAGGCGACGATGGATCGGGTGATATACGTAGTTCCAGTTTCACGGCATTCTCGAGTCCCTTCGAAACCCGTAGAGGGTTACGGCAAGGTGATGGTCTTTCGTGTCTGCTATTCAACAGCGCTTTGGAGGGAGTAATACGAAGGGCAGGGATTGACACGAGTGGTACGATCTTCACGAAGTCCGTCCAGTTATTTGGCTTCGCCGACGACATTGATATCATGGCACGTAACTTTGAGAGGATGGAGGAAGCCTACATCAGACTGAAAAGCGAAGCTAAACGGATTGGACTAGTCATCAACACGTCGAAGACGAAGTACATGATAGGAAGAGGCTCAAGAGAGGTCAATGTGAGCCACCCACCACGAGTTTCTATCGGTGGTGACGAAATCGAGGTGGTTGAAGAATTCGTGTACTTGGGCTCACTGGTGACCGCCGATAACGATACCAGCAGAGAAATTCGGAGACGCATAGTGGCTGGAAATCGTACGTACTTTGGACTCCGCAAGACGCTCCGATCGAATAGAGTTCGCCGCCGTACCAAACTGACTATCTACAAAACACTTATAAGACCGGTAGTTCTCTACGGACACGAGACCTGGACGATGCTCGTGGAGGACCAACGCGCACTGGGAGTTTTCGAAAGGAAGGTGCTGCGTACCATCTATGGTGGGGTGCAGATGGCGGACGGTACGTGGAGGAGGCGAATGAACCACGAGTTGCATCAGCTGTTGGGAGAACCATCCATCGTTCACACCGCAAAAATCGGAAGACTGCGGTGGGTCGGGCACGTAGCCAGAATGTCGGACAGTAATCCGGTGAAAATGGTTCTCGACAAGTCTTTTATGTCTTTTATGTGCAGCACAGGCCACTCCGGCCTTAGTCTGATGATAAATAAATAAATAAATCCTTCTATCTACCTTCTCTTATAACCAATGCCGTAGCCAGAGTGGGTGGGTTACTCTCGAACAATGCATATGCCGTAAATTAGTGCGTCAATGCCAGATATGTAACGCGGCACCAAACAAAAATAGTCAACATGTGATACCACCACGACAGGATATGTCTTTGGTTGCCATATCAGTGCTAATGGCGTAAGCCGACCCACCGCGGCAATATCCGGCATATCCGAGGGAAGGTAATTATTCACATAAAATGATGTTGAAAGTTTATCTAATCAAACATACGATCTATTGTATCTTTTGATTGTTATATGAGAAAAATAAATTATAAAAATTCATACACTAATTGAATCATTTATTTGCGAAATCATGAAGAAAATAGTATATTGAACCATGAAAGGTTAATGCTTGAATCGCTTGTGCTACACTGATAAAAACTTTGTAGTAGAAATTACAATTTTATGGTACAATTAAGAACAGTACCGGCGTTTTTCAACTGAAGGGACAAATCGCTTAATTTTACCATAAATGTAGTAAATCTGATTGATATTATTTTCAATTTCACCACAAAAATTGTTATTTAGCATAGACTCAAACAAAATAGTTGATTTTACTACACTTCTTCTTCTTCTTCTTATTGGCATTACATCCCCACACTGGGACAGAGCCGCCTCGCAGCTTAGTGTTCATTAAGCACTTCCACAGTCATTAACTGCGAGGTTTCTAAGCCAGGTTACCATTTTTGCATTCGTATATCATGAGGCTAGCACGATGATACTTTTATGCCCAGGGAAATCGAGACAATTTCCAATCCGAAAATTGCCTAGACCGGCACCGGGAATCGAACCCAGCCACCCTCAGCATGGTCTTGCTTTGTAGCCGCGCGTCTTACCGCACAATTTTACTACACAATTTTACTATATTTTCAGTAAGAATAACCATGTAAGCGGTTGAATATACTATTTTTATAGTAAGATAGACCATATTTTAGTTATTTTAAGACGATTGGCACTTCGGTTGAAAAACGTCGGTACTGTTCTCAATATTACCCCTAAAATGGTAGTTTCTACTATAAAATTTTTCTCAGTGTAGAATCGGGTTTGTGGAAGCCGTAAGGTAGGCAATTATTTTTTGTATGTACGGCGAAAGAAAACGATTGTATCGAGATTCGAGAAAACCATCATGAGGGATCATTCACAAACTACATGACGTTTTAGGTTGTGGTAGGGTACTTGTCTGAACGTTAAGAACGATAAAAAATTCAGAACCGTACCATACATGAAGCGCTACTAGGATCTTGGTGTGGGCTGACAATGGTCAAGTTTAGCGTTATGTAATTTACGATTGATCAACCGCTGAGTGGATTAACCTGTTTTTACTAAGAAAATTATTTTGAACTTTTTAGTGGAATGTTTTCACCTGTCATAAGACGAGTTTATACAATCCCATTGAATTCCACCACTTAATTGTATCTTGAAAGTCGAGTCAAGTACGAGACACTGAAGACGGCCTTACTTTTGAGGACGAAATACGTATCTGTCAAGATACAATTAAGTGGTGGAATTCAATGGGATTGTATAAACTCGTCTTATGACAGCTGTTTTTACTGTTTTTACATAGATTCTCAGCAACCTTATCGGATATTCTATCTGCAGATTTAGGTTATTTTCTCCAGTACGGGTTATTGGTATGAATGTTTTGATTTTATAGTTTCATTTATATTAACGTATTGCTGCAAATCGAAAGGCAACGGGTACCCCCAGTATTGTCCAAAAACAGTTATGGTTTATTATGTCGCTATACTAATGGAAATTGTGAAATAAAAATCATAGCTGACATAGTGTGGTTGTTATCTACTCATCTGATGTGTGAAAGCAAGTATATCCATTCATCAAACTCTTTTATTGGGCAAAAAAAAACTCTAGCACAGCCTGCCTGCATAAGTCAAGTCAACGAAACATGCCTGCTAAAATACCGAGTCAAAGTGATTTTTCACGCAAGAGAATTGCACCATCGAGATAAGGAGACATCGACGAATGGAAGGAAAATTGAAATGGGTACTAGATCAAAAAACTCGTTGCTATGAAAAACGACAACAACTCAAATGTCGTTTCCTGTTGTTGATGTGTTTATTGTCCAACGATGGTCTAGTAGCCTGAAAATTTGAACATATCGACAGTGATCGAGAGTGAATCCTGAACAAAATATGATCAGCACCAGGCTTGTAAAATGTCACCTGCATGTCATTTGACTAATTTGTTCATAACTTTTTTCGGAAGCCAAATTTACCTCAAAATTTTAGATGCACGCATAACGCTTATTGAGTAGTGCTATATTTTTGTCCAAAGGTACATTACTCTAAATATAACATGTGAGGCTAGAGAGTGAAATCTCTCCAAAATGTCACGTGTCATTTGACATAATGTCATTTGAATGACATTTTGCCTCCCACGCCCCAGATTACATATTTACATCAATCTCTTGTTAGACAAAGTTGTAGCCACATTTGAGCGCTATAAGTTCGCCATACTTGATAGTCGATGGCAAACTACTGAAAAAAGTTCTGGGAAAATTATGAAAAAGAATGCAAATGACATTTTACAACACTGATCAGCACTCATCGAGATAGGGAGGTTATCGAGATGTAGGAAGCCCAGATGTATGTAGATTGAAGGGACTGTGGAAACCATCGACATAAGGAGAAATATCTAGATATAGAACATCGAGATGTAGAGAGTCGACTGTAGTTGAAGAAGTGTATAAATCTAGCGCAATGAAGCAGAAATATGTTTGATACACTTTTTTAAAGAAGCAGTGGTTAATATCTTCCTACAAAACGACGTAGTATCTCTGAAATATTGAGTAATTTGCGTGATGAGCCAATGTTACATCCAGGGCCAACATTACCTCCGGTTACCATTGGTTACATTTGTTCTCTTGAATCAGTCTATTTATTTAAATGCAAAGTTAGTAGCTGAAGCTACTTTGGTGCGATAGACAATATGGGTGGAAAATAAATTTTCCTACAGATTCAAAATCGTGTTGTACAAGATTATTTAAACCATAGTTCCCAGAGGAAGAATTCAGCATTCCATACAAAATAGAATTTCCTGCATTTGCAGATTTGCTTATATACAATCTATAAAAATCAACAACAAATTATGAATCAGTCTAACTAAACAACCACACAGTCATGAGCCATTCGGGCTACATTCTTTGCACGGTTCCACACCAGTGAACCCACCCCGTAAAAATCTCACATATTTCACCTACATTCTTCCTAATTTAGAATAAACCTAAAACCGTATACCATTTTCCACGTCTCGTACCCGTCATCATTTTCATCTCTCACTACTGGTGGCTGACCACAACAGCGCGAGGAGCGGGCACCATTATAGACAGTATGCGGTTTGGAAATATAAACCATAATAACGAGTGCAATGTACCTACATTACTGTGAGGTTGCTTCTTGTGTGTGGGATTTCAACAACCTATCATCAGCTATAATTGGTTCACTCTCGCTGAACATTACCATTGCTCTCTGTTTAGTATAGAGCAGCATCATCGTCTCGCTTGTTCGGTGGACTCGCTCACCAAATTCAACTCCACTCTAGCCACAGCCACACTGCTGCGTGACAGCAGAAGAGGCAATCAAGTTGATTCGAGTTTTTTAGAATTTAATGGGAGTTGTGACTACGATGATGACAGTTGTAATGCAGTTCACGATGATGCTTTGGAGGCATTTTTACTTATCTCAGTTGCTTTGCATTCGATCTGATGGGACACTTTTGAAACCGTTGTCGAAAGCTTCCATTTTATTTCGAAATCAGTTATGATACGCATAACTGTCCAATGTATAAATGAATTCCAAATAACATGGGACCAATATGCATTTAATGGCAGTACAAAAAGGCCATTTTAATTTTTCAAAGTAAAGCTATCTCTGAAGGAATCAAATAGCAGAGGTCTCCATAGTCTTTATTTATTCTCCAGTTGAATATCCATTAGAGTGAGTTTTTCTCGTTAGGGAAAGGTGGGTAGACTTGATCCCACCCTGTTTTACCGAGAACCAAAGTAGATTTAATCTAGCGTATTTTTTGTATAGAACTTCTAGACAACCTTGCAAATTAACCAGGACGGTTTTGGACGGCTTCATCGAGGCACAGTACGAGGCCTTCTCGTGTAGAGTGCTGCACAATGGGGTCTTTCCCGACCCTATCCTGGTTGTAGCCGGTGTGAGGCAAGGATTCTATCACCGTTACTGTTCCTCATCGTAACATAAACGACTTCGAATTGGCTGATGACGTTGCACTCCTCGCCCAACGGCGCTCTGATATGCAGAGTAAGCTCAACGACCTTGCCGAGCACTCCTTTTCGGCAGGTTCAGTCATGTACGTCAACAAAATCAAATTGTTGGATGTAAACACGGTGACCTCTTCCAGTCAATCAGTGGAGAATGTTGAAAGCTTCCAATATCTTGGTAGCCAAATGGCGTCAGATGGCGGTACCAAGATCGACATAGGCGCACGGATCAAGAAAGCTAGGGCTGCCCTTGCGAGTTTAAGAAATATCTGGGAAAACAGGCAGATAAGTGAACGCACCATAATACGAATTTTCAACTCTAACGTGAAATCTGTGCCGCTATACGCTAGCGAAACATGGTGTGTATCAGTGGAGAACACTCAACGGCTGCAGGTGTTCATCAACAGATGCCTACGGTATATAATTCGGGTCTGGTGGCCTCATAAGGCCGTTACAAATATTTGTTTTTTTGTCCTACTGGTCTCCGAAAAATCAAGGGGGGGATTAATAAAAAATAAATATTGAAATGAAAAAAATCAAAAAACTCCTCGGATTTGTTAAAGAATGTTTTGAAAATCCTCAAAATTATCCGAATTTTATTTTGTTGCCCCCTCAAAATATTATTTTTTGGCAAAAAAAATTCGAGTGGGGGGAGACAAATTAGATTTTTAATATTTGTATCGGCCGAATTGTATCTCAAACAACGAGCTCCATCGTCGTTGTCACCAGAGGCCAACAGAAATTCGGGATTGGAAGTGGGGCTGGGTCGGGTATACTCCACGTAGGGGCGTAAACGAAATCTGTAAACAAGCATTAGACTGGAACCCAGGGGAACATCGCAGCAGATGCAGACCCAGAGGCTCATGGCGGCGAAGCCTCGATAAAGACCGAAATCTAACCTGGCAACAGGTTAAAGCGATAGCTGGACATCGCTCAGGATGGAGATCTTTCAAGTCGGCCCTTTGCACCACCGGAGGTACGACCCTCACGTACGCTAGACTGGTGCTTTACTATGTACTATACACATGTGGAAGTGTTGGCTTGACAAATTGCGAGTGATTTGACTATGCGTTAAATTTGGGAATCTCGAGCTCATTCAGCTCGAGCTAGGTTGCGAAGGCCGACGGAGGTCCTTCGTAGCATAGTTGGTTAAAGCACCAGACTAGCGTACTGAGGGTCGTGGGTTCCAGTCCCATGGAAGGGAAAGTGGTTACCTCCAATACATAGTTTTCAGAACATTGTAAATTAATGACCAAGTCGGGTGGTCCAAAAATATAGGCAATTAACTTTAATTGAACTGTCTTATTTGTTTTTTGGTTGTACCAATCGAGATCGATTAATTGAATTAGAAAAATGATATTTAACGAAATTTTGGAATCCAAGGGCCGATCAAAACTCATGGTAAGTGCTGCACGTAAAGAACCAATCAGCATGGTGACAGCGCATGGATGGATGACAATTAATAAAAATAAAAGCAGACCATATGTTGAATTAACAAATTGAACATATTGCAATTCTGGATTGCCGAAACGCCGAATTGTGCGAAAAACCTTGTCTTTGTTTTTGACCACGACGTTTTCCGACGATAAATTCGGACCATGGGCGATCCATAGACGATTCCATTCCTCCGACTGGAGGTTGCTCATAGGTGGTAGAATCGAGAAACTCCTGCATACCCCTTTGCTCCACTATGAACTGCGCAGGGATAATGAGACCACATCGTGTGCAGAACCCCATATTATCCAGTTTTTTTCGACAATCCGCAGACCCAATACTCCTTTCTTTACGTCTTTACATCCTTGTACCATTTAGTGCTTCAAACTTCAAATTGAGAATTTTCGATTGAATGATAATCTGTAAGTATAATTTACTTGGCAATATGGTATTCACGATTAATTCAATTCGAACTACTAAGAACGTGTCGAAATGATGTCAATTCGAGTGTGAGTGTGATAAAACCAAATTATTCGGGTCATATAGAGCTTCTACCACTTAAAACAAATCCATAAATGTTTTGTTACGCTTCTAGATCTTAAGGCCTTACTCCAAGAATTTCTTGGATGGCCTAATAGAAATGGAGTGTACATATTCTATTTTGACGTAAACTACGTCTAAGGGGAAGACTCAGATACAGGGTGTAAAACCGAAATTTCCAAATTCGAGACCGTCACGAAATTAGGATAGATTTCAAACGGTTAGAGCGTCTTTATCTTTCGATGGATTTTCGAGATTTGCTTATCAATAGATTCGAAAACTCACCAGCAATTTGTCAATTCTATTGATACTATTGATTATCGATGTTAAACTATTGAAAATGTTATTTCTTTCCAAACCGGGGGAAAAATTCAATTTCGTTCATAAATCCCCAACACGGACATCAGATTGCAGTAAGGTACGGGCCTTTTGATCCACTGCTTCGTTTTCCCTGTGTATAAAAAGCCCCGTGTTTCGCGTGCGCGCGTCATTTTCATTCTGGATGTCACGGAGAACGGACCAGCGCGGTTCCAGCGATAACGCCTGTGGTTTGGTCTGTTGAGGTAAAAACTCATGGACGATTCAAATCAAGCCCAACTCAGCACCTAAAAACTCATGGATGAGTTGAATCATCGTATGTTTTCTGTATGTATGTAGAATCACGAGCACGTGTCAAACGGAAAAGCTGCAAAAATGTATTCGCATGGATGACTATCTACTAAAATTATAAGTCTTTCTCTGAATCGTGATCTCGTGATTCTACTACCGACGGCAAACAATCTGATATCACCAAGCAATTAAGTTTTACTTTGATCAAAATTCATCTCGCCTCAAGTTGTAACTTAAGAGCTACTTTCATTGATTGGTAGTCAATCGTTAGTAGGGGAAATTACGGCTTTGGCAGGTTTTGTTCTATTATTGTCAGGGGGTTTTCTGTAACTAATTATGCTCAAATTTGGCCTAAACATTCTTTGCATATCAAAGAATATTGTGACCAAATTTCATAAAATTTGGTCAACAAATAAAGAGTTTGTCAATTGATTGAAGCAAAAATCATCAAAAGTGATTGGCAAATGGCTGAGTTATTAGCCCATACTTTCTGACCACTTTTCGTGACGGTCTCAAATTTGTTTCTGCAGAATGACCTCCCTATGTTTTCCCGAAGGACGTATTCTACGTCAAAACCCCCTGACAATAATAGAACAAAACCTGACAAAGCCGTCATTCCCCCTACTTCACACGAGAAAATTTAATCTGAGCGCTGCTAATGTTAATGACGACGACCGCGCGACCCACACCATCGCTGGGAATAAAATTTCCGGTAGGAGCTTCACCGATGCCGAAGGTGGTATCACGGTCTGCTCTCCGCGACGAAATGGCTCGCGCGCGCGAAAGAGCTGCTTTCTTGTAATCAATGAAGTTGAACCTGTAGCCACCCCCCTTTGGTGAGTGTGTGACGGTTACACAATATTTGCACCCATACCGGACAACAAAGAGGCGGGACTAATGAGCCATCTTTATTGATTATAAGAAAACTGCTCTCCCGCGCGCGCGTGGCATTTCATTTGAAATGTCGCGGAGAGCTGTCCCAGCATCGGCGGAGTTGCTGAGCGAATTAATCGGTTCTTCTCAGGGCCACCATTCTATACAAAGGAAGAGGCGAGGCGAATATTATTCAAAGAGCAAATTAACCACTTGGCGACGCCATAATGTTGCCGTCCGTAGCAGAATCACGAGTGCGCCCCGGGGGGAGATTTTATATATAATATGAATTCGTATGAATGGCATCAGTGGCAGCCAAGTGAAATTTTTCTCAAGATTCTTATTTGGTTTTGTTGCAGTTTATGATTGGGAAGGCGAATTATTTATAATCGATCGAAAGATCACAATTTTGTGGAAGCGAAGATTAGGCCGAGACGATTTTTTTTCTAAAGTGCAAATTATAATCGCTTGGCGACAGCAGAATGTTGCCGTCGGTAGTTACGAGAGCGCGTCAGAAGAAGCTGCAAAAATATATTTGCATGGATGGAAATAAAACCTGAAACAAGTAGCAGACTACCTGCTAAAATTATAATCTTGAGGGGAAATTTCACTTTACTGCTACTGGTGTCCACGCGAATTACTTTCGGAAGCTTCTTTCTCTGACGCGCGCTCGTGATTCTGCTACCGAAGGAAAACAATCTGCCATCACCAAGCAATTAAGTTTTACTTTGATTAAAATTCATCTCGCCTCAAGTTGTGACTTAATAGCTACTTTCACTGATGGTAACCAATCGTTAGTACTTCAGACAAGAAAATTTAATCCGAGCGCTGCTGATGTTGATGACGACGACCGCACGACCCACACCATCGGTGAGAATAAGATTTCCGGTAGGAGCTCCGCCGATGCCGATGGTGGGACCGCGATCTGCTTTTCGCGACATCTCGAACGAAATGGCTCGCGCGCGCGGAAGAGCTGCTTTCTTGTGATCAATCAAGTTAAACCTGTAGCCACGCCCCTTTGGTGAGCGTTTCGGTTACACAATATTTGCAGTCATACCGGACAACAAAGAGGCGGGACTAATGAGCCATCTTTATTGATTATAAGAAAACTGCTCTCCCCCTACTCTGCTGTCGTGGATCGTGTGGTCGTCGTCGACATATTTGGGGAATCAATCGGTTCTTCTCAGGACCACCATTCTACACAAAGGAAGATTGAGGCGAGGCGAATTTTATTCAAAGTGAAAATTAACCGCTTGGCGACGCGACGCTATTGATTATCAACGTAAAACTTTTGAAAATTTTAGTTCTTTCACGTCTGGTAAAAGATTCAGAACTAACCAACTCCGTTCATGCATCCCCAACACATCAGATTGCTGTAACGCACGCACCTTTTGGCCCAGCGCTTCATTTTTCCTGTGCATAGTCGTGTCTTGCGGACATTGGCAGCAGTCGACGGGTAGTTGTTGCAGAAAATTATTCACAAAGATGACGTGTGTAGCAAATAAGCGGAAAATCATTGAGTGGCTGTCGTCGGTGATAGCAGAATTGTGGAAATGCAATTTTCTCCTCATTTTAACTTGCTGTCGACAAACCTGTTCTACTAAAAAATTTAAACAAATTCTATTGAACGCTGATGACAACCGCACGATGATTTCAAGCAAACGCGCGCGTGAGAGCAGCTTTTTGAATTGACTTGAGACGATGGCTGCGCCGGTAGCGGTCCAAGTAACATCTGTATGGTCATCAGTTTAAGATAATTTTTGGTTGAAATTCGCTATTGTGTCATGTATACAACCTAATGTTCATATGATATTACGATTCCCATTGCACTAAGAGGTTTTACGTAGTTTACGTCGAGCGGTCGTGTCTTGTACACGACCCTTCTGATTTTTATGTACAAGGAGCAGTTCTGAGATTTTCATTTTCATTGAGAGAGGTCACGCGATATTTACATTTTATTCCCCCCGCTTTTAAAATTCAAAGAAAACATAAACAATGAAAGGCATTCCGCCAATTTTTTACGGATTTTTATTTCATTAAAGTGCATCAAACTATTGAAAACAAGCTGTTTCTCTTTCAATAATTCAACATTTTTCTTGAAAATCAGGAAGAATATAATCATTTCATCGTCTAGTCATCGTTATTCGCACAGATCAATTAAAACTATTCAGAAATTTAGATTTCAACACAAAGCAGCACTCCCATCATGACTGCTTGTAATGTGACAGGTGGCCGAGAGGCCGATACATTTTCATTTGGTTTCTTGAAAATGAAAGTGCAACTGTTTTCGCTTTCACGTGACGATCACGAAAACTACCAGTACTGACAAGGAGCATGCACCATATTTGAAACTGGTTGGTTACGCGTGCAGATGCAAAGGCCTTACCACAGGATTTTTTTGCCAAGAGGTTATGTACCACAAGGAGCATCACCGGATTACTGTCCGACATTCTGGCTACGTACCCAGCCCACCAGCCTTCCGATTTTTGTGGTGTGAACTACCGGTCTAATAAGCGTTAGATAGTCAGTTTGGTACGGCAGCGAACTCTATTCGATCGGGGCGTTTTGCGAAGTTCAAAGTACGTACGATTTCCTGCCATTATGCGTCTCCGAATGTCTCTGCTGGTATCGTTATCGAAGGTGAGCCCAAGTACACGAATTTCTTCAACCTTCCACTTTATTTGAAACTAGTCGACAGACTTTTGTTACGCATGTAGATTTAAAGGCCTTACTCTCCCTACCTGTCTGTTGAGATTGTTCTGAGAAATCAACGTTTGAATCTTTGTTTACATAAGTACCCGAGATTTCATATTTGAATAATTGAATTTGACATCATTTGCAATATGTTTAGATCAAGGCATATTCCGGAGCATTTAAGTTTTTTCTGGAAATAAAACGTTAAGCACGGTACGTGACGTATTTTGATCGATTTCAATATCTGTCAGGATTACTGCAATTATTGTGAGATAATCAAGAGAGGACAAAATCTTTGATTACTGCTCCAAGAAGAAGTGCTTCGAGAAGAAGTGGAATGTTTGAGAATAATCTGATTTTGATAAAACTGGGACCATCAGACGCAGGAACTTTTCTAGTATTTGTTCCCATCCAAAACCTCAGAATTGTCATTAGCCACCGGAGATGTTCCGGGTTTTCCGATGGTATGTTAAAAATCCATTGGCATGTCATTTTATGTGACGTTTACTTCCATCATGTTTTATGTTGTCAGAAACTAGTATTAATATGCTAACCAGCTAACCAATGCTGGCTGCAGATCGAGGCCATACACCGTGAACAGATGTCACTTTTGCAGATCACCCGGAACCTGTTACAAATTGGTCAGTGAGTCTTACAGTCCTTAAAATGTATCTTTAATATAGATTCTATATTCATCGTCTTGAAAAAACATGAAATTTTGCACCTCGAAGGCTTCAGCTATACGAGTGGAACATTTTCGGTGCCCAAGGACCTATCTACGATTTTAAAAAAAGTTCAAAATACTAGAAGTGTATCCGCTTCCGATGGTCCCGATTTTATCAAAATCGGATTATTCTACGCAAAGTTATGCTGATTTGAAATGTGTACAAAATTTTGCCTATCTCAATCTTTCTGTCTAACTCCTATAGAAGAAGTTTATATGGAAAACTATACATATAAAGAAACATCGTAATTTATAGTTAGATGGCACCATTTACCATGGAGAACTATGATGCTTGTGCAGATAGTGTAGAATTAAATACAAAATGTTATGCTGAAAGCCGCGGAAAGACTCGAGTTTATACGGCAAAGTAATTAGTATTTTACTGAAGTGTTGTATGCGTGAATTTGTTACTTTTCTAGTGTAAAAGAAGCGAAATTTGCTAAAAATTCATTTCAGTGAAATGCTAATAACGTTGCCGCATAAACTCGAATCTTTTGCGGCTTTTAGCATATTATATATATTGAATTATTATACAGTGATTTTCCGATTTTATCACCACCTGGTAAATTTGGAAGTGATAAAATAGAAAATGGGACAAAATCGGATTTTTTTGTATTTTCAATTTTTTTAATTTGTTTCACAAATATAAATCAGTTCATCAAATGCGTAATGGCGGACTTATTACAATTCCAATCAAAACTCGTTGTTACAGTTTTGATAATTGTGTATTTTTATTTCAAAAATTTATATTGTACATAATATGCAGTGCGATCAATAAATTTCAATTGGATTCTGCCTTTCACAACCAGCACAATGTATGAAAGGCTGCGGAACAAAAGATCGAACGTGCAAAACGTCGTTTTTTCACTAGTGCTCAGTTGCTTCGTTGCAAGAGGATTAGAAGCACCCTTCTACGCATCTCAGAAGCCTTCTTCCAAGCAGCTCGAAGGTCTCCTTTTCCTTTCAAGAGGATCGGAAGCCTCCTGGGCACTTCAGAAGCCTCCTTTCAAGTGGATAGGTTGCCTTCTTTCAAGAGGCTCGTAAGCTTCCTTTCAAGAAGATCGTAAGCCTCCTTTCAAGAGGCTCGTAAACCTCCTTTTAAGAGGCTCGGAAGCCTCCTTTTAAGAGGCTCAGTAGCCTCCTTTCAAGATCCTTTCAAGAGGTTCGGAAGCCTATTTTCAAGAGGCTCGGAAGGCTTTTTTTAAAAGGCTCGGAAGCCCCATTTCAAGAGGCTCGGAAGTCTACTTTCAAGTGGTTCGGAAGCCTCCATTTAAGAGGCTCGGAGTTCTTCATTCAAGAGGCTTGGAAGCGTCCTTTTAAGATGCAAAGGAAGACTCCTGGTGGCTCAAAAACCGCCTTCCAGGCTCAGAAGCCTCCTTTCAAGAGACTCAAAAGCCTCTTTCCAAGAGGCTCGGAAGGCTCCTTTCAAGAGGCTCGGAAGCCTCCTTTCAAGAGACTCAAAAGCATCCTTTCGAGAGGCTCAAAAGCCTCCTTCTAAAAGGCTCGGAAGCCTCCTTTCAAGAAGCTCGGAAGCCTCCTTTCAAAAGGCTCAAAAGCCTCCTTTCAAGAAACTCAAAAGCCTTCTTTTCTAGAGGCTTAAAAGCCTGCTTTCAAGAAGCTCACAAGCTTCCTTTCAAGATCTTTTCATGAGGCTCGGAAGCCTCCTTTTAAGATGCAAAGAAAGACTCCTTTTAAGTGGCTCAAAAACCTCTTTCCAGGCTCAGAAGCCTCCTTTCAAGAGGCTCAGAAGCTTTCTTTCAAGTGGCTCAAAAGCCTCCTTCCAAGAAGCTCAGAATCCTATTTTCAAGAGGCTCGGAAGCCCCCTTTCAAGTGGCTCGGAAGCCTCTTTTCAAGAGGTTCGGAAGCCTCCTTTCAAGTGGTTCGGAAGCCTCCATTCAAGAGGCTCAGAATTCTTCATTCAAGAGGCTTGGAAGCGTCCTTTCAAGAGGCTCAAAAGCCTCCTTCCAAGAGGCTCGGAAGGCTCCTTTCAAGAGGCTCGGAAGCCTCCTTTCAAGAGACTCAAAAGCATCCTTTCAAGAGGCTCAAAAGCCTCCTTCTAAAAGGCTCGGAAGCGTCCTTTCAAGAGGCTCAAAATCCTTCTTTCAAGGGGCTCGGAAGCCTCCTTTCAAGTGGCTCAAAAGCCTGCTTCAAAGAAGCTCGAAATCCTTCTTTCAAAAGGCTCGGAAGCCTCCTTTCAAGAGGCTCGGAAGCCTCCTTTCAAGAGGCTCGGAAGCCTCAAAAGCCTCCTTTTAAGATGCAAAGAAAGACTCCTTTTAAGGGGCTTAAAAACCTCCCTCCAGGCTCAGTAGTCTTCTTTCAAGAGGCTCAGAAGCCTTCTTTCAAGAGGCTCAAAAGCCTCCTTCCAAGAAACTCGGAAGCCTATTTTCAAGAGTCTCGGAAGCCCCCATTTCAAGAGGCTCGGAAGCCTCCTTTCAAGTGGTTAGGTTGCCTCCTTTCAAGAGGCTCGTAAGCCTCCTTTTAAGATGCTCGGAAGCCTCCTTTCAAGAGGCTCGGAAGTCTACTTTCAAATGGTTTGGAAGCCTTCATTGAAGAGGCTTGGAATTCTTCATTCAAGAGGCTTGGAAGCGTCCTTTTAAGATGCAAAGGAAGACTCCTTTTAAGTGGCTCAAAAACCTCCTTCCAGGCTCAGAAGCCTCCTTTCAAGAGGCTCAGAAGCCTTCTTTCAAGTGGCTCAAAAGCCTCCTTCCAAGAAGCTCAGAAGGCTGCTTTAAAGAGGCTCGAAATCCTTCTTTCAAAAGGCTCGGAAGCCTCCTTTCAAGAGGCTCGGAAGCCCTTTTTCAAGAAACTCAAAAGCCTTCTTTTCTAGAAGCTTAAAAGCCTGCTTTCAAGAAGTTTAGAAGCTTCCTTTCAAGATCCTTTCATGAGGCTCGGAAGCCTCCTTTAAAGAGGCTCGGAAGGCTCATTTCGTGAGGCTCGGAAGCCTCCTTTCAAGAGGTTAGGTTGCCTCCTTTCAAAAGGCTCGTAAGCCTCCTTTTAAGAGGCTCGGAAGTCTTCTTTCAAGAGGCTCGGAAGCCTACTTTCAAGAGGCTCAGAAGCCTTCTTTAAAGAGGCTCGGAAGGCTCATTTCGTGAGGCTCGGAAGCCTCCTTTCAAGAGGTTAGGTTGCCTCCTTTCAAAAGGCTCGTAAGCCTCCTTTTAAGAGGCTCGGAATTCTTCTTTTAAGAGGCTTGGAAGAGTCCTTTTAAGATGCAAAGGAAGACTCCTTTTAAGTGGCTCGAAAACCGCCTTCAAGAGGCTCGGAAGCCTCTCTACAAGAGGCTCAAAAGACTCTAATTAAGAGGCGCGGAAGCCTACTTTAAAGGGATTCAAAAGCTGAAAGGAGCTTCCTTTCAAAGGGCTCGGAATTATTCTTTCAACAGGATTGGAAGCCTAATTTCGAGAGGGGGTACCTCAACTAATGCAAAAGTTCGAAGGGGTACCTCTCAAGAAAAAGGTTGAGAACCGCTGATGTATTGGGAAGGCAAAATACGTGATTGGAACCAATAATATCATGACGAAAAGGCTTACAAAATTATTGACAGGTACTCAGGAATGATTTATAATAAACCACAGGCGATGAAAGTTATTTCACAAAAATCATTGTTTGCGGTATAAGGGAGAAAGACGGCTATGGTAAATTTTGTTCTATTATTGTCAGGGGGGTTTTTGTCGACCAAATTTTATGAAATTTGGCCACAATATTCTTTGATATGCAAAGAATGTTTAGGCCAAATTTGAGCATAGTCAGTCATAAAAAAAACCCTGCCAATAATAGAACAAAACCTGCCAAAGCCGTCATTCCCCCTATTTACAAAAATAAAAAGAACGAATAAAATTTTCAATTTTTTTCGGGGTGACAAAATTTGGTCGAAAACGTGATAAAATCGGGTAGAAAACGTATTAAAATCCGGGGTAGACAAAATCGGGTCAATACTGTATTTACTGTATACAGATTAATCTATATGTATAGATTAATGTAATAATTTGTAATTGTTGTTTATTAGCGAAACGTAGAAATGATGGCTAAACCTTTTGTTAGGTCACGGATTTTTTGAAAATAAAATTGTATACATATTAAGAATAGCCAATTCAAAATACGAGATTTATAATTTGATAAAGAGTATGTACTTTGATATGAAACGTCCTGATCTAGAGTTTTATAACTAGCAGACTACCGTTGATCAATAAAATTATTACGCTAAAACCAAGGATGTTATCGATCATTTAGTAATTTGCGTTCGATCATTTAGTAGTTTGTCAATAACTCATTCCAAAAGCTGAATTTCAAAATGAGTTGTATGGTGGACTTCTAGTGCGAAGGCTATCCTAAAACTCTGCCTAATGGTTCGTTGTTTGAATTCCAATAGTAACGAAGCTACAGCTATAGTTACAGTTAGCAACACTATAACCAGAGACCGGCGGAGTGAAAAACTGTCGAAATGGCAACGTATGAAAATGCATGAAATCGTGAAAATAATGCTGGCAGCACTTGAACTTTTTGCTTGCTTCTTATGGAAGCAAAAAGTAAACAAGTCGAAATGGAACCGCTTTTGACGGTTCGATTGGAAACAAGATGGCGTCTTCGCCGATCTCTTATTCTAGTATTTCTAGTTACAGTAACTTAGACTAAATGATAACAAAATTCCAATCATTTAGTTTAAGTTACTACAACTAACGTTATAACTCCGTTATTGATCGAAATCTAACAACGGAGTATTAGGCAGAGTTGTAGAAAAACCTTCGCACTAGGAGTCCACCATACAACATATTTCGAAATTCAGCTTTTAGAATGGGTAATTAACAAACTACTAAATGATCGAACGCAAATTACTAAATGATCGATAACATCCTTGGCTAAAACCTTACAAATCATCCTTGACCAAGTGTTACACTAACAGGTTTTCGTGTCCAATAAAATAAGCAAATTACAAAAACGCGAATCAAGATACTTTTTAGCTGTAACTAACCACTTTTTGATTGTAAATCGAATAAATTTTGCAATGATGTATGTACTCCTAATAACAATATTAATACATTACTTGTCACCCGCACGGCCCGCCCAATAACCGTTATGCTGTTTGTTGTCCTATCCAAAAGAACGGCAGGAGTGCGCTTTGCGTCTGGTAACCCCACAAATCACTACAAAAACACAAGGGATTCTCCTCCCGAACAGAACGAAGCAGCCTCGATAATCATCATCATCAACACCGTCATCAGCCCATCGCATTCGAACAAACGCACACAGAGAAGCAATCGTGCAGATTGCGAGGAAAATCTGGATGATTTACCTCCCGTAACCATTCCTTGCCCTTCACTAATCACTAATCAAAAACCATAAGCGAATTTCAGCAAGTCCGATGAAAAATTGGATGACATTTTTTCCACCCAACCAAATTTCAGTCCCAAAAGAGCCGTATAACTGTTACCGTTCAGGGATTGTGTGATCTGTCGCGTCCGCCGAAGCCATTCACGTAAACAATGTAACAGCACCGAATTTGCTTTGGTCTAACCTTTTTCCAGTCTATCAGAACACTTTTCTTCCATCCAGCTGCCGAATGGGGGGATATATTCCACCGTATAAAAATTCAATAACTCACTTCACTAAAAGCGCGACCGACCGACAAAACGAACTCGAATAAACTACCACACTACAAGACAACCAACTCCTGCGGCTTCGAACGAGAGACTGAACTTGCGAAAGGTTTCGTTTCGTCATCATCATCATGATGAAAATGAACCACATAAATGAACGCAACCAAAGCAATGAGAGAGCTAGTGAGAGAGAAGTGCAGCACGGTAAAATTATTCAACTAATTTATATACAATGGATGGTTTTATGGAAAATATACTGGGATATTTTACGAGCCAAGTATAATTGTATTGTATAATATTATATTGCGTTATATGCATTTAGACAAAGGCATTTCAACGCAAAATGAAATAATGAAAGTCAAACATAGGATTGTAACAGGTTCTGATTTCCGACTATATAGGATCATGTTAGATCTGTAATAGCATTATGGTCGCACGTACGGCTAATTTAAATGCATACTGTTGTTACCTCCTTACTTTGATAAAACTCCACAGTTATCTGTAGTAGTAACTCAATGCTACTGGATTCGAAAATAAAGATAATTCGCTTAACTTAATAATTATCTATTTTAGACGTCTATAAGGGGCTGGTCAGAGTAAACGCAACGAGCGATCCGACGCGACGCGATTCACGTAAAAGAATAACAATCATTATTAACAGGCTGTCAAATTGCACTATCGCGTCGCATCGCACGTTGCTTGCCCCTAAGACGTCATTATTAAAATCAGTTACTTCGTGCGCTGCAATAACCTGTTGCGATTACTTGCAGGAAAAATTCAAATTGTTCGCCAAGCAACAAAGTTCTTTCATGATTCTTTGAGTCACAATATTGCAGCGTGGTGAAATCGTAAAATCATTCATGAATGCATCATGCATGAAGCAAAGAGAGCAGACGCGTTTCGAAGCTTTTTGAAGCGAATGAATGTCATGAGAATGATAATGAATCAACAATCATTGATATGCATGACAGCGATGCCAGATTTGAGCAAAAAATATTCTGAAAACATATTTGCAGATTTTTAAAAAAATATGTATCCTACGTTCCTTATACAAATATGTACTTTCTGACTGGGGATGCTGCGGCTTTGAATTTATCAATTTATCTGAGATCAATATTGCTCTGAAAATAAGGTCTGTACCTACAGGATCACGTAAAACTGAATGAATAAAATTACAAATATGAATGATATTGTCAGATTTTCTGTATATGATACGCAGCGTTTGTAATGTTCCCAAATGGGTACTTGCACAAGACTTCACGCGGCGAATGACTGTCGAAAAGGTACCTGGTAAAAATCATTTACTCATTAATGGGTACTTTTGTCTGCTATCTCTTTCTCTCTGCTGAAAAATTTACCCATTTCGGGAGAATAAGTGGATTCACTCATTTTAAATGAGTAGATCCACTTATTCTCTCAAATGGGTAAATTTTCAGCAGAGGGAAAGAGATAACAAAAAAATACCCATTAAGGTGACTCGAGGAAGCACTAAACACCGTGTTATTCTTCCTATCTTTTGTCTCTTTCTAGCATTTTCACCTCGTAACTTTGGAGCGGCGTATTTCGGTTTTCAGTTGTTTGATGTAACTGTAAATGTATCAACATATAGATCGCGAGTAAGCACGCGCCGGTGATACTTTTTCAAAATCATATTTGTTGCAGAGAAAAAATTAAGCATTCAATGATGAAAATGATGACGTTTTGATGATTGTTCGTGCTTCCCGTGTCACCTTAATGAGTAAACGTGTTTCTCCGTGTACGGCCGCGCCTAACGATACACCGCAATGCATTTCACCCATAAGAATCAAGTAAACGGGGTGCAGAAAGCGCGGCGGTACCTTTCATGAAGGGTTCGCCGCGTGCAATTTTGAGAAAATCAGGCAATATTATCTCTCTATAGACGCGGTCTTCATTAGATTTCCCTAGATCTGTACAAAAGATATTTTAGTTACTAGATAAAGATTGTCGCTGTCGTCGCTGTCCGAAACATCTTTTGCTGGCGAGGATAGGGGAGCTAAATGTCAAAGAAGAAAAATCCATACGATTTGACAGGTATGTACCACACATGTTTCGGACAGCAGAACAAAGGGAACCGAAGCGACAATCTTTATCTAGTAACTAAAATATCTTTTATCTGTACATGTAAAAGGGGCCCTCCTTAGCCATGCGGTAAGATAGGGTAAAGTGCCCAATAGTGGACCCACAACCAATAGTGGACCCTCCAGCCATTTTTGCATTATTATTGCACAATGTCAACATGTTGCTATGAAATTCTATCGGGAGAACCTACCTTAAAGTCCTATGATTTGATTACATGCATTGGAAATGCTATGGAAAGTAAAACTAGATGATATTTTACAATTCTTTAAAAAATAAACACGAGAGTGTCCATTATAGGAATATTTTGGGGGGTCCATAATAGGGAAGAAGAACGTCCCGAAACGGGACATGAAAATCAAATGAAGTGTCGACTATAGGGAAGCAATTTCCTATTATGGACCCCCAGGGGGTCTACTATAGGGCGAATTCAGTTAGACTTTAAAATGTTAATTTTAACGATTAACGTCGTGTATTTGGGTGTCTCATGTATGTATCGTGAAGAGGGGATGCAGAGCTTGTTGTTAGATATCAAGCAGAGTTAATATTGTCTGATTTACTCAAAATTGCACGCGGCGTACCCTTCAGCAAAGGTACCGCCGCGCTTTCTGCACCCCGTTTACTTGATTCTTATGGGTGAATAGCATTGCGGTGTATCGTTTGGCGCGGCCGTACCTTTCGACAGTCATTCGCCGCGTGAAGTTTTGTGCAAGTACCCATTTGGGAACATTACAAACGCCGCGCAGTGTATCATATCCAGAAAATCTGACAATATGTTGAATATTTCTAAGCCTTATGACAGGAAGAGCAAACTTCCGCTACTAGGGGGTCCACTATTGGGCATTTTACCCTACGCGGCTACAAAGCAAGACCATGCTGAGGGTGCACGTAAAAAAATAACCTTATATGTTAAGGCAAAAAACCATTCGAAAATACAAATGCAAAAATGGTAACTAGGCTTAGAAACCTCGCAGTTAAATAATAACTGTGGAAGTGCTTAATGAACATTAAGCTGCGAGGCGGCAATGTCCCAGTGGAGGATGTAATGCCAATGAAGAAGAAGAAGTTTTCCATGGAATACCATCATTGCGTCATTATAAGCATCACAAGGGGCCACTGGGCAGCAGGGACTATGCCCAAGGGCTTTACGACCCCTCCTCACGGCCTCTGCGATTTAGGGGGCTGCCTAGGACGTGGTGAGGCTTGGCAGTGGACTCTGTTAAACCTTTACAAAAAGCTGCATGTGTCCGCAAGCAAACCCTATCAAAGCGACCGTGTGCCGCTCAAAGCGCACAGGAGCCCAGGGAGTGCTAGTTGGCACATCAGGATCAATATCAATAGATCCTGATTATGGCATTCTGGTCGCGTGTTAACGGACTGTCTTGGATTTCGTAATATTGTGAAAGCGAGGGTTGGCGGTCTGACATTCTACTCTTCCACTAGAAATGGCGAGTGGGCTGATGGCTAGACAGTCTTCCGTCCCCTAAAACCGTGGCGGACCTTGTAGCACGCTGTCCAATCCTGCCACCAAGCTTTGCCTGCTCAGATGCCCTTTCCTGACTTGCACTGATCTGGATCTGAACACGTACACTACTAAAAATCCACACATATTTATTGGAAAAAATCCATAGATTTATGCTATGATGTATATCAGCGCACACATAACCATTCTCCTCGCAAACTACACTGAAATCAAATCAACAATATTTTTTATGTGCACAAACTACATAGAAGCAAGCCTGCTTTCCTTAACTCGATTTTATGTGCAGCATTTGAATTGTATTTATTATTAATAAAATTTAAATTCCAAGCATTTATGATTTATTTAAATAAGAAATAAATGTCCAATGCAATGACCAATAATTAACCTAATATTAATACTCGCACATGGAATATATTAGTGTTTAAATTTAATATTTATTGTTCTAAAATCACCAACATGGCGGAGGAGGAATCTTAAATGTGCTACCTAAATACGGCGGACCTACTCAGCATTCGAGCATGCTATGAAGGAAAACTGCATTCCCAATATCGGCATGTTGGCCCACATTGATGGAGGTAAGTGAAAATGATGGAAAACTCGGGAAAAATGAACATTATCATATAAAAAACTGTTCATCGTTCACAGGAAAATCCACCACCGATCGGATGCCATTTTCTTCCGAAAAACGCACGCAAAGTACTACGCGGTGACGGACACCGAGTTCGGTTCGACACGATCGACAACTCTTTGCTGATGCCGTCGTTCGTCGTGCAGGCTGCGCGTTTGTACCATTTTTTTGCATTTTCCTTTTTGATCAGACGTATGATGGATCCTTTTATTACAATAAAGTGCGAAAGTAAATTGAGATCGTCCGATAAAGCTGAGCAGTATAAAACGGTGCGAAACTGGGTCCACCTCCAGCAGCAGTGGCAATGACCACGAATGACGCGGTTACCGCTTTCACCGCCGTTCCAAAATACGACGGAAAACAGCATTCCCACCATCGGAATCTTGGCCCACATTGATGAAGGTAAGTGGAGATGGTGAAAATAATTAAATTATTCTGTAAACATACTGTACATCGTTTATAGGAAACCACCGAGCGGCAAAACACACGCGAAGTTCCACACGGTGAAGTACTTCCTAATGCAGAACCTCGAACACGGCATCGCGGCTTGAAGTGAGGGAGAAAGCTTTGATTGGCAAGACCATCGGATGAATCTTCTGAGCACCCCGGGGCACATATCTTCCACGATGGAAGAGGAACGGTCGCTCACAGCTGTCAACGGAACGGTGGTCATTTTAGACGGATTGGCGCAAACCGGTACCATCTACATTACGGATCAAACATCGATAGGCATCGACTTCCGCGGGTGATTTTTCTAATTAATAGGTAGATGATCGTTTTCAGCAGCACCCAGTTTCTACCCCAACGCTCCCCATGGAGCGGTTCTCCTATTTTGAGTCTACTTCCACGATTGGATCGTAACTATTTTTTCACGGAGAAGTTTTGTAAATGTTGCAAAATAATGTCTGAAAAATAAATAAACATTTTTCTTTGTATTTTATATGTTCTCACAAATGATGAATGAAAAACCTAAATTAGATTGGAACGACTTTAAAAACTGCTCACATGATTATTATTATTGCTGCACATAAAACATATTAGAATATTTCCATAATAATTAATCCAATTGCATTTAAATTCTGTTTGTGCGTGCACATAAAATATAAGAGTGGTAGAATTTATCATTTTATGTGCAAGACTAATATAGTACATATGCAAAGCTTGATTGCAAAAATATATGTGCAGTGCACATAAACTTTAGATGCGAAATTATCTCAGTGTACTAATAAAATATATATCCAAATAAACATTATGTGTGGTCTCGAATTAGCAATTATTCGATTTATGTGTAGTTTTATATCGATTATATTAGGTTGAAGCTATTGCAAACATTTATAACGGCGACACATATATCTTATACAGATATTTTTGGCAGTGTAAGTGTCAACCCTAGCATGGCCTCTCTGCATGTCGTATGGCATGCAAAGGTAACCATGGGATCGTTAAAGGCGACTACTCCAGTAGGATTCGACGGCAACCACACGGGGGACCCAATTACAATGAGTGAAGAAAAAATAATTCTATTGACGATGCGTTAGGCATGGATGTGGTAAGCCCCTTTGACAAGGGGGTTTGGCGAGGTCTCCTCCCAGGGACGCGGAGAGCGGAGTGACGGAGGCTGCAGCAGGTACTCCCCAGCAGTGATGGGGTATAGCCCTATCAGCACGCTCGGTGGGCCACTACCCGGGATGCGGGTGGTCGCCGAGCAACTCGATGATATCATCGAGTTCGCGAGCGCAAGGCAGAACCTCGGGCAGAACATCAGTAAGAAACTGAAACAGAACCTTCGGATGAACCTTCGGAAGTTGACTTCTCGGGCCAAAAAGGCAAAAGGCACCAACCAGACGCAAGGGAGTACCAGCCGGCCTGTGCAGAGTACTGTCGTAGTTCATCATGGTTCGACGCCAACGAGTTTATTAAATAACTCGCACTGAACCGTTGATGCTGAGAATAGTGAGGTCACTCGCTCACGCCGATGTATCGGCTTGGTGGTGGCCGATTGATGTTCGACGGCCGCTAACAGCTGGCGTGATTATGGCACTAGTTGATGTTGATACCACACGATCGACACGGCGCCTGTCGATCACTCGGCACCGAGACCTTTCACTCGGTTCGACGATGACGACGACGAACGACGGTAACCGGTTAACGGTTATTTTCCGCAACCGCTGAACAGCAGGGATGGGTGGGACGCCTGTTGATGTATGCGCACAGCATAGACCGAATATGACGCACTGATCAATTGGTGCCGAGGCCTATCGCTCGGCTCGTTGACGATCAGTTCCGAGACCAAACGCTCGATTCGATGCTGCCGATGTGCTTCCTCCAAATTCGCCAACAGAATGACTGTCTTCCCGAACTGGGCCTCTTTTATAATCGACAATGACGAAACGAACGAACAATGTTAAGAAAAATGACGAGAGAAAACCAAGCGACCTGCTAACTCTAAAGCAAGGGGAAAGGGAGTGGTCTATGCGTGCGAAATGGGTTTGATAATGTTTAGAGCGTGCAAAGCGCGTGGGTAACGTTTCGGTAATTCGTATGTTATGGCTAAGTAATGACACTTTTAGAATAGTTTATTTACAATAATTTGATCTCTTTACTACATTTCTCACTTTGTCTACTCTAATGTATTACTGTATAAACAAATTTATCACTGTATTTGGATGGTTTTCTCAAAACATTTGTGGGTCGAAGATTTCTAGAAGAAGCTCGGCCATCCGCTGCTGCGATGATAGTTCCAGCGTCCAGCTGTTCATCTCCTTGAATTGGGTATGGTGACGATGGAGGTTCTGCTCGATCCTGTGGTTCGATGTCTTCCAAAGCATCCGGTGATGCGATTTGAGGGAGCCCAATCTGGGTATCTTCATCAAAACACGTGACCTGGCTTTACTTCTTGTATATTTCTGGAATATTGTATTCCGTTTTTACTCATTACTGTTATTTTCGGTCCCTCGATAGCAATAACACGAAATCTTTCCGCTGGAAATGTGGGATCCGTTTTACATTTTTTATGTTGCGCCAAAAGAACCCAATCTCCAAACACGATATCCGCATCCTTAGCGTTTCGGGAATTGTCCGCGTAACGTTTACTTTTCAACTTTGTTAGAGCATCCTTTTCGCGAATGTCAGTCCGATCCAATATATTAGATGACCATAAGGATGGAAAAGTTCCACGGAACTTCCATCCGACCAAAAGCTCGAAAGGAGTAACATTAAGTCGTGAATGGGGTACAAGTGTGTTATATGATGATGTACGTATTTTGAATCGCATTCCTCCAACTTATCTTGTCAATCTTTGCGGCGGCGATCGCCTTAATGATGCCCTGGTTCTGGCGCTCCACTGAACCGTTAGATTGAGGCTCAGAGGTATCGACTTGCGAACGCGAACTCCTTTTTCTTCCCAATTGGAGACAAAACCGGATCCCTGGAAAGGCGGACCGTTGTCGCTCTGCATAATTTTTGGGAGTCCCCAAAGTTGAAAAATAGTGCACAGAGCTGCATTTGTGCTCTCTGCTCCCATACTTCGCATTTCAACTACGGACAAGTACCTCGAGTACGTGTCCACAACGATGAGGAACTCGCCGGAACCACATCCAGGCAGGGACAAGAAATCAATCTGGATTATCTCCCACGGTCCATCAGGGAGCTCGCGAGAAGACAGTGGTACCGGTGGGTTCTTTCTGGACAGTCTAATGCACGTTTCACAACTCTTCACATATTTCTCCACAGCTGCTGACATGCCAGGCCACCAAAAGAATTCGCGCATGATTCTTTTCATTGCCGTTTCCCCAACGTGACCTTCGTGTGCTGATTGCATAGCCTGGGTTCTCAATGATTTTGGAAGAATCACTTTGTTGTCCTTGAACAGCAGGTGGCCTAAGCAACGTAACTCCTTTTTATGTGGTTCGAACTTTGCCAGACTGGGATCCCAATGACAGGTTTCGATAGCGGTTTTGACTAATTGTAGTTCATCATCATTTTCGGACCTAGATTCAATGTGATGCCACGTAAGTTCCATATTCCCAGAATCAAGGGAATACAAAAAATGATGTTCATTGTCGATGTCGAATGGAATTGCCTTCTGCGAATCTCGCACTAATCTGGATAGCGCATCTGCTATATTGAGGTTACCTGATGCATAGACATTTATTTAGAAATAATATTTATGTAATGACTATTAATAAATACCTGGAACTCTCATGATTTTAAAATCATATTGCTGTATGCGCAACGCCCATGACTCGGCTCTAGACACAGCACGCCTCCCCAATCTGTATCTACCGTTGAAAATGAATTCGTTGGCTTCCGAGTCCGTACGAACAGTAAATGTTTTACTCAGAAGATATGTAGCAAAACGCTCAATTCCCCATACTACAGCAAGTGCTTCCCTATGGGAAGATCCATTAATTACGTAACGCAAAAATTGGGCATTTTCGACCCCCCCTCCCCCCTATGTCACACTTTTTGTATGAAACTTCTGAAAATTTTGTATGGATCGTCACACTTTGGCCTACCCCCCCTCCCCCCTCAAAGCGTTACGTAATTTGTGGATGCTCCCTATGGGTTTGTGGATAACGCTGTTCTGTAGGCGTCAACGACTTGGACGCACACGAAATGACTCTTGGTACGGACTGACTGTTGAACTGCACTAAGATTGCGCCTAGACCGATTGGTGAAGCGTCAACGAAAAGTTCAGTTCTATCTCGTGGATTATAGTAACCCAACCGCTGGATGGTGTATGTCGAAAGGTCGCGAAGCGCTTCAAATTCGTTATCCTCGTTGGCGGTCCAATAGAAACTGTCACTGTTGGACAGGCGACGCAAGTATTCTGTTTTATCTGCTCGATTAACCAGGAATCGATCAATGTACGTCACCAGTCCTAAGAAACTTTTAACTTCTTGACAAGAATTCGGTTTTCGGAAAGTCCGTATAGCGTTTATCTTTTCGTCCTCAACCTCCCATCCATCAGCTGTTAGTTTGAATCCGACAAAAGTGACTGATTGCTTCTTATAGCAACATTTGGCTTCATTCAGTTTCACATTGTGCTCTTTTAACCGAGCCATTACTTGTCTCAAGTTTTCGTCGTGTTCTTCCTCTGTTCTACCAAAAACCAGCACATCGTTGAGGTAGCTGACGAAGCCATCACATCCTGCCAAAAATTTACGTTTAGAGTCTCTTGGAATAAATCAGGCGCATTACATAATCCGAAAGGCAGTCTAACACACCTGAATGTACCAAACTCAGTAAAAAGTTTGTAAGGTGTCAGGATTCTTCAGCGAGCTCAATGTGGAAAAAAAGCATTGGAAAGATCAATAGTCGAGAAACCACCGGGCTCCATTTAGCTCTGCTACGATGCTTTCTAGTGTAGGCATGACAAATGGTGTTCTAAATATATATCGATTAGGTCCTCTCAAATCGATTACCAGTCGTATGTTATCTTTCCCCTTCGGAACCACTAGCATGGAGGAGCAAAATGACGTATCCATGCTCTCATTTACGGGTTCAATAATGTCTGTTTCAACCAATTCTAGCAGCCTTTCTCGTACGATCGGTTTTAATGCCAATGGAATGTTCGTAAATATACTCCTACACGGGGTGACTGACTTGTCATAGTGTATTACAGCAGGAGGAATATTGAATTTCGGGAATGCTCCTCCACTTTTTACAGCTCTGATTCCAAGCCTTTGGAGGTTAAATTCGAAATAACTGACTGAGTAACATGAGGTGACTTTCAGGCCTAATAGAAGCAAAGAATATCGGATAGCAGTAGACCTACCAAGCAAGGAATAGCTTTCAGAGACTATGTAAAATTTTTCCAGTAAAACTGGTCTGTCATCCGATATATATAAAGGCGCCTCAAATGTACCTAGTACTTTGATCTCATCTGAACATGCGTAGGGCTTCAGTGAACGATCGGATTGTTCATTGAAATTATATATTTCCCGTCTATATTTTTCGTTCTCGTTAAGCTCCCTGAATTTTTCTTCAGAGAGGGTATTGACTTGAGCCCCGGAGTCTATGAGAAACTCACAAGGCATGCCTGCTACCGTCACTTTAATCATCCCTTGATCTTCCATGGACAATGCTGCAACCAGCTCAAATATATCAGATGGACGTACCTGCGCAAAATGAAATTCAAGAATAAACAGTTTCGTTCTTAATTTATTTGTCAATCAGTTCCATTTCAACACAGCTTGAACATATTTTTGTTCACGAGAAGAACATTATTGTTGTTTACAACGAAAAGTTTACATTCAAACAAGCCAAAAACAAAACAATGTATACATTCATTGCAAAAAAAAATCACTTCATAAAACTTAAAAAATCATCACTTCTGATTTTTTTTTATAATTCTGTAGATGCACTTACTTCTTTTTCTTCGGTGGTCTCTATTTTTGGAGCCTCGATGGCAGCCATTCGCTTTGAGTTCTGTTCTGTTTCCATGGTATCTGAGTTCGAAATTCTTTTACGTGACGACGAACTTGCTGGGAACCGCCAGAAACATGCTCTCGCAATGTGCCCAAGTTGTCCACAGACTCGGCACACCTTATCTGCAGCGTCGCAATCCACTGGCAAGTGATACACACTATTGCAGCGCCAGCATCAGTCTGTGCGAGATGAAACGAAGTTCCTATCACGAGAAACATTGAAACTTCCGCTGGATTCGCGGCGTCCATATCAGGTATCAGAACGTCGGCTCAGGAGGCACGTTCCCCTCAATTTGGGAGATTTGTGCCATCGCCTTCACTGGCCTTTCTCATCATTTACCTGACGGAAAAGGAAGTGAAAAGGGGAAAGGAAGAGGAAGTGAAGTTGGAAAGGAGAATGGAACCATTTATAGGAAAGCCAATTATGTAGACTTACACGCATTCAGCTAGGGACTAAAGAGAGGTGTCATCAAAACACAGAGGACGTCACAATGGACGAACGTCAAAGATGAAACACAGAGTGCACTGTGAAAAACGCCTAATGCGAATCCATATAGGTGACAATCACAAAGTACAATGTAAAAATCGCATAATGCGAATCCTTATAGGTGGCAATTTGTTGAAAACTAAGTAAAACACATATTCATAACCCCATTCTTATTGAACCTCACGTTGAGATTGAACAAGAGTAGCCGAACCCGAACGTCAAGAACGAAGCACGGAGTACACTGTGAAAAACGCATTATGCGAATCCATAAAGGTAACATACACAAAGTACATTCTAAAAAAAAAATGCATAATGCGAATCCATATAGGTGACAATTTGTTGAAAACTAAGTAAAACACATATTCATAACCCCACCTTTATTCAACCTCAAGTTGAGATTAAACAAAAGTAGCTGAAGCCAAACATCAAAGACGAAACACAGATTACACTTTGAAAACGTATAATACGAATCCATATAGGTGACAAACACAAAGTACATTGTAAAAAAACGCATAATGCAAATCCATATAGGTGAAAATTTGTTGAAAAACTAAGTAAAAAACATTCATAATCCCACCCTTATTCAACCTCAAGTTGAGATTAAACAAGAGTAGCTGAAGCCGAACGTCAAAGACGAAACACAGAGTACACTGTGAAAAGCGCATAATGCGAATCCATATAGGTGACAAACACAAAGTACATTGTAAAAAAATGCATCATGCGAATCCATATAGGTGGAAGTTTGTTGAAAAAACTAAGTAAAACACATATTCATAACCCCACACTCACGTTGAGATTGAACAAGAGTAGCCAAAGCCAAACGTCAAAGACGAGACACAGAGTACACTGTGAAAAACGCATAATGCGAATCCATATAGGTGACAATTTGTTGAAAACTAAGTAAAACACATATTCATAACCCCACTCTTATTTAACCTCACGTTGAGATTGAACAAGAGTAGCCGAAGCCAAACGTCAAGGACGAGACACAGAGTACACTGTGAAAAAAAAAACGCATAATGCGAATCCATATAGGTATCATACACAAAGCACATTGTAAAAAAAAACGCATAATGCGAATCCATATAGGTAACATACACAAAGCACATTGTTAAAAACGCATAATGCGAATCCATATAGGTGACAATTGGTTGCAAACTAATTAAAACACATATTCATAACCCTACTCTTATTTAACCTCACGATGAGGTTGAATAAGAGTAGCCGATTATCTCGGAGAAGTAAAAAGTCAACTACGCCATATCTCCGGTTAGCGCAGCGAGGGCTAAAATACTGTGAAGGGGGCCCTGGTGCTTCACAGGCTCCGTTTGCGGTTAGGTTCTTATTAGACCCCCCTAACCATTCATTCGTAGGCACGGTAAGCATAAAGCCGCATCTTAGCCAGATAACCAGCTGCCGACACCACACGGCTATCTAGGCTGTTCGTGGAGAGAAGTTGACATTGACTTTACGTCAACTCTCAATGTGGCCGAACAGCCGAACAATAGCTTTGATTTGTACGGAATCTTGACGAACGCCCAGAACCAACCAACGAACGATGATTGCCATTTCTGGCTGGAAAAGCGTGCTGAAACTGTTTTTGCTGAAATCCTGAGCTGCGAGGGAAGTCGGCTCGAACCGGAGCTAGCGACAAGGGCTCTGATTTCCTCTGCTTCTTCATAAAGAACTCCTCGTTCAAGCGAATAGCCTCTAGTTCCCGAATTTTGTCGACGAGGTCCGTGAACGTTGCTTTTCGGCTTAGCATTTTGAGAGCTATTGCGCGAACCTCTTTGTTCAACGCATGTTCTGCTATGGTGCTAACTATGTGCTCGAATTCTTTTCCGTCCTCATAATCACACAGTCTAGCGATCGCGCCTACTCGGCTAATGTATGACAGATCTGACTCCCCCGGGTTTTGATCCATCACCGCTAGTTTTCGTCTTTGTAGTAATACATCGGATCCGGACCCGAAATATGATTTAAGCCGGTGTAAGGCGTTCGAGAATGGAAACTCGACTGCATCAGGCGCATGAGGGTCAGTTTTCGTATTTTTGTAAATCTCGAGAAGGGGTTGGCTTTTTTATCTTAAAGATAGTAAACATTGTCGGCTCGTCATGGATCCCGAGGAGTTCCATAGAATTCACGAGAAGATCCCGCCACGTTTCGTATGAGTGACGTTGTATGCCCTCTCCTTCCGCAGTCGGTTTACATTCTGGTACGATTAAAGACGAAATAGAAAGTTGTTGTACACTTGACAACAATTTTGATTCCTCCTTATTAACGGGCAACTCGGCTGGCTTTTCGTTTGTCGATTGAACTTTCTCTTCCTCTTGGACAACACCGTCAACGTTTTGCTCGTCATCTGCCTCCAGTAACACAGTCTCGGTGCGCGAGTTGCGCAGTAGTTCATTCTCTTCTCGCAACTGTTTGACTTCATCAAGCAATGAAGCAATACGACCCTTCGCTAGTTTCAGTTCGCTTTTCAGTTCCCGTCTTTTTGGCCGACGAAATATTATAGTGTTCGGTGACTCACTATAGGAAAATGGGAATAATACACAAAAACATATCAATATACTGATATGCAAATAACTTTTGCTTTACAACGATTATGTCCAGAGAATTGCGACTGAGTTTATCTACGTTACTTCCATTCGTGAACCTTGCCGTACGTTAGGTAACCTTGGAAATGTTTCAGCAATCGTTTCTTTACTAGAGGTTACCCCTAAGAACTTCAAGGCCTATCGCCAATCTATCACACAGAGAAAAAATCTCACTGTTGAAAATAATTATCTTTTGACGAAAATTCTTTTATCAATCAACAATCATATTGTCAAGACCTATCGCTTGACGGATTGTTCCATCATCAGGAAATCTTTTTAATTTACGATTAACAATCAACCACTTCAATATCAAATCGCTTGACAGATTCTCAGTCCAATCTCTGAGGTTGTCAGGACCTATCGCTTGACAGATTAATCAGGCCAATCGCTAGAGTTTGTCAAGACCTATTACAATCTACGATAACCAATCAACCATTCCGTTATTATTGCTTGTCTCTGGACACATCAAGCATTAAACAATTCTTCAAAACTCCATCGCTTAACTACAATAGAATTTTGTTATTAAAAATACATACCTTCGTCGGGAGCTGCTATCCTCCACCACGCCATTGTCGTAGTTCATCATGGTTCGACGCCAACGAGTTTATTAAATAACTCGGACTGAACCGTTGCTGCTGAGAATAGTGAGGCCACTCGCTCACGCCGATGTATCGGTTTGGTGGTGGCCGATTGATGTTCGATGGCCGCTAACAGTTGGGGTGATGATGGCACTAGTTGAAGCCACACGATCGACACGGCGCCTGTCGATCACTCGGCACCGAGACCTTTCACTCGGTTCGACGATGACGACGACGAACGACGGTAACCGGTTAACGGTTATTTTCCGCAACCGCTGAACAGCAGGGATGGGTGGGACGCCTGTTGATGTATGCGCACAGCATAGACCGAATATGACGCACTGATCAATTGGTGCCGAGGCCTATCGCTCAGCTCGTTGACGATCAGTTCCGAGACCAAACGCTCGATTCGATGCTGCCGATGTGCTTCCTCCAAATGTCGCCAACAGAATGACTGTCTTCCCGAACTGGGCCTCTTTATAATCGACAATGACGCAACGAACGAACAATGTGAAGAAGAATAACGAGAGAAAACCAAGCGATCGCCACCTGCTAACTCTAAAGCAAGGGAAAGGGGTGGTGTATGCGTGCGAAAAGGGTTTGATAATGTTTAGAGCGTTCAAAGCGCGTGGGCAACGTTTCGGTAATTCGTATTTTATGGCTAAGTAATGACACTTTTAGAATAGTTTATTTTATATTTATTTACAATAATTTGATCTCTTTACTACAAGTACCAGCCGTCGGCATAAGGGGCCGAAAATCCCTGGCAGCTGGTCAGTAGGGCAAAAAGGAAGTCGTACGCATCTCGACCCGGAAAGAAAGCTAAGGACAGAGGCGAGGCCTTGTTAGTGAAAACTGATAAGGAAAAGCACGCCGAAGTCCTTGAATCGATGCGGGCGGCCGAAAAGCTTTCGGCGCTGGGTCAGGACGTGTGAAGCGTCAGACGCACCAAGACCGGTCAAATGATCTTGGTTCTGAAACGCGGAGCGCAGGCTAGTGGGACTGACTACAGGAAGCTGGCCCAAGAGGTTTTGTGATGACGGCGGCGCCGAAGTGAGGTCGTTGGGGACGGAAATGACCCTCCAGTGCAAGCAACTGGACGAGGTCACGAACGCGGACGACGTCGTCTCCGCCGTCAGAGACCAGTGCGGTACAGAGGTCGAGAAGACTTCTCTACGGCTAAGGCGGTCTTTTTGGTACGCAGGTAGCCTACCTTAGGTTACCGGTTGCGGAAGCCAAAAAGGTAATGGAGCGATGGATGTTGAAGATCGGCTGGCCAGTATGCCCATAGTGAGCAAACTCCAGCAACCTTCAGTGAACAGGTGCTATCGGTATTTAGAGCCGTGGCACAAGTCCTACAACTGTAAGAGCCCAGACCGTAGCAACCTGTGTCATCGTTTTGGTGATGAAGGGCACAAGCCACAGGAATTCAATAAGGCTCCAAAGTGCCTCATCTGCGCCAGCAAAAAGCAAGCCTGTTACCACGTTATGGGTGGATCTTCGTGTCCCATCGGAGAGACAAACAAGAATAAGCCGTGCAAGTAACACAGCTGAATCTTAACCAGCTGCTGTGGCAGTCGGTCTCGGAAGTCGGAATCGAGGACCACGATGTCGTCCTCCTGTCCGACCCGTACAACTGTCGATAACGGCAATTGGGTCCTAAAGCCCTACATCGTTTATGGTTGCAAACGATAGTGCATCGGTCAGGCTTACATATTAACTGTCAAAGGTTGAGTCAAATGCCCAGCGGTGTTTTCCAAGTTCGATTGAATCACATTATTCGTCAAGCAAGACCGAAAATGTCGAGGAAGCATTTTCCGTTTATTTTTAAATTTCGAATTAAACAATGATTCTTTCGAGTTTTGAGTCGGAAGAAAAACTGACGTATTCAGGATGATTAACTTCATCGTTTCCTGAAAGAAAATCAAATATCGATTCTTCATTTAAGGACCCAATTGGGTGGCGGACGGGTCTAGGATGGCGGCTATTTGCACGACGGGGCGGTACCCGATCCAAGAGATGGTACATTCCTCTGGTAAGGCTGTCGTGATAGCCAAGATCAATGCTGTGTTCTATTGTAAGGACTGTTCAGTTTATTGAGAGGACACTTTTACATGACTATATAAAACAGACATTTTTTTTTGAGTTTGCTTTATCGTATATTATATTACACTGTCAATCAATTGTAATTTTTGAAAAGAGATGAAACAGTTTAAATCCAACAAAATGGCGCCTTTTGTCAAAGCTTCACGAATTTCGAGTAAACATAGTTTTCCAACAGATTTTTTTTATAAACAACATTTTGTAAAAAAAAAAATGTAAATCGGTATGTCAACAAAATCATCAAAAAGATCGGAAAGAAACACACTGTCAATGATTTGTCGATATCCAGAAACAGTAGAGCCTGTGACAGCCCGAAAACGGAATATAAACGGTTGGATCTGTTGAAAATCCAATAAATTGATATTGTTATGAATATCGCAAATTTCTGAATAAAAATTGTTTCGTTGATAACTGGATTTCATTTCTAGAAGGGCAGATATATAATCAACGAAAATAAAACAGATTTCTCAAATGATTTATGGTTTAAAAAACATCGACAATACAAAGTGTCCTCTTTATAAACTGAACAGTCCTTAGTAGCTATGCCACACCAAGCTGGACAATAGAACAGTTCAACCTATCGATCATCTGATAGGCTATCGTCCGACCTAGTGAATTGTAAGCCGGTCGTCATGGCGGGAGATTTTAACGCTTGGGCTACAAGAATCAAAGGGTCAAGCGTCACTAGAGGCACTAGCGAAGCTCGACGCAGTGCTAGTCAATGATGATTCCGCTAGCAAGTTCAGAAGGAACGGGGTCGCGTCATGGTTTGACTAACGTTTTTCAGTCCTGGTTTGGCACCATACTTGAACTGGAGGGTGGATGAGGGTTATATCCATAGCGATCATCTAGCAATTCGCTTTTTTTAAGATCAAATATGGCGTGTAACATCCGAGGTCCAGGGACCTGACAGGGTCCGTGAGTGGTGGACCAATCACTTCGACAGCGAAGTTTTCAGCGCGGCCCTGGGACTGCAAGCCAACACTGAAGGTCTAAGCGGGGATGCGTTAGTAGCTGTCCAATCACGCGTGTGTGACGCCACCATGCCGAGAAATGGCTGATGCCCGGTATACTGGTGAAGTCCCGAGATTGCGGCCCTTCGATCAAGGCTAGACGAAGGATGCAACGTGCCCGCGCCGAGGATGAAAGCGCGGATCTCCGTGAAGTGTTTCGAGCTGCGAAACTGGCCTTTAACAAGTCCATCGAGAGAGCATGTTTCGACAGCCTACAGGATTGTGATGGATAGGTTGGCGAGGATTATCGAGGTACTCTTCCCGTCCCGAGCCACAAGTCCCTCTGGCCTCCTACACCGCAAGGCAATATGGGTGCGGCCGAAATTGTGGCTCCGGTGACGAACGAAGAGTTACAGAGGCAGAGATGCCTAAATGAGTGTACACACTTAACTCATTTCACCGTATTCGGTAAATTTTACCGAAATCTCAACAGCAGAACTGTTCGGTAATTTATTTTACAGATTTTTTGTAATTTTTTCCATTGCTCAACTGTCAAAATCACCGAAAATCAGTTAAATTATTTACCGAACAGTTCTGCTGTTGAGATTTCGGTAAAATTTTACCGAATTCGGCGATTTATTTTAAGTGTGTAGATTCCCCCGAAAAATGGAAATGGCAGAACATGGTGTTGTTACCGAAGGCCGGGAAGCCACCGGGCGACCCATCGGCGCATAGACCAATCTGTCTTATAGACACGACGGGCAAGTTGCTAGAGCGGATCGTCCTCAACAGGCTGACTCAGAGAAAAAGAACGGGCTGTCAAGCTATCAGTTCGGTTTTCGCAAGGGTCGTCAGTCGTCCACGTTGGACGCTATTATTGTGATTCTCGAGATATTATAGCATTTTGCTCAATCACCTCTGCCTCGCTTAGTTGTGCGGCGCTAAGGTATTTTGTCATATTGTGGCACTTACTCAAATAAAGTGTAGAATATTGCATCACAAATTAAACACAATTGCTCTACTAAGATCCACTTAAACAATATACTGAACGCAACGCAGGCGATAGAAAAACAAAAAAAACTACTAAACTCGGTGGTGAAGACCGCCGAGATAGCGATCCAATAGAAAAAGCGAGGTAATCGATACTGTGACACTTGATGCGAAGAACGCATTCAACAGCGCAAGCTGGGTGCCATGATGCTCTCGGTACACCGGCTTAGCCTGCCGGTGTGCCTGTACCGGATTTTGGAGAGCTTTTTCCAGAATCATGTACTATTATACGACACCGATGCCAGTCAGAGAAGCGTCACTAGGTTCAATACTGGGCCCGGTATTATGGAACCTTATGTAAGATGAGGTCTACAGGGAGTCAATTCCCGAGGTAGAACTGACCGCAGCACACGCGATCAGCACGGTGGCGGATAGAAAGAGCGCTAAAGGTCTGGAGCTTGCTCAACATATGACGGAGGTGGTTATCGTCAACAACCGCAAGTCGGTTCAACATGCAGTGATTCATGTGGGTGAAGTCGCGATCGCATCAAAGCGGAGTTTGAAGCTCCTTGGGGTCGTTATTGACGACAAGCTGACCTTCGGCAGCCATGTCGACTATGCGTACAAGAGGGCTTCGACACCTTAACTAAGCGATGATGGGAATAATTGACTACAGCATGTATAGTTGTGAATGCGTTTGATCCGATTTTATCTTCGACCCTCTAGCGAGTCGACTGAGTAGCAGAGTGTAAAATAATCGAAAATTTTTAGTGAAGTCCATTTTTCTTCAATTGTCAGTTCACTTCCGACACATTCATAGTCGGCTCTGGACAGTCAATATTCAATTGAATATTAGTCATTGAATATTTATGCACACTTTACAAAATGATGAATTATCTGAAATCTGAACGCGTTTCAAATGAGTAAAGTGATTTATCATACAGGACTGAATCCGATTTTCATCTGCGAGGCACTTTCAGCGGTAATTATCAACATAAACAATGATAATTTAGTTTTTTCCTGCACATAGTAAACACATTCAGTGACAGTCGAATGAATGAGTTCGTGGAGTAGTCGTCTGACTATGTCATTCTATGTTTTGAATATTCATGCGATGTTTGTCAAAATTCGGACCGAAGTTGCTTCATGAAGATGAATATTTTAAGCTCTGCTGAGTAGTAGTAGTAGTAAAATTTTTCTTTATTTAAAACATTTTTTGTTCTACAATCATTTTTAACATGTACAGTGATCGGCCGGCTTGGCCCTCCAACTTCAATTATTGTTATTATTATTATTATTATGTTTTTACTTAATTTTTAAAATATAATGTATCATGACGGCCTTCAGGAGGCGCTAGTGTGTTTTTGAAAATTTGATAGCCTAACTACTATGTACACTAATATTTACAATAAAAATTTGATAACCTAGATTGGAACTAGCGCCCTTGGTCCGAGTGGTCCGAGTGCAAGCAACGGACCCTAAACTTTTCTTTACACTCACCAAAGCGTTCATGTAAGGTTTTATTCCGGCCAGACGGTGGACCTCGGATGTTCTTGTCCTGGGAGGGGTGTTGAGGATCATCCTCAGGAATTTGTTTTGGACCCGTTGAAGTTTGAGGTGGTGGGTTTTAGCGCAGCTCTCCCAGACCGGCATGCCATATTCGATCACAGGGAGGATGATTTGCTTGTAGACAGCAAGCTTATTTTCAGGGACAATGACGACCGGCGGTTGATCAAAGGGTACAGTAGTTTCAACAAGACGTTACACTTTGTAACAACCTGTTGCCTGAAAATAAGCTTGCTGTTGAAATCAAGCCAAGGTAGTCGGCCTGATTTGCCCATTCCACATTCGTGCCATTGAGGATGATTTTACAGTCTTCAGGCTGATTTAGAGTGGAGGAAAATGATGACCTGGGTCTTCGCCGCGTTGGTACAGATCTTCCAGCTGGTGAGGTACTCTGTCAGAGCATCCACGCCTCGTTGGAGTTTTCCCACTGGCGCTTTGATCACTCTATCGTTGTTGACGATGGAGGTGTCATCTGCGAACAGAGATAGAATGCCGCCTTCTGGAGGTTCTGGCATGTCGGAGGTGAACACATTGAAAAGCAGGGCCCGAGGATACTGCCCTGGGGACGCCTGCGACGATGTTGTGCGCATTGGAACTCGCTCCGCTGATCGAGGACCCGGAATGTCTTTGCCGACAGGTAATTGTTGATGATTTTCACCAGGTAGCTGGGAAGATTGTAGCGTTGTAGTTTGTACACCAGGCCATCATGCCATACATTGTCAAATGCCTTCTCGACATCGAGTAAGGCCATGGCGGATGTTTTCGAGACAAACTTGGTCCGTCTGAGGACGTTGGTAACTCGGGTCAGTTGGTGTACAGTTGACCGACCGCGTCGGAAACCAAACTGTTGCTCAAGCAAGATGTTGAGATTTTCGGCAGACTGAAGTAACCGATGATGAATAGCTTTTTCGAATAGCTTGGATAACCCTGAGAGAAGGCTGATGGATCGATAACTTTTGGGGGAGGAAGGATCCTTCCCAGGCTTCCGGATGGGGATGACTTTCGCTGACTTCCAGGACGATGGGAAGTAGCTGAGCCGGAGACACTGATTAAAGATCAGCGACAGGGGCTCAAAGAACGGAGCACTCATGTGTTTGAGCTCGAGATTCAGGATGCTATCGAAGCCTGGGGCCTTTATGTTTTTCGACGATTTGATATAGGCCGTCAATTTGTCAGCTGAGATCTCCAACTCCTTCGAGAACTCCTTCGAATGGATGTTGTTAGCATGCTCGTTGGCGGCTGCTTTGTGTGGACTGACGATGTTCTGCCCAATATTGTGTGAGCTGACGAAGTGACGAAGTGCAGGCGTTCTCAAGCGATCCTTAGAGCCATTATTGTCTGGTGGGATCAAAGGTAGAATGGGCCGAGGCTTGGATTTTAGTATTTTGGTAATTTTCCAGAACGGCTTAGCATAATCTGGGAGAGTGCGGATCTTATTCGAGAAATCGTTATTTTTGAGGTCCACCATTCTGGCCTTGATAATTTTTGTGATTCGATTGCAGCGTGCCTTAAGCTCAGGCAGTCCAGTACGCTGAAACTGCCTGCGAGTGACATTCCGCAATCGAATCAAATCTTTGGTGAGTGTATCGATGTTTAAGGAGTTGCTTACCTGCCGAGCCGTCGGGACATGCTGCTCTCTGGCCACCGAGATTGCCTCTTCGATGGTGCACAGCTGGCGGTCGATACTTTCCGGCGTCTCCGGACGCACCTCGTAATCGATGGTGTTGTCGACGCACTGCTGGAACCGCTGCCAGTTCACTCGATGGTAGTTTCGCCGGAACTGCTGATGCCGATTGACCGAGGAGCCCACTTCCGCCACCACCGGATAGTGATCCGAACTGAGCTCCTGGTATACAATCGGCTGCGAGACGTGGTCACTCAGGTTTGTTATGTAGAGGTCGAGCGTTGCGTGGGCACCGGACCGACTCAGCCGAGTGGGGAATCCGGGCTCAAGATCGTGTAGTGACCTTCCTCCATGTCGTTGCTCCAGATGGTGCCGTTTCGATTGCCGCGACTGTTGCCCCAGGCTTGATGTTTGGCATTCAAGTCGCCGGCAATGATATACTGGCCTTGCCTCCGCGTCAGCTTGACGATGTCCCTCCGAAGGGCAGCCGATGATCCATCGCCGGCTTTGGCTTGCGTTGGACAGTACGCCGCGATGAGCGCGATTGTGCCGACCGAAGTGGTGATTTCGACACCGATGGCCTCGATGACACTGAGCTGGAAGCTTGGAAGCAGACGACAGTTGATGTTGTAGCGAAGAGCGATGGCCAAAAACCCTCCCCTAATCGGCCGGTCGAGACGAACGATGCAGAAGACAAGGATGTTGATGTTCACCTCCGGTTTTAGGTTCGGTGATGAACGCAACGTCTATTTCCTTCTCCTCAAGGAAATTCTTCAGCTCAATTATTTTGCTCTTGAGCGAGCAAGCGTTCCAGTTGACCAGGCCCACCCTAGCAGCCATTTTCGATGATGAACATGCCAAGAGTGAAGACCTGATCGAAGCGGGTTTTGCAGCCGCGCAGCCGAGTGGCGAGCTGCGCGAAGATCGGCATCAGTTGCTCCGGAGTGTACAGCGGAGCAGATTTTTCCGGTGGGACGGCTTCGTTCTCCGACTGCCGATGGAACCCAGGAGGAGGGAGCGGGGGCCATTCGCTGGTGGATGGTGCCGACGATGTTGGAGCTTAAACCGATGCAGCTGCCGCTGCCAGTCGCTTGTGCGGCTGTAGCGGTGGGAGTATTGGAATCACACGACGGGGAGCCGGGATGGCTGGAAAGTTCACCTTGTTGATTACAGGAACACGGTTCTTCTTCGGCATGGTCCTGGTGAAAGCCTTCTTCCGGATTTCCAGGAACTCGGCTCGCTTTGGGCAGCCCTTTGTGGTGGCCCGATGTTTATCGCCACAGTTGGCGCACTTGGGATCGGCCACCTCCATTTTGACGCACTCGTCAGTTGAATGGGGCTCGCCACACTTGTTGCAGCGCGGCTTCATGCGGCAGTTCCTGGTGCGGTGCCCGAAATTGAAGCAGTTGGTACATTGCGTGACATCGCGGTGCACTGGCCGATATCGCTCCCAGTCAACGACGGTGTAATTTATAACGCCGATCAGCTTCAGGTCCTTCCAGGTAGTGGAGCCATGCTCCAGATGGATCAAGTAAAGCTGGTCGCGATATCTCCTCGCCTTGTCGTGACGAGCGATCTTGTGCACGGCTACTGGCTTCAGTCCGCAACTTTCAAGCTCTGCTTGGAGCTCTTCCTCCTTCATGTCGTGAAATCCTCGCAGCAAAGCCTTGAGCGGCTTCGTGCCGGGGTGGTCATGAGTGTAGTACTCATACTTGTGGACCTCGAAGAACTCCACGACGGATTGATGATGGTCCCTGTTGGCCGGCATCACTTTCACGCCCTCGCTGCAGAGCCGAAAAGTACATTTCAGCCCCTTAACGATCAGCTGGCGAATTTTTGGGCGTCAATCCGGCGGATCGCCCTTCACAAACACGGGCGGGCACTTCTCCTTCCGCTCCGGTTGCACCTGCGGCAGCTGCGATTGCTGCTTCTTCCTCTTTTTCGGCGGATTGCCGGCGTCATCAAGCGGCAACGGCGAGAACACGTTGCTCTGCAAAAGCTGCTTGGAGGGGTTACCCGCGCCTCCAAGAGCAGTGCGCTTAGGCACTTTTCCAGCGACCGAATCGGCCACCGAGTCTCCCATGACGGGTCCGGGAGAAAATAACGCCAACGCGACGAAGCAAAAACGTAAACAGCGAACGAACGAGAAAAAACACTTGGAAAAATGCGCGAGCAAAAACACGTCCGTACGTGCTGCTGTCTCGAACTGGAATGCGAGTCGACTGAACTAAAAAATGGATTATTAACCTCAAAATTCACGAAAAGCAAGATTTCTGCGGCAACGAGATTATAAATCCACGATTTTCGCGACAACATTAAAAGGAATCGCGAATTTCGCGACTGGAAGGGTAATTCCGCGACTATTGTAACAGCCCTGCTCTTGGGTAGATTAAAAAATAGAATTGTTATGGATTATTGCCAAGTAACCTATTAAGTTTCTTTAAAAGTACGTTTTTCGCTTATTCAGCACAGTCAAAAAAATATACTTGAGGGGATTAGAAGCAAAGGGGTGTAAGTGACATTTAGGCCAAATTTGAGATGATTACTGCAAAAAATGAGATAATTATGGTCTCCGCCCTCCTTATCTACCCCTGGCGACCGATTAAGGCCACTTCGTCTGGCAAAGGGATCCACCTTGTTGTCGGACGCTTCACCTGTTTCACTTGATTTTTTAAGTGATAAGACTTCATAGCGATTTGTGTAATTCAAATGGGAGGTATCGACAATTCTCACTTCATTCGAAACGTCTCACCTCATGCGAGACACAGAATAAGCAGAATTTGGTCCCCCCACTAAAGTACTCGCCTTTGTGATCCCATGGTTATCTATGCTTACCGAGGTAGCAGCTAGGCTATTCGACTCTTGACATTTGCATGTTCAGAGCCAGATCAGCGCTAGTAAGGAATTATCATCTGAGCCTACTCCCACTCAGTTTGAAAAACTGGGTGGCAGGATTGGACGGCTTGCTATAAGGCCTGTTACCGTTTTATGGGACGGAAGACAGCCTAGCCATTAGTCCACTCGCCGTTTCAGATCGCCACCCGGCTCAACTAAAAGAATAGGATGTCTCGACTGCCAGCCGTGGCATCTAAAATATAGCAGCAAATATTTCAGAGCTCCCGGGGTGGGACGTCATATTGTCAGCTTCAGTATCGAACCGAGCCTGACAATGTGACCAATATAACGGGCAAAGAGTGGATCAGATCTGGCATCACAATTGTGATTATTGCGCGTCCGAATAATGTGATAATTGTCGAAACCTTCCATTCAACGATCATTTCAGGTGAGAAAATTTGTTATCAACAATTATCGAGTCACCCGAAACTTATGCTCCTGTCTCGTATGCGCCGAGACGTTTCGAATGAAATGAAAGTTGTCGATAACTCCCGTCGTTGTGAGATCGAAAAGTCATTTTTAAGACGCAGAATAAGCACATCCGAACCAACACAAATGTAATTTATGCTAATGAGAAATAAAACAAATTCGGAAGTCAACTAGTCATGTTTCCTACCAGATCAACAGTCTCACGCACGAAGAATGTCGCAGTATAATGACATTTTCCGCAACGGAACGTTAATATTAAAACACTTTGTGTAATTATTGCTTTACAAAACTCCAAACGTACATTGGATTTGATTCACTGCTGCAGACTAAATTTAATATCGTTTGGGGCTAAAGGCGTTCGGTGGAAAGAAGTACTGCTTTCATTTATATATATACGATGTAATCAATTTTCATTTGATAGCTTCTCACTATAAGAGCAAATACGTAGTAGGAAACAATGTGCATGACGACAGATAAACTAAAAACGAACTTAGAGATTTATTTATGGAAAACAAAACACCAGTACCAAAGATTCAATCCTTCCAGAATTGATCAATTTTTCCCTACAGCAATTGTTTTCTCATCTTTCGAATATCACTTATTAACTGTTCACTGTTCTTCATCTGCTTTTGCTTCTTCTTCTAATCTACATTTCCATTCCTAACATTTTTTTCACACTGTTTGATTAATGATTTGATCATCAACTTTCAGTACAACTTTTCCGAGAATGTTCTGTTCAATCGCCCAATGTTGGTTCCCTTTTGTTTTCCACTGTTTAACAGAATTGAGTAGCGTTCGCTGAATACCTGGGAAATTCTAAATCTAAAATCAGAGCTCTATCTCGTTCCCGCGCACTCCGGCCGCCAGCAATGGAATCATAATGACACGTCAGAGCGGATATACTGGTGGTTGTTGGAAGCAAATCTCAACTCGAACATGAAGGATCTGTCAATGGTCCATTTCCCCCCGCTATTGGTAGTGATTATGTTGGCGCCTCGTCGAGCCGTGGAGAAACTGATGGGCATTGCTATTATGGTAGGAGTAGTAATGATTCGACAACGATGACGATGTCTGATGGTGTGCCGGAGATGAGGATGCCGACGACGATCCCGGGGACGGACAGGCCGACGAGTAACGGTGCTACCTGTACGAACGGCGCTGCCGGTCCTGCCACGTGGCAAACTTCCGATTCGCCGACTGTAGGAGCTGATTTAAATGCTGCGTCAGTGACGCGCCCAATGGCAACAGTTCCCTCATGGCACGGTCCTGTGGAAGGCGAGATGTTTTAGTTTCTATAACATCTCCCAAGAAGTACAAACACTCACCTCAAACGGCTTTAGTTTGGCCATCGAAAAACGCTGCAGCGTTTCGTGCATTCGAACGGCTTGCGCCTCCAGCTGCGGCGTCGTTGGCGGAAAGCACTTCCAAAAGTGCTTCAACAGTTCCAGCAGTGCCAAGTAGAGGTTGCGGATCTCCTTCTCGATGTCGGGAGGCACTAGTTCTGTAATATTTGGATATGATTAGGTTGAACAATATAAATTGTTAAGCGTAATTCAGATTAATTGGAAATGTCTTCATAGTGATTTGTCTTGTGAGTACGAATCGTGACCAGAAAGGAGGTCAGCCCGCGTGGAAGTTGAACTTTTCTGTGCCTTGCCCTTGACCAACCGTGATTTGGCTATTTCATCACGATTGAACACTTGATAGCAAGGGGACTATTACAGAGTTGAGAAACGAATAAATCAAACCAATACTTACGAGCTAAGCTCTGCTCCTGGAAGCCCCTCATCAGTGCCCCGCCGGGGCTGAGTTCCCCAAGGGCATTCACAGCTGATTTGGCGCTAACGAGCACCTTGTGCGGCGTCCGGTTGTTCCACGATCCGGTCGACTGCAGAATGTACGCATTGACCGAATCCAGATCGTGCAGACCGTGTTCCGATTGAGTATCATGAAAACCACCACTACTGCTAGACGCGGCGACCGCTGCCGTCGACGGAACCGGTCCGTGTAGATAGCGTTCGATTTTTGTAAGGCTCAATTGTTTGGGTTGTTTGCTGGGATCGATGTCGTCCTCTAAATCGTCGTAGTGAATTTTCTCCAAAATGCGGGCACGTTTAATTGTTGGTTCTACAAAAGGTTCTTCTGGGCCATGATAGGTCCCGTTGGTGTCACCGTTGGTAATGTGATTGTTCTCGTGTGCTCTTTTATCCTTCTTGCTGAATCCATTGACCAAATTGTTATTGTTATTCAAGGCTCCTTTGGATTTTTCTTTAAGGCCATTGATTTCCCCATTGACCGGTGGATTCACTCCGGGGGTAGCGTTCAGGATCGATCCGATACCTCGGTTGAGCGTCTTCACGTCAGTACACGTTTTCAACACCATGAAAGAATGCTGATTGAACCGTTTGATCATGCTCTGGTGGACAATGTTGCCACTATTCACAGTCTGCTTGCTGCTGGAGGCGGCACTACTGCAAAAACCCTCCTCCAGGGTGTTGTCCTCGAAAGACCGAATGTCCAACAGAGGATCGCCGAGATTCTCCTGTACCGCCAGCTTCAACTGCTGATCGTCAATCTTGCCGCACTCGGTGAAGATGTCTTTGGTACCGGCTGCGATACGATCCCGGTGGAAGTAATGCGATTGGAAAAATTTAGTCCAAAACTCCGATTCCGTTAACTTTGCCGGCACGTACTCGGTGTGTTTCCGTTTGACAGCCGGGTACGTTTTAAAGATGCATTCAATTATGTCCGAGGTGAGATTATATCTCAGCCCGTTGCAGCCGTCCGTCTGTGGTTTAATATCCGCCAGGAATGCTCCCGAAACCCCGATATCCTGTTTGCCACTCTGTTCCTTGGTCAAGTACTGCTTCGCATGAGACGCCCAGAACTCCTCACTGGGCATCACCTGCGTAATGACCAGATCCTTGTAGAGCTGAAGCAGTTGCGGATTCTCCGTCAGGAGCCGGTTCTTTTCCTCCAGCTCTTTGTCGATCTTACGCTTGAAGTTGGGCAACAGCTGCTGCAGCAGTTCCTTCACCTTGTCTCGATCGGCCATCTGCGTAGAGGGACCCATCCGATTCACGAAGTGGAACGTCGAACTGTTTCCGTCGTGCAGAACCACTTGCAGTTGAATTTTCGGTTTTCCCTCCGGGGAGATTTTTTGCACTGCGAATAGAGTGAGTTGTGAATATAAAGGCAATATGATTAAATTGAATAAAGGGTACATTGACCCAATACTTACTTTTGATATCCTGGAATCGATGGGACACGGCCACCGTGTCACGGTGCTCCGCCATCCAGGCGATGCGTTCGTTCATCACGTAGAGCGTACCGTCGCCCTTCTTGTAACGAACTTCGCCCATCTGCAGGAGTACGTCCTCCCGAGTGGTGGTCATTTCGATGCGGTGGAGATTTCACCCGCTTGATACTTATAATAATCAGCAAACTGGAAACTGTAACACTGTAATGGTGGGTTTGTTCCGGTTCCGGAGCGGAATGCCAATGAACACGGCAGCGCTCTTTCGAGGCAACTCCCTGCAGAAGCTCCCGCACGCTTGGCGTGATTTTTTCCTCGAATTCTTACGATGCTCCGATGACTTGATATCTGGGGTAGAATATTCGATTAGAATCTTACGTAGAATATGGAAAATAACGGGGAAATTTCGAATAATTCAGCGGAATATGCACAGCAGAAAAATGAAAACACTAGCGGAGGGCTGTTCAAGTCGTTGAGAAACCATAAAGTTCGGCGTAGATATGTTATAAGGGCGAAAGTCGCAACCATAAACACTGATTACTTTAACTATTTTCGAGATATTTCAAGCAAATCAACAATCATTTTCTCATTCCATTCGATAAAAAACGTAAAAATCTTCCTTTTCACGGAAGAAGACGGCAGTTTACTGAAAACGGTCCGAATTTTTGAGAAATTTACGGAAAAAATCAATGCTTATATTTGCGATTTTCGCCCTAATGAAACACTAATATTGAGATGAGAATAAAATAACAAAGAACTGTCAAAATCCGACATCCAAACGAGACGTCATCGATGAAAATCACACACACTGCATACTGAGTGACAAAGTAAATAAAAATGGTCAAAATAAATAAATTTCATGAACATTAATGTTTTTTGATTCGTTTGTTTATTTGAATGAAATTTTCTGCGCTTTAACCGTTATTTAGGCTGTAAACCATTCCACTGATTCGTTTAACTTTTAGTTAAAATTTGATAGTTCGATGGTTATTTTCCTACCGTGGTTAAAATTTTACCCCGAAGCCGACCCATTTGAGTTTTGACAGATTGATAGTTATTTGGAACAAAACGGATTTGGCGCCAATTTTCTCGCGAACAAAGTTTAACTATCGAACTGTCAAATCTAACCATGCTCAGGAGCAGGGTTATTTTTAACCACAGAGAAATAACCATCGGACTGTCAAATTTTACCTAAAAGTTAAACGAATCGGTGAAATGGTTCACAGCCTTAGTAGTTGGTGAAAATTTTCCTGAAAACCATTACACTTAATAAACTATATACTAACTGGGTTATCGTTTAAAAAGAAATAAACAATAACAATTACAATTACAACTACATGATTTACGTGAATAACATGTCACTGGATTATACACGGTTGTTTGCGAAAACCCATTAATGGGTGAAAAAAAAACCATTTTCGCTAGAAGTGCCTCTCCCCATTTAATGGGTAAATCCAGTTTACTCAATAATGGGTAAAAGGTGTTTCTGTCAAACAATGGGTATTATTTTACCCATCGCGCAGGAGCAGATTTACGATAAAATTAGTAAATAAATAACCATTTTTAAACATGGAGATGGAGCGGTTTTTGTTGTAGTTAAATTAATTTAAAGTAAAAATTATATCCTTAACACATGTATTTTATTTCCTTAATATTTGTCTACGCAACATAATAATTGATAATATTGTTAATTTAGCTGCTTGCCCGCTAGCACTAGATTGTATTGCTCCGAAACCGGATGATGTTGGTGCTGCCCGATTAGGTCATCGATATGATCCTGCCCTCGATCCGGCCTTTCGCATTATGTTTTTTCCTTTATTTCTGTAGAAATTGAATACACAAACAATGTTGAATACAGTAATCAACAGCGTTAGAGAAAAGAACAACGATGACGATGACTTACCTTTTTTCTTCATCGTTAAATTCATCATATCGGTTTTTAAAAGAAAGAAACAAAAGAGAAACCGTAAACCTCCACTCAGCTGATGCCCTGGTATAAAACAAATAAAGATTCAATAATATTCATATGCAATATATATTAATAAGTCGAATACTTACGTTTAATTTCAAAGAGTGTTAAGGGTTCCTGTCTGAATGATTTTTCAATTTTATTTCAACTACTTTTTCACCCATTAATGGGTATAAAAATAAACATTTTCCCTTGATTTTTCACTACATGAGGTTCCCTCCAATGGGTATTTTTTTACCCATTGCGTGATTCAAAAATTCCCCCATTTTATGACAGATAGGAATGCTATTTAAAAATGGGTGTTTTTTCACCCATCAATGGGTTTTCGCAAACAACCGTGTAAGCAAAAGCTCACTCAAATTGTTTGTTTTGTAAGAAACATTCATCAACTGTCAGTAATTTAATGTTGGAAAGTAGGTAATAATTGTTTTCTCAAATCCTGATTATTTATATTTATATGGATATGTAGGAATCAATTGTTTGTAAGGTTTGGATAGAGTACACTGACAAAAATCCAATCATATCCATTATGTGTGGCACACATAAATTTTGACTATAGCATTTCCCACATAACGGCTATGTGAATTCGCATAGCGTAAATGTGGAAACACACATAACTCTTATTAACTAATAATCTTTATGTGGATTTTCCCATAGCGGGTGGTTATTAATGCACACATAAAATTTATTTGTAAATTTCTTTAGATCTTTGCCAATAAAAATGTGTGGATTTTTATTAGTGTAGATAATAAGATAATATATCCAATACCATTTTGAAGCCAATCCATTTGTTACATATACATTTTGTACAATACATTAAAAATGTATTATACCTAGATACCTCTTTCAGCAAGATTTATCGCAAAACAGTTTTTCCGGAAGCTGCTCTAGAGACTAAGTCCCTGTAAACAAGCTCTGTGAGCTGTCAACCTACGTCATCATACACTGGTCTATATGATGGACTCGTCGTTTGGATTGGATACCAACGGCTGCAAAATGGTGGATTGACATCAAGGAAGAAGCACCCAACAGAGCTCTGGTCCCCACAAGTTCCTATCTCACGCTTCCACGGGTCGTTCGATGACAAAAGACCGCCAGCTAAGGGTTGTGTACTTAGCTGGTAGTGCAGCCTGGGCACTGTTGTCCTTCTGACATCTGCTAGAGTGAGAAGGTACGCCTTGAGCGTCTGTTCACCAGGAGGTGCGGCTCAAACAGCGTCTGCCTGGTACTCAGCGGCTGATCAACGAAATGCTGTATCGCGTCAGCTATACCTAAGGTGGCAGCCGATGTAGGTAACGCGACCCCGGTAAGGTAGCTTACTGAAGCCTCTCAAATACCACGAAAAATGGAGATAGAAGAAAAAGAGATTGGAAACCACTAAGAAGCAATTGGTGAATCAAGGACCAGAAATCACGACAGTTTGTGCCTTTTTTGTTAGTGTCGGGTACCCCTCTGAATTGAGATCGGTACCGGGAACCAGAGTAACCAAAAATGAATCCACTGCAGGAAGAAAAAAACAGTATGAAGAAGAACAAGGCAAGATTTTGCGATCACTGATGCGCAGGAAAGAATGGAGTAGAACGGTATGCGGAGGTTTTATGAAACTGTCAATGACGTGTGGAGGCAACAGCGCCATCTCCCGTCATGCGCAACGATGATGGACAAGCTGTGGAGCCGCCTACAACACTAGATAAGGTTATAAAAGCCATTAAAGAGTAGAAAAACAATAAATCTACGGGAAAGGCCCAGCTCCCGGCTAAACTTCTCGACCATGGCAGTGGGCAGCTTTATGAAAGTCTGCACTATGATATGCCAAAAATTGTAAAGAAGAGTTATTGCTTGCCAGCTGGTTCGACGACCTCATTTTCTCCCATCTTTAAAAAAGCGCACAGAATGGGAATGGAGTGCGCCAATTATCGAGGAAATAACCCACGTTTTTAAATCGACATACAAAGTTATATCTCGCATTTTGCTCAGCAGATCGAGAATGCTTGAAAAGTCCTTCGTCGGCGAATACCAGACAGGTTTTGGTGAGGGCCGATCAACGACGGATCAACTGTTTACCCTAATGCTACGTTTAGACAATGCAAGTGAATTGAGCAAGTCGCTTGAATCGAACGCGAACTGAACGTGTAAACACCTTAATTCAATTCACTTGAACGAAAAGAAAGTTGAACATGTTCAACTTTTGGCAAGTCAATTGAATTCAACTGAGTTGTTCAATTCACTTGCCCTGTCAAAACGTAGCATAATGCTACGTTTAGACAAGGCAAGTGAATTGAGCAAGTCGCTTGAATCGGACGCGAATGGAACGTGTAAACTTCTTAATTCAATTCACTTGAACGAAAAGAAAGTTGAACATGTTCAACTTTTGGCAAGTCAATTGAATTCAACTGAGTTGTTCAATTCACTTGCCCTGTCAAAACGTAGCATAAGACAAATCCTTGAGTGTGTTGTGAGTTGATGTGAAGAAGTCGCATTTTTCCGCATCTGAATTGTTTTTAATTCAATCAATGGTAATTGCCTACTTTACGGTTATTGAACAATCGGGTTGGAAATTAATTACTGTTTAAAAACTCGATTTGTGAAATTGCATAACACGTGAAAGATTTATATTATATTTAGATTTATATTTTAGATTTATATTTTATTTTAGATTTATATTTTATTTTATATTTATATTATATTTATATTATTAATTCGAAAAATCTATTGTAGCTTAACCACTTCCTTCGATGGGGTTCGAACCCACGACCCAGTATGCTAGACAGGTGCTAAGCTACGAAGCACCTCCGTCATCCTCCACGCAGTTTAATGGGTACTGGTGAAATTATGAGCCCAAATTACCAACATCAGGTACACAGCCGAAATCTCTCAATTAATTCTCCGAACTAACTCTTTCCGTTCTCTATGTTTTGTACAATGCAAACCGAGGGGATGAGTATTTAGTATAGTCTTGCATCCACACACATCCTTCATCGGTAACTGCGCTCGATCAAGTATTGCGACTATTCAATTGAATTAGATTTTGTATTCTGTCTGAGCGCCGTTCCCGTTTCACGCATTGACAATTCAATTAGAATGTGGCGGAAGTGAAGCAGAGCAACGCTTTTGCGACTGCTGGCCACGAGCTCGCGTGTGGCCCGTTTCATTCTTCCTACTTTGTATCTTTCCACATATTTCTCATATTCTAGCGATTGCTGGAATTGGAAATGAGCTTTCAGATAACTGTTAGATTTCGAAATAATCGAAAAAGCTTGTTTCGGCATTCAATTTGAAGATACTACCTTTTAATTTTTATCACATTGGCAATCAGTTAACCAAGACGAACCTCTGTCACAGAAGCTAACCCCCGAATTCCAATAAAATTCCGCATGAACTCATGGCAAGTGCAATGGTGTTCTCGGCTTGCAGTGGACGTGTGATTGCATCATCATTTCCTTCCCATCCTCGATAGACCGTAAGGACGTGGTCAGTCCCGTTATCGACCATTAATCATACTAGGCAATATTCGAAGGAAGTAAGGAGTTTTCATAGGAATTTCCGGAGGAATTGCCGAAGAAACTTCCGGAGGAAATCCCGAAAGAACTTCCGTATAACCTTCCGCAGGAACTACCGAAGAAACCTCCAAAGGAACTTACGAAGAAATTGTCTGAGTCTGGGTGTGGTTGTTCCAGTTGGTTGATAGATTCCAGATCCCAGAAATGAAGGAGAGATTTCTTATCTAAATATTACGGGGATTATAACCAGGAATTATATTTTAACCGCCATTGGTAGTACATACCGCAACTGCTGTTGGCATGCTGCCCCCGGATCAGAGAAGCGACTGGAATGACGGCGAATATGAGTAGTTAGTGGTGGAGAAGAATGCAGCATGGTCAAGATTGGACGAGAGAACGAACGAGGCATGATACAAAAGGGTGCGGAACACCACTCGATTTTCCGAAGAAAAAACTGTACCGCGTTAATAAAACACGGGAGTTCGATATTAAGGGTCTGTCTCATTTGGGGAATTAAACTTAAAAGTGTCAGTTCGAAAATTAGAAAAACACCCGGTCATAAGAATGGTTGGTGCTATTTACTCAGCAATTCCAATAATACATCGATGCTAAATGATTCGATATCTGTCAAAAGTAATCTTGCTCTGCGAGCAGGGTTATTCGATAGTTATTAGAATGTCACTTTTAAGTTTAATTTTAGTTTAATTCTCCAAATGAAACAGACCCCCTAAGAAGTTGAACCGTTCACGCAAGGGCCAAGTGCCACAGCCTAGCATGTGTAAGGAAAAAAAATAACATCTTCATACAAACGAGCGTGAGCTGATCCGAAGGTGACGACAGCACTACGATGAGCACTTGATTGACGATGTGGCAGGAAACGAGGGGGGTATGGCGACGAACCTAAGAGCACGTGCACAAGACATACATATTCCAGTTCCGGATCTCCAAGAAATCCAGGACAAGATTGGCCGTCTAAATCACAACAAAGCCCCTAAGGTTGACCAACTACCAGGAGAGCTGTTTAAATACGGTGATGAGGCATTTTCTTGAGTGCTTCACTGAGTAATTACCAAGACCAACACGCAAGTGTTTTATTTCCACTTACAAGTCCAACACCATCAACAGGTAGCGGAATCGTTCACCTAGACAAGAATCCTTCACCAGATTCGTCAAATCGTCGTTTTATTCTTTGTTTACAAAAGCCGATAAGTCGTTTTGAAAATTTTGTCTTGAGTTATAATAACCACCCCCGTCTACAGTGGATACAGAATGCTGATGAGAACGTTTTGATAAACGACACTTTGTCTGTTCCCATATCAAATTATAAACCAAACGTTAGCTTTGCTGATTGCTTTGTTGCCCGTGGATACGCATCACTCTCTGTTAGAAGTATTTTTTCCAATACGACGTGAACTCCCGATTGATTAATTGCATGGTGCTGACGATAAGCCGGGTCTAGATTTTGGCAAAGTTGATTATTAGTTACTCTGCGGCGGCCTTCAAAATGACGATTGGGACTGTGTAGACGTGTGTCAGGGTGTTAACTTAATGGCGAGCGAATTCTGTCTCATCGTTCAACAATGGTTGCAAGCAAATGTTTATGCTCAACGGCGCCCAAAATCGCCTGCCTGAAGTACCGCGTTGTTTAGAAAGCTGAAATGCGATAAAACGCCAATAAGCGACATCGTTTCCAACGTTATAGTATTTATCGCAGCTTGAATTCCGAATAAGACCCACGACATGACAAAGAAAATCAATCGCAAACGTAATCCCAAATTCTTCTGGAAGTACGTTCACAGCAAAAGGAAACAAATCATCTATTCCGAAGAACGTGGTGCATGACAACGCCGGATCTTTGTGAACATCTGCGGAGTGTTGCGAATTTTTTGCTAGATTTTATGAATCCGTATTCAAAAAAAAAGATCTTCCATAGACGTCGAAGTTGCATCCGCCTCAATAGACGTTCCATAAGACAGATGATATCCCATAACCCGGAGTTGACGACTTGGCTAGCCGAACAACTACGAGCGATGAAATATCATCTGCTTTATCCTGTCGCTGTTACTTTTCTTTTCTCGAGCATCTCCCGCCACTCAAAAATGACATTCGGCACATTTGATGGGATTACAACGGAGAGAATTTTCTCAATCAAGTTTAGGTTGAACCGGTTGAACCTCTTCGCAACACCATTTTGTTAGGGACTAAAAGCAACAGTCGTCTCCAACTGGATCCCATTTTTTCTTGTAGAACACTATTTGATTTGTAGAACAATATTCCGTTCGTTGCCTTTGCCTTTGTTGAAGAATTTGTTTACCTTGAAACACTTGAGACATGTGACAATGACGTTTCCCGTGAAGTGAAAAGACATATTGCTGTAAGTAAATCCATTTCCACAAGTTTCATCTGTTTATCGATTTCAAGACGGCATACAATAGTGTAGACTGCGTGATGGACTTTCAAGCCTATTGTTCAATACTGCGCTAGAAGACTATCATCTATAAGAATTGAGCGTACTCCGCGATCCAGAAGAAATTGCGGTGAAAAAAGATTCGCTCTGGCACCAGATGAAATATATTTAAAACGATCTTATGGTTTCAAGATTCTATTACAATAAAATTATTTTACAAGCATACAAAAATAAACACTTGACAACACATTCAACAAATTAAAATAACTGACGAACTCTCTGTGCCCCGAGAGAAACGTCCAATGTGTTGCCCATTGCGAGATATGACGAGGTTTCCTTATAAGATTTTTGTTCATCAGTCAAATCCCGCAAATGTATTTTATTGCGTTTTGGGTTTTGTCTACAACAGCCAAGTAGTTGTATAAATAGCTCTATTTGGTGTAGGATTCAGATCCTGTTTGGGCACCTCGAATAATGTTGTGCCATGTTGCACCAGCAATATAAAGTCTGGGACTTCCTCTATTTATAATTTTAATTGCCTATCTTCAGGCCCAAACACAGAACATTCAGGAATGGAACATACACAAATCCACTCAAACATTTGTCACTTACAAGAAAGATTAAATAAACCGTAACAATTCTTGGACAATGCTCGAGGAAGACTTGCAAGCACTTGGGAGTTTTTGAGCAGGGTATGTTGCAAGAATGCCTGACAAAATGGTGAATTCAAAACACACAATTTCACCTTTCTGGTTCCAAATATAGACGATGAAAATTTCATTTGGTTTTGATGTCTCCTTTAATTTTTTTTTTGTTTTATTCAAAGTCAACTTTCCTATAGAATCCATGTCTTCTGAAGCATCTAAAAATACCAGCTAAAAACAGAAAACAAAAATTAAAATTTTAAATGCTATCCAATAGGTCATTGCGCGCGGCAAACATAACCTCACTTTTTTGACAGGTACTGGTCCTGTTGTTTACGTTTCGGACTTGGAATTTTTTTTATCCAAATTAAACCTGCATATTTCACGATGTTGAAGACATTCTGTACATTCCGCATTCAAATATTGGTAATTATCGATAAGTTTAGGTAATTATCGATCAGGAAATCCATAGAATGATATAAATATCTCAAAATTAAAATAAAGTCATCTGTAAACAACAGGACCAGTACCTGTCAAAAGTCGTGCGTGACGACACTGTGCAATGGAGTATAACAGTGTATCCCGAATCCCCGAATAGAAATGAACCATTCATCGAATCGTTAATATTATTCAGTTTCTAGGGGGCGATTCAAATATGACGTCCACTACTTTTTGAAATTTTTAGACCCCCCCTCCCCCCTCTGTCACGCTTTTTTGTATACCTAGTACATGTAGTGTCACAAAATCTTAGACCCCCTCCCCCCCTAAAAGCTGTGACATCATTGTTGAACGACCCCTAGTCATAGAATGATTGTTATACAAGTAAAAACGCTTTTATGATTTTATAGCACAGATGAAATTTTTTTAACTATTTATTATTAAATTTCGATCATACACCAAACGATTATTATTCAGAGAATCAATGAATAAATGCGCGATTTTAAAGTGATTGTAGCCACAATGATACAGCACTTTTTTGTTCGCAAAAGCGATTGCTGGAAAAATTGAAGTTTGATATCATGGATTTTCCCAATTTTACAAGTCCAACAATGCATTCAACCCATTTAGAAAAATTCTACCCGACCAGTGCAACCAATTAAACTGCGCTATCATCATATTCTCATTCACTGTGGCCTATTTCAGTTCGGTATTTTAAATCGACACTGCACCAAACAGACTGAGTGCGACCCCATTTGCCTCAGACATATTTATATATACACATATACTGATTTCTACCTCTCCGTAACGCGATACGCCAACAAAATAGCTTGATCTCGGTCGTTGTTTCTCCAGCAGTGGACATAGAGGGCTCGATAGACGGGAACGGCAGGTACACTTCTAGACGAAGAACGGGGGTGTTAAATGGCCACCATGTGTGGATGTTTCATCGATAATCTAATTTTCACTTTCTCACCATCACACATTCGAGATCGAAGAATTTCAACATTTTTTGAGCCGGATTCACATTATTTTCCTTCATTCATGGGTTAATCGTTCCGAGTAATTCAGACATTGGGGATTGCGTCCAATGACGACAATAGCGACCAGACTTTGTATGGTTTCGAATGACCGAAGTTTGTACACGGGCACTTATACAATTAAATGCGTCGTAACAGTGTTTGGCACATCATTACTCATTTGAATGATGAAAACAAATATGTTCAAAGTAACGTTAGATAAGTAAGACATTTGTAATATTTAATTTTTTTGGGAAATATGTAAAATTGAATTAGAATATAATTTAACACAGAGGTATAGATTTACAAGAATTAATTATTGACTAAATTAATATTCTCTCATTAAAATAATTTGCTATCACTTAATAATGCTCAACCTCGGAAACCATAGAGAAAGAGATACTCAAGGCACTAACTGCTGAGAAAATGAGAGAGCAAACGCCGAAAACAACCACCATATTCCTTCGTCATCGTCGCTGATGTCGGTCTCGGTATTTCTACGTACCCTCTCTGGCGGCAGTGGCAGGCCAACACGCGCCCCGCATAGCACACTCGAAAGCCCGACACCATACCCCAACGTTACACTAAACGAGTATACACGCGCGCGGTCTCTTCTTTTCCTTCTGCACACTAGTATTCTTCTTTTTCTTCTTTGTCCGCTTCGTTTCCATGATACCCGACCCAACTCGACAGTTCATGTGTCTGCCTGAAGGTTTTCAGCTCAACACCGTCCTGCTACAATACCACCGGCAGGGTGCTCCACCACTGATGGGGCCTGGTGGCGGAGCATCATTCGAACTTAAGTCGAAATAACCAATTTTCATCAATTTTACCCTTGTTCTCATGGTAATTTTTACATAATTTCTGGGTAAATTATCATCCAATACACTGAATATGTTAAATTCATTATTTATTCAACAATAAATTGAATATAATTTCGAATAATCAACATTTTTCATTTCTGACAATATTTCATAAGAATTTAAACATTTTGTTCGGAAAAATTTACTATTTATTAGAAAAAATCATAAAATTCATCGACACCGGAAGATATGAACGCTAGCGCTCCGCACGGCCTCGTCATATTAGCAGCGCAACACAGCACACACAAGGGCAAAATCGGTACAGGAAAATCATGATTAATTTCGCTTTCCGAAAAATGGAAAACTATTTCGCCACATTTCACCGAAATTTGCCTAGTTTTTCACTAAACTTCACAGTTCTCCGCTAGCGTGACACTTTAGCGCCAATTTAAGCCCGGAATCGGTCCGAAAACGGCAATATTTTACCTGTTTTGGGTCTATTTCCTACGGAGAGCTTCTTCCATGGTGTTTTATGGCCGCCATGTGCAATTTGATTCAGAGAGAACATTTTTATTTTATTGTTGCAACACATAATCACATCGCACATCGTCGTTACTTGTATTCAAGAAATATTCCAAATGGTAAATTTAGAACTGAAGGATCCCCTCCCTGGTAACTTTCCTGCTGTGCCCTATCGGCGCTTTCGACCCGAACCGGCATGAAACAATTTCATCTGAAGTGGCACAGATACTAACAGCTGTTTTTTGGAAATTCTAGTAATTTTACAACTGTTGAAAAGATTTTTTGACAAGAAATTGTGTGAATGATCATTACACAGCACTTCTCATTTATAAAATTTGATATAATGCCACAATATTCTTAAAAACCTAGAAAAACCGTTCATATAAAGATATGCCATTATTTTGAAAATGGTTAGTCAATAACATCAGAATACAACTGCTTTTCATAGATTACAATTAATTCTATCAGGGTAGACATTTTAAATATACTGTATAGAAAGAAAAAATCGTAATATATTAAAAATAAAATTTTATTCGAACTTTAACAAGTTTTTTAGAAGATCTGCATTGAAACCCATCCTCCGATAGGGCATATTTCTCCGAATACTACCCGAACGATCCCGAGCGAACCCGATCGTCATTCGAGCATGCTCTGTTGTTGTACCTACTCGACTGCTCTTTCGGTGGTACCCGATGACATCGATTCGAGAACCAGACAGTCGGGCAGTCACCAAATATACGCCGATCTATGCTAATTGGTTCAGAAATGACCGACATTGCCTACCCGTACACCTATTGATTGTAATTAATGAGGAATGTCAACCAGAAACGGTCGGTAAAGTGCATTTTTAAAGAGATTTCGCTTCCCAAAAGTGTTCGAAAATGAACTAACTTCAGGTAATGATCGGTGGAGCGCTTCTATCGACTCGAGCAGCAAAGGCGAACCCTGTGGTTTATTTTCGACGGGTGCTACCAAAATTATGGCTTGAATAGCGAAGTCGAAGAATGGAAAACATTTGAAATGATCGTTTGGAATGCTAACAAGCCAGAAATCTATATTTATAGTTGCGATTCTATTTGGCGTTTTATGAGATTTTTATACAAATTTCAAATGTGTACTAAATTTGGTGTCAAATACAATAAGAATTAAAGCACTGTTTGATAGCATTGGAATCTATTGGATTATCTATTGAACAGCTGAGATCGGTACAGGAGCAGGAGAAATTGGCTCAATAATACTTAATTCTGTTATTGATACCATACTCTGTTATGAACTAGCCCTACATAAGAGGTAACCCGAGCAGGAGCGACGACCTCGATAACATAAATTGGTATGATTTAGCCTTGCATAAGAGGTAAAATACCAAAAAATAATACCAAAAACTTATATGCAGAATACTTGAAGCATACCATGCTTAGGTATTTCAATACCTAACGAATAATAATTGGTTATGCATTTGGTATTGAAATTCAATTTAATAACTGAGTTTGTTATGACTTAAGTATTGTACATATTAGTTTTTGGTATTATTCCTTTGGTATTTTACCTCTTATGCAGGGCTAGTTCATAACAGAGTACGGTATCAATAACAGAATTAAGTATTATTGAGCCAATTTCTCCTGCTCGGGAATATACCAAGAGAATAATACCAAAAACTAATATGCACAATACTTAAGCCATAACAAACTCAATTCTTCTCCTTATTGGCATTACATCCCCACACTGGGACAGAGCCGCCTCGCAGCTTAGTGTTCATTAAGCACTTCCACAGTTATTAACTGCGAGGTTTCTAAGCCAGTTTACCATTTTTGCATTCGTATATCATGAGGCTAACACGATGATACTTTTATGCCCAGGGAAGTCGAAACAATTTCCAATCCGAAAATTGCCTAGACCGGCACCGGGAATCGAACCCAGCCACCCTTAGCATGGTCTTGCTTTGTAGCCGCGCGTCTTACCGCAGGGCTAAGGAGGGCCCCAATTATTAAATTGAATTTCAATACCAAATGCATAACCAATTATTATTCGTTTGGTATTGAAATACCTAAGCATGGTATGCTTCAAGTATTCTGCATATAAGTTTTTGGTATTATTTTTTTGTATTTTACCTCTTATGCAAGGCTAAATCATACCAATTTCTGTTATCGAGGTCGTCGCTCCTGCTCGGGCTGGCTGCCTTATATTTGTTGTTTTGTTTCGATTCTGCGTTCTGTTTCACATTTTTTCATTTTTACAAAAGGGGCGTTTGATTTTTTTTTTTAATTTGAAAATGTCAAATTACTACCGCTCTACGATGTCGCTAAGAAGCCCTTTTTAGCCGTGCGGTATGAATGAACAATTGTTCACCCCTCTCTTGAAAAGCTTTTGTAACCCTTTGATACAACTCTCCCGCTTCCTTGAACGTAACGTAATTTATAAATGGGCTCCTAAAACTCATGACCGGTTTGAGATCTAGCGATCGCACTTCACACTTCGCGTCTACTCTGTACGCACCCTTTGTCCATCGATTTTGGTTCCTTCTACCACAGATAACAGATATTGAGGCTGGCATCCGATACGTGTGTAAACAACCGCAACCGTTAATTCAAATGTATTTTAAATTGGGATCGCGTTTGGCAATCGATTGGAGATGGCGCAAGTATCATTGTTATTGAAAACGCAGCCAGAATGCGGCTGTCAAATGGCTGCGTTCGACGGTTGTTAATCACCTGCGTCCGTATGTACTGCCACAATCAGTTGAGTAGATGGCAGTAGTGGGCCAACGTATATCAATTCAAAAGTTTACACAGGATTTTCAATAAAATTTGTTCTAGCCTAAATATCTGTTATCTGTGCTTCTACGTTCATAAGGATGATAAATTTGAAGGCTATGTCAGCCGTTGCAAGCAAATCGCTTATGCGGGCGAATTGTTTCTGAGAGCAGCTTTTCATTTTCATCAGATGTCAAATTTACTCTCATAATTTTTGATCATAAAATCCAATCCCTGAAAACCTTTTCCCTTTTGTGAGCGAAAAATTTCAAGTGTTGTAGAAAAATAGTACAAATTTGAACTCGAAGCATGAATTTGTCTGACAGACATCAAGTGAAAACGAACTTTTTTAATTTTATTCAGAGTGTAGCGTGAAAAAATGACTCTGTGATAGTGTTGGTAAAATCTGCTTGGATATCTAAATTTGACTGAAAGGCCAATACGTCTACACAAAATTGTAGTTCAACATAAAAAAATATAAACAAACTAAAGCAGCTCGATAAACCTAAAATATTTGCAAGCTTAAGGACACTTAGTACCGAGTCCACTAATGGCAGTGGGTGTGGCTGTCTTACTCATACACCCAAAGACTGCACTAATTCCCTATTTTTTAATTTACTTACCTTGTAACACTCCATCCGTGGTGGACCGCTCGCGAATTCAGATTACTCCGTTGTTCATCGTTTAACTTATAGCGCCAATTACGCTAATGCTTGATGCAAAACTTCACGTTACAAAAAGTCTGCCCGGTTCAAGCTCTGTGACAAGTCGTGAAATAGAACACACAGAAAACTTTAAGGAGACAATCACAATTCAGCGACGCGACTAAAATTCGTAACGATTTTATTAAAACAAAAAACAATGGATTCCGTAAACACATCTATTGCTAGCAAGTAATTTGTGAGCTTACTCAAATTCTGCTTCACACTATGTACCATCAACACACGCGCGATTGGGAACCGCTTACGAACGGCACGTGAACTCTGACCCTCGTTGTTTGTGCTGTTGCGAGTAGATCAGCACATAATCACTTTTGAATATTCATCAGTCTTTCATTTGAAACGTTTGAAATCACACACTTTATCTCGCTTAACTAGGTTATGTTGGACTAATCAACTTTGTTGGGCTAATAACATAACTATCTGTTGTTTGTTTTGACTATTGATGTTCCAGAGCAGGCCTTCAACGACAGGATGCAATTTTAACTTTTAATTTGGCGAGCGTGGGGCGCAATCGAGGAGGGAGAGATGTGGCCTCGTTCATTCAGCATTATCTGTAAAGATGTATATAAATTAAATAAATTATGCCGCCTACATTAAACACATTCATTAGTGTGAATAGGGCACTGCACAGAAACATCTCTTTCTCTTTCGTTCCTCATGAATTTTGACGTTTACTGGCCTTGTTGTTTTCTAATTTCTTTGCAGCGAAAAAGAGACAAAGCAGTCCGTGCAGTGCCCTATTATCGATAATTATTTTGACCAGTTATTTAATCGATATATTCCACTGTGAACATCTTTGCAACTTGTAATGTCCATGAAAAGAAAGATTCGCGAAGTCGAAGCAAATTCTGCTCTTCCCTCCAGGGATGCCAGACATACATACATGTCTTTATTGTCTATCCGGAACAAAGTTAGAACGCTCTTTTTACCGAAGTAGAATTTTTTTCCAGGTACAGGCAACTTTCCCAATTTCGGAAGTATTGCGCTGGATTCGCCTAAAGATGCGCTAAACAACGCATCAATTAGTTTGACAGATAAAACTTCGGAAGAAAGTTCGGTTCGGATGTCCCGACTTCCGAATTATAAGTTGGTGCTACGCCGACAATATTTCCTTCGTTGCTGGGAGGCATGGAGTGTGATCCTCTCGTTTAATAAACAATGTGCACTCGCTTGACTGTGGATATACAACAGTAAAGCACATGTGGAGATTGGACAAATCAAGCATCCGAAAGATATTTATTATAGATATTTATCAATTTGCAAAAAAGAGAGCTAACCGTGGTGGAGGTTGGTACTCGGATTCTGATGGCTTTTCCGCAAACGTGACCTTTAAGTGGTCTTGTTGTTTAGGGGTTATCACGCCTATCTAGAGAGTAGGAGGTTGAGGGTTCGAGTCCCTCCAAGACACGTGGATTCTTTTTCGCAAATTTCATATCAATTTGTCCATTTCGAAACATATGCTGTGCATATGCAGAGCCAAGATATTTAACAAAAAAAAAAAATTCAATGTTTGTTGGGTTCTGATGAGGTTCTGATCAAAATCATTCTAGAATTCCGGAATACTTTTGGTTTTGGTCTTCCGAACGGAATCCTTTTGGACTTTCGAAAGAAAAACTTTTGGACTTTTGATTGGAGCGCTCTGGGCTTCTGAACGGAGTCTTTTTCTGCTTCTAGACAAGAGATTCTGATTAGAATACTTATGGGATTTTCTACGGAAGCTCTAACAGGATTTTGTTAAAAAGCACAAAAGGAATCGATTCGAAGTTCGAAGAAGAGTTCTTTCCGAAAGCCAAAAAGAGCTCCGACAGGAAACCAAAAAAAATCACGGTTCGTAATCCCCAAACAAGGCCTTTCTCTCGATTTCCAAACAAAATTATTTGAGATTCTGGAAGGAATTCTATATTTCTGAACGAAATTCTTATGGGCTCCCAAAACAGAATTCTTTTGGGTTTCCTAACGGAACCTTGTTGGGCTTCTGAACGAAATTATTTTCGACTTTTATACTTTCGAAAGGACTTTTAGAAATCCGAATGGAGGCATCTGCGCTTCTGAATGAATTTATTTCTGTTTCTGTGCAAGAGATATCCTTTTGCGATTCCGAAGCCTAAAAAGATTTCGTTCCAAAGGACTTTGTTCAAAAGCGCAAAAAGTTTTGCGTTCTAAAGCCCGAAAAAGTTCGAAAGACCAAAGGTTCTCTGCTTGTGAACCAAAAAAAAAGTCCTCCGTCCTTTGGACTTCCAAACGAATTTATTTCTTCTGTGTCTCTCTTCCAAATCGAACTCTTTTGGACTTCCCAACAGATTTTTAGTTAGAAAATTGCGTAAATATTATCAATTTATGCCAATATAACAACATACATATTGATAAGAGCTTTGTGGTAGAATATCTTTACTTGTAATATGACGAGATAGTATTATCCCATTTAATTCCACCTCTTGATTGTAACTTTACAGTAACTTCCAATATACGTATTTCGACCTCAACAGCAACCTTACTTATCATCAGTATCTCGTACTTGACTCGACTAAGTCTTACACCGACTTTTTGATTATTGAAACCTCAATATTCTACGTTGTCAAATGTGCATGATTTATAAATAATTTTCTAATTCCTGTACCTTCTAAACTCCATACAGACAAATACAGACATTTTGCTGAGATTGAAACAGACATATACAAATTGTATCTGGCATCCCTGCTTCCCTCCATATATGGAAAAACAAAAGATATTTTAATTACAAGATAAAGATTGTCGCTTTGGTTCCCTTTATTCTGCAGTTCGAAACATGTTGGGTACCGAACTATCAAATCGTATGTATTTTTCCTTCATTGGTATTTAGCACCCTATCCTCGCCAGCAAAAGATGTTCCGGACAGCAACAATATTTATCTTGTAACTAAAATATCTTTCGGAAAACGAAAAACTCATTGCTATCTGTCGGAGTTTGAGTGAAAAATGGCCGCCATCCCTTCCTCTCTTTTCGTCTACTGTAAAACCGCATAAAGAGCTGTCATTGGTTGTGTAAAAAATTTTGCTTCGACTTCGCGAATTTTCGCTAGGGTTCCTTTAAGGCTCTATAAACCGAAATCAATTTGACAATGACGATGATTTTTTCGTATTTGCACTAATACTAATGCAATTTTAGAATAAAATTAATATTGTGCTGCTAAATACCGACTGATCCCCTCCAGCGCATATTCATGGCATTTTACTATAAGTTTTTCACTCACCTGACTAATTAATTACTAAGGAATAGCTCAAAAAGCACTTAAAACTGCTTTTTTCTTAGATCATAGTTCGTATGGTAATCGAACACACACTAACTCCAAACTTTCAGATCACACATATACACTTATCATAAAAATGCACATAGTTTTTTATTTGCTCCGTCTTCCTTTTTTTCTGTATTTTGTCACTCTAAAACACTATTCACTAAACATGTTCCACCTTTTTCTTCAATATTGAATAAAGATTTCTTCACTTCACGTCGAAAAAATGAAAAAAACTGCTTCCAAACATTTGAAACGCTAGACAAAATTTTCAACAGTATTGTAAATGTAATAAAAATCGCAACACTCAAATTCACTTGCGCAATAAATTAAATAGTGGGTACAAAACCTACGCGGTATAACTTCATTTCAACCGAGCAATATATCGTATACGCGAACCGACACGCAAACAAAGCTATGCATGCACGAGAAAATAATCATCACTTATCGTTGCCAGATTTATTTATTTAAAAAAATCATTACCGTTGATCAGCTTGAACAAACAAACCAGAAAAAAAGGGTTTTTCATGTTACATATGTTGATATTAGCTACCAAATGGTGTGGGAATAATTTTGAAACTATAAATTTTCATATATTTGATACATTATGCACGCTTCTTATGATATAAAATAAACATTTGGTGCAGTCTGGCAACATTATGTATCAGCTGGCATATTTCTAACACCCCATTCCTACCCATCTCATTTGTAAACATACTTAACTTAGCTTGAACGTGACTTGCCCCGAGAAGCGTACACGGTTAGATGACTTCACCCATTAATGGGTACTATGTTATTGTTGATATTATTCCCACCGTGAAAATTTCACCCATTTTCTTGAAAAAGTGCCACTACCCATTTTAATGAGTAGTGGCGCTTTTTAAAGAAAATGGGTGAATTTTTCACGGTGGGAATAATATCAACAATAACATAGTACCCATTAATGGGTAAAGTCATCTAACAGTGTAGTGAAGTTACCGAAAAGTGCTTGTTCTTTGGAAATATGCCGAGAAAACGGAAAGCTCAGCAAGCAGCATCAAAACGCGAAGCTGAAAAGCGCGAAAAGGTGTCGGAAGTTTATCCGGAGCACGCAAGCTCGGATCATAGTGATGATGGGGCTAGTCGAAATTCGGAGATATTTGGAGATATATCCGATGATTTGGATTTAAGCACTGCTGTAGATCAAGAATGTGCAGATAATTCTTTTTCAGAAGAATGGTTGAGTGACTGGAGCGACTCACACGAATGGAGCAACACTCTGCTTTCCGCTGAGCTGTCCGTGGAAACGGAGCTCGAGGGAGAGCATTCAATTATTTCGACTTCTGGAATAACCCAGTTTTTTGAAGAACATTGGATTTCAGACCTGTCAACCGTTCCGTTGTTGAACACAGGTAAGTGTGTGATATATATGGAACATATTATTGGCACAGTGAAAGTGAACATTATAAGCTCCTGAACCAAAACCGGAAGCCTTTCCTATTTATAAATATACTTATATATGACGCACACAAAAATCAACGCGCGTGAATATTCTGATCGTATTAAAAAATAAGAGCCAGATACACGCCTAAGAAAAACAAGCCTGAGGGGGAGAAACTTCTTTGATAATTTTATGAATATTCGGCCACTTGAATGCATTGAATGCTTCGATTTCATGTGCTTTCTATGTTGTGAAGAAGTTTTGTTTTTATGCCATCACAAACCACAATATTTTCTCGCAAGCCGAAGTGAAGACCCCCTTCCTTTATTTTATTCTAACCTTGTTTGTGGGAATATATATCCTAGGAATTTTATGCCATACTATAATGCATTTTTTTCTATTTCTCATAAAAGTTTAGAAAATAGTACAGTGCATATGATCCCATAGTTGACATTAATTTACAGTCCATGATTTGATAGTTGACAGTTCGCATGATTTGATTTAAAGATAAAAGTGACATATTTGAAGCATTTCAACCCATAACACATAATTGAGAATACTTCTATTCAAATATATATCATGAAATTAATATCCAGATGACTTAGGGGTTGTTCAAAAATGATGTCACAGCTTTTAGGAGGGGTGGAGTTTAATATTTTATGACAAAACATATACTAGGTATACAAAATACGAGAAAGGCAAAAAGCGTTGCAGATGGGGGAGGGAAGGGAGTCTAGAAATCTCGAAAAGTAGTGGACGTCATTATTGAATCGTCTTTTATACACGTACAATGAACGAAATCATAGCTATTAAAATAATTCATGATATATGTGGGCACCTTTCACCTATCTTTTTCTTCTTATTGGCATTATATCCCCCCCCATTGCCGTTTCGAAGCTTAGTGTTCTTTCAGCACTTCCATAGTTATTCATTGTGAGTTTTCTACGCCATGTTACCTTATTTGTATATCATGAGGCTGACACGATGATACTTTTATACCCAGGGAAGTCGAGAAAATTTCCAACGTAAACATTCCCGGACCGGAAATCGAATCCAGGCACCTTCAGCATGGTCTTACTTTGCACGCTAGTGCTCTGGTAGTGTATACGGTAATACTAATAGGTTATGATAATTTTACAGAGAAAACTGATCCGCCTATCGAGCTAGAGATAACTTTACCAAACTCTACGCAACATAGTTTTACAGAGGAAACCGATCTGCCGATCGATCTAGAGATAACTTTACCAAACTCTACGCAACATGGACATGCAACGACTTCGAGTAATGATTTGTATAGTGTAAGTCTATTTTGATTATTTTTGCTTGATCAATTAGGTTGTAATCAGTCACTTACGATATTGACATATAATAGTTTTCATATTATGGTTAATTAAATACAGAAATACTAATATTCATTTTTTTTGTGTCTTTATTAAAGAGATTTTCAGCCCTAAGCTGGCTCATCTCTTAATATTCATTTAACTTAAAATATCTTGTAGCTGCTGAGATTAATACCTATGTATCTGTAGAATTACACCTTTAAATCAACAAGAACTTAACAAGCTCCAAAAATAATCTTCAACATAATATTTTGTTACGTTGAAAATGTTATGAAGTACCAACTTCATATTCGAGCGAAATTTGAATAATAAATAAATTTCAGAACGCGTCAACCAACAAAGTCTTGTACCCTCAAGGAGCGAACCCTCCGTTAGAATTACAGCGTACCCAAGTTGGCGATGTAGGACAAGACAATGTTCAGGGCGATTCACTACAAAGCGGCAACGCAGGCGTTGCGCTTATTCTTCAACAAGATTCATCGAGTATTGTAAGCGATTTAAAGCTTGATAACAACGAAGCTTTTGGTGAGTCTTCTAGCAATAATGTGTCAATTGCACAACAGGACCAGAACAAACGTTCTAAAGCGCAAAATATGGCGAATAATACTCATAAATATTCGAAAACTACAATTCCGGAGTGGAATGACATTAACGGTCGTAGGATAGTAGATTTAAATTATATATGTAAATGCCTCCTGCAAGCCCAAGCACAGCACTCCGCTTTATGTAAAGGATTACTTTGCTTATTACAAGAGAACTATAGATCAATGTTCTCAGTAATCTGGTTTAAATGTAATGTTTGTAAGCAGTTGTTTAAAGTAACTTCAGAGAGTCCCGCTCCAAAATCGATGTTAAGGAAAGCAATAGTTTGGGGAACATTGTGCTCAGGAGGAACGTATACACACACAAAAGAACTCTTAGCATTCTGTGACATTCCTTTTATGGCCCAAAAAACATTTGTGGCAGATGAAATGGCAATGGACAATATTTTGGAAGCTGCAAAAGATGAGTTCATACAGAAAGCTGTACAGGAGGAGAAGGAAGCATGCGTTAATGATGCTAGGAAAAATGGAACAGTTGTCAATTTGAATGAACCAGTTGGAACAAAAGTATCATTTGATGGAAGCTGGGCGGCTCGCAGTTACGGAAGCAGATACACGTCAGCATTAGGGTGTGCTGCTATTGTAGCAGAAAATACTAGGAAAAATCTTTACATTGGATGCCGCAATAAACGATGCTGTATTTGTGATCGACAAGAAAGTGGTACTACAGTAGCTGGCAGGGAAACCAAAAAAGACCACAAGTGCTACAAAAACTATTCTGGTCCGTTTGGTGGAATGGAACCAGGAATTATCATTGAAGGTTTTCAAGAGCTGCTTTAATCGAATTTGTGGTTGACAACCATTACTGCTGATGGTGATTCAACAACGGCTGCAAAGGTGAAAAATGCAATCAAATATGGACCTTCAATCGAGCATCAGCTATGCTGTAACCACATTATCAAGAATTGTAACAAAAAGCTTCGAGAGGTATTCCATTTTACAAATCATCATCCTAATCTATAGCAGATACTACTATATAGATCAATACAATGCTATCTGTACTATGAGAAACTAATTAATGTACTACTACAACCGAATCAGCACACAATGAAGTTAGTTACGATAGTATACTTGGTAGGCTAAAGCTAATAAGTTGTTTTTAAAATAACATAAGGGAAATAGCGACTTTCACAGGTTTCGTCGGGGGTGTTTTCGAGAACTAAAAGTTTGACAGAACATTCTTTGAATGTCAAAGAATATATTGGCCGACTTTGAAAGTCTTTGCTAATAAACAATGTAACAAAATTTGTCAAAGCCGTCTTTTCCCCTATTTACAGACTAAGAAGCTAATACGATACTTATAATAATAATTTTATACTTGTAAGTAATTTCGTTGAATTGATTACTAATAAGGATATACATCGAATGAACGTATTATATTTTGTTTTGATAGTCCTTCGTAGTTCACATTTACTGTTATACCATAGTGCTGATAACATAGTTTTATCCAGTGATTGAATGTGAATGAGAATATTTAAATTTCAGATAAAATATCCAAAGGAAGTATCTAATTTGATGCATAAAAATATTGAACGAATCACGCTAGGGATCCGAAGCGCAATTAAACATTGTGCGGAGGATACAAATGGCGTGGATGTTGCAGGATTGTTCCAGGACATTCGAAATGCCCCTAGACACGTTTTCGGTCCTGCGGTCCTGGCACTGTGCTCAGAAAGTTCGTCTCTGAAAGAGAAAGAATGAAAGCAGCCACCGAAAAATCAAAGCTTCGGCCAAATTACAATAGAAAATCACATAAATCTACCGTTGACGAGAAAGACTATGGGGAGGCAGCGCTTGCTGTATACGAAACATCGATTGAAATTGAATCCAGCATACCCGATAAGACACAAAGCTACTCTGTAAGAATGGAATGGTGTATTTATGTATTTAGACTGGTTGAACATTTTTTCTTAAAGCTCTCAGAAGATACTAAGGAGAAAATCAAAGCCATGCTGACAACCACAGAAATGGAAGAGTTGGCTAAAGGTAGGATTCTTCCAAAATTCGCAGCTGATGTTATTGGATCAACAAACCGGACATTGCACAAAAAATGTGACACGATTCTTTTGACGACTACAACATGGAATCATATCCGGCAGAATAAACATGTGGTTGGTACCGTCCTTCAACAAATCAGAGCAACAACCGGATATGATTTCAAATCAACGAATATGTTTATAGATGATTGCCATTCTTTTCTTTGTTGCATTCCTGATGGTACATATCTGGAGTATAATTTCATATCTGGTTTAATTATAAAGTTGCATTAAACTTTCAGCTGTCACACAGGATGCTATATTAGTTATCCGGAAGAAAGCAGTACAAGGAACCTTGCTTGAACAATTACAGCAGAACAAGCTGGGACTTGGATGCAGATACAGGAGTGGAAAAATTGTACTTGATACAAAAACATGCAACGAAATACAAGTTTCGATGCACGTTTTAGGTGCAAAGAAGACCTTATTAGTGTTCGTCAATACTAATAACCTGAACGACTTCATTGTGGAAGAAGTGTTTTACGATGCACACTATTTCGAGGGCAAACTTGAAAAAAATTAACAGATTTTTTCGAAAATTACTTCATAAAAGAGGTAATTAAGCAAGACGTACTTGTAAGAAATTAAAAAGAATTTCAACAGTTTCGAAATTTTAATTTATTGATATATAGAGAAAAAAATGAAGATATTGTTTTTTTTTAAATTTATTGATATATCGGTGATACATTTCCCCCCAATTATAGAACATTTTGCCAAAAAGCAATAATTTCATAATCAAATTCACTATTCCCAATGGTAAATGAATTTCTATTAGAAATATTAGTTATCTACCCTCAACCCAACATAGTAACTGCTTTAAATGCTTTAATTTGATTTATTGGAAAAAATATTATTTAATTAGTGTTCCATAATTGTGTCCACGAAAATTTTTCTACAGTTATGGAACAGTTCAGTCTTTCCTGTATACATCGCTTGTTAATCATAGGTATTTTTATTTCTTACGGCGTAGAAAAAAATATGAATAAACATTAGACCTCTTCATGTTTTCAAAAAGTATCAAAAATTCAATCGATCAGCCCAGAATCACAATTCTTATGCTAAAATAAGTCTCCTGTCAAATTTTCAGCTAATTCGGATAAAATTTCGAGGTGGCTCAAGTCGATTTAGTGTTTTTGGGCCATTTTCAATTTTGGAAAAAATCTAACAAGAGATATAATCGTCGAAAACTATCGCAACAACCTCTATACGAAAGTTTTTGGTGTGCTCTACAAGTCTTGTGAACATTGCGATTCGTTCCGTTCACGTTTTGTCCATGTTAAAGTGATTTTCAAGCTTTTAAGTGCATAAAAATACTGTCCCCCCTAAAAGTCGTTGTTCTACAAAATTCTTGAGTTTATGACAAATGATTGTTAGTTTGTTTTATTATTATTCCGCTTTTTTCCCTGGAAATTTGAGTAATATAATTGCCAATATGCGATTTACCGTTAAATTCTTAAAAATGAGAAGCTGAACATTTGTCATAAATTTGCACGTTAGGATTTCTTCAAGCAAGTTGTTCGAACAAAACATAAATTAAATCATATGATATTTGATGCTTACAACGAACGACTTCCAAATTTTGTCAATTTCATCATATGTCTGCATGCTTTTAACATTGAGTGAATCTTAGTAACAAGTGAAATCGAAGCTTCTTTGTTTGAACAACTTGTTTGAAGAAATCTCAGCGTGCAAATTTGTGACGAATATTCAGCTTCTGATTTTTAAGAATTTAACGGTAAATCGCACATGGGCAATTATATTATTCAAATATCCAGGAAAAAAAGAGGAATAATAATAAAATAAATTAACAATCATTTTTCATAAACTCAAGAATTTTGTAGAACAACGACTTTTGGGGGGGCAGTATTTTTATGCACTTAAAAGCTTGAAAATCACTTTAACATGGACAAAACGTGAACGGAACGAATCGCAATGTTCACAAGACTTGTAGAGCACACCAAAAACTTTCGTATAGAGGTTGTTGCGATAGTTTTCGACGTTTATATCTCTTGTTAGATTTTTTCCAAAATTGAAAATAGCCCAAAAACACTAAATCGACTTGAGCCACCTCGAAATTTTATCCCAATTAGCCGAAAATTTGACAGGAGACTTATTTTAGCATAAGAATTGTGATTCTGGGCTGATCGATTGAATTTTTGATACTTTTTGAAAACATGAAGAGGTCTAATAAACATTGTACATGGAATTTACCCCATTAGGGGCGTACACATATTACGTAAGCACTTATTGGGGTGAGGAGGTGTCTGTCGCTTTCTACTTGCATGGGGGAAAGAGTGTCGAAAAACCCTCACTGTGTAGTATTGCCTTTTTTGTCATATGGAAATTCCACTCAGCATAAAAATCGTGCTTGCAAAAATGGCATTTGGTAAAATCGCCATGCGATAACAAGAAAGTAAAAACAAAACTACTCAGTATCTATGAAGATTTAGATAGCACACTTTAAAATTTACTGATAAGGAAAGGATAACTGACAGCTTTTGTTCCTAGTATCTTGAAATATACTTCTTTCAGTTTGTAATTCTGTACTCAATATATGTAACGAAAAGTTGTTAATAGATCAATCGCAACATTACTAACCCCAGAAGTAATGCTGGAAAGCAGTCCCGTAGGGGGGGGGTGGGATGACAGCCTTCGCCAGGGCGAATTTAGTGGGTATGGCCAGTCATGACTGGAGGAGTCACACACTGTACCGCACTTCCGTTTAGTAGTTTGGGAAGTACTAACCACGTGTATTAAGTTGTGCGTAAATGCATTCTCTCTTGTAAAAAAATCGCTGATCTGTTCTCAATAAGATTTAAACGACCAAACCAAATAAGTTGAATGATCGTTTTATATTTCTTTCATAATTTTCTTTGTTTCAAGTTTTCGCTATTATATATTTTTCATGAGTTGGCCTTAGTTCATCCGCTTGTTGAAATACATGCTTTTTGTTGCTAATTCAATTTTAATGGCTATTCAAAGTTTGCTGAAAAATCATCGCAAAATTTTTCAATGTATTGTAGCAGGGAGGACGTGGAAAACTGATAACTCTAACAATGTAAAAAGGGATGTAATATAAATCATTTCACTATTTAAACTATATTTATTAGCGAATTACAATACTTCCCATGAAACCATATTTTTCTAAATAAATGAATATGCGTGTGTAGTAGTAAGCATCAAATTTTGCGCACTTTTTCATACCAATTGCATTACCCATACTAACAAACGATACAGTCATTAATTTTCGAAACACTGTGATGGAGTCTTGAGCCTTAAAAGATATTTTAGTTACAAGATAAAGATTGTCGCTGTCCGGAACATCTTTTGCTGGCGAGAATAGAATGCTAAATGTCAATGGAAGAAAAAATACATACGATTTGACAGTTCGGTACCCAACATGTTTCGGAAATCAGAACAAAGGGAACCGAAGCGACAATCTTTATCTTGTATTTAAAATATCTTTTACTATGTTCCTCAGCTTAGGTCTACCAGTCAGTGGTTGGATAAATAACTGTCAAATCATATGGGTTTTGCAAAAAGATATTTTAGTTACCAGATAAAGATTGTCGCTGTCGTCGCTGTCCGGAACATCTTTTGCTGGCGAGGATAGGGGAGCTAAATGTCAAAGAAGAAAAATCCATACGATTTGACAGCTTGGTACCCAACATGTTCCGGACAGCAGAACAAAGGGAACCGAGGTGACAATCTTTATCTAGTAACTAAAATATCTTTTGTTTTGCAATAGCTTTTCTTCCTCAGCCAGCCAACAAAAGATGTTCCGACCTCTAAAGATAGCGACAATTCTTTTGAATATATTTTTCAAAAAATGCTCCGAATGTGAAAAGTACTTTCCCGAGCAAAGTCGGTTAACAAAATTATAGCGAATTGATATTAAGCTCTGTTGTTGAGATTACAGTATACCCCCGCTGATCCGACAAATGTATGGCCGGACTATCGGGGTTTCTCTCGTTAATCCGGCTGCCAAATCCATACAAATGAACCAAAACAAAGTCACAGCATAAATTTGAAAACTGACAGCATAATGTGTTTAAATAGGTGTTGATACTTTTTAATCCGGAAAATTCCGAATTAGCGAGATCCGGACTAACGAGTCGTCGGACTAGCGAGGTCCGGATAAGCGGGGGGATACAGTACATTGAAAATAAAATATGATGTCAATTAGGCTAATACAAATATTATGATATGGGACTCTTCTTAGCCTAGCGGTAAGATGCGCGGCTATAAAGCAAGACCATGCTGAGGGTGCCTTGGTTCTATTCCCGGTGCCGGTCTAGGAAATTTTCGGTTTGGAAACTGTCTCGACTTCTCCTCTGGGTATAAAAGTGTCATCGTGTTAGCGTCATGATATACGAATGCAAAAATGGTAACATGGCTTAGAAACCTCACGGTTAATAACTTGTTGAAGTGCTGAATGAACACTAAGCAGCGAGGCGGCAAGGTCCCAGTGGGATATAATGCCAATAAGAAGAAGAATACAAATATTTATCAGCCTGCTTCGATAACGGAGGAAGTTATTATTTAGCCGTCCGATAATGGTCAGCAAATCCTGCAAAAATGCCGTGAATATCAGGTCCCAACGTTTACCTCTTAGAGTAGAGTGGGGCAAGAGTACGCACTTAGTTTTCAATCGATCATGTGGCCCTTATGAAGCAAGCTTCTGCTTATCAAATCAATGTCGATGATTCATATACTCTTCCTATATGTTACCCAGCGGAAAAAATATTAAAAATATTGAGATTCGTTTTAGTAGAACCATTATTGCAAGACAAGTGAAAAACGCACTCTTACCCCATCGGTGGGGTAAGAGTGCGCATCGGGTGGGGTAAGAGTACGCATTTATCCAATCATGTGTTATAAGTATATATTAACACAAATAAGAGTTAATAACATTTAATTGATGTTTAATGAACATTCATTAGGGAATGTTTGAAGATTACGTAACTCTTAAAGGGGGAGGGGGTCCTAGAAATATGCACTTTCATACGAAAAACCAAGGCTTTCTTTATATACAAAAAAATTACAGAGGTAAAAATATATCAGGTTTCGCGTGGCGTAAACAAAGGAATTTGACGAAATCCACCAATCACGTAACACAAAATTTGGCTATTTCATCACCCCTCCCCCCTATATTAAACTTTTTGTATGAATCCTCTAAAAAATATATGGATCGTCATACATCTCGGAACCCCTCCCAACTAAGCGTTGCGTGATTTATGGATGTTCCTTTTGATTAAATGAAATTACCATTTAGATGAAATTGTGTTTTCGTACTATGTTTATGTGTGCAATAAGTCCTAATACAATTTCATCATTTCGCTTCAGTGCTTTGTTCGCTAAGTCCTTTCTAACACCAAATTACTTCAACTTATCCTTAAAACTTGTGATAATTTTCGATTTCTGTCCCTTTTTTCTCAGTTGTGGATCTTTACGCTTTGGAAGTAGTCTTATTTCGGCCGGAGATAAGGGTTTGACATCAGAAATTGAAGATTCACATGCGTACTCTTGCCCCACCCGTTCTTGCGTACTTTTACCCCACAGTCCCAAAATTGATACAAGTAATTGTTTTGACTTCTTGGAAAACCAACCGAATTGGTGTTCTGCACCATAAAGTACTCTATACAATAGGTTATCGAAATGGTATAATGTTCACCTGATTGAACGTATATATGGTAATGAAATACTAGTTGCGGAAACACAATTATTTTTAGCAAAATGATCAAAAAATTATCTTACTCCATATCTCCCTTGTTGTTTATTCAAATCGTTCACAATTACACATGATAATAGTTGGCCAGAATGCCTGTTAAACTGATGCAGTGTTGCTAGTTTATCTTTTTTAATTACTTCATAAAATCGAAAACGTACTCTTACCCCACGCGTACTCTTGCCCCACTCGATTTTAAAAAGGCATACTTATAGATCAAATAGCTTTCCCGAGGAGCTTATATGACTGATAACAGCAATGTGGATGCAAAATTGTGGGGAGATTTCGAGTGAATACTTCTTTTTCGGTCGAATTCCTCCGGGGACTATGACAAGGTGATGCACTTTCGTGCTGTTGTTCAATATTACGCTACAAGGTTTCATGCGGATGTATACCAGCCGGGCACGATTTTCCACAGAGTCAGTGAATGTGTTTGCTTTGCGAATGACATGATGGACATTGCCGGTCGAACATTTGAAAAGGTGGCAGATCTGTACACACCCGTCTGATACGTGAGGCGACAAAAGTTGGACTGGTATAGTGAATGCTTCGAAGGCAAAGTACATGCTAGTGCGGGCGAAACTGAGCAAAACAGCATTCCAGTTCTCAGAAGGTAGCAAAAGCTAGAAGGATACGATGGGCGGGACATATTGTAAGATTGACAGACAGCAACCTAACAAAGATGGTCCCCAGATGGACGCTCAGATCCGATTGTTACAAGAAGCTGTGGAAGGCACCAACCAAGCTGTGGACGGACCAGGTACAGAACGACTGGGCGAACTTGGGGCGAATCGAGGATGAAGAGAAGTGACCATGAACCGTGTATCAATTTGTGGCGTCAAATTGTTGATTCAGTGTGTTCTGTATAAATGTAGGCTAAATAAATGAAATTAATTTTTGGTTTCATTCCCTTCACGAGTCAAGTCGATCATGTACGCAATACTGTGGTAATGGCAATCATGTCGCTATCGCTTTTGACATTTACCAGTTCAGCGATTAAATATTGTAAGTGTAGGTAGATTGATTCAGGGCGATATGTTTCTCCATAATCTAGTATGGGCCATGTCACGTTCAAATCAAATGATAGGTTCACCGCAGTTGAACCGTCTAACTGAACCAAAATGCCAAAGAGAGATTCATCACGGCATTTTCAAACAGCAACAGACCTGAATTAATATAATTCTCATATTCTTAGAGCTTATATCGCACATAAACAATTTCAACTATTTAAACTAACTTCTAAAGAATCAAATAAAACCAACCTAGGTATGAAATAAATCAAATGCCATACAAAACAAACTTCGTATAAGTTGAAAATATCCTTCTTGCCCTCTCGGCGTGCACTGTAATGGCTCTTAGACACATAAAAAGGCAAACGAAAGGAATAAAGTAGGCCAGCATTTTCCCACGGTTGCTATCATAGACCTATTACTAGACTACATGTTCTGAAGCCTTTGTCTTTACGGGGTGTGTCCTTTTGCTTGACACCCGTGCTTTCCAAATAAGTAAATATCAACAGCTTATATCAAAGTAGGTTGTTGATTTTTCGCGACTTTTCACGTCTGGGAGCTGTTGCTTCAGTCGCAGTTCATTTCCAGTCGCTCACTCGTGCAAATTGGCTCATTCATTGCTTGTTCCGTTCGCGTTCCGTTTGCGTTCAACCACGTGTGTACTGCTCTAGGTTATGTTCGGCGTATTACGGCGACTAGTTACAGTAAAGTATCTCTGCCTATAGCTCAATTCAAAAGTGCGTGCAAAACTTTGGAAAAGCTTTTCGGTTTGTGCGAATAATGGAAGGTAGGTTGGAGGTTAATCATCACAAATTGGATCCAAAGCATTCTCGAGTGGGTTTTTGATTTGACGAAGAAGGTACCGATAAACGATCCTAAATCACGATAATAAGCTACAGGCTAACGAAGCACGCAAATCACGCTTCATAAAAAAATGAGCAAAATTGATTCTCTGTTAAGTGTAATAAATAGGTAGCAGAGTTAATTTGTTGGGAAATTAAATCTGAAATACAGAGATCCCAAAATGGTACAAAACCTTTTATTTTTGCTAAAGGCTCCCCCAGACCTAAGCGATTTGATCGCCGCGACGGCGACAACTAGCCGCCGCGATTCTATCGTTGGGTCGCTGCAGGCAATGTTCTATTTACGCTTCCATACCAATGACGACAAAATCGTTGTCGCCAAGCGATAGAATCGCGTCGCGACTGTCGCGTTGCGTGTGTTTGGGGGAACCTTAAATGCAATATGTGCTACAAAAAATATTTGAGAATACTTGTAGGCAAATTAAATACTTGTTTGCCCTCTGGTCCGGAGGGCGTTAGCGTTTATAATAACAATATAGAGAAGGTATAAATAGTTAAACTAAAATCGTCTTAGCAGGCAAAAAATATTCTCTCGAACCCAACTCAAAATTGTCTGGTTTTGATTTATAGAAAAATACCTACAAACAAACTACGCTAATAAAACTCACGTTGTCACCAAACAGAGAACACCCAAATATGCTACGAATTGAGAAATATATTGAAAATGCAACGAAGTCACGCAATCTTACTTCTCAACGGCATACAGAACTGTATCTACGAGGTGACAGATGTCCCCTCGCCATGTAACAGTTTTCCGGTCGATATCTTCCTCGGGTTAAAGGTTGCAAGGTTTGTAGGCCACTCTTCCACTTGGCGCGGTGACGATGGCATTGATAGATTATTGCCATGTAAATAAATACCAGCTAGGAACGCATATAATTCTTGTTATAGGTCGGATCACTAAGACCTTGGAATAAGTTCTGCTTTAACTTGACATTGATTGGTTTCATTCGTTTAGAAGCGGAAGTTGAGAAACAGAAAGTTTTATTTTCTTGTTCTAACTTCCATACAAACTTGAAACATCTTGTGCGAAGTCAGTTTTTATTTACAGCTTATTTTTTCCATGAGCGTGGTGAGCAAAATCGATGTTCTGAACTAACTTTTCTTCTATTGACAAACTATAGATAGTTCATTCAGGAGATCTCATCTCCTGACGGTGAGGGTTTTCGACGTAAACTACGTCTAAGGGGAAGACTCGGATACAGGGGGTAAAATGAAAATTTCAAAATTGGATACCGTCACGAAATCATGTAAGATTTGTAACATTAATAAGTCCTTTGTCTTTCAATGGATTTTAAAAATTTATATATCAATCAATTCGCAAACTCTCCACCAATTTGCCAGTAGTATTGAAACTTTTGATTTTCAACGCTAAACTATTGAAAATGTTAGTTCTTTCATGTATCATGCATCTCCTATACGGCGTGTTCCAAATCCTTGGTAATTGCCTACCTTTAGGGTATTATCAATTATTAAACTGGAGTGTATGAATGGGGTGCTCCAGCTGCTAGACAGTGGGGTCTCTAGTCCCAAACAGAGTGGAAGGGGCTGCTAAAGCATGAGTGTCGGTGGGGTGGTTCCTTCTTTTCTATATAGAGCGGAATGATAGGATCAGTGTACTATATTTGGTTTTACGTAGTTTACGTCGAGCGGTCGTGTCCTGTATACAACCCCAATTTTTTCAAAGTAAAAGTAATAGGATTTTACTTTTGCAACTACTATTTTTCACTAAGGTTGCTTTTACCCCCATTTAATAAGGTATTAGATGTCTCAGTGGTTTAAAACCGGCAGTTGTGGCCCGTGACTTCAATGCGTGGGCTATGGGCTATGCTACTAGAGTCACTAGCAAGGTTAAGGGTAGTCCTGCTGACCAAGCATCGCCGTTCAGAAGATCAAGAAGTGAGTCTTACATTGACGTAACGTTATGAAGTGCAGGATGGACAAAAAAAATCCTGTATAGAGTCATCGTGATCTAGGACGATGGATTTCGTAGTTCTATTCATATATACTCGTCGAATCCTTACAATGAGAAAACAATAATATTTTATAGACTTGAGTGGAGAGAAACTGTCAACTATTCTAACAAGAGCTTGTGACGCGTGGATCTGCCACGCTAGGCCACCGCAACCGACATTTTGGAATCGACGATGAATAATTTTCCAAGCCGTTTTAAAGGTGTTTCTGTAAAGTTTTATTTGGTCGAAAACGACGTTCGTCCGAACAGGTCACATTCCCGAAAAAGTCGTTTGGTCGAATAGGTCATTTTTATCCGAACGGGTCGACATTGTTGGCAATATGGCCCAATGATGTTCAAGCCATCTCGGAAATTTTATATGTATTGAATGACCTATTCGGCCAAATGATCTCTTCTGCCAAACGGTCGAAAATGGTATAGCTGAAAATTCCATATGGCTGAAAGAGATATACAGTTGAAAAGTCGTTTGCTCTAACAGGTCGGAAGGGAAGTGTTTTTTCGCCCAGTCATTGAAAAGGAGATCCACCACGCAACTACCAATGACAATCGACTGAAGCTAATGAATTTTGTCGCAGTCAGACGAATGGCTATTTGTAGTACGCAAGAATTGTATTCGAAAACACACCTAGAGACTCCCAAATGGCGATACGTGTTCTCAAATCGATCATATTTTGGTGGACTGTCGGCATTTCTCAGATTCCATAGATGTGAAATTCACGCAAGGCTGCTTAGCAATCTAGCATTACCAGTTCTAGGCGTGATTGTCGGGTGAGGGCGTTGCGGAGCAATTCGCTCATAAGCTCGACGAAAGAATCGAAGGACACAAGGAAACCAACAGAACAGAGCGACATATGAGAAAAATCAGGCCGTGAGCCACATCTTCGTAGCGCCAACAACATGCGCCAGAAAAACGCATCCACGCCAGTCGTTAACAGCTACGGGAATCTGTTGACCGACCGAGGTGGAAGATATTGTTGAATGGACAATCGTTTCTGTCCGAGCACGGACACAAACAGAATCAGGATTGAGGATGAAATGCTGGTCGAAAGCTAAAGAACGGTATGGCAGCTTGGAAGGACGGAATACCCGCCGAGCTACGAAACATTGCGGCTGAACGAGAAAACCAAGTGATTGGTATGATTTGGTAGGGAGAAGAAATGCCTTCGAGCTGGCTTGATGGCCTCAAACGTTCACAGAGGACAGACTCGATTGTGCTAATTATCGAGGTATAGCACTACTCGATAAGGCCTACTGTTTAACAGATTGCACCCATTTGCGGAGACCTTTGTGGATTCGAAAAGGAAGATCAACAACGTTTACTCTGTGACAAATTCTTGATAAATTCCGGACTCATCATCTGCTTCCCGAGTAGAAGAAAATAGCACAATAATATCAAATGTAGATAAGATAGCAAAATGAGATATGGACATGATTGATATAAGAGATAAAAGATCAGACGACAATATCAATATATATTTTGCACTGAAATATCATGAGGAGATCATGTTATGTTATTTGTAAGTTATTTGTTTGTTCTTATCCATAGCATATTTTGATATTTAAATGATATTTCGGTGCACATTTTAGATATTGTTGCCTGTTCTTTTATCTCTTATATCAATCAAGTCCATATCATGATTTGTTATTCTGTTCATGGCTTCTACCCGGGTTCCCGGCAAACGTTATTATGCTATTTCGTGCTGGATGGCTACAAATCAATCGTCAGAATTCGTTCGTGACGTTAGATGGATTGAAGCAGGGCGATGCGCTCTCTAACCTGCTATTCGACATAGACGGAATTCGAAGATCTGGTGGGCAAATAAACGGAACCATTAGCAACAAGTCTTAAATGTTAATAATTCTAAATCGCAGAGCAGTGGAAGAGGATTTCGCGCCTTTGGAAACTATAAACTATTTCCCGCGAAAAATCCGAAAAAATCTAAATGAGTATTTTGGAAAAGCATTGAAGAATTTCCTGGGGAAGTTTATTAGATCTCTCCACCGACATTTAACAGATTCTTCCGTTAATGTCTTTAAGATATCCTGACGAAAAGCAAACAAAAATATTTTTAAGCATCGAACGCAACAAAAAATTACCTCGCCAATTCACGTCGCCGCCGGCTAAAATGAGCTCCGACTCCTATGAAACACCAAAAATCCTCCACATACTGCAGATTTGTCTCTTAGCAAATTGTTTTAGGTCTTGACAACGGAAGTACAAGCCATTCTGGTTGACAAACTAAAATCCTGCTAGGACGCGATCTAAATAATATTTGCCAAATAAATTAAATCTCCAAAACTAGTCAAGTAAATAACGAGACTCTGCCACGTATTTATTAATTTAAGAAAAACCTTTCTCCAGCATTCCGAATACGCATTATGAAGCAATTTTGAATAGAAAACCGAATTATTTGATAACTATATATTTTTACAGACCGAGACCTACAGTATAGCACAAAAGAGCGTAATCATGTAATATCTACATAATTCATTGAACAATATTTCCTGCCTTTTAAAACTGTAATGTAACATTCAATATTGACGTGTTGGAGTGTAATTTATTGATGTTCGAAACATTTAACTGGTAGACGAAATTATTGATAATTTAATAATTTATAAATAATTCCTAATAAATATTCAAATTGTACACATGTTTGTCAATTGTTAGAGAAAACAATCTAGAGCTTATTGAGAACTGACAGTAAGGATTTCGCCCATGTTAATTTCGAAAATATTCTAATACCTATGTGGCAATCTTTTTTGGTAATCTCAGATCTTAATTTTGTTTATCTGAACATCGCTATCGTTGGAGGAGGAACAAAATCACAATTCCCACTGCAAGAAAACAACCTGCTGACGTTCAATCATCCTCCTCCCTAAAACACTCTTGAAGGATAGCACCTGTTTCCACCTGGCAACGTTACTCGATGAAAACATCCCTGAAATAGCAAGACGACTAATAGCCTATTCAGATTACGCCATTTATTAAGATTATTATCGTGTCAAATATTAGAAAGAAAATTCAATGTATGGGGATTGGTATCAAGTTACTCTTTATGCTGATATTTATCATCATAAATGGCGTAATCTGAATAGGCTACTTCAGCAAGCTCCATAAAGAGTGGTTGTACCCTTTTGTACACGATATGATTTGTAATTTGAACCATTTAATTGTTCGCTTATTGCAGTATTAAAGAAGGAATAACATGATTACGGATCTCGAGATCGTTCTGCACAACAAAACACGTTCAATCACACACTCCACTTGATATCATTCGATCGCGCACTCATGAAATTCCTTTCTGATCGCACAAATCAGAATAAAATCACGCGAACCTTTAGATCGTTTAACACGCCAAAACACGTTGAATAGCGCACTAATTAATTTGTATGCTTACCGCACAAAGCAGAACAAAATTACGCGGACCTTGGGATCGTTTTGCACTTCGAAAAACGTTCGATCGTGCACTAAATAATTTTCCTTCTCAGTCCGATTGTTCATTCATCGCGATGATAAACTATTTGATCAACAATCAATAGCTCAAAGTGTGCGATTATTCAATTGATTTTTGACAAAAACGTCTACTCTATTATTTTTTCAACTTGAGGATATGCATCGCTACAGCGGAGGTGCGACAATGTGAATTTTCTTCGTAACATCTTTTCTGTTTAGTTTGGCCGAAAAAGTAGACTCATAATAGAAAAATAATAGCCTTGGGGTTGCACCCCTCCATTTAGATTGCATTCTTCCATTGAGGTTTAATCACTCCATCGAAGATATTTGTTCTGAATGAAATAATATAGAATTGAAAGGCATTTCGATTATTTCGAATGAAATGTAGTGAAAACATGTAGTTTACTCGTAAACAACCAAGAAGTTAAACCGTTCACGTAAGGGCCACGTGCCACAGCCTGATGTGTGTAAGGACATAAACGGGAACCTTCTTACGAACGAGCGTGAGGTGATCCAAAGGTGGCGGCAGCACTACAAAGAACACTTGAATGGCGATGTGGCAGACGAAGATGGCGGTATGGTGATGGACCTGGGAGAACGCGCGCAGGACATAATTCTACCAGGAGAGCTATTTAAACACGGTGGTGAGGCACTGGCTAGAGCGCTGCACTGGGTCATTACCAAGATTTGGGAGGAGGAAGATTTGCCGCAGGAGTGGATGGAAGGTGTCGTGTGTCCCATCTACAAAAAAGTGGGATAAGCTGGATTGTAGCAACTACCGCGCAATCACATTGCTGAACGCCGCCTACAAGGTACTCTCCCAAATTTTATGCCGTCGACTAGCACCAATTGCAAGGGAGTTCGTGGGGCAGTACCAGGTGGGTTTATGAGCGAACGCTCCACCACGGACCAGGTGTTCGCCATTCGCCAAGTGCTGCAGAAATGCCGCGAATACAACGTGCCCACACATCATCTATTCATCGACTTCAAAGCCGCATATGATACAATCGATCGGGACCAGCTATGGCAGCTAATGCACGAACACGGATTTCCGGATAAACTGACACGGTTGATCAAAGCGACGATGGATCGGGTGATGTGCGTAGTTCGAGTTTCAGGGGCATTCTCGAGTCCCTTCGAAACCCGCAGAGGGTTACGGCAAGGTGATGGTCTTTCGTGTCTGCTAATCAACATCGTTTTGGAAGGGGTAATACGAAGAGCAGGGATTAACACGAGTGGTACAATTTTCAATAAGTCCGTCCAGCTATTTGGCTTCGCCGACGACATAGATATTATGGCACGTAACTTTGAGAAGATGGAGGAAGCCTACATCAGACTGAAAAGGGAAGCCAAGCGGATCGGACTAGTTAAAGACGAAGTACATGATAGGAAGAGGTTCAAGAGAAGACAATGTGAGCCACCCACCGCGAGTTTGCATCGGTGGTGACGAAATCGAGGTGGTAGAAGAATTTCTGTACTGGGCTCACTGGTGACTGCCGAAAATTATACCAGCAGAGAAATTCGGAGACGCATAGTGGCTGGAAATCGTACGTACTTTGGACTCCGCAAGGCGCTCCGATCGAATAGAGTTCGCTGCCGTACCAAACTGACTATCTACAAAACGCTTATTAGACCGGTAGTACGGACACGAGACCTGGACGATGCTCGTGGAGGACCAACGCGCACTTGGAGTTTTCGAAAGGAAAGTGCTGCGTACCATCTACGGTGGGGTGCAGATGGCGAACGGTACGTGGAGGAGGCGAATGAACCACGAGTTGCATGAGCGGCTGGGAGAACCATCCATCGTTCACACCGCGAAAATCGGACGACTGCGGTGGGCCGGGCACGTAGCCAAAATGTCGGACAGTAACCCGGTAAAAATGGTTCTCGACAACGATCCTACGGGCACAAGAAGGCGAGGTGCGCCGCGGGCAAGGTGGATCGATCTGGTGGAAGATGACTTGCGGACCCTCCGTAGACTGCGTGGTTGGCGACGTGTAGCCATGGACCGAGCCGAATGGAGAAAACTCTTATATACCGCACAGGCCACTTCGGCCTTAGTCTGAATAAATAAATAATACTCGTAAACAAATTATGTTATACAGGTACATGCAGAGAAAAGAAGGTACAAGATTTAAAATTCCTTACTGTTAAAAATCATGATCAAAACGAATGAGTCAGAAGTTTATGATCCTGGTGTTATAAATATCGGCGTTTCGTTCAAGTATCTGGACTCTCCAACTTTGGTATAAAAAGCGTTCTAACTTTGTTGCGGATAAACAACATCGTTGAGTCGGGAGACAACGTGACCTTGACAAATCTTACTTTGCAACGCAAACCATGAGAGCAGGGTATGCTGAAATCGCTCTCAATAGATAACGAACAACGATAGAAGAAAGGCAAAATTCTCTTCGAATCATAACAAGCCATGAAAACAAAACTATCACACTTGTATACAAGTTGGAACAAAACTGATTCGGATAGGTGGCCCCACCGAGGGGGTTGATAAAACGCTTTGTTCTCGTTCATTATATGTTGGGGACCATATTGTTTTCGCCCAGCTGTGTAAAACAAGAAATTTATCATGGGTTGTTGTAGCCCCCCGAATCTGTTCATTATCGTAACAGCTACCGAAAAACGTCTCTCACGGTATACAGAGATGATAAATGAGAGATTTTCTCATTCTTTTTAGGATTCATATACCCTGCATGAGAGCAATAACCAAAAAAAAAAACAAATTAATCCACCTAGCGGTGATGGTGCCTTTCTCGCGCAAAAAGGTAATAAATGTAGCCTTTACGCATACACTTCGATGATGTAAAAGAAAGGCAAAACATTTACACCGTCTAATGTTATGATAGAAAATTTACACTAATAGACGACAGATCGCGAAATCTGTGCTGTTATACGCTAGCGAAACATGGTGTGTATCAGTGGAGAACACTCAACGGCTGCAGGTGTTCATTAACAGATGCCTGCGGTATATAATTCGGGCCTAGTGGCCTCACAACTAGATCTCAAACAAAGAGCTCCATCGTCGTTGTCACCAGAGGACAATAGCAACTGAAATTCGGGAACGGAAGTGTGGCTGGGTCGGCCACACTCTACGTAGGGGCGGAAACGAAATCTGTAAACAAGCATTAGACTGGAACCCAGCGGGACATCGCAGCAGAGGCAGACCCAGCGGCTCATGGCGGCGAAGGCTCAATAAAGAAATAAAAGAAGTCGACCGAAATCTAACCTGGCAACAGGTTAAAGCAATAGCCGGGCAACGCTCAGGATGGAGATCTTTCAAGTCGGCCCTTTGCACCACCGGAGGTGTACAGGATCCATAAGTAAAGACGACAGATGGCGCTGTCAAAAGTTTCTCGAATTTCCTATGTTCGAACTTTGACTTTCGGACAATTTCATAGTACAATGAAACTGAATGAAGAGCATACTTACGCCTAAATGCGTGCAACACGAACATCTTCATAGTACGATGAAACTCTTAATGGGAGCAAGCCACGGATAAACTTTAAAAATATTCATAGATGCACATTATTATTGTTCTACACATTAACACATTATTGTTCTATGTGACTATGTCTCATCACTATTTTAATATTATCTATTTTTTGCAATTCGCAATTATTATGAAATTCAATAGTGATCAACAGCGTTTTAGTCTCTGTCGGATGCAACTTGTTGCAAGAAAATCGGTTAAGAGTTTCTATGTGAAAATTTGGCTAATGTTTTTTTATGGCATTTTGTGCACACGCACACACGGACAGACGGGCTGCGAAATGGTGAGTTGACATCTGGGTAGGAGCGACCTACACAGCTCTGGTCCTCACAAGTTCCAATCTTACGCTTCCACGGGTCTTCCAATGACAATTGACCTCCAGCTAAGGGTTTTGTACTTAGCTGGTAGTGCAGCCTGGGCACTGTTGTCCTTCTGACATCAGCTAGAGTGAGGGTGTGACCAAAGGACCACTGTCCCTAACCACTAATCCCAAGGCGTTAAGCGACACGTGCCGAGGGGATGCATGGCCAGGGGGTGAAATAATAAGCTAGGCCTCTAACGGAGCCTGTGGGGTACCTGGGCACCCTCCACAGTAATTGTCCCTTACCGCGTCATGCTGGGCTCTGGCGTGGTGGACCTCTTTTCCCGAGCAACTCGTGGGACCAAAATGGAAAACCAAGTCAATTCTTCAATTAGTGGTAGTAGTGTAGGTTCAGGTCTCCGCCTAGGAGGCCAGAGGCAATAATCGGCAGCTCAGTGCGCAGCGCCAGCGTGGGTCACTTAATCTTCATCTCGGCTAAAGAAACGCTAAACGCTAAAGAAACGTTATTGACGGCCCACGGCTTGTGGAGGCGATGAACCGCAAACGCGATGGGCTTTCGGCCTTCGAGGTGGCGACGGAACAGCTGGACGTCATCATCGACTTTGTGGGATGCTGAACCCCGGCCAGGTACCTCCAAAATCGGGGGAGGAAGGACCTGGAGAGGTCCGTCCACCCAGGAAAGACGGTGGTATGGGGTTACGGCAGGCTGAGAGCTCTCAGCCGCCCCAGACCAGGGAAATAGAGGGGGATGACGCCTCCTGGACCCTGGTCAAGAACAAGAGGAAACCGAAGACGTCAAAGGCCGAAACGAAGACCCAGGCGAATGAGGGTAGCAAGAAGTCTAGGGTAGGCGCCAATCGCTCCAGGGGCGATGCCCTAGTCATCAAGACGGACGAGGCTAAGTACTCGGACGTCTTGAAGGCGATGAGGAGTGACGTCAAGCTCGGTGAATTCGGCGCCGACGTACGTCGAATAAGACGTACCCGGATGGGCGAGATGATCCTCGAGCTGAAGCAGGGCGTCTCGCAAAAGGGCGCCGTCTACAAGAAGTTGGCGGAGGAGGTCCTAGGCGAGACGGTCAAGGTAAGGGCACTCACGACGGAGGTAAACCTAAAGGTTAAAGACCTGGACGAGATCACCGAAGTCGAAGAGCTCGTCACGGCACTGCGGCGACAGTGTGAAGTGGAGACGCCCACCGCAGCCGTTCGGCTACGGAAAAGTCCGGCAGGGACGCAGGTAGCATTGGTTCGGCTATCTGCAGCGGACGCCTCAAGGTAGTCAAGTTAGGGAGCGTCAAGGTGGGATGGTCGGTGTGCCCTGTGGGCATATACGAGTAACCCGAAGTTTGCTTCAAGTGCCTGGAAGCGGGGCACAAGTAATGGGACTGCAAAGGCCCTGACAGAAGCAATCTCTGCCGACGCTGCGGATTGGAGGGACATAAGGCACAATGCTGCACGAACCCTCCCAATTGTTTGATTTGTTCCAGCAAAGCTGTGAACAGCAAGCACCCCATGGGGGGTTCGAAGTGCCCGGCGTTCAAGCGTGCTGCAAATTCACAGTGCAGGTAACGCAGCTGGCTTGCTCGGCCTCGCCCGAGTGTTTGGTGTGCGCAGGTTTAGAGGAAACGGCGGAACACGTGTTGTTCGTGTGCCCACGTTTTCGTGCAATGCGTGACCACATGCTTGCCACATGTGGTCTGGACACTACCCCGGACAACCTAGTTCGGAGGATGTGTAAAGATGAAGTTGGCTGGAACGCCGTTTTATCGGCTATCGTCCAAATCGTCTCGGAGCTACACAGAAGATTGGCGCGTGGACTCAAGGATGGCTAGTTCAGGCGCAAATAAGAGGTGGTCCAAAGGATCGGAGTCGGCTTTCCAATCGTAGGATTTCCAATCCATAGATGACGAATTCGATTCTCAGTATAGGATGTTTTCGGGTAGGAAACATTCTCGACTCCCTGGGCAAAGTGTATCCATTGTACTTGCCTCACAATATACATAACCATGCAATGGCGGGTATAGAAAAGCTTTCAATTAATAACTGACGAAATTCTAATAGAATACTAAGTTCAAAATCAGGCTACGTTACAGTTTGAATGTAGAGCCATTGAATAAGATGAATGTAAATCGGAATGAAAATTATTCAAGGAGTTAATTCAAATTTGTTGAAAACCTAAATGGCACTATCATGTCAGTACTGCCAGCATATAAATATACCTGAACGTTTAATCAGAACCACGATAATATGTAAGTAAAATTACGTTTCGACAGACCAAATATTTGCATATTTTCCATATTAATAATACCTTGCTACAGTGTACCACCTCCACAGTATACCTACGGATTCGATTCGACAAACTATCAATCAATCAACCGGTGTTTTCCGATATTTAGGCTGATTTTCCCCCACCCCGCGAACCGCGGAACCTGTTTTGCGGATTGATATGCATGTAACCGAATTCGGTACGTAACCCTTCCGTGATTGGGTTCCCATTTATTATGGGACATCAATTTGGAACTCGTGGTCGTGGGTGAGTCCTTTGATCGACGGCGGTAGTAAGCAGCCTTTACATACAAACAATAGACTCCATAATAGTCAATTCATCTTCCACAACATGCTTACAACAGCAATGTACAAGCCATAAAAGGAAATTCGTTTAGCTTTCCTTCCGTTTTCCCCGGGGTGGTGAATGTTCGTTAACGTGCGTGTGCAACTGTGCACTGACTGGGGTGGGGTGGGGCAATGGATTTGTTCTGACGAATAACGATAACCATTCGAGCACCGGGTAGTCGATGAAGAACTTTACTTTGGTCTTCCGGTTTGGGAAGCGTCTGGGGAGGCCATCGCTCAGTTAGTTGGAAGATGTTGACGAGTTAAGTTCACAGTTGAGTGGTGTTTGAAGAGACCTTTCAAGAGTGTTTGAAGTGTTGATAATTCGCTGCACATAATAGGCTTAAGGATCGGTTGATTGACTGCTAATGGATAACATTGAATTCAAGCGATTATTGGAGAGAGAAGGAAGAAAGGAATACCAGTTGATTCTCAGAAGGTGCAATGAATTTGGTACGTGCTTTGAATGAATCATTGAACGAGTGTAGCCAATTTATAAGCGTATCAGCATTATATTCTTCAAAAATCACAATGAAAGTGCAAACACTAGACAATTGTTTCAAAGATGTTGGAATATCTCTCATGTGGAAATTTTGATGAATGTAAAATATCGTGACATGGCTAACAACATAAATTTAAAGAAAGTTTGCCGCTCACTCAACCAAAATGCCTTTTGAGGACGGCTAATAATTATCGTTAATATTAATAGCGATAATATTATTCATTAGTTCGACAGACACAAATTCAAACTTATATATCCGTTCTATTTATTATTTTCGTTCTCAATGGTTATTTATTTTCTATTTGTAATAATTTATGTTCATTGTTGAATTCACTTGCATCGCATAGTCATTTATGTTTGAGATATTCAGTGTCCCCATTTCCAAGAAAATGCACTACTTCAAATCCGCATAGCTTGCATTCAAGTCGCCTTCATTAATTAAAGCGTATGCAATCATTCCCACTCCGCTATAAAAACCCGAGGGGTCAAAGTTCAAATCCGATCATTGCTCTTTTTTAAAAAGTATAAGAGTCCAAAGATAAATTGAGCGAGACAGGTCATTCAGACGAAAAGGAAAGCGAAAGAGATAGCGCATTAATCGGTTCACATTCGTGGTTGATCAAGTCGTGCAACTACTTCGGTAATTTCACGTACTTCCGGCCACGAAGCAATAAGTCCTCACTTATTCTGAGGGCTTCAAGAACTTCTAGTAGTCCATTCTGATCTGGACCGTGGAAGAGGCGAGAGTGCGTAAAAATCTTTTAGTGTCGCGGTATGTTCTATTTGGTAATTTATTTAAAATGTGAGAAGTCTTATGAGGAATAAATTAAATGTTACTTTTTGTTTCTTCAGTGCAACCAAAGTTTAATGACCTTTGCAAAGGGTTACGTGTGGTGAAGTTGTGTGCACGATTATAAATAGAAAAAGGTAATTCGTGAAATTGTTGTGTGGAGAATTTTGTTATTAAATGTGTCGAACAGCCGTTCGACGGCTTTTTATTTAGGAATCGCTTTTAGCGATCCACTGCCCGTACTCGGCACACCGCATCCACAAGCCAAACGCAACTATCGGACCCACGCTTCAGCGCACAGAAGGCCCGGTTTGAGGGGAAAGCCGGAAGGGAGCCATTGTTCCGACAGAGTGGCCATCGCAAGTTTTTCTCTTCGCTACGACCAGTAGCACGACTCCACCAAGCCTTCGACGATCCCCAAAGTCGTTTACTGCGCCATTTTTCACCGGCGCGCATCTCCGTACCAGTTCGGGAACAACCACCGTCTGCGAATTCCCTTTGCGCAGCAATCCAGCGTTTTTGGATCAAGCGTCATCGTAGTCCACGAGTAAACTCCACTATCGCCGTATTTGGCAGGGATGCCGCAATAATATCATTTCGGCGGCGGCCGCCGGTAAATTTCTGCTATACCATCAGCAATCGTCCGCTGCCGGACAAAAGGGTGCCGTCAGTAGAAAACCAAAGCAACTAACAATACGCATGCCTAAACTCCACACATTAATCCCGTGCTCGAAGATCGACGATGGTCGATATTAGTAGTTAGACGTCACTAGAATCGAAAATTCGCACACACACACAGTAGAGAAAGCTAGAGAGGAAAGAAAAGAAGAAGGAACACGAAACATGAAATAAAAACTCACTCACGTGTCTGCAGCAGCTGGGAATTTTTGAATTGGGGGAAGTCTTCCAATTCCAATGATGGTACGCGTGAGTGGTGTCTTTGTATACTGGTAGAACGACGGTTAGCATCAACCATTTTTGTGGAAAGCTTAGGGCGTTTCCTAATTTTGAAGAAATCTCGATTAGTCTTTTTGTTTGAATTCCTGTTTCGTCCCCTAAATCGCTATTTGGACTCTTATACACAAAACCCGCCCTGAGTTGGGTTTCTTGCCGGGCAAACAAACCTCGACAGACGGTCCTCTTCGGAGGCGGCGCTTAAGCCGTCTGTTTTCGTAGTCAGGAACTGGACGGGAAAAGGGAAAAACCTTTAGCTGTATTTGCGCGCTACAACACGCAAGAGTATCCATTGTTCTATGTGTTGAACGTTAATTTACGAAGGAGAACAAAAGAAAACCTACAATGATTCAAATATATGATTCAGTTGGGTGCGTTTCAACTCACGTTTGATTTGAATCGTTCGTGAGTTTTGAGATTTTAAGCTATTCCCAACACTGGAACCATCGGCCAGAAACCTTTACAAATATATTTTTGAGATGGTTTGATAGTTGATTTGATAAATTTCGAGCTTGAACATGTCCAGAATATTGAGGTGTTGTTCAAATTATACTGAGGGTCGTGGGTTCGAATCCATGGAAAGTGGTTACCTCTAATAATGCAATTTTTTATTCAAAATCGTCCACATAATGTTCATATTCATATCTGAGTTTTCAGAACATTGTACATTGATGTCAAAGTCAGGTGTTCCAATACCCGGAAAATAGGCAATTAAGCGATGTGGGAGGCTGAAGATCCACCAAAACTCAATGATTAATTTCGTGCGGCACATGCTCTACCGCTTTGTTGGAAAATTTTGGCTTTTTCAGATTTTCATAATCTATAGAAAGTAGGCTGAGACCAATGAGCTAGACTAAGCTGAAGTAGCGCACACATACTTTTATTCAGTAATTCAGTTCCTAGAATATACACTCCCGGCCAAAATTTTGGGATCACCCTCGAAAAATATAGGCAAAAGTTTTTGGCCGTATTTTCGCCGTCTTACATCCGATTTCGGCTCAATACAAAGAATATAAGTAGATCTTGCATCGTAGGTATTTTAAACTAATAATTTTTATTTTTTTATGTGCTAAAATATTACATAAAGATACAAATTTCCTAAATTTATGTTGTAAAATTATGTTGATTTTTCTCAAAATTGAGCCCACAAAATTTCGAAATTAAAAGCGGAATAGAACCCAATTTTAATCATCTTTGATATGCATTGATGAAACTTGTTGTATTTTTTAAAATCAAAATGTTTAGTCAAGTGCATGGTATGCATCGGCCATAAGTTTGAGTTCACCCATTTTCCAGTTTAAATTTAGGCAAAATATACATTGGAGAAAGTATATTTTCCAAAGTTTACCATATAGCTCAATATCGAGAAAAATCCATATATTTTACAACATAAATATAAGAAAAATGTGCATCTTAATGTAATATTTTAGCACATAAAAAGATAATTGTTAGTTTAAAACACTTACGATGCAATATCTACTCATATTCTTTGTATTAGCTAACAATACCCGAAATCGGATGTAAGACGGCGAAAACACGACCAAAAACTTTTGCCTATATTTTTCGAGGGAGAACCCAAATATTTGGCCGGGAGTGTATGTATAAAAACACGAACTTCTAGTTCAATCAAAGGTAATTGCCTATTTCCGGGGATTAAACCACCCGACTTGGACGTTAATTTACAATGTTATGAAAACTCATATGTGAATATGTACGTTATGCGGAAGATATTGATTTGGAAAATGTATTGGAGGTAACCACTTTCCCTTCGATGGGACTCGAACTGTAGGGTCATGGGTTCGAGTCCCATCGAAGGGAAAGTGGTTACCTCCAATACATTTTCCAAATCAATATCTTCCGCATAACGTACATATTTACATATGAGTCCCATCGAAGGGAAAGTGGTTACCTCCAATACATTTTCCAAATCAATATCTTCCGCATAACGTACATATTCACATATGAGTTTTCATAACATTGTAAACGAACTTCTAACTGAAAATTTATTTTCAGCAATATTCTGGTCTCGGGAACAAAGTTCCGCAATATGTATTTTGGTTAATATAAGCACTTCGCTTCTAGAGAAAATTTACATGACATGAATTGAAACCATTAAATTTCCTTTGAACAGGTTTCGACTACGTCATCAAACGACCACCGCAAGCTAAAATCTGCTTCGGCTCGAGCATCCAAAGAGAAGCAGTTCCTCTGAAGGGACCCGCTTACAGCTCCATCATGCGCCGCACTATGCCCGAGGTAGCCGGAGAACATTTGGCCCCTGGTTCGTACAACATAACGTACTTTGACAAGCAGTCCCATCCGGTGTTGCAAAAGATTTGCGGTACGCGTGGCTATGGTTCCCTATCCGCCACCACAATTCGGTTCAAATTTGACGAAGTCAGCAGCACTCCGGGTATGGGAGAGTACGATACAACTAAGGGGAAACCAGTTAGGATCTGTCGCTATCCGTTCGGGGTGAAAGTTCCACGATGGAGGGAGAAACCTGTCCCGACCATTCCTGGGTAATGCGAAGTTTATTCACGATTGAACTTGCTAGCTTTTAATAAACACCTTCTACCCCCAGGCCAGGAACCTACTGCAGTAAACAGAGCAAAAACATCAGACTACAATCATTCGGGGGGAAAATCAAAATCATTCCGGCGACGATGACAATCTGCAAGACGGACAACTTTGACAAATGCTACCGCTGTGACCAGAAACCGGAAGTTGACTATTGGAAACATCTCAAGAGCGACCGCAGCCTCTGTCGGCGTTGCATGGAGAAGGAGACGGACGATGCCAAGTACCGGTCGAAAACCAAATCCACCATGGTGAAGCGATTGGCCGTACTCAGGGAGTTCCAGGTGGGTAAAGGGTTGGAAGGGGGCGGGGCTTTCTATTTTAAAGATTTCCTGTTTCGTTGCAGCGCGTACGTCACTGTTCCTATTACCACAAGCATGACAAAACGACGGCGGCAGTCCAGTTTGTGAGCAATCGTGACCTGAAGCGGAAGTTTAGAATTGAAAATTATCTGTCCATGTACGAGTAATAAATTGAGAAGTAAACATGGGATTGAAGAACGTTCGGATTATCAATTAGTCGTAGGCTCTTTTAGTTCGTCAGCCGGTGAGTGCTGAACTTTCCAATAGTCGGTTTTAACTCCTCCTCTTGGCCAACCGGAGAGTTCAAATTTCCTATGATGATTTGATGTCGTGGCATGGGCAGCTGTCGTACTCACGTTCCAGCTGCGCATAGAATGCGTCCTTATCATCATCATCAGTGCTACCGGAGTGTGGGCTATGGACGTTGATTATGCTGAAGTTGAAGAACCGGCCTTTGATCCTCAACCTGCACATTCTCTCATTGATCGTCCACCACCCGATCACGCGCCTTTGCATATCGCCCATCACTATGGAAGCTGTTCCCAGCTCGTGTGTGTTGTCGCAGCTCTGGTAGATGGTATGATTACCTCTAAACGTTCGCACCATTGATCTCTTCCAACAAATCTCCTGCAGCGCTACGATGCCGAATCCACGGTCCTTGAGCACATCGGCGAGTATGCGTGTGCTCCCGATGAAGTTGAGAGATTTGCAGTTCCACGAACCGAGTTTCCAATCGCTAGTCCCTTTTCGTCGCAGTGGTCTTCGCCGATTGTTCGTTGTGTGAGTTTTTTTAAAGGCTGGCTTGCAGGGCCTGACACATAACCCCCTAAATTTTCGGAGGATCATTCCTCCTTATTTCCGGTGGACCGTGGTGCACAGTTTCACTTTTCGATCTAATGCCCATTTCAATTTTTCTTCCGTCCTCGATTTCTTCTCAACCCTCAACTTGATGGTCCCTTCAATATCTAGACCTGGAGAATCGACTGTATGTACAGCAATCATTCGATAACTGGGCTAAAACATCAGTCCAGTTAACGAGCGCCGCTTTTTAACTGGGTTGGCGAGGGATTTAAAGATGCATTGTTGTGATCGGTGTTTTACTTAAAACGAGAACAATTTACCATTTCGACTCCCCTTGCAGCCTAGTCTTTGTTTTTGTTTTTTTTACGGATAACCGCTTTTTAACTGGGCTTTGGCCCAGTTAGCTAACGCCCAGTTAAAAAGCAGTCCAGTTAAAAAGCGCCTAGTTAGCGAACTCTTAGTGTACCTACAAGGATACCTGGTTGGCTAAAGCGTCGATAAACATATGCCTAGCGTATTGGAGAGCTCCATAATCGTCGGTCTTGGGCGATGTTCCTCCTTTCCCCGAACGTTTAGGGGACCCGTTTAGGGGATATTAATTTCCCGCTCAATATTTCGCAAACTTTTCTCTTCAAACTTCCTTGACTATCTATTTCTTTCTTATGTTTTTATTTATCTCTTATCTAATCGATGACAGTCCTACCACATCTATCACTTTTCTTTCTCTTTCTTCCTCACTCGCTGTCAGCTGTCATCTCACTTCTCACGACTCATCGGAGTGGCAGTGCTGCCAGAACATTCCCCGGCCCGTAACTCTGTCCCGGAAGCCACATCCGGCTCAGTGTTACCATCCTCTATTTCCATTCTGGCTAGTTTAACTGTCGCTCGTTTGTACCTTCCGGTGCTGGTACGCACTCACGCTTGACGGACCCGTCCATCACCAGACATGACGACCTCTTCCACCACACCGCGGATCCAGCACTTCCGGCTAGTACCCTCAACTATGTAGACCAGATCTCCTGCCCGTAACGGCCTAGCTTCATCGAACCATTTCGTTCTTTGATTCAACGACGGCACGTACTCCTTAATCCACCGTTCCCACATCACAGTAGCCAACTGTTGCGATCGTTGAAACGCGTCCCTTAAGGCCACCGCTGGGTGGGGAGGTGGGAGAGCCACACATGGCTGGTTCGATGATGAACCTCTTAAAAAATGATTAGGGGTGAGCGCCTCTGCTTCATCGGACTGTTGCGACACGTACGTCAGCGGACGGGAGTTAATGATGTCCTCCGCTTCGACGAGGACCGTTTGCAGTATCTCGTCAGTCAACCGCCTTCCATCATTGAACACCGTTAGTAACTCCTTCACGGACCGGACCAACCGTTCCCAGACGCCTCCCATGTGTGGTGCGGCCGGAGGGTTGAACGTCCACTTCGTTCTTGCGTTCGTCAATTGGTCTGCGCAGTCATCTCTGATGTCCTGCGCAGCCTCCACTACTTCCTTGCTGGCACCTCGAAGATTCGTCCCGTTGTCCGAGAAGAACTCGATCGGCCAACCCCGGCGACCGATGAACCGGTGTATCGCCATCAAACACGACTGAGTTGTAAGCCCGTGCGCCACCTCCAAATGCACAGCGCGAGTCACCATACAAGTAAACAGCGCGATCCATCTCTTCTCTGTCCTGCGCCCAATGGTTACGTCGAGTGGTCCCAGGTAATCGACGCCAACATAGCTGAACGCACGCAGATTCGGCGTGACCCGTTGTACTGGCAGCGGGGCCATCCTAGGCGCTTTGGGACGACAATGACGCACTTTGCACCATACGCAGGATGCTGCCACCTTACGGACCACTGCATCTAAATGTGGAATGTAGTACAGCTGCCGCAACTCGTTTTTCACCGCTTGGCGGTATCCATGGCCACTCTTGTCGTGGTAATGCTGGACTATCAGCCTCGTGATCCGGTGGCCGTCCGGAAGAATCACTGGGAACCGCAAGTCAAAGGGTAGAAATTCCACCCGCTCTACTCGGCCCTCCATCCTAATTATACCATCCTCGTCTATCAGCGGGCTCAACTTGTACAGCGAACTTGACTTCTCGATTGCTATCCATTGGCTTGCCGAACGATCTTTGTTTCTTGACAGCACTTTCAACTCATCGATAAAACATTCGGCCTGCGCTGCCTTCAGCAAACATCGCTCTGCTTTCTCGTACTCCTTCTGCTTCAGCGGTACTCGAACCGACGCAACCGCATTCGGTAGCTGATCTTTCGTCGCTCGCAGTGTCTCTATCGGCAGCTTTTCTTTTTCCGTCTACAGTTCGTCACGAATCGAAATACACACGCCATCGTTCGAACCAGGATCGTCCACTTCGAGAAGCGGTTCGCGTCCACAAGAACCGCTGGTACCTTAACGTCGTGTAGCAACAAATGAACCCGAAGTTCCTCAGTCGTATTCGCCGGCGGCAAATTCTTCCTCGGCCATTCCTCCTCTCTCTCGTACATAAACTGCTGTCCTCGTACCCACACGCTGTTGGGGTGTATTTCCGCGTTAGGCTTAGGATCTCTCCTATCCGAAAACCCACGAACTGCTTGTATCGGCGCTGATTCGACCGGATCCATGATAATACAGTGATCGTTCGCTAATTAGGGCACTACCTCACCCCAAAAAGCGAATGCTGTTCGCTAATTGGGGCGTTTCGACAAGCGTCAATGTTGTTTAATTTTGCATTGAACAAAGGAAAATTTTACGCGCCGGAAAATATCGATCCCGTCAAACACGAAACAAAACGTCAACGCGTTTTTTGACAGCAAATTCTGACGTTTAGCTGCTTTTTAATTGGGTTTCGCCCCAATTAGCGAACCCCCAACTAAAAAGCGCCCCAACTAGAGAAAACCCAATTAGCGAACGTTCACTGTACCACGGCTCGAAAATACGCCACACACCCGTAAGCCGTCTCGCTCGCATCCGCAAAGATATGCAGCTGCACGTCCTGGACCTCATCCGATCGTGCCCTGCCGAAGTAGCAGCGTGGCAACTTGAATGCCTGAATATCCGCCAGAATGTTCGTCCAGCGAATCCACTTCTTGAATGACGCTTCATCCACGATGTCGTCCCATTGGCAACCCGTGCGCCACAGATCCTGGATCAGCATTTTTCCAAGAATGGTGACTGGCGCGACGAACCCAGCGGGATCAAATTGAGCCATAACGATGCTGAGCACGATCCGTTTCGTCGGACGCTCTTCTCCATGGAGGACTTTTGTATACTCCGACTTCGACGCGGTGGCAAAGCAGAATAGGTCTTCGACCGTATCCCACACAATCCCAAGCACGCGCTCGTATTCGCTTCCCTTATCTTGGCTAAAAAGCACTGTCGATCCGCTGCTTCGCTCTCCAAGCTTCTCCAAAACCATGTCAGAATTTGAAACCCAGTTTCTAATATGAAAACCTCCATGGGAATGGATGTACTTTACCTCGTTCGCTCGCTGAATCGCTTCCTCTACTGTGTCCACGCTATCGAAGTAGTCGTCGAGGCCTCCGGATACTGATCTGTATACTGCTCGGCATTCAGGTTTTTCACGAACTGCGTCCTGTTTTTCACGTCCATAACGTACACCTGTATAGCTTCATCATTATTGGCCCTGAAGATAAACCGCTGTGCCTGCTTATCCTCCGATCTGATGCGGATTTGATGGTACATTTCCTGTATGTCACCTCCAAAGGCGACCGGACGCTCTCGGAAATGGCAGATTACTCCGAATTCAGGGATATCCCATTTACTGCCGCTGCAGCGTCCCAGACCAGGCGTACCTTACCCGGTTTCCGCGGATTCTCTACAACATTCAATGGCAGATACCACACCGAAGAAGGTGGCGTCTCCGTCAGCTCAGCAGTCGTCGCCTTATATGTATACCCTTTTGCTTGATATTCTTTAATTTGTCAACACACATTCTTCTTTAGCGTTGGCTTCGTGGCCAACTTATTGTCGAGAGCTTTCATCCGTCGAACGGCCATCGGGTAGCTGTCGGGAAATCTTCTCTCGTCCTTCCTCCACAGCAACCCTGTTTCGTAGCGGTCGCCTACTCGTTTTGTCGTCGTCTCCAGGATTTCTCGAGCCCGTTTATCCTCCGCCGGTTCCGGAGCGGCATACGACGAAGATATGGTTTCATCCAGCACGTACTGCTGACGCATCAAGTCATGCAACTGCTGGTTGCTCACCGGTGCGACAGAGTGGAGATTAAGGTAAGTCTGCACCGTGGGCCGTCGCTTCTCGGAACCATAGATCGTCCAGCCCATTTTCGATCGTACAGCGATCGGTTCGCTCGGCTTTCCGACACGTGACTCAAGTGGCGCAAACAGGTGCAGATTGTCTAACCCGATGAGAATAGTTGGTGCACCGGACGGGAAGTCCTTCGTCGGTACCCCCGCGAGGTGTTTGTATCGTTGCACCGTCTCTGCGTACCTCACATTCTGCTTCGGAAGCTGCAACTCGGATACCGTTCGCGTGTTTAACAACGGGAACTTCTCTCTAGAACCCTTAGCCGACATCATCATCTCCACGCTCCGAGATTCATTCTCAAACCGGTTGATGTTACCCGTCCATGTCACAATCAGTGGCTCGAGTGTCCCCTCTGCCTTCAGCCGTTTTGCCACCGCATCATCCACCAGCGTCGCTGATGATCCTTCGTCTAGGAACGCAACGGTATCATATTGTCGCTTACCGACGTAGAGTGTAACCGGCATCATCCGGAAAATTACTGTACAATCTGACTTCGCTTTCTGCAGCTGCACTGATTCTTCTATCCGGTGCAGCAGAGGATGATGAGCTCCCTGGCAATTCCGCATCACACATCGAATTTTCGAAGGACAGCGACCTCCATTGTGCTTGTTCAGGCAGACTCCACAGAGTTTCTGCCTTTCAACTTCTCGTAGCCGTTCTGCGATGTTCATTTGCCTGAATTCCTGGCAATTCCTGATCAGATGATCGGTCTGCTTGCAAATCCAGCAAGGCCGTTTGGCCACATCGCTACGAGAAACTTCATTTCGCTTCTGCTCGGACTCGTGCATATGCACAAACTCTTTTCTCCGATGACTATCCTTTCCAGGACGCGCCCGCTCGTTCATCGACAGCATGGTGAATTCCGCCACCTCAGAGACGTCGAAAACTATGTCGTTCGTGAAGTTGGTGAAGATCCTCAGCGGACTGTCTACTCTACCTCGCCTGTACCGGATCCAATCCAGTCATTAGCTTGGCGGCAGCTTGTCGACCAGCTCTTGCACCAGTATCGGGTCATTTGGGTGGTCGTTAAGCCGAACGGCTTCTAAGTGGTCGCACAACTGCTTCATCGTAATGCCGAAATTTAGAAAAGTCTCCAGTCGATCCGCTCTAGGCGCTGGAGCGTTCCTCACCTTCATTAGCAGCGTCTTCAGTAGCTTCTCTGGCTTGCCGAAAAGACTCCGAAGGTCTCTAATCACATCCGGAACGGAATCAGGTAGAAGTAACCGACTCCTGACTGCTTCGAGCGCATCTCCTTGCAGGCAGTCTTGCAACCGCTTCAGATTCTCCAAATTTGTGAACCCGCACGCCGCTGTAGTGTGTTCAAAACTGCTGTTGAACAGCGGCCATGCTTCCGGTTTCCCACGAAACATTGGAAAATGCTGAGACACCGCTTTCCGAGCGGCTAGCTGCTCTCTCGTAATGCGACCGACAGCTCTCTCCGATCCGTCGCCAACGTAGCTGCCCCTCGAGCTTCGACCGAAATTTCGCCCCGGCCCGTCACCAGCTCTGTTGCTGTGACTGCTGCTTTTCGCTGGATAGTCCGACGACTCGCTACTCTCGTCTTCTTCTCTTGACTCAGACTCGTTGTCGACGATCTCAGGCACTTCTTTCACCGGTTTCATCGACTTCGCCTTGTTTGTTTTCATTACCACTCCTACTCCCCGCGGGACTCCATCTTTCAGGGACACTCCCCTGAAATCCATGGTCGACGACTGCTTGTCAGCATTCGGTGACTGCTGCAGCCATTCATCCTTCTTCCGGTCTGGTTCACTGTTCAATCTCACCAACGGCGCCTTCTTCGTCCTTGAACGCATTCACTCTCTTGACGCTGTTGTCGAATTTCTTCCGGATCGCTTCTCGCTTCTTCAAGAAATCCTTCTCCGCAGCCAGTTGAGCGTCCAACATGTCCTGCTCTTGCTGCAACTGCTGCTCTTCTATCTCGCGTTGAACCTGATGCTCCAGCTCACCCATCCCCGTTCCTGCTTCAGCTGCTTCTCTTTCTACGCCTTCTGACGAGCGAATAGCTTCTACCGTGCCGCCATCTGCTTCGCAAAGGCCTTCTCCTTGGCAAGTTGTTCCTCCATTAATTGCTTTTCAATTGGATCAACGTCGGAACCAACTCCCTGATCAGACCCTCCATCGCTTTTTTGGCCGGACTTCTTACTCCTCTTCTTGATGGTCGCCTCAGGAACCTTCAGCTGCAGATCACTACTTGGAATACACTGGGGGCAGAGCCAATTACTTTTGACAACACTTTGGTCAACACCAGCGCACGAAAAATGAGCCCAGTATTTACACCTCCCACATTGGACCCAGTCAATGTCCTCGGACATTGATTCCGACATAGAGTAGAATAAACATTGCTCATCCTTGGAAGGTGAGGAAGCCATTCCGAAGAATCCGATATAAAAATTTTGATTCTTGCAGAAATGCCGCGAATACAACGTGCCTATTTATCGACTTCAAAGCTGCATATGATACAGTCGATCGAGACCAGCTATGGCAGCTAATGCACGAAAACGGATTTCCGGATAAACTGATACGGTTGATCAAAGCGACGATGGATCGGGTGATCGGATCGATGTGCGTAGTTCGAGTTTCAGGGGCATTCTCGAGTCCCTTTGAAACGCGTAGAGGGTTACGGCAAGGTGATGGTCTTTCGTGTCTGTCTTTCGTGTTCAACATCGCTTTGGAGCTTTGGAGGGAGTAATACGAAGGGTAGGGATTGAGACCGCATCGTGCTTTCGTGCTATGCGGTTCTTTCTCTCTTTGCGGAAGGAAGTTTTTAATACTACCCGAAGCTATTTTAATTTCAACGGTGCTTCTTAGCGCTATTTGTACCCACTGATCCCGTTACGATCTTTGCAAGGACCCGTGCCTTCGTTTTACGTTGGACCCGTTTGCGGAAGTAAAATTCCGACAAGCGGTGGTAATCCTGCAGGGACACCGTTCTGGGAAAAAACCTTTTAGAAGGTCACGTCTCCACGCTCAGCAATGAGTATTAACAAAAACAAGAGGAAGGGGGAGTCTCTGAATTCTCCACTTCCTTCAAAGAAACAAGGTTTCAAGACCGTCCTGCCCAAGCGCGGAAAAAATAGAAGGAAGCTGGAGACTTCAGTTATTCCTTCTAACTCTAATATCGGAAATAATTCTTCTCCAATCGAACTGAGCAATCAGTTCGATTTGATTAATGATGAAATTGAGCAAATCGAACATACCTATAGCCCAGGTGATTCGATTCATGCGAAAAAGCAAAGGATTCCACCAATTGTGGTATCTGTTGCCGAGTTTTCTGGCTTCCGGAATGAGATTTTGAGTAACCTTCAGGGGATCAAGGTTTCATTTCAGATTGCTAGGAAGGGTGACTGCCGCGTTTTGCCGGGATCCTTTGACGATCGCAAACGTCTTCTTCAGTATTTAACTGAGAAGCGCCATAAATTCTTCACATACGACGACAAAACTGAGCGATTGTTCAAAGTCGTCTTGAAAGGTCTCCCCAGTGATGATAAATCACTGGATGAGATTAAAATTGAAATTTCTCAATTACTGGGATTTTCACCAGTCCAAGTAATTAAGATGAAAAAGAAATCCCACTCTGGTACTTCCCAGAGGGGCATTTCTCAAGAATTTTATTTAGTTCATTTTAACAAAAGTGAACTAAATAATATGAAAAGTTGTATTATGAAAAGGCCTGTATTATGTCTCATGTCCGTGTTACATGGGAACATTTCCGCAGGCCTGGGGGAAATTTCCAAAACCCCACCCAGTGCCGTAAGTGCCAAAAGTGGGGTCATGGAACCAAACATTGTCACATGGATGCTAAATGCATGATTTGTGGTGGAACCTCTCACGCCAAGGACGCATGTCCTGTGAGAGAAGATTCCAATAAATTTAAATGTGCAAATTGTGGGGGCAATCATAAATCCAATTTCTGGGAATGCCCTTCACGCAAAAAAGTTTTGAATTCCCGTGCAAAATTGATGACGGGAAATTCCAATCGGATCCCAGATTCACCGGGTAGAAATTTTCAAACGCTCAAATTTCGAAACCGGTTACCGGTCGAGCAATTCATACCCACCACAATTCACAAACAAATTTTGCCGCTCGTCAACGGGTAGCAAGCACTTTAGTAAATTCCAATTTTCCAATGTACCTACGTATGCAAACATCGCTGCTGGTAGACAAAATTTCTCTTCTCAAAATGAGGTTTATACCCATGTCCCAACGGAAAATAACGGTCATGTTGCCGATTCAGGTAGCATGACTGCTTCCGTTTTGATTTTTAACTGAACAATTGCATTACATGATTGATGCAATGTTCAAAAGCAAATACCATTCCTGAAGCTGTTCAGGTTGGTATAAAGTACACACAAAAATTGTTATCGGACTCCGTTTCAATGGATCCAAATAATTTTGTGAAAGTTCTAAATTGGAATGCCCGCTCTCTAAAGGGTAAGGAAGATGAATTATTCAACTTCCTTTCAGTTCATAATGTGCATATTGCCATTATAACTGAAACGTATTTAAAACCAGGACTCTCCATTAAAAGAGATCCAAACTATTTTATCTACAGAAATGATCGTCTTGACAGCGCCTGTGGTGGGGTCGCCATTGTCATTAATAGACGTATCAAGCATAAATTATTTTCTTCGTTTGAAACCAAAGTTTTGAAACCTTGGGAGTTTCTGTTGAAACAAATTTTGGTCAATTTTCCTTCATTGCAGCCTACTTGCCTTTTCAATGCAATGGGCAGCAAAAGAATTTGTTGAAAGCTGATCTTCAAATTCTGACTCGCAACAAATCACAATTCTTCGTAATTGGTGACTTCAATGCCAAACACCGTTCATGGAATAATGCTCAAAGCAATTCCAATGGTAAAATTTCGTAAAATTCAATATCCCAATGGACCAACTTGTTTTTCTTCCAGTCGAAATCCTTCTACAATTGATTTAGTTTTAACGGATTCAAGTCAGCTGTGCGGCCAATTGGTAACTCATGCTGACTTTGACTCTGATCACCTTCCTGTGACATTTGAAATCTCACAAGAAGCCATTTATAATCCAATCAGCTCTACTTTTAATTATCATAGAGCTGATTGGGATTCTCTCAAAAACGTATCTCGATAGGAATTTTGATGTTGATATTCCTCTCGATACTAAAAGTGATATTGATAATGCTCTCGTATCTTTGACAAATTTAATTGTCGAAGCCAGAGGCATTGCAATTCCTAAATGTGAAATTAAATTCAACTCCATTATTATTGACGACGATCTTCAGCTACTGATCCGTCCTTAAAATGTGAGAAGAAGGCAATACCAAAGAACTCGCGATCCCGCGTTGAAAGTTATTTGGCGAGATTTGCAAAATGAAATTAAAAAACGTTTCGCTATTTTGGGAAATACCAACTTTGAGAATAATGTTTCGAAGTTGGATCCTAGTTCGAAACCCTTTTAACGAAAATTCTAAAAAAAAACCTCAAAAGCCAATTCCAGCGCTTAAAGAGGGAAATAAAATTTTATTAACAAATGGCGAAAAGGCTCAAAAACTTGCTCAGCAGTTCGAGAGTGCCCATAATTTTAGTCTAGGTCTCACTAGTCCAATTGAGGATCAGGTTACACGGAGATTCGAAGACATTCTCAATCAAGAGAATGTTTTTGACCCTTCGTTGTGAACTAATTTGGATGAAGAAAATTTAAAAATATGAAAGCCCCGGGTGATGATGGTATTTTCTACATACTTACCAAAAAACTTCCTGAGAGCTCTTTATCCTTTTTGGTTAATTTATTAACCAAATGTTTTCAATTGGCATACTTTCCAGATAAATGGAAAAAACGCCAAAGTTGTTCCAATTTTGAAGCCGGACAAAAATCCAGCTGAGGCTTCTAGTTATCGCCCAATCAGTTTGCTTTCTTTAATAAGCAAACTGTTTGAAAAGATTATTTTAAAAAGAATGATGGTTCATATTAATGACAATTCTATTTTTGCTGATAAGCAATTTGGTTTTCGCCATGGGCATTCAACCACCCATCAGTTATTAAGAGTAACGAATTTAATTCGGCTCAACAAATCTGAAGGATATTCGACTGGAGTTGCTCTTCTTGATATAGAGAAAGCATTTGACAGTGTTTGGCATGAAGGTTTGATTGTAAAATTGATGAATTTTAATTTTCCTCTGTACATCATTAACCCTTATGCGGCCGACGGGGTACCCGTGTTCCTTTTTCAACTTCAAGTGGAGATTTCTCAATGAATTTTTATAGTTGAAAGCTGAAACTCGGTGACATCTAAGAACTCCATAAAATGTAGCATCTGTGAGAAAATCACGTTGATACAGTGAGGAGGGACGTGGGGAGGGGCATCTGATTTTTTTTTACCACGTGGATGGCCGACAGGGTACCCGTGTTCCACTAAATTGATATTTTCATAACTTTAACAATTTTCAACCGATTTAGATAATTTTGACCGTTTTGGAATTGGAACAGAAACTCATATACTTTTTGCCCATTGTCAAGGTTTACAGATTTTGTCCATGGTTATACCAGACCTCCTTGCAGTAAGGCTTAAGCGTCTACACACGTAACCGAAGGACTATCAACCAGTTTCAAATATATTACATGCTCATTGCGCTTCTTAGAATAGTCGGTGTTCACAGTATATATTCTGGGTCTCCAAATACCCCTGGAGTAAGGCCTCAGTCATTCAAAAAATCACTGGAATAACTCAATACAGTCAAGGTCTTCGGATCAATCTCCGTAATGGAGGCAGTTAAGGAAGAATAAACAAGTTGCGTGACCCCTTCTTGGTATATGTTTGTATTCCAAGTAGTTCTTGTTGTCGTCGTGGACTCCAGGTAGTCTACGAACTCCATAGAGTCAAGATCTGTGGAACAACCTCAGTAACGGAGGCAGTTATTGAAGAATAAACAAGTTGTGTGACCCCTTCTTGGTATTTGTTTGTATTCCAAGTAATTCTTGTTGTTGTCATTGGTTCCAGGTAGTCTACAAACTCCATAAATTCAAGGTATGTAGATCAACCTCCATAATGGAGGCAGTTATTGAAGAATAAATAAGTTGTGTGACCTCTTCTTGATATATATGTGATTTTCATGTAGTTCTTGTTGTTGTCCTGAGTGCCAGGTAGTCTACCCGAGCAAAGTCCGAAAACATAATGAGAGCATATAGAAAACATATTTTGATATTGATATCAAAATGAAATCATAATTTGTTTTCAAATATGAATCATCATGACTGATTACATATTTTGATCTCATTTTGCTGTTGATTTCTAAATTGTATGATCTGACATCAAACTGTGTACTTATTTTGTTATCGGAACCAATATCAAAATTAGTTTTCGATTTGCTCTCATCGATAGCAGGAATAGTTTTCGATTTGATGTCACAGTAAGATTTTTCTGCTGTAGATTTTGATCTTTTAACCGTTAAAACGACCAAAAGGATATCAACCTGAGTTATCAAAATTAGGCGATTTCACTACAACAAAATTAGTTATCGATTTGCTCTCAAGCTTTGCTCGGGTACGAACTCCATACAGTCAAGTTCTTCGGATCAATCTCCGTGATGGAGGCAGTTATCGGAGAATAAACAAGTTGCATGACCCCTTTTGACGTAGAACTACGTCTGTCTTTTCTATATTGGGGTACACTTTACGATTGCAAAAAATTGAAAATCGTCACGAAAATATGATAGACTTTGATCGTTAATATCTCAGCCGTTTCTAGATGGATTTTCAATTTTCTTGGACCATTCGATCAAGGAAGAGTCAACGCTCCATACCGTTTATTACGCGGTTATTTTTACAGGAATAGTTTTTTATGCAATTTTTTATTTACTCGAGTTTCTGGATTTCCGCGGTTCCTTCAGACATATTTTGGGATTTACGCGGTTTTTTACGTTGTTTTAATTTACGCGGCCCATATTTTCCGCGTAAAAACCGACTCTAGTGTGTTACAATATCTATGTATGATAATATTTACTAAAACTTGCTAACAGTTTAGCACTTGGTTTCGGTCAATCAGTCAATCTCGTAAGTGCATCGGAAGCTTCTTCTTCCATAGCACTACATTCCAACTAGAACTTGGCCTGCTTTTCAGCTTAGTAATTTATCAGCATTTCTTTAGTTATTCATTGAAAGTTTTTTTTATGTCCGCCATTGCAGGGCTTTTAGCTGGTGCAGTTCGTTTATGCTAACTTAAACGTGCGTTTTCCTTGGAAAGCTTGGGGGCATTTGACGTCTGATGATGCAGTAGAGGGGCTCAGAATCTTCTTCGCTGCTGAAGTGAATGCGTTTTTGCTGATTCGTAGGTGTCTGCCGGAGTAAACGCTAAGTCCGACGCAATTCACGTGAAGGAATAATAATTATGATCAATAACGCCGTTGACAGCCCAGCTTTCGCAATGGGTTTTTCTGTAATGAGCCACCACGGGCTTGGACTGACTTAGCGATGGGTGGTAAGTCTCTGTAGCAGTTTGCGTCGGTGATGGTTGCAGCTGTACACTATTAGCCAGGCTTGTGCTTTCCAAATTGTGTAATCGATTATTATCTTCTATATAATAAAAATAAGTTGAGATTTCCTTCCTGACGATTTAACTCGCGAACGGGTTGACCGATTTGCAAGAGATTTTCCCTAATCGATTTGTTTTGGGATCCGCAAGGTTTGTATATACAAAAAGTTGTTGAATTTAACAGGGAAATGTAAAAAAAACATTTGAATCCAATTTTGGGTCAGCTGTTGAGGAAAACAAACGCACGGAAATTGATCTAGAGTGCGGTGCTGCAAAAAGTTCATTGTAACATTTGCAACACCCGGGCAAAGCTGGGTATTTTTCGCTAGTTTAAAATAATATAAACCTAATTAATACCAATTTAATGTCAACAATGAAGTTCAATCGGATGTTTGGCATTGTTACCAATGCTTCAAATCGAGATACAATTATCGAACGATTTTTACTCTCTAGCGAGCTTTTATCAATTGGTAATTTGGATATGTGAACGGTTGGGAGTGTTGTTCATCCTCGATTATTTGAAAAATTTATTTTTATCTTCATTTTCAAATGTTGGTCCAAAAATTATATACATCACATCGAAAGCAGATTCAGTCTGGGCTTGAAAAACGCTTGCTTTGGTCTCATCGCACAGAATAGTCGAAATTACATACAGCTACGTAGATTACATACAGCTACGTAGTTCAACGTCACCTTTGCGTACAACCCGATTGGGCTGAACCTTTAAGTTTTTTGGTATATATTTGTATTCCAAGTAGTTCCTGTTGTTGTCGTGAGTTCTAGGTAGTCTACGAACTCCATACAGTCAAGGTCTTCGAAGTAATCTCCGTAATGGAAGCAGTTATTGAAGAATAAACAAGTTTTGTGACCCCTTCTTGGCATATGTTTGTTTTTCATGTAGTTCTTGTTGTTGTCGTGAGTTCCACGTAGCCTACGAACTACATACAGTCAATGTATTCGGATAAATCTCCGTAATGAAGGCGTTTATCGAAGAATAAACAAGTTGCGTGACCCCTTCTTGGTATATGTTTGTATTTCATGTAGTTCTTGTTGTTGTCGTGAGTTCCAGGTGGTCTACAAACTCCATACAGTCAAGATCTTCGGATCAATCTCCGTAATGGAGGCAGTTATCGAAGAATAAACAAGTTGCGTGACCCCTTATTGGTATATGTGTGTACTTCAAGTAGTTCTTATTGTTGTCGTGGACTCCAGGTAGTCTACGAACTCCATAGAGTTAAGGTCTGGGGATCGACCTCGATAACGGAGGCAGTTATTGAAGAATAAACAAGTTTTGTGACCCCTTCTTGATATATGTTTGTATTCCAAGTAGTTCTTGTTGTTGTCGTTGGTTCCAGGTAGTCTACAAACTCCAAAGATTCAAGGTATGTGGATCATCCTACGTAATGGAGGCAGTTATTGAAGAATAAACAAGTTGTGTGACCCCTTCTTGGTATATGTTTGTATTTCATGTAGTTCTTGTTGTTGTCGTGAGTTCCAGGTAGTCTACGAACTCCATACAGTCAAGATCTTCGGATCAATCTCCGTGATGGAGGCAGTTATCGAAGAATAAACAAGTAGCGTGACCTTTTCTTGGTATATGTTTGTATTCCAAGTAGTTCTTGTTGTTGTCGTGGGCTCCAGGTAGTCTACGAACTCCATAGAGTCAAGGTCGGTGGATCAACCTCCGTAACGGATGCAGTTATTGAAGAACAACTGGGAGGGACGGAAGATAGCGGTTTTCTTCCAATACCTTTTTCGAACTTAATCTATCACATGTTGTGCATATGCATAATTGAGTTTCAGACATAGTAATTGAATGTACTGAACTCAAAAGGCGATCTCTCTTCGCTTATGTGGTCGGGTTGGGATCTGACGACCAACTGGCACAATCTCACACAACCCTACTTCATCGAGCGCCGTTGGTGATAAAGCAAGTGTGTAGGAGCCAGATAATACTAAATACTCATCCTACTTGGTTGGCATTGTACAAAAACATATATGAAAGAGTTAGTTCTAAGAATGTATTGCGAGTGTTCGGCTACATGCCCGGTGCTGTGAATTTGGTTTCATCAGTACCCGCTAAGCTGCGGAGGACGACGGAAGAAGTTCAAGTTGGTGTAATTAGCTCTGGGCAGTGATTGAAGAATAAACAAGAAGTGAAACCTCATCTTGATATATTAGCATTCCAAGTAGTTATTGTTGTCTTGTTGTTGTTGGTTCCAGGTAGTATACAAACTTCATTCATATCACTAATATGAAGTTGTCTATTCTTTGGAAATGCAAAATGTGAATAAATTGGAACGATACAACTTCACGCCGAGAACGTTAGGGAAAAAACGGGAAAAAAGATCATGTACCATATTAAAATTAGATTAAGGACACTCCTCACGGAATCCAAGTTTCAAAGTGCTCGCGTTTTCGGGGGCACACCAATCGATACGGAGGCGGCGCACAACTGTCATTTTTTTTTATTTAGCTTTGCTGCATGCGTGAAATAATAAAAATGATAGTTATGCGTTGCTTCCGTATCGAGAACCTCTAGATATTCGTGTAAGCCTAGAAGTCTTACTCCATAAATTTTTAGGATGACCATTAGCATATGCCATGAACGCATTTTATTCATGGACCCCAAAGGCATATACCAAATTTAAAACAGGCTGATATATCTCTGGTGTAGATCCTAATGCCTTACTTCAGGGTTTTCTTGGATTACCATGAACATTTGAAATGGGTGCATTCTATTCTACGTACCATAAAGGGCATGTATAACTATTCATATAGGCCGAAAGAACTCTGGTTACGCGTGAAGTTCTTGAGGATTGTTCAAGTGTTCTATTGGATAATCATGAACATATGCAATGAAAGCGGTATATTCTATGTACCACAAAGGGCGTATGCCACTTTTGAAACAATCCGAAAGATATCTGGTTACGTGTTACGAAGATCCTGAGGACTATTCTAGCATTTTCTTGGAAGACCATAAACATATGCAGTGGACGTATTTTATTCTATGTACTACAAAAGGCATGTACCACTTTTGAAACAAGCCAAAAGATCTCTGGGTACCCATGCAGATTTAAATTCCTATTCCTGGGTTTTCTTGGATGACCATGAACCTATGCAATGGACGCAATCTATTCTATGTACCACAAAGGGCATGTAAAACTTTTGAAAAAATCTGAAAGATCTTTGGTTACGCCTGTAGATCTTAAGGCCTTTTCCAGGATTTTCTTGGATGACCATGAACTTATGCAATAAAGGCGTTCTATTCTATGTACCACAAAGGGCATGAACCACTTTTGAAACAATCTAAAAGATCTCTGGTTACGAGTGTAGATCTTAAGGCCTTTTCCAGGATTTTCTTGGATGACCATATACATGTGCAATGAAAGCGCTCGTTTCTATGTACCACAAAGGGCATGAACCACTTTTGAAACAATCTAAAAGATCTCTGGTTACGCGTGTAGACCTGAAGGCCTTTTCCAGGGTTTTCTTGGATGACCATGAACATATGCAATGAAGGCGCCAGAGGACTTATCCGAGAGATTTCTTCGATAGCGCAGAACATATGTAGTGATCACATTTGATTTCAAGATGCGCAAAGAGCATGTACCACTTTTGAGACAAGTCCATAGACCCATGGTTACGAGTGTAGACCTTAAGGCCTTACTCCAGAGATTTCTTGGATGACTCGGAACATATACTGTGAACGCATTCTATGCTAAGTACCACAAAGAGCATGTACCGTATTTGAATTTGCATAATAGGCCTTTGGTTACGCGAGTAGATCTTTAGGCTTTACAGAAGAGATTTCTCGGATGACTAAGACCTCATTTCAGGGATTTTTGCATTACCCGAAGCATATACTGTGAACACCTTCAATTCTAAGGAGCGCAAAGAGCTTGTAGCATATTTGAAACTGGTTGAATGGCCTTTGGTTACGCGTGTAGACTCTTAGGCCTTACTTCAAAGATTTCTTGTATAACCATGGGCATAAGCTGTAAACAATGGGCAAAAAGTATATGAGTTTCTGTTTCCAAAACTGTCAAAATTATCCAAATCGGTTGAAAATTGTTGAAGTTATGAGAATATTAATTTATGGGAACACGGGTACCCTGTCGGCCATCCACGTGTGTTTTTTTTTGTTGGCCGCATAAGGGTTAAACTGATCCAAAATTATTTATCAGATCGCTCACTGCAGGTAAACTATCAGAATACTAAATCTGATAGATTACCTGTAAGGGCTGGTGTCCCCCAAGGCAGCATACTGGGGCCCATATTGTATAACATTTTTACTTCTGACTTACCTGATTTACCACCAGGGTGTCAAAAATCTTTGTTTGCAGATGACACAGGTCTCTCAGCCAAAGGGCGAAGCCTTCGTGTCATTTGTAGTAGATTGCAAAAAGTCTGGATATTTTCTCCACTTACTTGCAAAATGGAAAATTTCCCAGAATGCTTCCAAAACTCAGCTTATAATTTTCCCACATAAGCCGAGAGCTTCTTATTTGAAACCTTCTAGCAGACATATTGTCACTATGAATGGGGTTCCGATTATTTGGTCTTGTGAAGCTAAATATTTAGGACTTCTGCTAGATCAAAAATTAACTTTTAAAAATCACATTGAAGGCCTTCAAGCCAAATGTAACAAATATATTAAGTGTCTATATCCAATTATAAACAGAAAATCAAAACTTTGTCTTAAGAACAAACTTTTGATTTACAAACAAATTTTTAGACCTGCCATGTTGTATGCTGTGCCAATATGGACTAGTTGCTGCAATACCAGAAAGAAAGCACTCCAGAGGATTCAAAATAAAATTTTGAAAATGATTCTGAAGTTGCCTCCGTGGTATAGTACCAATGAACTTCATAGAATTTCTAATATTGAGACATTGCAACAAATGTCCAACAAAATAATTTCCAATTTTAGACAAAAATCGTTGCAATCTTCTATTGCAACGATTAACTCCTTGTACCCTTAGTATAAAATAGGTTAAGTTTAGTTTAAGTTGAAAACATTGTAATTCCTACATGGCTCAATTCAACCAGAGGAAAAACTGCCAGAGGCAATTGAAATGTATTAATAATAACTAAAAAGTAACATAGCAAATAAGGATGATAGTGTTAAGAAAACACGGAACACCTAGTCTAAGAGATGAATGCATTATTATTATTATTTATTCAGACTAAGGCCGAAGTGGCCTGTGCGGTATATAAGAGTCTTCTCCATTCGGCTCGGTCCATGGCTACACGTCGCCAACCACGCAGTCTGCGGAGGGTCCGCAAGTCATCTTCCACCTGATCGATCCACCTTGCCCGCTGCGCACCTCGCCTTCTTGTGCCCGTCGGATCGTTGTCGAGAACCATTTTCACCGGGTTACTGTCCGACATTCTGGCTACGTGCCCGGCCCATCGCAGTCGTCCGATTTTCGCGGTGTGAACGATGGATGGTTCTCCCAACAGCTGATGCAATTCGTGGTTCATTCGCCTCCTCCACGTACCGTCCGCCATCTGCACCCCACCATAGATGGTACGCAGCACTTTCCTTTCGAAAACTCCAAGTGCGCGTTGGTCCTCCACGAGCATCGTCCAGGTCTCGTGTCCGTAGAGGACTACCGGTCTAATTAGCGTTTTGTAGATTGTCAGTTTGGTACGGCGGCGAACTCTATTCGATCGGAGCGTCTTGCGGAGTCCAAAGTACGTACGATTTCCAGCCACTATGCGTCTCCGAATTTCTCTGCTGGTGTCATTTTCGGCAGTCACCAGTGAGCCCAAGTACACAAATTCTTCTACCACCTCGATTTCGTCACCACCGATGCAAACTCGCGGTGGGTGGCTCACATTGTCTTCTCTTGAACCTCTGCCTATCATGTACTTCGTCTTCGACGTGTTGATGACTAGTCCGATCCGCTTAGCTTCCCTCTTCAGTCTGATGTAGGCTTCCTCCATCTTCTCAAAGTTACGTGCCATAATATCTATGTCGTCGGCGAAACCAAATAGCTGGACGGACTTATTGAAAATTGTACCACTCGTGTTAATCCCTGCTCTTCGTATTACCCCTTCCAAAGCGATGTTGAATAGCAAACACGAAAGACCATCACCTTGCCGTAACCCTCTGCGGGTTTCGAAGGGACTCGAGAATGCCCCTGAAACTCGAACTACGCACATCACCCGATCCATCGTCGCTTTGATCAATCGTGTCAGTTTATCCGGAAAACATGTATTAGATAATTAGCATGTATTAGATAATTAGCAAATAAAATTAGTTAAAAAAAAAAAGAGTAGGGATTGACACGACTGGTACGATTTTCACGAAGTCCGTCCAGTTATTTGTTTTGCCGACGACATTGATATCATGGCACGTAACTTTGAGAGGATGGAGGAAGCCTACATCAGACTGAAAAGCGAAGCTAAACGGATTGGACTAGTCATCAACACGTCGAAGACGAAGTACATGATAGGAAGTGCAGCCATGGACCGAGGTATGTAATGGTCGATTATTTAGGTAATGAAGGGAAGGTGTTTTTTTAGAAAAAAAAATAGAATAAATCTTGATAATATGGAAAACGATTATATGAATAACATTTAGTATCCGTGACACAATTTTGGGAAATAATTTTCAAGGTAAAAATGAATAGTACTGTCCTCACATACCTGAACTTTTGGATCCACATTGTTGACACTCATCTATGTTCCTAGAACTAAAAAAACAGTGTAATTGTACTTACATTTGGAGTCGGCATGATAGGCCACCCTTTATAAACCTTACTAAACCATTACGCAAGAAAGAAGATAGCTTTCTCATGAATTGAAGTTGCAGGAATTTTATCTTCTAACCCACTCGTGGTTAGAAGATTCATGATTTTTCTTTACTATCTATCCGAGTAAAGTTTTGTGAACTACTATCTAATGTATAGCGCGTGGCAAAGTAAGCATTTATTTACTAGGATAATATCGGCGAATACTTATACGATTGCTCTATTCCAACGGCTATGTTATTTGTAAAAGTAGTCCTTTAGTATACGTATATGAAAACGTTTCACCTAATGTTGCGTTTGGGTATTTGTATGATCAGCTTATATGTAACGAATTTGTTGTAAAAGCATATCATGTTAGGTTGTATTGATCTTAATGTTTAGGTAAATGTTGCAGGCAGCTAAAAATTCGAAAATGGAAAACTTACTTATCGTTTACCTTCATGGGTTCTCCCTCCGGTGCCTCCCGTTTGCCGCTGTTGTTGGAATCGGTGGAATCCTGCCGCCCGGAACTACCTTCAGCAGTTTGCAGCGGTGTCGACTCATCGGAAATGGTTGCCCTTTGAAGAGCCGATGAGATCAGCTTGACCTTGTCCGACGTCGATCCGTCACCAGCGGCCACGACAGAATCATCACTCATATCGGCATCCGCACTGGTACCACCGGAGGATTCGCTTTCCAGTATGTTTGCGTATGGATTTGTCATAGGGGTTGACTCCGAAGTGGACATGATCGGGTTGATGAGGTTCTTCAGTATGTTCGGATTAATCAGCGTGTCCAGATCGTGGCTCTTGAGAAGCTTTTCCAACAGCAAACGGTTTTCGGCATCGCTGTCGATTTGGGTGGAGCGGTCCGAGCATCCGGTCAGACTTCGTTCCGATGCGCGATGTTCGGACGACATCGTGTAGGAACAGGTGTTGGTGGTTCTTGTTTGCTGCGAACCATTCGGGAATTGACTGTTACGTTTTTGGCCAGATTTATCCTCCAGAGGATCGATCCACTCATCGTCTTCTTCTTCGTCCGCTTCGGTGTTGAGATCGCGTTCAAACTCGTCATCCGGATCGACGTTTTCATCGCCCGTAACGTCGAATAGACGGGCGCGCAAACGCTGAGTGATCTCTTCGAGCTCAGTGAACTTTCGTTTCAGGGCACGACTCAGCGAAGTGTTTCCACCGTCAAGTCCACCGCATTCGACGTCAATTGAAAGCGGAATTTGGAAGTTGACGCCTTCTTCCAAACCTTTGTACACAGTGACGTTCTCAAGCGGTTGGATATTAACCTGTTGCATTGGAGATTGTACATATTTAAATAAACTTAAATTTTTTAAAATAGTTTAGACATATGGTAGGCAAAATACCTTGATCTGGCCGTTGCATCGTCCGGAAAAATCCATAATATTGTACCACCCGAGTATGCAGGGCATCCCGTTCAGGAACACGCTCAGATCCACCGCCGTAAAACCTACTACGGCATCCTCCATTGGTGCGGGAAACGCGGCAGCCTTGACCGATGATGCCGAACTGGTGTTGTGAACAGCAGCTTTGCGCCAAACCTTAAGAATGAACCTTTTCTCGTCCTGTAAATTATTATTTGAAAAATATATCAACGCTAATGCTGGAGGAGTAACGATTGTAATATCGAGGCTAGGATGTAATATTTCTAAAAAAAAAAACAAAAAAAAACAAAGATATTGTGATCCACATCCAATTCAGTTACTCTGAAGAGTAGAAGTCTGAGCACCCAACTTAATCAATAATCATCGTCGCTGCCGGCTCTTTTTCTCGAATGATTCAAAGTGTTGCTGTCTTTTTTGCGTTTAGTTGAACATGTCTGCTAATGTTCTAGCTGAAAGCTGATGTTCTCTTTTGAAAGAAGTTCATCAGGTGGGTAAAACCGCTTTCGGCTAGCGTTGGCAAAAAAGGAAGCTACGACGATGGATAAGCCTTCGGCAGTTCTTATTAATCCTCAGATTAATTGGATTGGATTACGTCCGGACATTTTAGAGCAACCTGGTGGACATGCCATGCAATGATACTCGCTTTAAGGGTCGTACAGATATTACGTAAACACTTATGGGGGGGGGGGGTCTGTCGATCGTTACGCACCATATAAATAAAAAATCTTTTGTGTGAAAAAAATCTTACATGAGGGAGGGGGTGAGTCAAAAATCCCAGAAAAATTCCTTACATAATAATTATACGACCCCATTATGAGAATTCCACTGATTTCCTAAATAGAAAAAGACTAAAGGAACCCAGCTCAGGTGTCAAATAGATCATTCGGTCTAAATGAGATGGAAAGGCAAATCAAATTCAATGCTAGCAATGCTAGTTATTCGATACTTACATTAGTCATCAGATCCACCGGCAGCCGGACGTCGAATTTCTTCTTCCAGCTGGGACTGCAGCATCCCTCCACGATCGCCGTCGTGTACACGATGCCCTCGTGCGATTTAACCGTATCGGCCATTCCCGGCTGCAGGTTGTACCCTTCAAACGTAACATAGGCGCTCGGTTCCACTTCAACGCGTTGCTGTTGACTGGCGCCCTGCTGCTGTTGGGTGCGATTCTTGTTCCGCTTTCCGAACTTTTTCCCAACGTTTACCTTCGGTAGGTTGACGGCCTGCTCAATCTCGATCGAAACCTTGAACAGTTTTTCCTCTGCTGGTATGGTTGGCTGTTTCTGGGGGGGTTCTGACTGGGGCGGCGACGTCGCCTCGGATGCAGCGGATTGGGTCAACAGGTTGGTGGCCACGTTTTCCGATGGTTTCTGCGCCAATGCTCGTTGTAGGTTTTCTAAGAGCTCGGACGTTTTGCGCAGTTGGGGATTGTTGGCCTGTGAATGTGGTGACGACGGAATGGGCGGCGGAGGAGTTGCTTGACGGTTGTCGGCGAAATTCTGATCGTAGCATGGGGCGGTGCTTCTCTCCGATGAGATTGGCAGCCGTTGGGCAAGATTTTCAATGAATGCAGACAGCATGTTGGCAACTTCGGATTGCTGTTTGCCAGTATTCGTAGTGCTAATTGGCCGATACGAATCGACATCACGCTGGTGGGCAATGGCCGTTGAGGGAGTTACCATTGTTTGCGATGGTGGTTGATCTGGTTTTGCGTCCGGTACGGTAGGTTTGTTTGAGGTCATCGGTGCATCGCCAGAAGTGTGCGTCAAACCTCGGGACAACTTCAAGTACTCGATCTGGTTTTCGGTTCCGATGGCCAGCACGGCGTGCACTTGACCGCACGGATCTGCTGCAAGTGGAGATGTGATACCACTCCATCCATCGATGGAGATAACCGGAAGTTTGGCACGGGACAAATGTTCCGCCAACTGAGCATCTCGGAAAGCAATGTAGAACTGATGCAACGGAAGCCGAGTAACTCCTACAAGCTTTTCGGTGGTGCCTGGAATTTTCTGCCACAGTTCCACTAACATGTGCTGATTTTTTGTACGCTCCAAAAAGCGATTATTAGGAAGTATCGGAAAGGTTATCAAATAATTGATTGTTTTACAATCTTGAGACAGTTCCGTAGTCAGAACCGGATTATCTTCGTCCGTCCAGAAACCGTGCGCCACCAGGAAATATCCACCTGCCGTCAAAATCGGGCATTCTTTCAGATTTCCAAGATGAAGTACTCCATGTAGAAGATTCTTAGGTTGTTCCGCAGGAGTTTCTACAGTGTCCATCGCTTTTGGCCCAGTATCCATCTTAGAAGATCCTTGTTGTTGCGGAACGTCTTGTCGAGAATTCGGATCCGAGGGTGAATTTTGTGTAGGAGACAGATCTTTCGGAGCGTTTTGTGCGGTTCCTTGCTGATCTTGACTGCAAGTTAATGGTAGACAGTACTGAGCGGGATGTCCTGCGGAACCTATCCTGCATTTCTGAAGAGGTTTGAATGACCAACACTGTGTTGGCAAATCGTTTTCACTCGATGAACTGCTGATGGATACGTTTTCTTTATCTAAATGTAGCGCATCGATGAGCTCTGATCCAAAGTGCAAGCCACGAGCACCCAGTTCCAGACGGACAGTCAGCATTCCCAGGAGAATGTCGTCGGAGGCCAACCGAACTGGACATCGTTTGTAGCAGGCGAGCCTATTTTGGGTTAATTCATCCAATTTGATTATTGATGAACCCAGGAAGATCGATCTATTAGTCGTTGACCGTTGATGAAAAGCAGGACCAAGCATCAAGTAAACGAGAAACTCAAATCCACTGTCTTCAGGTTTCATTGGAAGCGAAATCTTAGATACAGATTTCTTATTGAAAGCAACCTCTCCAGTATCCGAAACAAACGTTGATACAAACTTAAGCTTGGGAACAGCATTCGATTGCGGAGAAGGGAGTTTTACTTTAATCTGAAATCCCACGTCAATTAATGATGCCAGCTTAGTTTTGTGAATAATCTCTTTCAGTCCAGCCTTAGTGAACTTGAGACCTTCAACCAACATTCGGACCGAGTCGACGGATTTCAAATATTCCACCTTTCTCGGGATCGGCGCGGTATCATATTTATCCAATGCATCCATCATGCTTCCTGCGGGTGAAATTGAACATATTTCGCTGAGCGTTTCGTCCTCAGATCCGGAAATAGCATTACCCGATAAATAGTTTAGGACTTTGTATTGAGAATGGTTGTCCAAAGATCGGAATGTTTTTGGCTGAAAAAAAAAACAGAAGGTTGTCAATGTTAAGTGCTATCAAACAAGACACAATTCTGTTACCTCTCTTCCATTGTGCAATGAAACCGCAACTCCTTTCACCTGCAGTTCTCTTTCCGGAAGAACCACCGGAAGTGGCTTCTTCACTGGCTGCTGAACCATGCTTTTGTTGTTTTCCTTGTCCTCCGGTGTATCGAATATCAGATCAAACTCAAAGCAAATCTCTCCTAAAGCAAAACCCGTTCCGCTGACGATCTCCGCTCTTCCTGTGGCTTCCACTTGCTCACCCGCACGAAAATTTACCAACTTCCCCGGTACGGAAACGGCTGCCGTACCCACCAAACTTCCCGTTCTACTCGACACCAATCGAACCTGTATCGGTTCGGCTGCCCTTAAATACTTTCGAAATAATTCCTCGCTTGTTAGCACTTGATACTGTTGCACCCGTTCCCCGACTTCTCCGTTTACTCTTGCCTGTTCCCAACGCAAAACAGCAGATCCCACTTTCTGATTGTTCTGTCCCCACCACAGCAATCGAACTTCCACCACCGGATAGCTTTTGGCACTTGTCCACCGGATGGCGGACAGACGCACCTCTAACGTTCCCCGTCGACGGCCGTTCACGTTCGGCGGAAGGCTGAGCTGCTCCACCCGAGAAGACGACGATGGCGGCTTCTTCTTCTGATGATGATGCTGCTGCTGCTGATGGGAGTAATGCTGTTGTAGTTTTCCACTACCACCTAAACCGGGCACACTTGTGGACATAGCGTTCCCACCGCACGGGATAGCATGGTTCGTAAACGTTTCGAAATGAAATGACAGAATCACGGATTTTTTAGTTTTTTGGGAATATTTTCTGTTTTCACTCGCACTTTTCTTCCAACGATAAACACAAAGCTTGGCACTGAAATGCAGTTTATGGGTAAGGGGGGAGGGGGGTGCGGCAAAGGGGACGAGCGCGAACTGTCACAACAAACGTTTGCTCAACGTCCATTAAAATAGAAGGTGATGTGCACATGAAGCGTTTGAAGCAGGGGGAGTAATGGGCCAAACGCAATGGATACGTTTGCGTACGTTTTGACAGTTTTTCCCATGGAAAAACTACTGTCATTTACGAACAAAATATCAAGCTTACTGACTGAAAGAAAATAATCCTTACCGGATTCCGAAGGGAATCCTTGCGGGATTCCGAATGGAATACTTGCGGGATTCTGAATGGAATCCTTGCTGGATTGCGAATAAAATCATTACAAAAGTCCAAAGGGGACTTTTAAGGAGTTTTGTTGGAATTACTTAATGGAAATCCCAATTGGCGTTCAAACGGAAATCCTGGAATTCCAAAAGGAGATCTTTATGGGATTCTGAATAAAATTATTATGGGATACAGAACACTGCTAAAAAATACATACGATGTGACAGTTAGGTACAGTAGACGTTCGATAACTGCAAGTCATTTAACTGCAATGCTTTTTAACTGCAATTCGATACACTGAGAAAAATTCCATGGTAACGGTTACTATTTTGTAGACTACGCCATGTTTTTAAAACAACCACAAATTTTCAGTTAAATTAACCACGCATTCGGACAAATTCACCACTGATTCAGTTCATGCAACAACATTCCACCAGGACCACAGTTGATTTTTACTGCGCGCATGGTAAAATCAAACGGGTTTGTTGTCTGCTGAAAATCGTCGGTGCGTATTCTTAAATTAACCCTCGGAATGGTAGTTTCGACCGCAAAATTTTTTTGCGTGTAGTTGCAACAGTTTTGCAGTTATCGGACCGCTAAACTTCAAACTGATGTCAGACTCAATGACAGCTGCACTGCGCTGCACATTTGGATGCACATTTATTGCATCTGACGTCGATTGACAACCGTTTGACGTCTAGAATGCGAACAGCATTCGTTAACTGAAAAGTAAACATTTTGCAGTTATCGAACGGCTACTGTACCACACATGTTTCGGACAACAGAACAAAGGGAACCGAAGCAACAATTTTTATCTTGTAACTACATAAAATATCTTTTGCCTGGGCCCATCGCTTCCAGTCGCCCTGAACATATAGAGCGCCCTCAGGTCCTCAACTGCAAAAACCCATCGTGTACGCGGCCTTCCACGAAGCCTGCGGTCTCTTCCGGGTTCTCTACTAAATATTATCTTCGCTTGACGTTCTTCCGGCATACGAACAACGTGACCAGCCCACCGTAGTCTGCCGTGTCATTAAGCTTAATAACAACCAGTCCTTTATACACCTGGTACAATTAGTGATTCAGGGCAGCAGGGACTATGTCCAAGGGCTTGACGATCCCTCCCCAGGCCATCTGCGAGTTGTGGCGCCTGCCTAGGATGTGGTGGGGTTTGACAGTGGGCCCTGTTAAACCTCTATAAAAAGCTGCATGTATCCGCAAGTAGGCTCCGCCAAAGCGACCGTGTGCCGCTCAAAGCGCACAAGCCCAAGTCCTGGTGTTAGGTGGGACGCTAAACAGCCCTGACACGACGGCCCTCCGACGAGACAGGAGGTTTGCGCAGGCCCAATAAGCCGCCTTTAAAAACAACCATTACGAACAACATAGAAGATAATACGACTCGATACAATCGGCAACGACCTAGGCGACGAATAAAGGATCACGATTGGAAGCTTGGAACATGGAACTGCAAGTCGCTAGGCTTCGCAGGTTGCGATAGGATAATCTACGATGAATTACATCCCCGCAACTTCGATGTCGTAGCGCTGCAGGAAATCTGCTGGACAGGACAGAAAGTGTGGAAAAGCGGGCATCGAGCGGCTACCTTCTACCAAAGCTGTGGCACCACCAACGAGCTGGGAACCGGCTTCATAGTGCTGGGAAAGATGCGCCAACGCGTGATTGGGTGGCAGCCAATCAACGCAAGGATGTGCAAGCTGAGGATAAAAGGCCGTTTCTTCAACTATAGCATCATCAACGTGCACTGCCCACACGAAGGGAGATCCGACGACGAGAAAGAAGCGTTCTATGCGCAGCTGGAGCAGACATACGATGGATGCCCACTGCGGGACGTCAAAATCGTTATCGGTGACATGAACGCTCAGGTAGGAAGGGAGGAAATGTATAGACCGGTCATCGGACCGGATAGTCTGCATACCGTATCGAACGACAACGGCCAACGATGCATAAACTTTGCAGCCTCCCGCGGAATGGTAGTCCGAAGCACTTTCTTCCCCCGTAAGAATATCCACAAGGCCACATGGAAATCACCTAATCAAGTAACGGAAAACCAAATCGACCACGTTCTAATCGACGGTAAATTTTTCTCCGACATCACGAACGTACGCACTTACCGCAGTGCGAATATTGAATCCGACCACTATTGTCGCGCTTATTAATTTCTAGACTCTCGCGGCGGTCTTACTCTCGCTGGCTCGACTGCGAAGGTAGACGTCAAGATAGTCGCCGGGTTAAAAGATAGGGATAATTTTCCCTCCCAAAACAAAACCACGTGCTTTTCGCCAAATGACAGCAGTGTTCGATTGTATAAGTGAAAGGCAACCGGAGTCACTGAGTACATGGAGAGTGTTTATCATGACAAGTGCATACGGTGGGCATGATTTTGTTTGACACTGTCGTGTTTAGTGACTGTTGCGATTACCTGAGAAGCAGCCAGCAGGAAGCCGCAGTATTCTATATTTTCTCGAGATGCATAATACCTCGTCGCAGTATGTCTGCGCTCAAAACTCTCGACGGTGATCAACACGCGTCGGAGTCGTCCGCCGCGGCTAAACATTGGGCGGCTACAAGACGGTAGACTAGCCCAAGACTACGCGCAGCAGCTGGAAGTGGCACTCCCAACGGAAGAGCAGCTAGGCGCAGCATCTCTTGAAGATGGCTGGAGAGATATTCGATCCGCCATTGGAAGCACCGCAACCGCTGCACTAGGCACGGTGGCTCCGGATCAGAGAAACGACTGGTATGACGGCGAATGTGAGCAGTTAGTTGAGGAGAAGAATGCAGCATGGGCGAGATTGCTGCAACACCGCACGAGGGCGAACGAGGCACGATACAAACGGGCGCGGAACAGACAAAACTCGATTTTCCGGAGCAAAAAGCGCCAGCAGGAAGATCGAGACCGTGAAGAGACGGAGGAACTGTACCGCGCTAATAACGCACGAAAGTTTTATGAGAAGTTGAACCGTTCACGTAAGGGCCACGTGCCACAGCCCGATATGTGTAAGGACATAAACGGGAACCTTCTTACGAACGAGCGTGAGGTGATCCAAAGGTGGCGGCAGCACTACGAAGAGAACCTGAATGGCGATATGGCAGACAACGGTGGCGGTATGGTAATGAACCTAGGAGCACGCGCGCAGGACATGCGACTTCCGGCTCCCAATCTCCAGGAAATCCAGGAGGAGATCGGCCGGCTGAAAACAACAAAGCCCCTGGAGTTGACCAACTACCAGGAGAGCTGTTTAAACACGGTGGTGAAGCACTGGCTAGAGCGCTGCACTGGGTGATTACCAAGGTTTGGGAGGATGAGGTTCTGCCGCAGGAGTGGATGGAAGGTGTCGTGTGTCCCATCTACAAAAAGGGCGATAAGCTGGATTGTAGCAACTACCGCGCAATCACATTGCTGAACGCCGCCTACAAGGTACTCTCCCAAATTTTATGCCGTCGACTAACACCAATTGCAAGAGAGTTCGTGGGGCAGTACCAGGCGGGATTTATGGGTGAACGCTCTACCACAGACCAGGTGTTCGCCATACGTCAGGTATTGCAGAAATGCCGCGAATACAACGTGCCCACACATCATCTATTTATCGACTTCAAAGCCGCATATGATACAATCGATCGGGACCAGCTATGGCAGCTAATGCACGAAAACGGATTTCCGGATAAACTGATACGGTTGATCAAGGCGACGATGGATCGGGTGACGTGCGTAGTTCGAGTTTCAGGGGTGTTGTGATTGACTAACTTTGAATGTATTTGGCAACACGGTAACGGAATGGGAGAGCATTAATAAAGTTACGTTCTTCGGTACCCGCGTGTTTCATTTGTAGGCATAACAATTTGGCGACGCGAGCTGGGTCTTAGATTAAATTCGAGAAGAACGCGATTGAATTCGAAAGGAATAAAGTTTTCCAGTCAGAAAACTGTGCTGTTACGGCGAAAAAAAAGCGATTTCAAGGAAGGAAATCAACTTGGAAAAGTGATGCGACGACCAGTCAGAAAGTGAACATAACCTGTAATAATCGAGCTGCTGCTATTTTGCGAAAAGAATGTGGGTGAGGTAAGAAAAGAAGAAAAAAAAAGTGAGTGCGCCATAGCTGCGAAAAGAAAGACAAACATGGAAAACAAACCGTCGCTACCCCCCTTCGATACGTCTGACACGTCGTCCATAGGAACTCGCTGGAGAAAGTGGAAGCGATCACTTGAATTATTCTTGGAGGTGAACTGCATTGCACTTGCTTCGAGAAAAAAGTCATATTTGTTGCATTTTGCCGGGCCCGAAATTCAGGACATTTTCTACGAAATCGTTGGTCATGATGCAGCACCACCTGTTGGCTCTGATGTATATAAAGAAGCTATCCGATTGTTGGACGCCCATTTCGCCCCTTTGGCGAGCATTCCATACGACAGATACGTATTCAGAAGCTTGAAACAAGGTGAAGAAGAATCAGTGGAAAAATTTGTTGTGCGACTGCGAGAACAAGGTCGGCTCTGTGATTATGGAGAAGCTCTTGATATGCGAATTACAGAGCAAGTGTTTGACAACTGCCGTTCTGATGAACTTCGAGGAATAATTCTAAAGAAGAAGCTGCTAACGGTAGCTGCTATTATAGAAGAAGCCCGAATCCTGGAAACCGTACGACGAAATAAAGAAGAGATGAAGAAACTATCAACTTCCGTAGAGGAGCCGCGAGTATATCAAGCAAAATATACTAAAAAGAAAGATGTGTGTTTTCGGTGTGGCAATACTGGTCATTTTGCCAATGACAGAGCGTGTCCAGCTAGAAATAAGGTTTGCGATAAGTGCAATATTACTGGCCACTTTAGGAAAATGTGTAAGACGAAGCTAGATAGCAAGCAAAGTGCAATGAAGAAAAAACATCGTGTGCTGCATGTTCGAGAACCAGGAAGTGATGACGATCAAACGGATGCCAGCGGTGACGAAGCAAGAAGAAGTGACAGCGATAGTGATGTGCAACAAATTTACGCAACAGATACGAAGCACGAAATGGTAACATGTTACGTCGGCGGAGTCAAACAGAATTGGATCGTTGATTCAGGAGCCCATGTGAACGTCGTCAGTCGCGAAACCTGGCGTAAATTGAAGCGCGAAGGATGTAAGATTAGCTGCAATCACGAAGGTCCAAAATTTCTGCGCGTCTACGGAAATGGTAAACTAAAGGTGCATAAAATCATCAAGACGGACATCAGCACCCGCTCGAAAACAGTTCACCACGAAGTGTATGTCGTCGATAGTGAGAGAGGGGCCAACCTCCTTTGTAAACAAACATCGTTGGAGCTCGATATTTTGAAGATTGAAGGAGAGGTTTTCAACGTAACTTCAAAAGAAGAAAAAGTGGGAAAAGTGAAAAATTTACAGGTAGGGGTGAACATCGACCAAAAAGTAGTTCCAGTTCAGCAGCCTGCTCGACGCCTTCCGATACCGTTACAAGAGCTCGTGGAATCAAAGTTGCAAGATTTACTCAAACAGGACATCATTGAGCCAGCACCACTAAAAGTTACCTGGGCCTCCCCTTTGGTGGTGACACCAAAGGATAGTGGCAGAAGTGTACGTCTGTGTGTCGACATGAGGCGTGCGAATGAGGCCATTATTCCGGATCGACATCCGTTACCTACCTTTGATGAAATTATGCCGCACCTGGACGGCTGCAAGTTTTTCAGTAAGATAGATCTTGTAAAGGCCTTCCACCAGATCGAGCTGGCACCATCATCAAGGGAGATCACCACGTTTGTCACGCCGAATGCTTATTATCGATACAAACGGCTCATGTTCGGCATGAATTGTGCGGCAGAAATTTTCCAAAGGGAGATCGAAAGGATTCTGAGGGGACTGAAAGGAACAAAGGTGTTTATCGACGACATTCTGGTATACGCAAAAACGCAAGAAGAGCATGATCGACGAGTTCAAGCCGTTCTGTGCCGACTAGAGGAATTTGGATTAACCGTAAACATGGTCAAAAGTGAGATCGGGAAGACCGCCGTTGACTTTATGGGTCACACCCTATCAGCCCGTGGTATTTCTCCGATGAACGATAAAGTCAGCGCCATCCAGGCTTTTCGAAGACCACTAAATGCTACCGAAATGCGGAGTTTTCTCGGATTGGTGAACTACGTTGGTAAGTTCATTCCGAGCTTATCCAGCCTATCCGCACCATTGCGACAGATGACAATAAAAGGTGTACCATTTAACTGGACGAAGGAAGGGAAACGTGCGTTTGAAGTAATCAAATCTGCTTTGGTTAAACCGGAACATTTGGGTTATTTCAGTCCAAAAAATCCGACTACTTTGATCACGGATGCAAGTGCTAACGGTCTAGGAGCAGTTTTGTTACAGTACACACAAGGCGAACCGAGAGTTATAAGCTACGCCAGCAAAAGTTTGACTAAGACGGAGAAGAAGTACTCAACATTGGACAAAGAAGCATTGGCGATTGCGTGGGCAACGGAGCGTTTTCGAATGTACCTTACTGGACTAGATTTTACCATAAAGACTGATCATAAACCATTAGTCGCTATCTTCAGCCAAACATCTATTCCAAATCAGCGACAGGAACGGTGGGTTCTAAAAATGCAAGCATATCGCTACAAGATCGACTTCGTACCTGGAAAGATAAATATAGCTGATCCTCTGTCACGACTTTCCGAAGTCCTCGGTGATAAATCTTTTGACAGAAGCTCAGAGGCAGACCTGTTTGCAATTGTGGAAGTAAATAAACCAGCCGCAATAACGATGAACGATATCATCCAAAGTTCCCAGAACGATGATGAACTGCAAAAAGTAAAATCTGCTTTGCACAGCGGAAAGTGGGATGATATTAGGCAATACGCACCATTTAAAAGCGAACTGTGCTTCATAAACGATATTTTATTACGTAAAAATAGAATCGTCGTTCCACAAAATCTTCGAGCGGTCGTCTTGACTCTAGCTCATATCGGACACCCCGGACGCGAAAAAATGAAAAGGAGAATGAGAGTAGCGGTTTGGTGGCCGGGTATGGATGTCGCTGTTGAAAAAACGTGCAAGGAATGTTTCAACTGTCAACTGGTAGCCCCGTTTGAAAAACCGGAGCCGTTGCGCATTAGAGATTTACCGAGTGCATCGTGGATTCATCTTTCGGGTGACTTTTTGGGTCCACTCCCAGACGGCTGTTATATTTTTGTCCTTATTGACCTGTATAGTCGTTTCGTATTAGCCGAACCAATGAAGCAGACAACAACAGGGGAAGTCATCAGGTTCTTGAAGGAAAGCTTCACTCGAATGGGTTTACCTTGCGTTTTGACTTTCGACAATGCAAGAAATTTCTCAAGCCAGGAACTCAAGGACTACTGTGTAGATAAGGGAATAAAACTAACCCATACTACACCATACTACCCTAGTGCAAATGGAGAGGTCGAGCGTCAAAATCGATCAATCCTCAAGGTATTGAAGATTGCAAGACAGCAAGGGACAAACTGGAAAGAGGCATTGCAAGAGTACCTCTATATGTATTCGGTCACTCCACACTCGGTAACAGGGGTTCCGCCTGCACAACTTATGTTCGGTCGTAGATTCCGAGATTTGATCCCACATCTGCAACTGGAATTGTGCGATGACGAAGAAATGCGCGATCGCGATAGCATTATAAAGCACAACGCCAAGGAGTACAGGGACAAGAAGGTTGGAGCTAGAGAATCGACAATTGACATAGGAGATGAAGTGCTACTGAAAAATATGACACCACAAAATAAGTTGTCATCGAATTTTTTACCAACTGCAGCTAAAGTGATTCAACGCTGCGGAAATAACCTTACAGTAGAAACAGGAAATGGGCAGGTCTACAGACGTAATACTTCCCACGTTAAATCATTGGTTCGTCCATCAGATGCAGAACATCAAGTAATAGGGGAGAATAGTGATTATGCTGCTAATCCGATGAGCGCTTGGATTCCACCCAAGGGATCAGAAACCCTCCAGAGGCCTCGCAGAGAAATACGACGTCCTAAACATCTGGAGGACTTTTATCCATAGCTAAGAGAATATTCGTTTGGACTTCCATATTCGTCTTTGAACAAATGTTTGTAACTTCAATATAGAAAGAGAGATATGTTGTGATTGACTAACTTTGAATGTATTTGGCAACACGGTAACGGAATGGGAGAGCATTAATAAAGTTACGTTCTTCGGTACCCGCGTGTTTCATTTGTAGGCATAACAAGGGGCATTCTCGAGTCCCTTCGAAACCCGTAGAGGGTTACGGCAAGGTGATGGTATTTCGTGTCTGCTATTCAACATCGCTTTGGAGGGAGTAATACGAAGGGCAGGGATTGACACGAGTGGTACGATTTTCACGAAGTCCGTCCAGTTATTTGGCTTCGCCGACGACATTGATATCATGGCACGTAACTTTGAGAGGATGGAAAGCGAAGCTAAACGGATTGGACTAGTCATCAACACGTCGAAGACGAAGTACATGATAGGAAGAGGCTCAAGAGAGGTCAATGTGAGCCACCCACCACGAGTTTCTATCGGTGGTGACGTAATCGAGGTGGTTGAAGAATTCGTGTACTTGGGCTCACTGGTGACCGCCGATAACGATACCAGCAGAGAAATTCGGAGACGCATAGTGGCTGGAAATCGTACGTACTTTGGACTCCGCAAGACGCTCCGATCGAATAGAGTTCGCCGCCGTGCCAAACTGACTATCTACAAAACGCTTATAAGACCGGTAGTTCTCTACGGACACGAGACCTGGACGATGCTCGTGGAGGACCAACGCGCACTGGGAGTTTTCGAAAGGAAAGTGTTGTGTACCATCTATGGTGGGATGCAGATGGCGGACGGTACGTGGAGGAGGCGAATGAACCACGAGTTGCATCAGCTGTTGGGAGAACCATCCATCGTTCACACTGCGAAAATCGGAAGACTGCGGTGGGCCGGGCACGTAGCCAGAATGTCGGACAGTAATCCGGTGAAAATGGTTCTCGACAACGATCCGACGGGAACAAGAAGGCGAGGTGCACAGCGGGCAAGGTGGATCGATCAGGTGGAGGACGACTGGCGGACCCTCCGCAGACTGCGTGGTTGGCGAAGTGCAGCCTTGAACCGAGCTGAATGGAGAAGTCTTTTATGTGCAGCACAGGCCTTTCCGGCCTTAGTCTGATGATAAATAAATAAACAATTAGTGATTCATGCGACGCCGCCAGATACCGTTCTCCTGTTTACCACCGAGTATTGCCCGCAGCACCTTACGCTCAAACACTCCGAAAGCTCTCCTATCAGCCTCCTTTAATGTCCATGTTTCATCGCCTTATAAAGCCACCAGAATAATCTTTATTTTTGTGTCTTTATTTTTTTCAGCCCTAGGCTGCCTCGTCTCCAGCCACCAGAAGAATCAAAGTAGTATACAGCGCGAGTTTTGTTTTCGTTTGCAGACTACGGGACTTAAGCTGGTTACGAAGTCCGTAATAAGCCCTTTTATAGCTGCAATACGCCTTTTCACCTCGCGGGTAACATCATTATCGCACATCACTTCCAAGATACACAAATTTTTCTACCACTTCAAATTTTTCACCCTCCAGCACCATTTCGCTACCACCACCACTAATGAATCCACGTTGATTGCCAGCGACCATGCACTACGTTTTGCTGGCATTGATCGTGAGTCCAATCCTCACTATCTCTCTCTTAAAAGGCACAAAAGCCTCTTCCACGGCACGGCGATCAATCCCGATGATATCGATATCGTCCGCAAATCCCAGGAGCATATGCGATCTTGTGATAATGGTACCGCTTCTTTGTACACCAGCTCTCCTAATCGCTCCCTCGAGCGCTATATTGAACAGTAGATTCGAGAGTGCATCACCCTGCTTTAATCCATCTAAGGAGACAAATGACGTTGATATCATCCACAGCCCTTACACTTGATTTCGATCCGTCCAACGTTATACGAATCAACCGTATCAGTTTCGCCGGAAAACCATGTTCAACCATAATTTGCCACAATTCATTCCGTTTCACTGAATCGTACGCCACCTTGAAATCAATAAACAGATGATGTGTCTGCAAGTTGTACTCCCGAAATTTATCTTTATCAAGGATTTGTCTCAGGGTAAACATTTGATGCGTCGTTGATCGGCTCTCACGAAAACCTGCTTGGTATTCGCCGGGGATGATGTTTTTTTTTCGAAAAATAACCAAACATGAATCGTTTTAAAAAAATATCTTTTATCGCTCCACACTAGCCCTAGTAGGGCTGCCCTACTAAACTTTTTTTCTCGTTTTCAGTACTCGACGTCGCCAAGACCCCTGGCTTCCGAGCTGCTTGGCTATGTTGTGTTCCACGATGGTAACTCATCAGAAACTGACGATGGCAACAAAAGATACCAGATAAAGGTTGTCACGAATGGATAATGGTTGTTGAGAGAGAACATCACCAGCACGTATCCGGACGTCATTGCTCGGTTGGGTAACACCTATTCAGAATCACCCTCTCCAACAACTTACCAGTTGAGTCGAGCAAGCAGATTGGTCTATAAGCCGAAGGTATCCCTAGGTATTCAAAGCAAGCTCTCTTACTTACTACGTTTGATCTACGTAGTTTAGAGCTCTGCTGGCTGTCTTGATCACCTGGCTTCTTTCGATCCTGTCCGCCACGTCGCAATCTTCTTTTAGTTTTAAGACAGGAGCTGCGAAGATCAGCCATCGTGTTCGTCTACTAATAAACCGGTTGGCTTAGTCCACCTTGGCATTGTTACGTCACAAGCTCGTGTCAGGACATCGGATAACTCGTCGCCGCTTAGGTCAAGAGTCTGATTTTCCCACCGTAATGATTCCTCTCAGTTTCGGGTTAAACTGCGAAGTACGCCATCCTAAGTAAACTGTATTGACCCGCCTTGCGGTTCTGATATTATCACTGGCGTTAGTGAAACGGTCCCAGTCCACTACCCACGCATTAAAATCACGTTCTACTACTAATGGTTTCAGACCAGTTAGTGCGCCTGCAAGACTAACTAATACCACATACTAATACCCTAGCCTAGTGTACTGTTCTCTGTATTCCATCTAGAAGGACAGTAGCAGCTACAAAAGAAAACACCGTTCCATAGGGATACAATACGGGTCCGATAGCAGAGCAACATCAGTCTTGTTCTTATATACAGACCGTTATAGCTACGATTGCGCTGCCTCGCAGTGGTTGAGAGTTACCTGAATTTCCGAACCCGTCTGGAAGCCGGACAGGCCAGCCCACCGGATGGGTGTTTGTTGTCTACGCCTGGAGCGCAGATCAAACACTTCGGTGCAGCCTGGCAGGTGTGAGCCTTGTGTTCTTTAGCTGAACACCTCCGGCATAGTCTACTTGGAATGTGGCAACCTGCGTTTTCGCTCAACACTTCTTTAACCGAATCACGATCTCCTGGATTTCTACGCCACAATGATCTCTCAGTGCAGCCACCAGGTCTCCGGCTTTGGTTATTTCATCAAGGCCCTCGACACTTGACTACTTAATGGGTATAGGCCCTTAATATGCACCCCAACTTTTTATACGGAGCACTCTTATGCGCAGCACCCCACTTTAGGACGAAAATCATCTCACCCTTCTGTATTCTGCGGATGCAGCTGACGTCCTCACCTATACCAGCGAGTTTTTCAACGCTTCTCATTGCCCTCAGTACATCGGCGAAGCTTTTGCCCTTGGCTTTGACCCTCTGTCCCTTCGACTACGACCATTGGAAGGTGAGCTCCTCTCTCTCTCGCAGCCGTTTCTTTGCGGCTTCCTTTCCCGCTCGTTTAGCTTGTTTTGGAATTCACGAGCTCCCGCCATAGAAAGCCTTCCTCTATGCAAACTTCTGCACCCTTTTTAGTGGGGACACTTGCCCCCGCCGTTTCCATGACCTTCTCCCGACGTTTGACTTCGTCGGTGACGACCTATGGGGCGATCCGAATTACACGATGGATCGATCGATGTAACATGGAACTGCTCACTTTCTAAACCACTTCTCAAGAAACACGATTTAAACCAAATCATAATTAATTGCAGCCAAACACATATCCAATATCGAACTATTCAAAGTCAATTCAACAAATCCAATCGAAATAGAATCTAAATCAAATCCAAAACGATAAATGCAAAACATTCGGACATTCAGACCATCAAAAATACCGGCATTGAACGAAAATATAAACAGTGAAACTCGGAACAAACGAGGCCTTTCGGATACATCGCACAACATAAACCGGTGATGGTTTCATCCTCCTGGAACGAAATACATTTAATGTACTTATAAATGGTTTTGATTCCTGCCCGAGAGGCATAAGAACCTTTTTTTCAAGTAATTGTGAGTTTTAGGTGAGAACTGTTGGATGATGTGCAAGCATACGATTAGATGTGGCTGTCGTTAATCGCCCACTGGCGCTCCTTGATAACACGAATCATTAAAGCAGTTAATTTAGTAGATAAAAATATTATAGGTAAAAGAGAATAATACGCAGACGAAGGAAAGCACTTCTTACGATTCATCATCACTGTTGGCCGCTCCGGCCCTAGGCTTCGGTCCACCGGCCCGTTTCGCCATGATGATTTGATCGACCTTCAGAATCGTACACGCAGCACCGACGGCGTACTTCAGTCCCCAATACTTAGTCTGGAACAGATCGTATATTTTGGTGCTGGTCACATCAATCGTCGACGGTTGTTCTGCATCAATGTCGAATCCTTCGTTCTTCTTGCCCTCCTTGTGGGCCAGATAGAGTTTGTTGACAATCTCGGTGGCATTGATTCCACTGTTCTCCGCCAATGCCTTGGGGAACGCTTCCAGCGCAACTGCAAACTTTCCAACCGCGTACTGATCCAATCCGGGCAAAGTATCGGCATATTCAAGCGACAAACGTGCTAGTTCGATTTCTACAGCTCCAGCTCCTGGCAGGAACCGACCATCGCGTGAAAGACCCTTGAAAGTGTTGACTCCATCGTCAATGGCACGCTCGATATCGTCCATGTAGTTGTCTGTGGAGCCACGAATGACAATGGTAGCAATTCTGCTATCCGATCCTTCCGAGCGGAAAATGCACACTGATGTATCTCCAAGTTCATTTACGAACACATTGTCACAATAGCCCAGTTCTTCGGAGCTTGGTGCAGTCAAACGAGGTAGAACAGTTCCATTAACGGCCTTGCTCAATCGACGCAGATCGAACTTGGAATTCAAACGCACCGCCATCAAGTTATATTTGTTCATGTAGTGCAGAGCCATGTCGCCGAACTTTCCTCCGGCAACGATGACCTTGGCCCCGGTATCCGCAATAGCCTTAATTTGCGATTCCAAGAGATTTTCCTCTCCCTGGCTGAAGTTCTTCAGCTCATCAGCACTCTTGATCAGAACGGTTCCCTTCGTTTCCGTCTGAATAATATCCACCGGACAGGAAAACATGGCGATTTTCGCATTCTTGGCCGAAGTGATCTCGCCTTCCACGAACCGCTTGAACACCATTCCATGAACCACCTCGGACGTGTGCAATCCACTACCCAAAATCTTGCACACTCTTATGTTGTCCACATTGAAGGTGGTCTTTTCCGGCAGAATCGAAACACATGCCTTTGTAATCAATTCTGAAATGAAGTCCTCGTTACCCAACTGTTTGGACATAATCGAAGCCTTCAATGCTTCCTTGACCTGCTCTTGATTCCGATAATCCTTTACTTCGTGGCAAACCAGACTTGGCAGAGCTTCCAAAGCCAGATCCAGGGCCTTTTCATACCCTTCAGTAATATCGCTGGTTGTCACTCCTAATCGGAGCAGCTCTTCGGCGGCCTCTAGCAATGCCCCGCAAAACACCACCACGAAGTTTGTTCCATCTCCCACTTCGGCTTCCTGCATCTGGCTGGCCTGGATCATCAGTTTGGCCGCCGGATGTTCGACATCCAGCTCTCTCATGATTGTGCCCGCATCGGAAGTGACGAACTGCTTCTCGATGTGATTGATGATCATTTTGTTCATTCCATTTGGGCCATAGGCCGAGCGCACCGAACTGGCAAACTCCTTACAGGCGTTGATGTTTCGGTATACTGCTTCCTCCAGGCCGGAATAAGCCTACGGAAAAAAAAACTCACGTGAGTCATCGCCATCCTTCCGGAAAAAAATAGCCAATTTTGACTCGAATCCACTTGGACCCAGCAATTTCTACTTACGCGAGCGCCTTCCTTTAACATGGAAGCAAATCCAGGTGCTTTCGGGACGTGAAGGGCCATTTTTCTGCACAGATTTTTTTTAACACCGCAAAGAGAAGGAACACAACCTCAAACTCGTTTTTTCTGATGGATGAGCAACGAACCGAAAACGGGTCTTTCTCGTGCGAGCTCTGCTGTTATTCTGCACACAAACGTAAAAGCGGACAGAAAAACATGAAAACACCCCCGCGCTTGACAGTTGAGTGCAACAGTGTGCGTGAGACCCGTGTGGGTGAAAATTATCGTTTAGCTGCCAATGACCACGAGGGAGCGGACAGTTATGAAAAAGAATGTTCTCGAAAATGTACTAGATTGCACAATGGAAACCAACCAGGCAAAAATTAGAGAAAAAGATGATTAAATAATAACAAATAAATTTTATTTATTATTATTTAAATATCTTTTAAAGAGGTTTTCGGCCCTTGACCGGTTCATCTTTGAAGAAAAAAAGATTATTACTGTCGTCCGTTGGTCGGAACCGAGGTCTAAATCACAGTATGAAGTGCAAATCGAGACAAAATTTTCAAAACGACTTATCTACTTTTGTAAACAAAATATTCGAACGTCGATTTGACTAATCTAAATATTTTGTTTTGAAATGTTCGATTTTGGACCCCTAGATGAAGTGCTTACCAATATGCTCATATTTATAAAATAACTCGTTTTAAACAAGCAAAAATCACACCATTTTGTAGATGGTAGGTTAAAGTGCCCAATAGTGGACCCCCAACCAATAGTGGACCCTCCAGCCATTTTTGCATTATTACAGCACAATGTAAACTTTTTGCTATGAAATTCCATCGGGGGAACCTACCTTACAGTCCTATGATTTGATTACATGCATTGGAAATAGTATGGACAGTAAAATTGGATGCTTTTTTACATTTCTACAAAAAATAAACACGAGTGTCCATTATAGGAATATTTTGGGGGTCCATAATAGGAAAGAAGAACGTCCCGAAACGAAACATAAAAATCAAATGAAGTGTCGACTATAGGGAAGCAATTTCCTATTATGGACCCCCAGGGGGTCTACTATAGGGCGAATTCAGTCAGACTTTAAAATGATAATTTAAACGAATAACTGTAGTATATAGATGAAACGTTTAGAAAAATAAACAAATTGTTATTAAAATTATTAAATTAAAATTGTTGAAAGCAACGTCGAAAAAAAATTAAACATCCCTTATTGCAAGTCAGAATTATGGCATCCCTAGAAAAAAAATGTTTTTCCCCTCCGATCGTTCTTATTGGTCGGAGCGTACACTGAGAAAAGCGACATGGTAACGCCTACTATATCAAGGGTAATGGTAAAAACATTCTACCAATTGATTTCGGTAGAACACGAAATGTATTTGAATCGACCAGATAAGCAGTGGATTTTACTATGTTGTTTACTGGTTTAGAATACAGTAGGTTTTACTATGCTTACGTCAGGTACACTATAAAATAAGCACATACACAAAGCGGAATTCACCACGGATTGAGGGTTCATTTTACTATAATATGGTGAGAAAATACTATGCGTTTGTTTAATAATGTTTGATAATTTCCGATTTTAATTATGCGAAAGGAAGAAAACATAATTTTGATAACACTTTGATAACACTAAACTAATCTTGTGCCGTCTCGTGCGAATTCAGGAACTGGGAGATGGATTATTTGAACGCCAGTGGACAATCAGCAGGAACTTCGGCTGAAACTGGACCTTTTTCATTGCATCTTTTCCATTGACTGCATCTTTTCCATTGACACGGAGGAGTGGACTTCCATGATAATATTTTCGGTTGATATTCTGCGTATACTTTTTTCTGGAATCAATTGAACTGATAGTCATTATTGTTGGAGCTTGAAATGGAATTGTTAGTTGAAGAAACTTACCAACATTGTTTCTCTCATCGTCGTTTCGTCACACAAATGAAGGATTTCGTTCTTACACATAATCTCGCACATAATATTATGTACTCGATAAACTTGATTTAATTCCAAGTTTAATTCGGTGTTGCTGCATTCGTCGATAAGTTACCTATGTATGGAATTTAAACAAGAAATTAATCTATGTTGGTCAATGCATAATAGGTAGAAACTTACCAAATTTGAATCGATAAATGTTGAATTACTTGATTTGTTTCAAATCCCTTATTAAGAGTGATCGTACCATCTAATTTAGGTTTTTTAGGTTTGCAATTTTTCTTTGGCTGGCTGTTCGGCAGAACTGACTGTGTCTACTGCAATTGATGGTTAGTTTTACTATGGATCTCACATCACGTGTGCAGTTCACACTACTATGAATCAGGTGTTATAAAAACACTTATAGTTTATTTTACCATTATGTTGTCATACACGCCCATGGTAGATTTGAACGCAACTGAGTAGTTGTGGTTACTACAGATTTTTTTTCAGTGTATGCTGCCTCGTCAATAAAAGAAGGTGCATTACACTGGTTAACTCATTCTTCACACGGACGCGATAGTCGACGCATCGCATTGGAGCTGCAGCAGCCTGGATCGGACAGCAGGACGCAAACACGGAAGGAATCCCGTGTTTCAACACGTTAAATCGTGTCGTGGGCCATTCGTTCGTTCGGCGGAACAAATGCGGAGAGCGGCAGTTTGGATCGGAGGCTAACAAGATGCGGCGCGGTGTTCAACGAGTTGCAAAAAAATGGTCCTTTTTAGGGCCAAGAGTTGATGTCAATGATTTTCTGGCTGGTAGTGAAACCCCTCTTATTAGATAAGTAGCGCAATGCTACCGGCAAGGTAAACCAATTTGGGCGTCAAATCACGACAATAACGTCGTGTATTTGAGTGTTTTATGTATGTATCATGAAGAGGATATACAGAACTTGTTATTAGATATCAAGTAGGTTTATCATTTATGTTGAAAATTTCTACTATTTATGACAGGAAAAACAATATTCCGCTACTAGGGGGTCCACTATTGGGCATTTTACCATAGTTTTTTTTCTAAGATGGAGAACGGGAATCGTTCCTGGACCCATAACCTGTTGGGCAGTTCCATTCCACGGCAGGCTACTGACTGATACTTCTGCCAACAGCTGCAGCTCTCTTTTATTCAAACACGATGGGTATATACAATAATCTACACTCAAAAAAATACACACGCGACTATAAAGTGTTTCGCCCTTTGATTTGTCCTACTGGTCAAACATGTGAGACTCGAGTGTGAAACACTTTCAGCAACTCACCGGGCAACATATTAGTTTCAACAGCGAAACACTTTCAAGTCAAGTGTTATTATACTTGATAACAACAGTTTTTCGCATTGTATTTTAAATGCTATGGTATTGAATTCGAAAAGTATTGTTCTTTGTTTGAAACAGAAAAAGCTTTGAAAATGAATGTTTTCGCTGTTCAAATCCAATGTTTTTAATAATTTTATTCTTATTATTTTCGAGAATAATACAAAAACCCGTTTTTGGTAGAATAATTATAGTTTTATTTTGATTATTTAATATATGCTGGCATCAAACATTTTCATCATTTTCTAGGGCCGTTGTTTTCGATTATTATTCGTTCGGTTCCGGATAATGTTGGCAGCGTACTGTAAAGAAATGTATGATTTATATAATAATTGTATCACTAATCAAAATGAAAACCAAAATAGGGGACTATTGAGATTGAATTTTTCCGTACGTTAAATCTAACTTCGCCTATGGTGCGCCAATCTTATTAGGGGCTAATAATACTATAGCGTACTACTAGTGAAATTAGTTTTAACCGAGGGTTTAACGTACGGGTTGCGAGAAAAATCCACCATTGATAGTCATCCATTCTAGTTTTCATCTTGATTAGTAATATTTAAAGTGAATCATATTTACCTTACACCAGCCATGTTCTTCTGCTCCCTTACAATAGGGATTTTCCTGTCGAAATAATAATAATCATAAGCATCATATATGAACAAATATGCACAATAATTTATAAGTTTCTATCAATTTTACTTACCTTCTGAAAACATCTTGATTGATTTTTCATTGAGAGCGTGGATCCCTCTTCAAATTCTAACCGCCACAACTTGCATTTTTTTTTTAAATGGAACATGCTTTAATAAAGTGTGTTTCCGTGAAAATCTGAAAAAACGCCGGCGAACTACGGGGCTGTGATCGGAGAGAAATAATGACGCGTAACAGGTGTGGTTTTACAAATTCAACTGAACTACATCTATATTGTTTCTTCTTTTATACACAGAAAGTAGAGCAAGATAACAATTGGCGGGAATGGTTTTCAAAGACGACGATTGTCGTAAAGGTGAGAGACAGAAATTCATTAGAAATTTGATTGAAGGTGCAACTTATTGTTACACAGATAGGAAGTAGTGGCATCCTCATATTCCGCTACAACAAAGTGTAAAGCACTTTCGATTGCATAGGTTTTACTTTGATGCCTTTGCCAGCAAAACAACAGAATTCTCTTTATTGCCAAATCCAAAACGATTGAATCGAAAGTGTTTTACACTTTGAAGTCACTGTTTCTGACTAGTAGGGCGAGACCATGTGTATTCCACTTTAATGAAACAAACATCACACTTGATGTTGGTGAGTGACTGATAATTGAGTTCTAAAGTGTTTTAACTCTTGAACTCAAAGGGTAGAGCAGTTAAATCTGGAAAGATATACTTTTTGAATCAAACAGTGGACCTACATTTAAATCCATGTGTAAGAATTCTTTAATCGAACGTTTCGATTATTTTCAGTGTATAACAAACATTATTTTACTCAATCTATACCTAAGGCTAAGAGCAACTTCAACTAACCGGCGTCTGCTTCATGCACATCTTCATCGACACCGAGGCGTCGCACCTGGTAATCCAACGTATTGCTTAATTGCGGGCTGGGGGATACGGACTGGCAAAAGGGTTTTGGTTTCAGTGGATCAGGTGATCCCATCCCCACACTACCGGAAACGGAAAATTTGACAGTTAGCCTCCTCAGGTGTCTGTTTGCCTTTGCAGATTTCCGTTTACCCTCGCTCAAGAAAAAAAACCTTTTTTTTCTGCGTGTAGGAATCTAGTACTTTGTTCGATTATGCAGGTTACATCATTTTCAACCGATCCATTTACGAAACGATATTTTCCATCCATCTTGTTTTCTTCTGTCAAGAACAAAATTTTCAGTTCGATCCAATCATTTTTTCGCCATTCGTTGGAGTTCCGTACATTATTCCGTTTTTATATCGCTTTTGCCACGAAAAAGTGTTCAAATTTCGAGATAATTAATTCCGCTGCTTTGTCTCCATCGTAAAAGAGCGAAAAGTTATCAAAAAACGGTTCGGATTCGTCGCATAAATCAACGAAAAGCGAGCCGCGCAGCGTAAACGCAATTCAGTTCGTGCTTTCCAGTAGAGGTCACCGCAAAATCCTTCCAACATAGGGCTATCGGAGACGGCCGTAATGGACATCATGGCTTCGAACCTCCAACAGCAGCGGGCCATCACCGAGCAGTTGAGGCGGGAGGCCGCGATCCAGCGGGTTCCGGTCACGCAAGCCGTGGCCGACATCGTCAAGTACGTGACGGAGCACGAAGCGGAGGACTGCCTGCTGGTGGGCTTCTCCAGCCAAAAGGTGAACCCCTTCCGGGAGAAGAGCTCCTGCCAGATTCTGTAGAGTGGCACGGCGGAAGGTAAGTGCTGATGAGGTAGATGGCCTCCATCCCGCTCCCAGTTGCTGAAATTGGTTCAATTTTTCACATTAGGGAGGGGTGGGATTCTGACGTCATCGTTTGTTGTGGTCGCACAGTAGGTCGGAATGGGTACAAAGTAGAATGGATATTATTATTTTTTCTTAATGACCAGCTTTCTTGAGAACTTTGGTTCGTAATCTCTTAAGTGCAATGTAGTCGAATTATCATTTTCTTCAATTTTCTCTGCCTGAGACTACACCATTTACATGTACATTCGAGTGTCGCACATAAATGAATATCATGAAGATTTTTTTTATTGTGTCAATCAAACATCGAAATTTTGTCGTTATTATCTCACTTCTATTCAGGTATCGTATACTTTTTCAGAGCGCAAAAACTGCCTAAGCCGTATGGGGAGGAAAACCTTCAATAGTTGATTTCATGGCAAATGTTGCCAGCGATCAAAAATAAGAATCGCCTGAACAATGTTAATTAAAGATCAATATCTCTAACTTTCAAAATTAAATTAGATTTGTTTTTGAAAAATGTATAATTATATGTACTGAAAACAAAACATTACATAAGGATCGACCATCTTTTTAAAAACGACAAATTTGTCCCCAGATTTTCTCATTTCGTTCCACTGTGCGTCACCGTCACGCTTATGTCTCTCTTGTTTGTAATTCACTTTTAAAAATTTTCTAGCGGAAATGCAAATCGGAAAACGCAGTAATGATGTTCCCCTTCGTGTAGGTAGAGATCGCTTGATGTCATGATGTTAGAGATAGAGAGAGAGGCGTTTCGGAATCACTACAAATTGAAAACAGGAAACTAGCTCGTAGGCAGCAATAAACAGGTTGAAGAAATAGGCATTTCGTGTCAGAAAATTCTCATCCTATCAGCATATGAATATCATCAATATTGGACGTTAGATGGAATCTCGAGTAGACTATCCGCTTTACTTTACAAATGAAACAGAAATAATTCGGAACAGAAGGAAATTGCCAAATACCTATTATTACCTACTATTGCGATGGCTACTAATGAAGGGAGTGTTCCCGCACAATATACTATTTATTGAATGTTACTAATCGAATCTGTATATCATCCGAAGTGTTGCATTCGGAATTTGTAGCTTCGCCACGACGGAATAAGGAAAAAATTTGGTATGTACAATCAGAATTGGAAATGCTTCGGATAAATAAATCGTAAACTATTTATGTAATGTGTAATGAAAGGATTAATGTAGGCATTGTTACTTCATCCGAAAAAAATCCTTTTAAGCATAGAAGAGCGGAACTGGTTTATTAAAACAGGATGCAGATACCTATTTAGTAATAAGTCTTTCAAATCTGTTGATTGCAAAGTTGTAGGTAGAATTCGCTTTCAAATTATAATGATAGAAGACATAAAAATAGCATAATTCTTTAGTTATTGGTAACACAAAAACCCAGATTAATCCACCTAGCGTTGGTGATGCCTTTCTCGCATTTAGTGAAGACACCAACCTTATATGAGTTTATATGGTCCAATGTACCATTTTCTTCATAACTTTTAAACGCAATGGCCGATCGTTATCAAATTCAATAGTGACCAACAAGGCTTTGTCCCCTGTCGAATAAAACTTGTTGCGAGAAAATCGGTTAAGGATTACTATACGAAAAGTTGTCTAATGTTTTTTATAGCTTTTGTGCACACACATACACACACACGTACACACATACATACACACGGACAGACAGACATGTGCTCAGTTTGTTGAGCTGAGTCGATTGGTATATAACACTATGGGTCTCAGAGGCTTCTATAAAAAGTTCGTTTTCGGAGTGAAATGATAGCCTTTCGGTACAACTTCGTTGTACGAGAAAGGCAAAAAAATGAAAAGCCAATCAAAACAGCATCCGAAAAGCTTGCACCATATTTGAAACAGGTCGGCAGACCTTTGGTTACGCGTGTAAATCAAAAGGCCTTACTCTAGGAATTTCTTGGGTGGCCAAGAAGTTATGCTTTGAACAAATTCTATTCAATGTAGCAAAGTTCCATGCACCATATTTGAAACAGGTCGATAGACCTCTGATGACGCGTTGAAATAGAGAAACTCCAATTTTTTATTAAAAGTCGTTTTTACGCGATTTTCGGGATTGACGCGGTTTTTTTTGCGTGTATTCTTCCAAAAAGTTTTTTTTACGCTGTTTTTTGCCTTTCTCGTATACAAAGTATACGTAAAGGCTATAGGTTCACTCCAAAACCGAACTTTTGATAGAAGGCTCGGAGACCTATAGTGTTATATACCAATCGACTCAGTTCGACGAATTGAGGTGATGTCTGTATGTATGTGTGTGTGTGTGTGTGTACAAAAATGTGAGACACACTTTTTGGTACTTAGCATTATTCGATTTGCTCGCAACAAGTTGCAGTCGACGCGGATTGTGGTCTAGTTGTTTCCTATTGAAAATTGGCCCGATCGGTCATTGCGTTCCAAAGTTATTGAAAAAACATTGTTTTTCTGCCAAGGGTCCCCCCTTGGAAAAAAAAATTTCAAAAACGAAAAAAAAATTTTTTTTTCAAAGATTGCAGCAATGCATTCAAATGACCGCAAATGCATATGAATTGATGTAAAAAGTAAAATCTATCTCCCTAAAGTGCTATTTTGACCTCTCTTATGTGTTTTTATTTTTTTTAATGCGCGAGAAAGGCACCACCAACGCTAGGTGGATTGATCTGGGTTTTTAAAAGGTTATAATGAGAGATATGCAAAAACTTTTCCAGACGATTTAGCAACGCTTTTACTTTTGGTAGCAAACCCTTTTTACTTTTTGCAGCACTTGCCGCAGCGCAAAATGTTGAATCTTGTATACTGCCCTTCTACGCATAATTGTCCCATGTTACCCTTGATGAAAAATCTCAAACTCGAGTCAATTTGTCCCACTGAAAAAATGAAGTTGTTGTCTGATGATAATAGAGCCGAAAACCATTTAAATAAGTATGGATTCGTTTTATGTCCTGGAAAAGTGTTGCCTACGCTCATAACATCCCGAAAATATTTGTTAAATTTCAAGATCGAATTGATTCTTTAATTGGTGGGACAAATTGACTCGAGTTTGGATTTTTTCATCAATGGTAACATGGGACAATTATGCGTAGAACGGCAGTATATGACTGCATTTGATTAGTTACCGCTCAGCTTCTGAGACGTGCAGGCGTGTTTCCGATTGCGGTCTTGGAAAGTCAAGTAATTGATTTCAGTGGTTAAAGTTCGATTCCGTCCGTGCCGCGTCGGGAGTTTTAGTGATCCGTGATGAGGCGAAAAAATACTTTTCGTATTGACTATTCGAGTTTCCCGGTGAAGCCGTCATTCGAAAAGCTTCACGGCTTATGCCGCATGGTACTAGGCCTGAAGAAAGAAGAAGTGTTGAGACTACAGTACTACAGAGCTGAATAATGTGCGTTCGTCAAGGTTGACAACCTGGCGCTCGCACAACGAATAGTGCAAGAACATGACAAGTAGCATGAAGTGGAGCACTCGGGGAAAAAGTACAAGCTTCGCATCGGTGGGATACCGCTCGGTATTTGGTCGGCCCGAATGCTAGTCCATCGAAACATCGTCCAGAACAAAACGCTGCTAGTCCAGAAGAGCTATGTGAACGTGGCGAGCAAACTGGGCCACGACAACCACCGAAGAAGGCGAATGTAGCAAAACCCCCGAGCGCCAAACCGGTAGGTCGGCGTTCTGTCCCTCCACCACCAGCATCGCTGGAGGCTTTCCGCGAACTATCCGGCTCAAAAAAACCCAACTGCTAGCCAATCTGCTGATCTAATTGCACGAATGGTGTCTCCCAGTTCTTTGCTAACACAAGGCGCGCGCTACTCCTCGTCGTCGTTGCGCATACAACCACAGACCGCTGAAGTGGTCTTGGTTGACATATTTAAAAAGCCAGCAAACGCGATGCGATCGAAAAATCGATACGCACGACTCGTCCACATCGACGAGAAATAGCTGAAGCCGAGGCAAGAAACAGCGATGCCACGACGGTGACGACAAGCAGGATGTGGTCTTCCTTCCATAAATGGCTCTAACGTCATACAATCTCGCATCCATCAACATCGGCACGATCACAAACCCCACTAAACTGAAACCTTCTGAACCTTCATAAGCAGCCAAAATCTCGATATCGTGTGTCTACAGGAAGTCTAGAACGAACAGCTTTCCTGGCCTGGCTTTATCGTTTTCGCGAATGTGGACCACACGAGGAGAGGCACAGCTGTTGCGGTGAAGGAGCACATCCATGTCACTCACGTGGAGAAGAGTCTGGACATCCGTCTAATCGCGCTGCGAGTGCACTACACGACGATCTGCAACGTCTACGCTCCCTCCGGCACTGCACAGCGCGCTGCTAGAGAGGAGTTCTTCAATGGCACGCTTGCCTATTATCTCCGCCACCACACCGAGAACGTCATCGTAGCTGGCGATTTCAATTGCGTGATGGGTGCGTGCGCTTCGTCCAGCCCGAACACCAGTCCGGCCCTTAACACAGCTGTACAGCGAGAAGTTTTGTCCATGTGATGCCGGTTTTACCTATGTCTGTCGAAACGCACGGTCTTGTGAGCCGTGGTCTTTGCGACAAACTGCAGTCGGCCTACACGCACGTTTGTTGTTTTACAGATCACAAAGCACTAACGCTCAGGCCTCAGACTCTGTCTCCTCTCACTAGGACACGAGCCCGGGCGCGGCTTCTGGGCCCTTCGAACGCATCTTCTAACCGAAGAAAACGTTGTCGCGTTCCAGTATAAGTGACAATATTGGACTCGTCAGCGCAGAAACTACGCGTCGTGTATGCAATGGTGGCTGTCGTACGCTAAGCCAAATATCAAATCTTTTTTTCAAGTCGAAATCTCGTGCCGTGTACGAGGAGTTCCACGATACGCATCAGCACCTCTATGTGCAACTACGACTAGCGTACGACGGCTATTATCAGCAGCCACAAATGATAACCACCATCAACCGGCTGAAAGAGGAAATGTTGGCACTGCAGCGTAATTTCTCCCACGTGTTTGTGCGCATCAACGAGATGCACGTGGCTGGTGAGCCAATGTTGATATTCTAGCTGGGGGAAAAACGACGCAAGAAAACAACGATAACGCAGTTACAGACGGGAGAAGACGAAACCATCGTCTAGCCTCAAGAAATCGAGGCAAATCTGTTTGATGTTTTCTCGAGTCTCTACTCAGAAGAAACAGCAGAAAACGACGGCAATGCCAACAACGGGAAAGATTTTGCTTGCGAACGTGTTATCCCACCGAACAACCCACTGAACGAAGCGTGCGTGGAGGAGATACAAACAGCTGAAATTCTGTCTGCTATCAGGGCGAGCGCAACCAAACGATTCCCCGGTGCCGAGGGGATCCCACGAGAATTTTATCTCCGGATGTTCGGTGTCATCCACCGTGAGTTGAACATGCTAATGAATGAAGCACTCGACGGCAATCTCCCCCATGCCTTCGTGGAGGGCGTCATCGTGTAAGTTAAGAAGAAGGGGAGTGACAACACAGCCCGAGCGTACTGGCCCATATCGTTGCTCAACAGCGATTATAAATTACTCTCCCGCATTCTGAAAAACAGGATGGAACGCATTATGGAGGCCCACCGCGTCCTAAGCAACGGACAGAAATGTTTAAACGCAGCTTCCAGGGCACTCTCACTCTGAAAGATCGGATTGCCAATCTCCGTCACCACCGTCGCGCCGGTAAGCTCACCAGCTTCGATCTGGAGAACGCCTTCGATCGAGTGCGACACTCGTTCCTCTTCGAAACCATGTGGTCGCTCGGGTTCAACGAGGAACTCTTCTCTCGAATATAGCCAGTCGCTCCAAATCCCGGCTGCTCATCAATGGGCACCTCTCTCGATCGTTCGAGATCGCACGGTCGGTGCGGCAAGGCGACCCCCTGTCCATGCACCTGTTCGTGCTCTTTCTTCACCCACTACTGGTGTGTAGGCTTGAGCAAGTATGTGGGGATGATCTGCTCGTTGCCCAACGTATATTGACAGTTTAACTGTTTAACAGTAGTAACTGTCAATATACGTTGCTCGTTGCCTACGCCGACGATATCAGCGTGGTTGTGACGTCATCGTGGGAAATAGAAGCGATGAATGAAATATATCGCTTTGGGCTTGCCGCCGGCGCAAAATTGAATTTGCGACAAACGGTTGCAGTGAATGTTGGTACCCAGTGGCTACAAACAGCCAACGTTGTCATGATTCTGGGTGTAACCTTCGTCAACTCGATAAGGCTGATGACCACACTCAACTGGGATGCGCTGGCGGGCAAGTTCGCACAGCAAATGTGGTTGCAGTCCTTGCGCAGACTGAATCTGCACCAGCGAGTATGATAAATGCATTCGGTACGTCGAAGCCGCGGTACCTTTCATTTATGCTGCCTCCGCTAGGTGTTACCACGACGAAAATCACAGCTACGATGGGGACGTTTCTGTGAAGAGGAATGCTCGCGCTCCATTCCCTACTATAAATCCATTCTTTTACACGCAATTCCGCGCGCCGCAATTTCAATAGACAATCCTTTTGGATGGTAAATGGCCGTAGACCGGAACACTACTTCTTTCGTGAAAAGGAAAACGTCTGAGACAAACTAGGAATGAATTTTATTCAAATTTAAAATACTAATCTATGTTGCTATCGTTGCGTTGTCGCCAACTAGATCTGCACCTGCACCACCTGCATCACCTCCTCGACGGAAGAATCATAGCTGCAGCTCGGAATCTTGACTGCTTGACACGTGGAAGAGGCTTCGTCATCATGTCTGCAATCATTTCGTTTGATGGTAGATATTGTGGATTGATGATTCCCTGCTGCTTCAACTGACGAGCATAATGGAATCTGGTATCTACGTGCTTCGAACGCCGCTCGCTGGAGTTGCATTCCAGTTGTTTGATGGCGGTGGTTGATTTGTGATCTTTGGTGTCGCCAGCCCAGTCCGCGTCTACGAACACCTCCAGTTGCGTGGAATCGGCTCCCAGGATCAGTTCATGATCGATAGTACCTTTGAGGCACCGCAGGACACGCTTTGCCTCTACCCAATCGGCCTGTGATGGGCAACTAGTTTTTCTTCCCAGAATCGAAACTGCTGCTGCGACATCAGGACGAGTGAACATGGCCACGTACAACAACCCACCAATCAAGCTGGCATACTGGTGGTTATTGGGCAGCGGGATCTCCTGCTTTGGATGTAGGTGGCCGGGATCCAGTGGAATGGTAGAAGGCTTCGCATCTTGCAGACCGAATCTGGTCAGAAGCTTCTGGATATAGGCTCTCTGGCTGAGCGCAATGTGCTTGACGGAACGGGTGACTTTGATACCGAGGAAAAAATTTGATGTCCCCGAGAGACGTCACCGTGAAATGTCGGTTCAGTTGCATGACGATGTCCTCGTATTCGTGCTCCGTCTCGCACACTATAACAAAATCGTCAACGTAGACAGCAATGTAGGCGAGCTTACCTTTTCTCCTCCTGACGTAGAGGCAGCAGTCATTCTTCGACGGCTTGAAAGCGTGTCGTCTAATTTGTGGTTCCAAATACGGGCGGCTTGTTTCAGCCCATACAATCCCTTAAGTAAACGGCATACGCCCATTTCATCTTCCGCTACACATCCTGGAGGCAGCCGCATGTAGACCGTTTCTTGAAGATCTCCGTTCAGGTAAGCGGTCTTGACATCAGCATGCTTGATCAGGAGTTTCCTTTGACTTGCAACGGAGAATAGAGCCCGATACGTCGTTTGCTTCACGACCGGAGCAAAAACTTCATCGTAATCGACTCTATACTTCAACGTAAAGCCCTGCGCGACTAGACGCGCTTTGTGGCAAACGATCCTGCCATTCTCGTCCACCTTCTTTTTGAAGATCCAGCGGCACCCGTTGGTTCTCTTGCCGGTCGGCAGCTTGGCTGGCTCCCACACGTTGTTCCCGTATAGCGACTTCAACTCTTCCTGCATGGCCTGCCTCCACAAATCAGCTTCTGGACTAGCCACAGCTTCTTGATAGCTGCGTGGCTCATCATTATGACAGCATGCATGTTTTACATCAGCACCGTAATGATTAGGTGGGATACCTTTGGTCACTCTGGTCGACCGTCGCGGTGTACCAACCGCTCGCTTTTCGTCCACCGGCATGGGCTCTACGTGTGGCTCTTCGTCGGGATCGGCATCCTCGTACATGCTGCCATCCGAATGGTCTTCATATCCGTGGAAATCTTCTTCGCTCTCGCTATCGCCGGGCTCGGCTGCCAAGCAGAGTTGCGCAGTGGGCATCACCAACAAATCCTGACCTAAAATCAATCCTATCAAATTTATCCAAAATTCCCTATACCTAATCCAACAAAACCCCTCCGCCGATATGATCCACCAGCACTTCGTTCAGCAAACTGAAATGCCAAAGGTGGAACGGAACAGTCCAGCGCTAGACTGGCCACGCGCGTGGCGAAATATTTGAATGAAGGAATTTTCTTCATCGCAGCGATCCCAACTTTACCTGCTGGTAAATGGGAAAATCGAGCATTGGAAGCTTCTGCACGTGATGCAACGGGTGGCGGACGAGAACTGTCAACACTGAGACATAAATGCACCTGAAACGCTCCAGCACAAGCTCTGTAGTTGCACTCGTGTCGGCCCGGCCTGGACGGTCCTACAGCAGAGGCTAGCCGGCTACACGAATGTTTGGTGGCGACTGTCGTTCGAGCACCTCAAGAGATCTGTTTTGCCAGGAATTGGAAGAGCTGCGCGACTGGAAATTCTCCGCTTGTTTGTGAAGAACATCAGCTTTGTTAACGAGTGTAACGATATAATTGATGTAGACGCTTTAATGTTCCAATTAGATTTAAATTAATTTGAAAACGCTGAACTACAATTGTAATTAACTGTACATATAATGACAAAATAAAACTGAATTTTAACCACAAAAAAATGACAATTTGTAATATGTTTGTCTCTTCACTAACAGTGTTTAAATGAGCGTTGTCACTAAAATAAAAATGCAATATAAATGAATGAAGTACGATGCATAAACCAGATTACTCCTACTCGCAACAAATTGTTTATTCGATGAAACTTTTCTTAAATCTATTTCACAACAATCGCAATACCTCTCAATCTGCAACAATAACAAATGTTTATTTGGCTCACATTTCGACAGTTCTCAATGCCCAATTGGCTCACAATGGTTGCTTTCGCATATCTCTCATTATAGCATCCCTAGTGAAAACCACAAAAAATCGATTTTTAGTGAAGTCGTTTTTTACGCGGTTTTGATTTACGTGGAACGTATCCCCCGCGTAAAAACCGACTCCAGTGTACAAAAAAAAAACAATCATGAACTAAAAATTTAGGACTGGACTGCCGAAAATGTCCACAATATAATCATGACATTTTGTGTGAAAATAAGCGAATGCATTATAATTATTTCCGGGGGTATAGGGTTCAGGTCCGACGGGCCTTCCTTAGCGGTACGCGTGTAACATGCGCGGCTACAAAGCAAGACCATACTGAAGGTGGATGGATTCGATTCCCGTTTCGGTCTCAGAAATTTTCGGATTAGAAATTTTCTCGACTCCCCTGGGCATAAAAGTGTCATGATATACAAATGCGAAAATAGTAACACTGGTGGCAATGTCGCCAGTGCTGTATGAAAACTCGCAGCTGCGAGGCGGCAATGTTCCAGTGGGGATGTAATGCCAACAAGAAAAAGAAGAAGGTCCGGCGAATTTGCTGGCCGCTCTTAGCATCCTTAGTTTCGTTTTCTTCACTTTCGAGCCGATGTCCTGTCGTAAAACCCAACTCCTGGTACCAAAATAACGAAGTGCCCACGGTTCGACGATGTTTCGTAGAGCTAAGTTTCCAACACATATTTTGTATTATATTTATTTTACTCACTAATGTAGCAGTTCAATTGCCGGATCCTGTATTTTCGGGAATAACTGAAAATCACAGATAAACATACTTAACATTTACAAAATTACCAACGCACGCTTGTTAACGATGAATTCAAATTTATTGTTGACGCTCGTATGGTTTGCTTCTCACAGTTTAAATAACAAATGACGTTAGTGTTTAACGATGAATTTGATAGGAAATTACTCTGTTTATCTTTAAAATAAGTCTCATATTTAATATGTTACTAACAATGCTGTATAGCGTAAACACATACACATGTCAATTACGTTCGGAAACTAGTTTTTCCCTTCCTCATATCATTCTAGGATTTTCAAAGCATACTTTAAAATTGCAAACATTGAACGATTCGCAAATCCTGTTCCAATTTAGCAATCCTCCCCTCTCATCTACTCTTGCTTTTTTTTCGAAACAAAAGAAAATAAACCCTCGTTTCAACATCACTTTCTTAGTACATTCAAAGTTAATTGCCTATATGCCGGGTATTAAGCCACCCGGAGTGGAAATTAATTACTATGTCTGAAACTTGATTATGCATATGTACAACATGTGATAGATTTAGTTCGGAAAAAGGTATTGGAGGGTAACCGCCCCTTCAGTGGGGTTTGATCGACCCCAGTTCGCATGACAGGTGCTTTCCCTACTAAGCTACGAAGGACCTCCGTCGTCCACCGCAGCTTAGCGGGTACTGATGAAACCAAATTCCCAGCACCAGGTACCAGCCGATCTCTCGCAATACATTTTCAGAACTAACTCTCTCAAATGTATTTTGTACACATCATATCAACCAAGTAGGATGAGTATTTTAGTATTGTCCGGCTCCTACACACTTGCTTCATCAGCAACGGCGCTCAATGAAGTAGGGTTGTGTGAGTTATTGCCGGTTGGTCGTCAGATCCCAACACGACCACACAAGCGAAGAGAGATCGCCACTCGAGATCAGTACATTCAAAGTTAATTGCCTATATGCCGGGTATTAAGCCACCCGGAGTGGAAATTAATTACTATGTCTGAAACTTGATTATGCATATGTACAACATGTGATACCTACCCTACTTCATTGAGCGCCGTTGCTGATGAAGCAAGTGTGAAACCAGTGTACTAGGGTTGACGTGATAATACTAAATACTCATCCTGAAATTTGACGAGAAGATACCTGGTGAAGGAATCAATCAATCGAATCCTTCACGCTGAGTCAATACCAAACCGTGTGAAAATCGATCTCAGTGGCGATCTTCGCTTGTGTGGTCGTGTTGGGATCTGACGACCAAACTGGCACAACCTCACACAACCCTACTTCATTGAGCGCCGTTGCTGATGAAGCAAGTGTGTAGGAGCCGGACAATACTAAAATACTCATCCTACTTGGTTGACATGATGTGTACAAAAATACATTTGAGAGAGTTAGTTCTGAAAATGTATTGCGAGAGATCGGCTGGTACCTGGTGCTGGGAATTTGGTTTCATCAGTACCCGCTAAGCTGCGGTGGACGACGGAGGTCCTTCGTAGCTTAGTAGGGAAAGCACCTGTCATGCGAACTGGGGTCGTGGGATCAAACCCCACCGAAGGGGCGGTTACCCTCCAATACCTTTTCCGAACTAAATCTATCACATGTTGTACATATGCATAATCAAGTTTCAGACATAGTAATCACTTTCTTGTTATCTTATACAAACCACCATGGGGAAAAACTAGTTTTGCTTACCTGGACCAAGCATGGATCGTTTTCTACCCCATCTCGTTCTGAACCGACCGACCGACCATATGCTACCGCACTGCCTGCCATCAATCGCTAAAGGATCACGTAGCGTCGGAGCATCCTCAGTGGCCGAGCCCGGCTCAAGTCAGCTTTGCGCAGTGGCGATATCGTAACCAATGAGGTTCAACCGAGGTGCGATTATTGCTAGTTGAAAACTAATACCAATACCCCGCCTTGAGGACGTGAAATACCGTCCGCTATGGCAATTTTTGCCAACCCCGAAAGGGGTAATAAGATAGAAACAAATCCGTATTATTAGATATTTGAATGCATGAGTTTGCAAATGAATCACGTATAGTGGCTGGTTTCCTACCCGGCGCTTACGTATATTTGTGAAGTTAGGTAGCATGAGTTAACCATTTGAAGTTTGTATGGCGAAAGACATCTAAACGCGGGTTTTCTCAACAGTAGGAATTTTTCATGAAAAGCTATTTGGTACCCTTTAATGTAGAAAGTTGTCCGGTACTACGCTCACCAAATATTTTTGCCTTTCTCGTATACAAAGTATACGTAAAGGATATAGGATTACTCCAAAACCAAACTTTTGATAGAAGGGTCAGAGACCCATAGTGTTATATACCAATCGACTCAGCTCGAAGAATTGAGGTGATGTCTGTGTGTGTGTGTATGTGTACAAAATTTTGTAGACACACTTTTTGGAACTTAGCGTTAACCGAATCACTCGCGACAAGTACCATTCGACGAGGAATCCTGTCCCATTGCCATTAAAAATTGGCCAGATTGCTGGGATCAGAAGTTATTCAAACAACTATACGATTGCTAGTTTGATTGTTATGGCGTTTGTCAGTTAATTGTTGAAACACAGTATTCCTCCGTTTTGGAAAAACCTTATTTCTACCTCCCACAGATTCTAGATAACTTTAAAACCGCATTTTATAGGTATTTCTTAACTCATAAAACAAAACGGGAGTCCCAGTTCAGAAAGTATTAGCAATAGAAATAATAGATCGTTGATTTTTAGAATTTGAAGGAGACAGTAATTATGTGCTGCCCAAAACAGGGTGGACTGTATTGACTGGGTGGCGTTATGTTTCATGCTTTTTCAACCAGGGCTCTTCGAATAATTTCCCATTTATTCACTCAGTATTTTTCTAGTATTTGTTAGTATTTCTGGATTCTATCTAAAGTTTAGAGTTGGATGCCCCTTGGTGCATACTATTGCGTGAAAGAATCACGAGGGTGAAACGCCTGTCATCCGCGTACAATGGCACTCTACCCAACAACGTTTTTGGTACCTAATTTCTGGGTAGTACACCCGAATTCAGCGCTCATTTTGGGTGACTGGTTTGTACGCAGTTAGTGCTAATTATCGGCAATTAACTTTTCCTGGCAAAAGCTTGCAATAAATTGAGGTAAAGCTATGTCCATTTAGAATCCGGAACAATAAAATCACCTGTTTCTCGGTAACGGATTTACGTACAAATAAGGTTAATACATCAAAACAAACTTTAGGAAAAAATATTGATACAAATAATTTCTTCTTGTTTCTAGTGAAAATTCGCACCTTCTTCTTTATTCCTCTCATCAGAAGTTGCACACCTCCGGCGTCAACTTCCTTGGCACATTTGTTCCACATTTTGGTCATCTGAGTCGCGTCTCGATCTGTTTTTCCATTTTTTCCACTTTTCTTAAGCTTCCGCTTCATATATTGTCTATCCGGAATAAATTTTTACCGCTTTTTATACCGAAGTTGGATTTTCTCCAGATACAGGCAACTTTCCCAACTTCGGAAGTAGTGCGCTGGATTCGCCTAAAGATGCGCTATACAACGCATCAATTAGTTTGACAAATAAAACTTCGGAAGAAAGTTCGGTTCGGAAGTCCCGACTTCCGAATTCTAACAGTGCTACGCCGACAATACTGCCCAAAATATCTCGATAGGCCGGAGCTGTGGGCAGTTGCGTGCATTTATGTTTTTATTGACGAAATCTTCGTTATTATCGCGGTACCACTGGATGACTTCCCGGCTGTAGTGGCAACTCGCCAAATCTGGCCAAAACCTTTATGGGCTTAATGGAAGGTCGACCGCGGTTTTTGAGACATTCCGCCTTGTACAGCTTCGAGTCCATCGTCTTATTCGTCACAAACACTTAGGTTTTTGCCCCACAGTTGCATATCCCTTTCCAAAATCATCCGTTTTTTTGCAAGTTTGTCCAAAAAGCAAACTTAAACTTCACAGGAACTACTCCTCGTGCCGTCACCATGTAGAATTTTTGGCTAGGAAGCTATCCGAAATCCATTTTGACGTAGGTTCTATCGTCGATGAGCATGATTATCAACGTCGGTGTGCAGATTTTTTATCTCCTTTCGACTTCCATCTGGAATAATTTTTGACTCGCTGCACGAAACATTGTGAAATTTACACCACAGCAAGCGGGCGCCTAGGTAGATAAATCGCTGTGAAAGAATTCTTGCAGCGGTCACTTTTCATGCCGCTGCAGTACAATAAATGATTCCGGATTCTAAATGGACATAGCTTTATATCCAGCCTTTTGTGTTCGTATGGCTTTTTTATGTCGATAAATAGCCCGTCGGTACTTCCGAAGCTTTGTTACCATGAATTAAACGAAGTTAAAACAAAAACGAGCGTGGCGTGCAATCCATATTGAATGAAAGGTGTATAGGCGTATTAGCCTTCTCTTCAGTCCCCTGGAAAGAATAAGACAGGAAATGAGAATACAGAACTGTGCAATAAAAATCCTATTCGACTAAATGCTGATGTCATATTAGAAATTTGGAGACAGTACTCGTCGATAGAAAATCCTTCCGCACGCGATGGCATATGAGCAAGTCAAACCACCTTCCTTTTGCCAGTGGAGATATATCAGCTTCCACACTGATATTCTTCCCTCCCCCTTCATACGGGAGCTTGGCAGAAGGAAGGTCGTGTGATATGTGCCATCACAAATATTGCCCTCCGCTCGCTTTCAAATCGACTTCTATAAAAACATTCTTCATGCCTGCCGTATCCTAATGGAACTATCAATTCTATGCTTTCGCCTCTAATTCTATCATAAACATGTACGTCTGAGTTTGGAAGATGATATTAGCATTCCCATATTATCAATTAAACGTTATTGGTTATTAGATCCTTTTTATGTTAATAAGTACTTAAAACACATGATTGGAAAAATGCGGTCTCTTACCCCACCCAATGCGCACTCTTACCCCATCGGTGGGGTAAAAGTGCGTTTTTGAGGTGTCTTGCAATAAAGGGTTCTGCTAAAACGAATTTAATCATATCCATTATTTTTTTCACTGGGTAACATAGAGGAAGAGTATACGAATCGTCGACATTGATTTGATATGCAGAAGCTTGCTTCATAAGGTTCCCGTGTTCGATTGAAAACTAAGTGCGTACTCTTGCCCCACTCTACTCTACCATTGATCTAAGTAATGTTCGTGATGTTCGTAAGGGCTGTATCTTTTTCTGAAGTTTTCGTGCAAGAGCTGTGAATGATTGTATGATGACTTTGTCGAGAGTATGCAACGCAGCAAGTGCTGGCGTCAATCGGATTGGCCGTGGAGGACAATCAACTAATTCACATAAGGAAGGCCAAATCAGCGGCGAAGGCGTGGGAAGCTCTGGAAAAGTTCCACGTGAAGAAGACGCTGACGACGAAAGTTTCGGTGATGAGGAAGATCTGCAGCCTACGCCTGGAGAAGCACGGTGATATGGAAGCGCACGTGTCGAAGCTGGCGGAATTGTTCGAGAAGCTGAATAATTTGCAGCCGGAAAAGATCCTGGACGACCAGTGGCTAGTCGCCATTTTGTTCAGCAATCTGCCGGAGGAGTACAAGACGTTGGTGACCGCTTTCGAAGCTCGACCGGAGGAGGACCTAACCCTGAACATGGTTAAAGGTAAGCTCATTGACGAGTGGCAGAAAAAAAAGTAGCGCAACGGTGACGGGGACGAGTCTGAATCCGTTCTCTATGCAGATTCCAAGATCGAAAAGGATCGGTGTTTTTTCTGCAAAAAGTTGGGTCATGTGAAGGCAAGCTGTGAAAAATTCCGAGCGTGGAAGGCGGTGCGGTCACCAAGCAACCGAAGGTGGTATCCAAGCAACACAAAGCCAATCACGTTGCGCAGCGTGACGATGACGAGCACTATGCGTTCCTCACTGGGTGCGCCGATCGGGGCGAAAAGCAGTGGATTTTGGATTCCGGTGCGACTTGCCACATTGCAAATTACCGGGAATTTTTTGAGAATCTGGACGATGAACTGAAGACGTTTGGGTAGCCAATGGTACGAAAGCTCGTTCGAAAGCTCGCGGATCTGGACAGATTACCGTGATCGATGCTGCTGGCCGGCAACGTGAAGTGCTCATAGAGTGTGCGCTATACGTTCCAGAAATGAAGTCAAATTTGCTAACGGTGAAGCGGTGCAACGAGGATTTGTCGTCATCTTCGATGCGAGCGGAGCCAGGATCATGAGAGGTGAGAAACTGTGTGCGACGGCGGAGTCCGTTGGAAACTTGTTTATATTGCGCCAACCAACCGAGCGTGTATCCATGGCAACGACGACTGACGACTGCGTGCCTGCATGGCATCGACGGTTGGGCCATCGTGACTGTGAAGCAATTTTGAAGCTGCAAACCGTGGCTGATGGCGTAAAAGTGAAGAACTGCAGCTGCACCAATGCTTGTGAAGTATGTATTGAAGGCAAGATGCACAGAACACCATTTCCGAAGGCGTCAGAAACTACATCGTCGGCTATGATGTATCTGGTTCATACCGACGTCTTTGGGCCAATGCGGATGACGACACTGGACGGAAGGCGGTATTTCATCACGTTCATCGATGACTACAGTAAATACACGATGATCTATTTGATGCGTCAAAAATCCGAAGCGCTCGAGAAAGTCAAGGAGTACGTCGAAATGACCAAGACGCAGTTCGGAAAGAAACCCAAGATTTTGCGGTCCGATCGTTGTGATGAGTACACCGGCAAGAAGTGTCAAGCGTTCCTCAAGCAAAACGCCATTGTTGGTCAACTGACGGCACCGTATTCCCCTTGTGCCAAATGCGAAGTGCGGGAAGCTGAATCAGAAGGCCATCAAGCAAAGATTCGTCGGATACAGCGAGGTGTCAAAGGCGTACCGCCTGGTCGACGAAGCAACAGGGAAGGTAACTATAAGTCGAGATGTTAAATTTTTGAATTCTTGCGGGGCCGGTCCAGGCCGGGTGGAAGAAAATCTGGTTGTTCCATCGATCACTTTCCAACGGGTGAAGCCAACGGATGAACAAATCGAATCCGATGACGACGAGGTCTGGGATGTCCCAGATGAACTGGATGAGTCAAGCGATGATGAAGTTGAGCCGCAATTCGGTGGCGCGCGTGCGACGGTAGATACGCCCCGAAGATCGATGAGACCCAACCTTGGTGTAATGCCAAAGCGGTATGCACCCGTTGTGCGACACGCCACTTGAAGAGGAGATCTTCATAAAGCAGCCTCCTGGGTTTGTCGTCAGCGGCGAGGAAAGCAAGGTATGCCGTTTGAAGAAATCCTTGTATATGGGCTTAAGCAAGCGGCCCGTGCCTGGAATCAGCGTCTTCATGGGGTTCTGGTAGCGGATGGATTCGAATGTTGCGAGGCAGATCCCTACCTGTATAGGAAGCGAGTCGGTAGCAAGTGGTGCTACGTTCTCGTCTATGTTGACGATCTTATCGTGGCGAGTGAAGATGAGCGCATCATTGGTGCGTTGAAGCTAGTGCTGCAGAAGAAGCAGAAGAATTTCCAGATCACCAGTCTCGACGACGTCAAGTTGTATTTGGGAATCGAAGTTAATCGGGACCGAAACGGAGATTTCTTCATCATCCAGCGGAGGTATATCGAGGACGTTGTCCGTTCTGTCGGCCTACAGGACGCAAAAGTGTCCACCGTGCCAATGATCCTGGATATTGCAAGATAGAAGAGGACGGCAATCTGCTCCCAAACAATTTGGAGTTTCAGAAGGTAGTTGGGCAGTTACTGTATATCGCAGTTAACAGCAGAGCTGACATCGCAGCGGCAAACTCGATCCTGAGTCGTAAGGTGAGTTGTCCAACACAACGTGACTGGGACGAGCTGAAGCGAACAGTACGCTAGTTGAAGGGGACGTCGGACTTGAAGCTTCGTTTGAGCAGCAGCGGTGATTCATCCGGTCTGATCGGTTTCGCCGATGCCGTTTGGGCGGAATGTCGCACCGATCGGAAATCCAACAGCGGCTTGCCGGAAGCAAACCTGCGTCTCCTTGTCCACAGCAGAAGCGGAGTTTGTAGCCCTTTCCGAAGCATCCCAGGAGGCGGTTTGGCTGCAAAGATTGTTGGAGGACCTAGGTGAGAGAACGAAGATATTAGTACATGAAGATAACCAGAGCTGTTTGAAGATGCTGGACTCCGAAAAGTTCAGCAACCGTACGAAGCACATTTCGACTAAATATCACTATGCCAAGGACCTGAAAACGAAAGGAGCTGTTCGGTACGAGTACTGTCCGACCGAAAGGATGGCAGCGGATCTTCTAACAAAGCCAATCTCGAGGTTGCGGTTGGAGGTACTTCGGCAGCAATGTGCCCTACAGCCGTTGTATGGGACATGAACGTCTTAATTAGTCTTTGCTACAGCAGCAGCTTTGAGGAGGAGTGTCGAGAGTATGCAACTTAGCATGTTAACAGCAATCGAAGCAACCCATGCTTTTAAATTTTTCATTTAGAATTTCTTCAGTTTGTATTCTGATCAGGGCCATATTTAGGGGGGTGGGGGACATTGGCCCTGGGCCCCCACAAATATTATGTATCAAAACTAACCTTTTTTGTACATTTTGGGGCCCCAACAAGCTGTCGGCCCCGGGGCCCCCTTCCGGCTAAATCCGGCCCTGTTTCTGATACTGAGTAATAAAGGCGTTTTCTAATTGTAGTCTAGTCAGTACTTTTCTAATCCAGTCCGATTTGCTCCCACTTGCGCCAACAGACTTCAAGGATAATCCTCACATACCTGGCGTACCAAAGTTAAGTACACCCGATTCTTTTTTTACACGGGGACGAGGGATGCGTTCCGTGTAAAAAAAAATCAGTTTAAAATTCGAAAATCCGTGTAAAAAAAGTTTTTTGATTTCTCGACGAATCATGCAAAATGGAACAACTTTGCAAAAATTTTGTTTGTGATTTTTTTACACGTCCGATCTCTACTTTTCGGCAATACTTTTCTGATGCGTTCCCTGTGACGATGAGTCGTAGCTACGCTTAAAACTAGCTAGATAGGTTGATGACAAATGTGTTCAAGTTTATCGACATTCGTATAGGGAATGGACTGTTGGATTCACTGAGTAGAAATTTTATCAAAACTGGCGTGAAACGTGGCGCCAGTCTTATTTTGTTATGTTTCAATTTAAAGAAACATTATAAAAAAATACCATATATTATAATGGTGGTATATGAACAATCTTATGACGGCTTCATTCTCGATAATGTTCACCGAAAAGTGAATCTTACAATAGCTGACTCATCGGACTAATCATTAATACATTATTGTCTTTAGAGACAGTTCAACAGTGTCCAACAGTGTCGACATGGTCCTTGTACGTCCTCTCTGCTTCAAAAGTTATTAACTTGTCATTTTTATGAACCGGGGATTGAATACTTTCTTATATTTTATTAAAAAACAAAACTTCGGATTCAGTTTCTACCATGAAGCATTGGGCATGTTTCCATGTGAGTCAAAGAAACTGCTTCGGTAGATTTTGAGCACTCAATTTGAGCATAAAAATGACTTTATTAAATATTAAGAAATTAGTTAGCATTAGACCTCTCTGACTATTTATGAACGTACGTAATTCCCTTCGATTCGGTTGCAACAGCGTCTTCTTGGACGACGTGTTCCTTGTGCGACTGGCATACTGCTTCGAAGGAATTATGCAACGGTATCTTCAAAGTCCTGGTGCAGATGACAATAATAATTTTATTATCTTTTTAGGACATTTTACAGAAAAAGAAGAATGCAACTGCTCTCATCCACGGGATTACATTCCAACCCGCTCATCCTTCAGAAATTTGGCACAAAGACTACAACGCTGAGTTTTCATTAAACGAGCTGTTAGCTATTATGGACGCTTGACAAACAACAGATTGTATGGAATATTGTACCATACGACTCTACCGAGATTGGCCCCACTACCCTGCGACCTATCACGCTACTGAACTTCGAACATACAAACTACAGAGCATTCATAAGGAAGGTTAACAGACGTTTATTAGCTGCGGAGCTAGAATTTAAAAGACGACTCTCCAAACAACAGCATGCCTTTTGTTCCGGTTTCTTCAAACAGAAAAGAACGGCTAATAACAAACATTGCACAACACAATCTGGAGACACGAAACATTTAGCAGGTTGTCCATATAACATCCTGAACAGCTTTCTATTGGATTGTTGGAGGAAATCTATCTGAACAGCATATACCTATCTCGCAAAATAGTGTGCCTTAAGTCGCAGTACCGTCTTGCAGGCAATTGACTATTCTCGTGTGAGTCGACCATGTAATGCAAATGGGAGCATACGTCTATGTACTACAACTTCATTCGAGCAATTTCACGTCAGACGTCATGTTAGACAAGATGCAACAGAAAAGAACTACTGTATTGCAATATAGAAAAGCATGCTTGTTGAGAAGGTATTAGGTATCATTCTTAGGGTACTAATCTTGCCCCGTCATACCCTAATTCAAATGGGAGCATATACGAATACTACTATGTGCTTCAACTTCATTCGAGCAATTTCACGTCAATCTACTCGTAGAATAATCTCAAATGAAATTCGTGGTACCAATAATGGAATCAAGTTCCGACTATACATTGAGCATGAGCATGAGCATGAGCATGATTGACCGCCCACGGTTGCTACTCCGTTATTGCCAGATCAGCTGTAATTACACAGAGAACCAACAGATGATGTTTGGGACTAGCATCATCTTCAATGTGTAAAAACTGGTGACCCAAAATAAAGCAATACCAGCGCCGGCCGTGTCCGAATGCAGGTCAATTAGGAAAAGGGTAGGAAATTGTTGACGTGATACTCGCTTTGATGGAAGCCGACGAGTCATCTGCACTCCCACGAGAAATCACTGGGATGTTGGATATATGGGGTAGGGAGTGTAGCAGGGTTCGTTTTGGTAAACGGTTTGCCGGGTGTAGCGTGTAGTTTGATTAAGGCTGAGCAAAAACACAATCGAACGCGCACTAATTAAATGACTTACTGACCGCACAAAGCAGAACAAAGTATTTCGATGATCGTGCGATCGTTCTGCGTGGTCAACAAAACACAATCGGACGCGCACTGATTTTTTTTTTCTAATCCCCCGCACAAAGCAGAACAAAGATCCGATGATCGCACGATCGTTCTGCATGTAGTCAACAAAACACGATAGTACACGCACTGATTTTTTGCTTATTAACACACGCACAAAGCAGCACAAAGATCCGATGATCGATGTTCGAACGAAGCATAACAAAAACACTATCGAACGGGCACCGAATAGTTTGCTTTACAACCAACTAAATAAGACAGAACAAAACAATCCGGACTCCACGAACATTCTTTTGCGCATTACGGGAACACGACTGCGTAAACCGGAACAAAATAATTTGGACTCAAAATTCTCCGTTCTTTCAAAAATACGATTAAACGCGCACTCTATTATATAATTCATTATTTTATGAATTATAGAAAGGAGTATTTGAATTATTACCACTTCTAGTACATATGTTAAAATATACATTTTGAATACAGTTCATACTACACTAGAAAAAAGACATAGAGAAAGAAATTTTGAGCGATAGATATAATAGATAATGGGACTATATGAGGTTTGGGGAGACTCCCAAAAGAGTAAAAAATCCCTCATTTCCAACACGTTGCAGAATTGTCTTTTCTCTACAATCAAAGTTATTGTGATATTGTGTTACTTAGAAAAGTACAATAAAAGAAACAGATTGTCATGAGAATTTAAAGTTAGTTAGTCGGAAACCAAAACTATTGAAAAACTAAATCAACATAGTTTAGGCTTACAGTAACAAAATGTATGATTATTATTTTCTCTACTAAGGATCGTCTATCTAGAGAAAAGAGTATGAACTATCAGTATTGAAATTTGAGATGTCGAAAATGCTGAGTGTGTAACCAAAATGTGCCATATAGAAAAATTCTCGAGAAGAAAAAAAAATCAGAAAAAAGCAATAATTGACATGACAGTGTTAGGCAATAATCAATTCTATTTAATTAACTGACCTTTGATCTTTCCTATGTATTTTCCAACTACACTCAACCAGCACTTCAGGACCGATCCGCGACCCGGGCGCAACCCACCCTGCAAACAAACACTGTTTTGTGGATTCCGTTGAAAACTAACGTTTTCTTCCAAAACTGATTCCTTTACCTGATAGAGGTAAGCATATTCTGTCGGATACATATGGTTTTAACAGGAAACGCTCACTCTAGCTCACTTGTTTACAAAACAAGTCACGCTCAAATCACAGATCGGTCCCTATATGTCAGATTCTTCCACAATTTTGTATAGGAATACACGGAAATCCGTACAAATATTGTATAATGCCTTACAATTTTACAAGCTTTTTTGCAATTTACTTATAAAAGCTTAGGTTCCTCCAGCAGACTTGCGAGCAAAGGCGTAGGAACGCCAATCCGGCGATGGTTCGAAGTTCGACTCTCTTTCCGGTCTAGGATGTTTTCGGGTTGGAAACCCTCTCGACACCCAGGCATAGTGCATCCATTGCACCCACCACACAAGATGGGGAAAAAGCCTTCAATTAATAACTGAGGAAATGCTAATAGCAGCCAAGCTACAGTTGGAATGTAGAGCCATAGAAGAAGAAGCTTTCAATCTAAATCTCGCAATGTCGCACATGGAAGCATTCACACAAATTCTGGCAGGCATACAGAACCAAAAACTACTTCCGCTGTTTGGGTATACCTTCTATAATATACGAGGAAGGCATCGCCACTACTGTATGAATTAAATTGTATTTTGTGGCAAGTAAATGGATTTGGAACAGCTTTTCTTAGATTTGTTAAGTTGAGTTACCTGATCAAAATATGAATTATTTAAATATAATTGAACGTGAAAAAGTTTGCCTTCACTGGAGTCATTCCACGTCATATGCTGTTTTAGAAGGTTGGCGCCAAACTTCCGAATTTATGCGCAATGTAGAAATAGCGGTAAAAATTAAACGACCTCATCACTACAGATTTGGAAATAGTTATAACGTACCTGCATTTGACTAAAATCTTACCAAACTATGGATCCTGAGTCATTCACGGGAAGTAGAAGCGGAATGCTAAAACTTCGTAGTTTACCCGCAGCTAAATGGTTAAGGTCCAGGTCCAATGACATTAAATTCTTCGTTCTTCGGGTACATTTGAATCATTACTACAAACTTATATATTTTATCACTTGAGAACAAATTTAAGAAAATTTTCAAATTTTTTGACGGGAAAAACTTTTAGCGAAGACAAAAAAAACACGTCCACCTAACGCCACGACATACTACGATCTCTGAATCAAGTTCCGACTATACATTCTGAAAAAAGTCAGCTTTAAATAGAAAACTACAAAAAAAGGGTCAATGTATCATATTATAGGTAGTTGAAGAAGTCTAATCCATTTATGATAGCCAAAAGGTTCCTCGTTAAAAAACAAAACATATTTATCGACTATCAATTCTTAAATGGTAGTTGATAGTTTTCAACTACATATGAGATAGAGCTGTGCTGAATTAATGAATCAATGATTCACAACAGGAACACTAACCCTCGAGTTTGTAAACGTTCTAATCGCTCACAGAAACATGCACACGCTTTGCTTCTCAGAAAAAAAAAGTTCTGCCTGCCAGTTCGTTGCTCTTCGGATATCAACAAACCCTCGTGCGGCTCATTCGGTTGTACGACGTCGAGGAGGCAGGACCGCTTTCGACGTCGGTTTGTGAATATCCAAGCAAGTGCTCTGCCACCAGAACATAAGAAGAGGACATTATCAGAGCTCTACAGACACATAAACACACGGCGAGAGCGTTTTGTAAAGAGAGCAATAAAAATTGTGCAAAACTTTCTTCTGCAAACCAATTGTTGAAAATGTGAGCAAAGAACCGTGTGGTGATAAATGTGTCCGCTGATGAAGAGGACACATCCTTTTCGGCGTTAGAACGATTGTCTGGCCTTTACGTAAGAGGAACTTCTGGAAGCGTATTCGCTTCTGATCGCAGGAAGGACGGAACGCGGGGCGAAAGAATTCGCTACCGCCAGACGTGAGACACGGGACCATGGCAGAAGATTTATCGATCAATAAAAATAAGATGTGAGTATAGACATAAATAAGTGTGCCTTCACTTCTCAAGATGATAATTGCTGCCTATGGCATATAGGGCAAAATTTTTCTCGGGGAGAGCGCGGAGATCAAAGATGGATGCCCAGCAAATATTCTAAAGTTATTTTAATTAGTTTTATTGCGGAGAAAAGTTTTGATGAGCTTTTTGGTATTTTGATTTCAAGGCGGTTTGTTTACATCGCTATATACGCGTATGGGCTTCAGAAGTTTTTTTATATATATTGTTGGGTTATAAGTAATATAAAAATATCTAGAAAGGCCACGTAGAACTATTCTTGATTGATTCGCCATGAGACGTGAGGCTATTTAAATAGATTAAGAATGTGGAAGATACTTATGTAAATGATCGTTTGATTGCTTTTCAGCTGTTCTTCACGTTACAATAATAACGACATCTGTCGGTTGTGCTTGAAGAATGAGGCCCATATGGAGCCGCTGTTTTACTCGAATCTATTTCCGAACATTCTGCTCACCAAAAAGATTTACGACTGCACATCGATACAGGTATGAAGAGTTGTATGGATTTTGTTTTGCTGTGTGGCTAAGAGGTATTTTATTTTCGTTTAGATTATTTATGAGCGCAACCTGCCAATGTTCGTTTGCAAACTTTGCGCCAGCAAGCTGGATGAGTACATTCGATTCCGAGAGCGCTGTGTTGCGAACGACGAATTTCTACGTAATGCCTTGGCATTTTTCGACGCAGGCCAAAACAGTATTAAAACGGAGCTGGATGAGATTAAACAGGAACAGGTATCGATTTCGATTCCGATTTCCCAACATGCTATAGCGGTTCCAATAGACTTTCGTCAGTTGAAGAAAGTCCAGGAACCTGATGCATACGAACAGGCTACAGAAGACGATCTCCAGACTCATCGTATCCCTTGTGGGGATTGCGATTTTATTGCAGTGGACGACAATGCTCTCATGGAGCACAAAAAACAACATGAAGATAAAACGTATGCGTGTACAATATGTTCTAAAACGTTCAAAATACGTCAACATTTGCTGATTCATAGTCACACGCATGTAGAACTGCATCAAGAACAACTGGAACAGACAGGAGATTCTAAACCGACGTACAGCTGTACGAAGTGTTCCAAAGTGTTTATCAATCGAGGCAATTTGCTGAACCATGCTGCCGAGTGCCATGGTAACATGAAGAACTTCTCGTGCGAAATCTGTTCGAAATCATTCAAGTACAATGTTCAGCTGAGAATTCATATGCGAACACACTCCGGTGAAAGACCGCACACTTGCGAGATTTGCCATCGAGGATTCTCCCAGCTATCGAATCTACGATCCCACCGAAAGGTTCATTGCTACATCGAATGTATTTCAACGACACTAAATCTAATCTCTATTTTCTAGGTTCATTCTAAAGTTAAACCTTACAAATGTCAGCTGTGTCTGAAGAGTTTCACGATGCTGGATAGCTTAACGGCACATAGTCTGAAGTGTGTTAAAGACAAATATCGATGCACGCTGTGTGCAAAATCGTTTGCCAAAGAAGGAAACTTGATTTCCCACCTGCAGTGCCATAGCGAAGGAGTAGTGGAGAAAAATTTCAAATGCGAAATGTGCCCCAAAAGTTTCCGCAACAAGGAAGATTGGAAGCGACATGTTCGGGTACATACAGGTAGAATCTATTTGCGATTTGCAAAATAGGAAAACTGCTAATTTCTGTGTTTCAGGTGAAAAGCCATACGTCTGTGACCTATGCCAGAAGGGATTTGCACAAAAAGCAAACCTCCTTTCCCATCGGAAAACGCATCTCAAACCAGACGTTGTGTACAAATGCGAACGATGTGACAAAATATGCCGCACGCAAAAGTTACTGGAAATGCATGTACAAAAGTGCGGTCTCGTCGAATCGCCACCCTCTTCGGTGGTGGCGGTTCAAGTGCCGACACCGACGCCACCATCGCCGATGGTAACGCCCCCACCGGCCCCCTTAACGCCAACCATGGAAGTGCTGTCCGACCTGCTGCGATACGAGATAGCCATGCGGACGCCGACCAAACTGCAGGAGATGCTGATAGCAGCTATGGAGAAAAAGAAAGCCTTCGCTGTTGCCACATCGATTGAAAGCGAAGCCTATAAGGCGGCAGCAGGGCCGCTAGCACCGGTTGGTTCAACGGCGGCAGCAGGCCGTCATTATCGATGCGAAGTGTGCTTTAAAGTGTACTCACAATATCCAAGCCTGGTAAAGCACAGGAAAGTGCATCTCAAGTCACCAAGGGGTAGATCGAAGTCCACCGAAGGGGATGATCGGCCGTACTACTGTGATATCTGTGGGAAAAATTTCAAATTCAATCGAAATTTGAAGGTAATTTCTAAATCATCTTTGTTTATCGGCATGGTAAATAGTATATTGCCAATAACTCCTTCCAGAGGCTAAATTTAAGAATGTGTTGTATGGTGTTTTTGCTTCAACGTTGTCTAATATGGTATTGCTGTATGTCTAATAATTACATTGTGAGATGCTAGTATCGTTTAATATACTAAATGATAATAAATTACAATCATAATCATTTCATCTATTTAGTGGCAATAGCGCTCTCACACTGTAAATATTAGATTAGAGCAATGTACTGTAGAGTAGTGGTAGAAAAACACGTTGCCTCAAGTTCACCATACAAATCATTTCGAAATTCAGCCTTTGGAAGGAGTAATTGACAATATATTAAGTGGTAATCAAATGATAAGCTCGTTTCCTTTTTTGACCCAACATTTTCATTTTCTCAATCGATACAATTGAATGACTAACTTTCCCAAAGAATCAACCAATTTTTAAGGCTCTGTCTATTTAAAAAAAAATCAAATCTTTCTAGTAAATTAGTCAAGGCATTACGGGACTTGGTTTGTTACGCCATCTTCATAAATTTTGAACGAAATTCTGAATTCCTTTAAAAGTTCCTCAAAGGAATTATTTTTCTACAGAATTCCTCTAGAGGTTCCTCCAGGAAATCCTCCGGAAGTTCCTCCAGGAAATCCTCCGGAAGTTCCTCCAGGAAATCCTTCGGAAGTTCCTCCAGAAATTCCTTCAGGAATTTCCCCGGAAGCTTCTCCAGAAATTTCTACGGAAGTTTGTCCGGAAATTTGATTAATTCGCTTTTTTGAAGTATTTTGGGTAAAACAGGAAAATGAACTCTATTGTAGATCTGCAATCAAGGATGTTATCGATCATTTAGTAATCTGCCTTCGATCATTTAGTAGTTTGTCAATAACTCATTCCAAAGGCTAAATTTCAAAATAGAGGAAGAAGAGTTGTAGAAAAACCTTCGCACTAGAATTTCATCGTGCAACACATTTTGAAATTAGGCCTCTGAAATGAGTTATTGACAAACTACTAAATGATCGAACGCAGATTACTAAATGATCGATAACATCCTTGTCTGCAATCTCGAAACGATCAGAGTATGTCTGTCTGCATGTATCTTGAATAGATTTGTACCGGCAACGATCATTTGAAACGCGAGTAAATTACTTTCCAGCATCTTGTTTAACTAAATCATGAGTTTAGCGGAGTTTTATTTGCTCAATTAATTCTTTGGCTTATTTAAGGTCAAGTTTCCCAAAGAATTCATATTTTATGACGCCTTCACCTTGCCTTCTTGTGCCCGTAGGATCGATGTCGAGAACCATTTTCACCGAGTTATTGTCCGACATTTTGGCTACGTGCCCGGCCCATCCCAGTCGTCCGATTTTCGCGGTGTGAACGATGGATGGTTCTCCCAACAGCTGATGCAATTCGTGGTTCATTCGTCTCCTCCACGTACCGTCCGCCATCTGCACCCCACCATAGATGGTACGCAGCACTTTCCTTTCGAAAACTCCAAGTGCGCGTTGGTCCTCCACGAGCATCGTTCAGGTCTCGTGTCCGTAGAAGACTATCGGTCTAATTAGCGTTTTGTAGATTGTCAGTTTGGTACGGTGGCGAACTCTATTCGATCGGAGCGTCTTGCGGAGTCCAAAGTACGTACGATTTCCAGCCACTATGCGTCTCCGAATTTCTCTGCTGGTGTCATTTTCGGCAGTCACCAGTGAGCCCAAGTACACAAATTCTTCTACCACCTCGATTTCGTCACCACCAATGCAAACTCGCGGTGAGTGGCTCACATTGTCTTCTCTTGAACCTCTGCCTATCATGTACTTCGTCTTCGACGTGTTGATGACAAGTCCGATCCGCTTAGCTTCCCTCTTCAGTCTGATGTAGGCTTCCTCCATCTTCTCAAAGTTACGTGCCATAATATCTATGTCGTCGGCGAAACCAAATAGCTGGACGGACTTATTGAAAATTGTACCACTCGTGTTAATCCCTGCTCTTCGTATTACCCCTTCCAAAGCGATGTTGAATAGCAAACACGAAAGACCATCACCTTGCCGTAACCCTCTGCGGGTTTCGAAGGGACTCGAGAACGCCCCTGACACTCGAACTACGCACATCAACCGATCCATCGTCGCTTTGATCAACCGTGTCAGTTTATCCGGAAAACCGTGTTCGTGCATTAGCTGCCATAGCTGGCCCCGATCGATTGTATCATATGCGGCTTTGAAAAATCATGTAGACCTTAAAACTTGAAACTTTTATCGGCCATACTGGAATCATATATATTGTCTATCCGGAATAAACTTAGAACGCTTTTTATACCGAAGTTGGGTTTTTCTCCAGATACAGGCAAATAACCCAACTTCGGAAGTAGTGCGCTAGATTCGCCTAAAGATGCGCTAAACAACGCATCATTTAGTTTGACAGATAAAACTTCGGAACAAAGTTCGGTTCGGAAGTCCCGCCTTCCGAATTCTAAGTTGGTGCTACGCCGACAATAGACATTACTAATTAGGGGAACTGGTCCATTTTCCATCTCACTGAACATATATTCATCTCATCGCAAAACAAAGAAATACAGCACCAATCTCGTCGCTTCTTTTTGCTGACACGCGTGCTCATTGCTGACAAAAAATAAACACAAAAATAAGAAACAAACCAAATTCCTTATCATTGCTTTGTTTTTCATGGGATGGAAATAGGAGCTATGGGATGAAGTGCCGAACAGTTCCCCCATATAATATGCGCATCATAAGAAATGTAGTGAAAGATCCCCCAGCGCCAGACATTTCCCAATAACAGACACTTCTCAAAACTACACTTGCAGAGGTCTTTCCACCTTCTCATGTAGTACAAAAGAAACCTATCGAAAAGTCCTTCACCTGTATGGAATATCAGATCCTCATGTTGTAAACTTTGTACAAAATTTCAAATTAAACATGAATGCCAAAAATTTTCATGTTTCGCCTTACTTTTTAGAAGGTTTGAATCAACAATATTATAATCAAACGAATACATTCCGATAATGTGGAGATGGCCAATATTAGCGATATAAATATTAAATTTCGCGTGATTTTTGAAAACGTCGTAAGTCCAAATGAGAGACTCTCTTTCATTACGCTCTCTTTTGCTAATATCTAGGCTAGTTCAAAATTTGTTGCAATATTTTCACCTCAGCACACTAGTCAAAGCTAATTTCTTCAGGTCGGTGCTGGAAAATCCAATGTAAATGTTAGTATGGCTTTGTAATACACTGGATTCTGTTTTTACACGATTTACATTTTTCCAATTTTGTACTAATCCTGAATGTTTAACGCATATTAATTATCATGTGATTTTTCTTTGATTTATTCTGGATTTTTCGAAACATGTTGCGAAGATTTTGGTGGTAAGTTGAAGTCACACGATCAAAAATACGAGCGAAAAAAAATCGTGTAAAAACAAAATCCTGTGTAATCGAAAGAGAAAGTAAACAAAGGAGCCTCTCTTTTGGATTTACGACGTTTTAAAAAATCACGCGAGAAATAACCATTATGATTTGTTAGATATACAATGCAACTGTGGTGCAAAATCAATTTCTGTATCCGGAAGCTATCCCCCGGCTCCGGACAGTGCGATTTTTTATGTGATCAAATAGCCATTATCTACATCTGTTTTGTTCAACTTACTCAAATTCAATTGATCTTTCCTGTTAAAAATTTGTATTCGCTCAATCAATTCTTTATTTTATTTAAGGTCAACTTTCCCTAAGAACCCATATTTTTTGACGCCTCTAAGTTTTGAAATTTAAAACAAAAAATCGAAAAAGTTGTAGCCTTCGCTCCATGGCTTAGATTATAAATCAATAATTACTAATCATTTAAGACTTTTAAATAGAATCCCGCAAAAATCCAGCCTAGCAAGATACGTTCAAAATGCAGTGTTATTAAGCGCCTGCGTCAGCCAACAGCTCCGAAGGTTAAGTTCAATTGAAATCCGCCGAAGAAGTTGAGAGAGAAAAGGTAGCGAAACATTAGCGAACGCCCCAGCGTAAGCTTCCAGACTTTCGAGCTATTGCAATGAACTTCGCGGGAAGTGCTGAATTCCTGTTCGGCCAAGGTCACCGTCCATGATCTGAGGGTAACGTCTTCAAATTTAATTTCTCCTAAACCACCAGATGAAGCAGAAATGTCGCGCCTTTTGTCCGTGGTTTGTTTCTTGTTTAAGTGTAAGCTAAGCAACGTGTTAGATTTTCTTTATTTAATTCTATTTCTTTTTGTTAAGTAGTGCCAAGTTTGCTTAACAAACGTAGTGCGTGCGTTTCTCGAAGAAATTTTCCAGGTAATGTGCTCCGCGTGCTCGTTGTTTCTCGTGCATTGCGTGTAATTAATTGTCCTTTATGTAGCCAACCGCTACGTTTTGCACCCGTCGCCGGAGGGGACTAACCCGTTAACACGTTAGTCCCACTCCCGATCGTGGATGTAGAATTTGAAAACGTACGCACGTTACGTAATTCGTGAACGACTCATCCAACCTCTATTGTAAGTCATCCGGATGTGAAGCCTTTCGCTGTTTCATCGGGTCTACTACGAAAGGCCGAATCACAAAAGGCCGAAAGCAAAAAAGGCCGAATGCACAAAAGTCCGAAACCACAAAAGGCCAAAATCACATAAGGCTGAATCACAAAAGGCCGAAACCACGAAAGGCCGAATCACAAAAGGCCGAATGAAATCGGCAGACCAACAAAGTGGAGCGCGCGCTCGCTCCGGTCCACTTTGTTGGTCTGCAGATTTAATTCAAACTTTTTTTTTATTTAAATACTTAATATAATTTAGAATATTCGGATTATTTCGTGATTTCTCACTAAAGTCTTGTGAAATCAGTTTCTCTTAAATTGGGAGAAAATGAAATACATTTAAGAACACCGCGTTACCGTAAGTTATACAGCTTTTAGTTAAAAGCATAATAATTTGAAATTTTGATTTTGTTTAGCTTCCGATGCCGCAATTAGATCATGAGTAGTGCGCATCATTAGCACAAGCATGCGTGATGAAGCGCACAACTTCTACATTAATGCAAATCGGCAATTCGATTCTGTGAGCCATGAATCCGGTGGAATTCAACTTGCGCTCTTGCATTAGATTTAGGAATTTAACTTTTCCCAATACTACTTGGAGCTCTTGGATTACACCGTTATTTTAAAGTGCTAATATTTATACGTATACAGTGTTCAGTTATGTTCATCCTTTCATTACTGCAATGAAGATTGATCTATTATGGAATATAATAAGGATTCAAATTTACTCTGTAAACACCGTCATATAACTTCTTTCAATTGTAAGATTGAGCTTCGACGTTGAACTGACGTTAAATACCTCAACTGAATAAGATTGATTAGATCGCTGCTAGTAGTTGCAAAACACGTGGACAAGTTTTTCTTAATGGGGCACCATAATAAAAGTAAACGTAAATTTGTGAGTATTCTAAGTTCTCTTGGTTGAAAGATGGTCTTTTGTGTTATTCGGCCTTTTGAAATTCGGCCTTTTGTATCATTCGGCCTTTCGTGGTTCGGCCTTTTGGGGTTTCGGCCTTTTGTGGTATGCTAGAACATTTTCGGCCTTTTGTGATTCGGCCTTCTGTGGTTCGGCCTTTTGTGATTCGGCCTTCTGTGGTTCGGCCTTTTGTGATTCGGCCCTGTTGTACTGATCCCGTTTCATCGCATCGTCGAGCGAGTGCTGAATCCATTTTGTAGTCGGCGCTGACCGATGCTCTTAAAATCGGGCGGCTTAAGCGGCACTCCATTCGAAGACTGCACGACGCGTCTAAATTTGCCCAGTTGAGACTGCCACAGGGCGAGTCCACTTGAACAACTCCGAAGAGGAGATCGATCCAGCCCGCCTACTGACAACGCAAAAATCGGAAAACTACCCTACTACACCTCAGCATAAATCTCATAACTTTCAAATTATTCCTCCAAAGTGTGGCATGAACAATGCTACGTTGCACGTTACAAATAGCAATGCTACCATGCTACGTTGCACGTTATCTTCTCATCGCTAGTAACTTCAAAAAAAAGTCCACCAGAGGCGCAACCAACGCGGAAGAGCATGCGCAAGCAGTCAAATTCTGCCACGCGGAAAACATTCAAACCTAACATTAAACGGCAACGGAAGCAACGGGAAACACTTTCTCTCATTTATACTACAACGTAGAATATTTAACGGTAACTCATGGGTTTCATTACAAAGACGGAAATTCATTCTGCAGTCTCAAAGGTAGGTATAAGATTTGTTCAAACAAGCATGCTTTTAATTCAATCAACTATGCATGTCTGTATTCTACTGTCCTGTCTGTGTGTACATTTCGACGTAAACTACGTCTAATGGGAAGACTCGGATATAGGATATAAAATGAAAATATCAAATTTCGACCCTGACTTCAACGATCAATTTGAATGATTGCGTGTTTCACAACTAGAGCTAGCATCGTAATCCTTCGAGTTTGACATTTCGCTTCAGCGCCTTCTGGTGGCAATGTCATACGAAATAGTGCTTCGTGTAACATGCTCGCAAGATGGTGGTAGAGGAGTTGAGCGATGGATCGTTTAGAAAAATGTTCAAACTGTTACGTCTGTTTGTCTGTGTTTCAATGGATTTTAAAGATTTATATATCAGTCGATTCGCAAAAACTTTCCACCAATTTGTCACTAGTATTGAAACTTTTGAGTATTAACTCTAAACTATTGAAAATTTTAGTTCCTTCATGCTCATGCATCATGCATCTCCTATGCAGCGCGTTCCAATCCTTGGTAATTGTCTTCTTTCAAGGTATTATCAATTGTTGAACTGCTGCGTATGAATTGGGTGGCCCAGGTGCTTGACAGTGGGGTCCCTACTCCCTCACAGAGTGGGAGATGCTGCTAAAGCTGGGTAGTAGTGGGATAGTTCCTTCTCTGCTATATAGAGCGGAATAATTGGTTCAGTGTACTATAATTGGTTTTACGTAGTTTATTAGTTCCACTTCCAACCTCAAACTATTATGGACGTGTCCAAATTCTTGACTTAATCAGTCATCGACCTACAGTCGGCACAAAAAATCATCCGAGGCGTCCTCACTGGACGCCCCATTCGACAAAAAAAAATCGCTTGACTCACCGCCTGTTGTTCGCCTACCGGCATTGCTGCGCTCCTCCTGGTAGACGGCGAGAAAAGCGATCGATGTTCGCAGCGCCATGAATGGCCGTTGGTCACGTGACCAATTCTCCCACGTGGAGGTTTTTGGCGGCTCGGCAAACGCTTACGCCTCTCAGTGACAGTATGTGGCAATTGGCGATCACGATCGGGAATGGGACCAACGTGTTTACGGGTTAGTCCCCTCCGGTGACGGATGCCGGGAATCTTTCGTCTCAACGAAGGCGGTTTAATGCAGGTTGCCTGAGAAAAACGTAGCGGTTGGCTACATAAAGGACAAATAATTAAAAAATATGCAAGGGAAACAACGAGCACGCGGAGCACATTACCTGCAAAATTTCTTCGAGAAACGCAAAATACTTACCCTAACGCACACACTACGTTTGTTAAGCAAACTTGGCACTACTTACCAAAAAGAATTAATTAAATAAAGAAAATCTAACCCGTTACTTAACTTACACTTCAACAAAAAACGAACCACGGACAAAAAGGCGCGACACTTCTGCTTCATCTGGTGGTTTGGGAGAAATTAAATATGAAGCTGTTACCCTCAGATTAAGGACGGTGACCTCGGCCGAACAAGAATGCGGCATTTCCCGCGAAGTTCATTGCAATAGTTTGTCTAGTCTAGTCTAGAAGTTTACGCTGAGGCGTTCGCTAATGTTTCGGGTTCAGCCGCGACGACCTTTTCTCTCTCAACATCTTCGGCGGATTTCACTTGAGCTGTTTTCTGAGTACTTTAGTGACGCAGGCGCTTAATGATCCTGCATTTTGAACGTATCTTGGTAGGCTAGATTTTTGCGTGATTCTATTTAAAAGTCTTAAATGATTAGTAATTAATGATTTATGTGGATTTATAATCAAAGCCATGGAGCGAAGTTTACAAAGTGCTGATTTTTAAGATTGGCCTAACATTTATCATGTACATAAAGCACATAGGATCGATGGTTCTCTACGGGCATGACATTTTGGATCATGCTCAAGGAGGACTTGCCAGCACTCGATGTATTCAAGAGACGGGTCGTCAGGACCATCTTTGGCGGTGTGCAAGAGAATGGCGTGTGATTGGAAGAGAATTAGGATCAGCGACAGCGACTCTACGAGCGTGGGGCGCAACCGAGGATGGAGAAATGTGGCCTCGAACTGTGTATTGTGACGTCAAATATTTGATTCAGTATTATCTGTTTATGCATGCAAAATGAATGAAAAATGTATTAAAATTTCAAGAAAACTATTCAAATTTTTGGGACACCACGTGCCTCATTGTGCTCCAGATCGAATGTAGGCATAACATCTAGGGATCAATTACCACCAGATTTACGTGATTTTATGAACAAACTTCGCCGATGAAAATCTCTTCTACAAACAAAACTAATAATGATTTTCTTATTGGCATTACATCTTCCCCACTGGGACATTGCCGCCTTCCAGCTTTGTGTTCATTGAGCACTTCCGCAGATATTAACTGCGAGGTTTCCAAACCAAGTAGCCGTATTTGTCCAAAACCCCTAAAATTTGCTAGATCGAACCGGGGATCCAGTATGGTCTTTCTTCGAATTCGCGCATCTCACCGCAAGGCTAAGGAAGTTTTTTTTTTTCAATTTAAGACAAAAGCGCCACAAATAGTATTGTCTGTGAAATATTCACATCTTTTAATTGTGTAGGCCAAACGGCCAAACACAGAACACACAGAGTGAAAGGCAGGGAGTGAAAGCTCTTGAGTACCTATTCCGCTTTTGGAGTAAAGAACTGATTCTAATATCAAAATTCACATCAATAAAGAAAAAAAAATCCTTTTAGGGACAATTTCTTTACCTCCGCTTACCCATACGCTTAAACATGGTTTAAGCGTATGGGTAGGCTACTAATCGGAGGTGAAGAAATCGACCCTTAGCTATGTAGGTTTACTTTTCGCCTGCGCTTAATGGAGAGACGCTATACTGCCGTGAATCGCAAGTTCGTCCCATCTGTATATGGATTCCATATAAGATGGGACTGACTTGCGATTCACGGCAGTATAATCAGTATAATGAAACATTCAATTTCCCCATTACAAATTCCCAATCCCACTTTAAACAGCTTGTGCTTAATCTGTTTTCATCCAAATCAGCTCAAATTTTCGGAGACACCGCTCACCAATGAATGTTTCGGTATATTTAACTAAAGTTTTACCAAAATGCACTTGCATCCATTTGCATCTAATCTCTTCGAATACATAAGAAAATTTCAGTATGCATTCGGTACTTAAAATCATATTTGTTTTCCAAGGTTCACATGAAGTTACATACCAAAGCCAACGGATTCTTCAAGTGTGATAAGTGCAGCAGTACATTCATGGCAGCCGATCAACTGAAAAGCCACCTGCTTGAGCATCCGATCGATGTGGAAAAGATCTTCAACTGTGAATTCTGCTCCAATACATTCAAGTCGAATGAGGATCTCAAACGACATCGTCGATCCCACACCGGTAATTCGTTGCACCTAGTCAGGATTCCGCATCCGGTAACTTACACGTTTCTTTTCTTTCTTTTTTGCATTCAAGGAGAGCGCCCATTCAAATGTGACACCTGCCCGAAGGCATTTACCCAGCTGTCGAACCTGCGAGCCCACACCAAGATACACGAGAAAAAACGCTCCGCCTTTGGATGTAACATTTGCCTGCTCGAGCTCGACTCGATGGAGGCGCTGAATATGCACCTGAAAACGCACCAGTTCCAGCTGCTTGAGCTGTGCAAAGAAATGAAACATTAGAGTCTGTACTAGTTGTTGGCCATATACCCTCACGTAGGAACCTGTGTTATACCCCGTATTAGCCGTACTATGCATTATACATTATATACACTGGTGTTAAGAAAATTGAAACATGTACCAATTGTGATTGTGTTAGCGAAATAAATGTTGTTGAATGTATGTAGTATACGTCGGAATCCATAGGAAAAAAACGAATGTGTTTCCATTTAATAGGTAATAACAAAACTTTATTTTCGAAACTCAGATTAAATACATGATTTTCTATACACATAAGGGCACATGGCTCAGTATTTCCGCGGGGCTCTGTATGTACAGCGTCTCTTTCGATTACTTATTTGGTTGCGGTATGCGCCAACAGAATACGCGGTTCATCTGTCACTTTCGAATCCGACATAGCTACAAAGCAGGACTAGAGAAATTAAGAATTCGAATCACTTGGCCAGTAATCCTATATCCAACATATATCACAATATAAACAGTTCCTTTGAGCGTTGTGAAATCCTATCGGGAATCTGCACTAACGAAAAGGTCCAATATGATTAGTCCCTTAAAGGCGCAAGGTATTTTTTTTTCTAGAAATCTTTAAACATATTTTTGATGTAAACGATCATAAAATACATTAACATTAGATGTATCTCCAGTAAGTTGGTTTAAAGCAACATTGCGCGTTCAAGGGGTAAAACAAAATGTATGAACAATCCTTCTTCACTACTAATTAACTTATAACTGGGCCCAAGCCTTCTAAAAACTCCTTAATCTACTTTACTGCTGCTGGGAATAGCATCCATTAGTGCACTACCCGTTGGCGGTGGCTCTTCGACTTCTGTACTGCTGCCAGTGGTTACGGCTACAGGACCGATTGTGCCATTATTGAAACGTTGTAGATTTACATTTTTAATGCACTGCATTTTAAACTGATAGTGTTCGTCGATTTTGGCTTTGCAACCATCGCAGATGAACGCCTTGCAGTGTGGAGTGGAAATGATCTGAAAATGAATAACTTGGTTAAATATAGATCACATGTTTGCAACATATTAGCTTACTTTCAATGTGGTGCATTCGTAGATTTTGTCCGATATCTTTTGATTGATTTTATTCAGTTGATTCCCTCTGATTTTGCATAGTCTGCATGCATTATAGATACGTGGACAACTGAAAGTGGAGAAAATTTATTCATTTTATGTTTCGGAATGCCATTGTTCGATGCTATACATCTGCCTATAGGAATGAAGTTGATAATTTATCATCAACGACCAATTCATTTACGTTGAGTCTAAAATACTCAGTCCCGAGTAGCAACTCATAAGAGAACCAATCAAATTCGTACAAGACTCAATCAAACGCAAACAATTAGAGGTTGGTTTTATTGTAACCTTGAAATAATGAGCTAATTAGCACATCAGATGTAAAATAGAAATATTATTTCAAGGCCAAACCGATCTTATGTGTTTCGCTGTTACCATATGTTCGTTATAACAAACATTTATTAAACGTAACTGTTTTGTATTTCTAAAAATATTATACTTTACAATACCCATGAATGATTCACCATTACTTTTTCGTGTTTCAAATAATCCGAAATTGTTCTACCTATTTCAGGTTTATTATTTTTCGGAGTTTCTGTTGTTATATATTGATTATTTATCAAAAGATTACCTAATTTGTCGATAATTCCGTAGTACTTTTTAAATACTCAACACAATTACGCATTGAAAACCTCGAATGTTATGGAAATGAATAACCAACATCCTTTACTCATTGTACTGTTCCAAATTAAAAGCAATCAATATGAAGAACCCATTCGATTTACTTACATGAAATTAGTATCCTGAACCATTTTTGGAAGTATTTTTACGATTAAAATAATAACTTTTTGGAATAAAATAAATTTTGTTATTGTAGCTGTTCTTTCTTATTGCTCGCTGCTGATATATATTCCTGCCTGACTATATGGTGCTAGACTGATGATGGGCATTAGCATATGACATTTCGATGGATATCACTGTGGGCCAATAGGGTATCATGGATTATACTCACTTCACTGATAGCTTTCAGTAAATTTTAATCTAAGTATACTGCCTGTAACCGCATATTTGTCCCATCTTTGCTGGGTTTCCTATTCATATAGGACAGATATGCGATTACAGGCAGTAATACTATAGGTTACAATCAAGTGGTGAAATGAAATGGGATAGCACTAATTTGTCTTATGATAAGTGGAGATATTTTACTAAAAACCTCTAAATTTTCTAATTAAATATTAACTTAAGATTAGATTACAATTGCAAGTGAACTGATCATGTCATATTACTCAAACGTCTAACTTTTTATCCTTTATTCCTGTGAATTTTTATTATGAAATTTTATTAGTTTTTCACTCATCGAGACTCTGTGTTGGTAAAAACTCATATTCTCAAATCTCATCCACGATTCAAATCAAGCGCGAGGCAAACCCCACACGACTCATGGCCCAGAGAGTCGTCCATGATTCGACTCACGATTTGCATCATTGCGTGATTTCTACGTGTTCTTTTTCGTTAAATTGATCGGAATAACTTTCTTTACTTAAAACTGTTGGAATATCAGGTAGTGTGCGACGCTTCGCTGTAGATCGAAGATGGATAAGAAGCGGGCGCCAGTTGGTTGTAGTTGCTCTTGGGTAGATTAAGGCTCTGTCTCATTTCCCGAATCAAATTTAATTTTACTTAAAACTGACAGTTCGAAAATTTGAAATTCAGCCGGCCATAAGAATGGCTGCGTGCTACCCAGCAATTCCAATAAGACATCGATCAATAATGATTCGATATCTGTCAAAAGTAATCCTGCTCATCCAGCAGGGTTATTCGATAATTTTTGAACTGTCACTTTTAAGTTTATTTATCCAATTGAGACAGACCCTAAGGAATATTGTTATGAATGTATTGTAGATACCTATTGCTGAATAAAGAGAACTGCAGCTGCTGGCAGAAGTATCAGTCAGTAGCCTGCCGTGGTGTAGAGAGGAAACTCTAATTGTTATTCTTTGTGAGGGGGTTCCCTTCTCTGGCCAACAAAAACAATCTATATACATAAAAATGAATTTCTGTCTGTCTGTGCCTTATAGACTCGGAAACTACTGAACCGATCGACGTGAAAATTTGTATGTAGAGGTTTTTGGAGCCGGGGAAGGTTCTTAAGATGGTTCTAGACCCCTCCCCGCTTTAGAAAGGGGGGCTCTCATACAACTGAAACATCAATTTCTTCAGATCTCGAGTTCTAATCAGAGAACAAACCAATTTTATGCGAAACAAAGTTCGTCGGGTCTGCTAGTGGATAATAAATCCATACGTAAACATAAAATACGCGTCGATTGGGTTTTGACACTTTTTGGAGCGAAATCGATTCTGCGTGAAATAACTCATGCGCGATGCTCTTCCTGCAGAATCGCAAGCAAGTCAGCTCGCGCATGAGGCTTTGGTGAGTGAGATTTGAGCATGATTCTACCAACACTGATTGAGAGGACACCTTAATATGGATAAGGTGTGAAAGGATGAAAATCGGAGGGACTGTCTTCGAGCCCATTCAAGTGGTTTTGCCCAATTATGATTTGAAAAGCACTTTTAAAAACTAGGACGGATACATATATTGAATCTATCTTTCTTTCTTTTCTTTAATGTTGTTCCATGAACAGGCTACATTTGGCCCCAATGATGTAGAGTATCTGAAAAAAAAAGTGAACATTAAAAGATGTTTTCAAGAGATAATACAATGTCTGTACAAAACATTTAAACAAGCATAGTCATTGCATTCGTCTGTTTATGTCTGCAAACAACGATGAAAATCTTCGGCGCAACAACTCTGTTGAAGACACGCTGTAGGCCACAAATAGCTCCATGCATGCCATAATTTGTACGAAGAAAAGGCAGCCTCAACATATGGCTGTTTCGGAGCATGCGTGGCTGGACGTTCAGGTCTATTTGTTCCAACATAACTCCACAGTCGATTCGTCCCTGCAGGGTATCGGCGATCATAATGGCTTTGTCGACATCTCTCCTTGAGCGAAGTAGCTCCAAGTTGATCAACGGCTTTCGTAACTCGGTAGGCGAAACGGATCCAACCAAGGTAGCCTACGAAGTGCGAATCGAAGAAAACGGCGTTGAACATATTCAATTCTCTCAGCACTGTTGTTGTAAGACGGACTCCAGACAACAGAACAGTACTCTACACACTTAATCTCATAATTCCAGCTCGGTATTTTTTTTTGCTGATTTTATCCTGTAAAAATGAATTTGTACCGTAGGCTCGGTTAACTGTCGGAAAATTACTGACATCCGTAATATTATTCACAGATCCAACTGTAAAACGGAACGTCAAAAAATATTAATTACCGAGCTCCTCGGTTTCCATAGAAATGTGTATTTTTTTTACCGTGTTCCGTAATTCATCTTACCGATTTCGTCAAATTTTGAACCGAGTTCTCAGTTATCTAGGACTGCTCTTGCGTGATGCCCGGTAAAGCGCCATTTTTTAGATCCTCATCCTTAAAGCCAAATGGCTGCACGAGTGGACACAAAATAATTTTAAAACAGTGTAAGTCAAATTTTCCTAAGCAATTGATACTATTGCTTTGTATGTGGTAAGTAATTAAATTGTTAACTCAGTTATAAACACATAGCTTATAAATCTATATTTTCAGCACATTCCTGAGAATCTTTTGTCGACGAGGTACATATTAGTGGAAAAGGTGCTACGCCTCTAGTTCTTACTTTCACGATGTAAAGGTAGCCTCATCGGGAACCTTGGTCACGGATCTTGATGTCACGTTTACGTTTTGAAAGCAGCGAGATTTCAAGCACAATATTGTTCGGAGGGGCAGCCATCTCAGACATGACTGAGCTGAGGGTAGTGACGCAATTTATCCAAATAAGAAAACCTTGGATAAGATGGCAGAAAAGACGACAAAATCCGGGAAAACCTGTTTTTTTGCGGGATATTCTTCGGATATGACGTCTTTTTTGGGATTTTTGGATTGGCCAACTTGAGTCATTCTCCACGCTATAAGCAAACACTGCTGTTAATAAAATAAGGATTTTCATAACTCTTGCCTTATGAAACCGCATGAGTTCATTAGAAATGAGATCCATAAGTTTCTTACGAAATCGATATGCTTAAGTATATATTTCATAATGTGCCTTATGAAATTCATTAGTGAATATTGTGTGAAAACATAAAAGTTCTTATGAATTTGGTCGAGTTCATTTTCTTTCTTCAAACCCAACTGTCTTTCTGTTGTTCATTTGTGCTCGATTGATTAAATGTCCTTCCGTGGTTTTCATGTGGTAAACAATCTTGTTTAGTTTCCGTTTGTTGAAAACCGGTGCCCTGTATCAGTATCTGAGTCAACTTTCGGTGCGTTATGTACAGCGATGGTTGACAGGAAACCTCGACTTAAACAGCGGACAGCGGAAATCAAGTGAAATCGGACATAGTCACATAGAACGGCAAGTAAAAGACAGTAATCCTAAGAACCAATTTACAGGTGTAGCCGGCCGTCTAATTCACGGCAAAGTCCACCACTGAGCAAAACCAGTAGACTCAAATCACTTGTGACTAATTGTTTAACGTGTCAGTAATGTTTTCCATACTTATTCACAGTCGGTGGAAGATCCCTTCTGTAGCAATGGTATCATCCGAGAGGTAGCGGCGCAGATCAGACCGGCATTTTGTTAAGAAAATTATTTTGAGCTTGTTGGCATTGTTGCTATGATTACAGTGAATATTTATTAATTGGAACCCACCCGCAGAAGTTAGGTGAAGCAACAAATCGCTGGAAATCAGCCAAATCGCCAGTCAACCAACAATTTCTACGTGAAACAGAAACCCTAGCACAAACTGGAAACACTTCCAAGATCAACCACCTGGCACATAGCTTTCATTAAAAACCGAATAGTCTAACTATTCTCTAAAATAGCTTGTCGGAAATGGCATTAAGGAAAGAACATAATGGTCAACATCACTATGGGCCTGGAGGTCGGCGGCGATACCGGTACCGGTTCTACCAGTCAACAATCTCACCTGAATGTCGAAGTTGTTCACCGTCGACAAGGATGTGGTACACTAACAGATTTCTCTTCTGCACCTGGAGCAACGGAAACCATACATTCTACTACTGGATTAAGCGGATGTGGTTAAAAGGAGATACAAAAGTGAGTATTCCCGAAAAAGATATTTTAGTTACAAAGTTAAAGATTGTCGCTTTTTTAGTTACAAAGAACAAAGGGTACCGTTCTGCTGTCCGAAACATGTCGGGTACAGAATTGTCAAATCGTATGGATTTTTTCCCATCCTGCCCTATCTCAGCCAGCAAAAGATGTTCCGGACATCGACGACAGCAACAATCTTTATTGTAACTAAAATAACATCTTTTATTCCTGCAGATCCAACCAATGCGAATAATAATTCCCAATCATTTTTATAGCACTTGATCCATCGGTCGTGAAGGAATTGGAGACGGATGACTAAATTCCTTGTCCGATATGGCTAGTAAAGATTGGCCTGGAAACCCGTGAATGGGAACACAAATGAAAATCGAAAAAGATCCGATCTTTACTCCAGGGAATATTATTACCTTTCGCCTGCATCTACATTGTTTCGGCAAAGGATTTAAATTTGTTTGCCTCATCTCGAGTTCTATTTTGGTAACAAAAAATATTTCGAGGAGCCTTCGACTTATGTGAAACTGGTTTTGGTAGCGGCACTGGTAGTGGCAAAACTGCTCATGGCCCTCCATCGGGGTTGTTTGCCAGTGAGGTTTTGGATCCAACGGATAGAACCAACGTCTGGTACAACGCAACAATCAGCCCGCTAGAGGTGATGATGGTGGTACATAAAGGTAATACTGTTTGCATTATTGACATTCATATTATTGCAGATCGATGGACCAACTCTCCGTACGCCGTGCATGCAGTATAGTCCGTTGCAAAATTTTCATCTTTACCTGAATCATATAACGTATTAATCACAATCTACAAGTATCAGGCGAGGAAGGCGATAAGATGCAAACGGCACTGAACAATTGTGTACCAGGCAGTAGGCAAGATATCCATTTGCGCCGAATATCCCACGGAACTGAAGTGCAAATTATTTTGCAAAACTTGAAATTCCAGAAGGCCACAACAATAATAATAACAACATCAAAAGTAATATGGGCTCTACTGATGAGGAGATGGAGGTGGCGAACAATTCCCAAAAGTGGTGCATCAGTGGTTTTTAGCAGCCGAATGTTTAACGGGTATGTATATATAGTCTTTAGAGTAATTTAGGAATCACTTAAAAAGCTTCTCTTCAGAAGGCTAGTAGCCGCGGCTACTAGGCTACTTGTGACAAGCATGCAAAGTGTTTTCAGTGATTATTTTAGAAATTTCTACCAAACGGTCATCATACCAGTATTGTAGTATTAAATCATCTTTGGACAAGTCCACTAGTTAGTTATAATTACGTACTACATATCTATTCATTGTGACATGGATCACTCATGCAGTATACATAGTGCATGGTGGTGTTCAACCAGTGCGCTATTTTGCTTGTGTCCTCGAAACTTTATTCCTCTATTTAAAGTCCGTAGTACACGCTTTGTCATATGGCAAATATTTGCCAAGTTCATCCAGACATTTTGCAAACTATCTCGGACTAATTAAATACGGATATCGATATCAGCAACACTTGACAAATACCTATTATTATGACGACTGTACTGATATCTTTCCATATTTATTCTCGAAGTCATTTTATATATTACATGAGGCATTAGAGCAAAACGCGTTTCTAAATCAGATCATAATACGGATATTACCTCGGATATTAAATAAAGTAAAATGGTGAAAAGAGTTGAATTTTCTTATACGCTTCTGTGCTCGAGAAATGCACTAATACAGCTAGATGAATTAATCAAGGATTTTCTTTCTATATTTCAGATATAAGATTCTGCCACAACCGATGTATACAAAAACCGACGTAGTGGGATATTTTAATTTGAACATATTGATCCGAGTATTCCACTGGAAAAGCTATAAGCAAAAGTTTTAAATTTTCACAGAAATATTTTCGCTATGATTGGAAATCACTAGAGTAATCCGGTTGTTCTACCATCCACTATTATACCTCAACATCTGTATTTTAATTGTTATTTGTAATAAACATCAACTATAGTTATGTATAATTATTATTTGAAATTACTTTATTTTTTAATATGATAAATCATGAGTAAAAATATATATTGATGTTGTAAGAATTTCATAAAGCAAACGTATGAAATTTCATAAGGTTGCTCAATGAAATTAGTAAGGCAAACATAAGATTAACGTAAATGTTTCTTATGGACCTGATTCATCCAAAGTTCATTCTGGTTCATAAGGCTACCTTATGTTTTTCAAACCGAATCCTTGTGGCTAATTTTCATAAGGCAAACTTATAAACTTCGGAAGGTTTTTTACGGCAGTGAATGCGTTATTAAAAAAAAATTGAAGAAAATTGACTCGTATTTTTATTTTTATTATTATGACTGAAATAAAAAAACGTTTTTACAAACGGCTCGGTATTTTTTTACAGGTGAACCGTAGAAAAAGTACAGAATAATTGTTAAAAAGTACTGAGTAATCGGTAAAATTGTATTCTTTGACATTTAAATTACCGGGATGTTCGGTACAATAGTATAACGAGAGCTCGGTAGATTCTACCGAACATATCAGTAAAATTTGACATTTCAACAGATAAAATGCAGTACCGAGTAATCGGTTGTCGATATGGTTTACCGAGGTGACTACCGAGAGCTCAGCTGTTGAGATTTCGGTAACCTGATAACCGAGCCCGTCAAAAAAAATTAATGGCGGTAAGCTCCAACGAGGATAATACGCAGATCTCGTATTAGCCTCGATTTCGTTAAGCTTCAAGCCGTATTATCCTCATATTTAATCTCGGATTTTCTCTTAATACCCCGATTTCGGGGTATTAAGATAATACGAGATTTTCTCTATGTACGCAGCCAAATTTTAACTTGCTCTCACTAACACATATGTATGTGGAGCAAATGTCAGTTTTTGTGTTTTGTTTTTCATTTTTCGTTGCGCTCTCAAGTACATTTCTTAAAAGTGGAATTTATATCCGGATTTTTTACGCTGACACCGACGAGAAGCAGCAAACGGCGGAGAAAGAGCAACGAGGACTGCAAAACAATAACAGCTGATATGGTATGTCGCCCGATTCCTGGACCAAGGAGATGATTTCACCCATCGGGTGTCGGGGCGGAAACGCTATCACTGGAGCGTGGATTCGATGGATTGACTGGCGTGATTATCGTCTTCGAGTCCGGGTGGCTCTACATTGTTCATCCGCCGAGTTCGAGTCCATTCGTCAAGAGGTGAAAAGTTCGACACACTGTCGGAGTTGGGGCAGTACGGATGTCAGGTAAACGAAAAGGACGAACAAATCATCGAGCAATAAAAACTGACCGAAAGATTGTTTCAGGGTAACCTGTCCGGCAAGAGGGCGGAACGATTGATCCTGGAACGGGATCTCAGAGCAAACCGGGTGACTGTACTTTCGGTGCGGACAGAGGAAAAAGTGACCACGTCATCATTCGGTGGCACGAGAAAAATACGACGTCTGCGGCGGCCAGAAATTCAACACCCTGTGCGACCTGATCGAGTACTACAAGCAGAACCTGATGGTGGAGACATGAGGTACCGAGGTGCACATGCGGCAACAGTACAACCTGACGCATATCACGGCCACTGGACCCGAAGCCCCGGTCGGGCAGCTGGGAGCGATGCCGATGCTGTAAAATGAATGTGAAAAATGAGAAGAATCCGGGATACGTTTTCACAACAGATTTCAAATAATTAAACATGAAAATCTTGAATATATGTACAATAATAAAGGAATGGATTGTTATCACACGTCCGAACTAAACTTTAACAGGGAGTTATTGATGGAAATCGCCGGAAGCAAGAGATATGGAAAATTCCTCCAATTTATGGGAATCCTCTTGGGAGTTCTATGGAACTCTGCGAAAACCCTGTGGGAGTCAGTGATGGATTTCTTGGTAACTCAAAAGGGAATTCCTGTGGAAATTATTAAGTCAATTCTGGAAAATTACTGCGATAATTTCAATATATTCTATTAGGAGAGCTGTATTATTTTGGAGAACCCATTCGGGAAGAAATTACACACCACAGGAAATGATGGAGAATTTCTTTGGGAGTCCTGGGGAATTAATTCAAGAATTCAATGAAACGAAAACTCATTCGGGAATTTTATAGACGTCATTTGGGTTTTCTATGGAGCTACTGACGAAAATGGTCGCGAATTAAAAAAAAATCGAATTCTCATAGAACCGTAAGAAAGTTTTGGAAATCTGGGGTATCAATGGGAATATTCCGGATAACTCATGTACGAATTTAGGAGAATTCTTTAGCCAATTTTGAAAAATTATTGTGAAAATTCTGCGAAATTCCTTCTAGAATCCGGAAGAACTTAATCACAAATTCTTGGTAATTCGTAATTCCTTCGTAGATTCTAGGAAATCCCTATATTTGGAAATTGTACTAGAAGTTCCTACAAGAATGCCCCAAGTTTTTTTCGGTAATGCCCCAAGAGTTTCAACAGGGATTTAACCGAGAATTCTACTAAAACATCCACCAGAAGTTTTACTATCCAGAATTTCAGGGGTTTTAACAAGAATTCCACCAGGAACTTCTTAAGGATTTCCATAACAGATTCCTCCAGGAATACCATCTACATTACACAGCAAAAAAAGTTGTTGAATATTACATCGAAACAGCTGCAACCAACTGAATCCATCGATTGTTGAATATTACATAAGACGATGTACTCGAGAGCATTCTGCGTAATAAATAGGAACGATGTAATTTTACGACGACGTACTAAATTAAACGACGTAATCGGAGCGATGTAATATAAAGTGATGTAATCCAGTAGAATGTACATGGCATTATATGAATGTCATAAATTGAGTTTTCTTTCTTGGTTTTTTGATTATACCTATACATATTTTTCTATTTTCTTATTAATTTAAAGTATATGTTTTATTTTGTTTTTATTTAAAACATTTGTATTAGGTTATCATCGATAGTGGTTTTCTGTGGTAACCATGTTCATCGGCGTTTCCATTCGTACCGGAATGCTATGCTCTCCTTCGTTGTTACTTCCCAGTCGCGAAACGGCAAAGTTATCGACGGTGCCAATACATGGATAAATAGTAGATTCCAAATAATCACGCCGAAACGAATTTGAAGGATTCTATTAGCCCACGGATCTGCTCACCATCGAGTGGCAATTTCTTCCTCAGACCGCGGCAAGGAGAAATTGTGGAGGGGTTACAGGACGGGTTACAGGATGCATCGACCTTGAAAAGGAAAAACAAAATTATCGGTTTCTGTCAAATAAAACAAGGAAATGAATGAGTAATTAATGTCCTACATATCCCGTCGGGATCTTTCAGGGACTCAGATGGGAATCGTTCAAGGATTCCGAACAGAAATTCTTCAGAGATTCCGGTGAGCTTTTCTTCAATGATTTCGATTAGCATTCCTTCAGTGATTCCTACGCTAATCCTTCATGAATTCCGACGCTAATCCTGCAAGGATTTTAAAGTTAAACTTTTCAAGAAATCCGACGGGAACTATTCAGCGATTACGACGGGAATCCGTCAGAAATTCCGATGGAAATCCTGCATGGATTCTGACGGAAATCTTTCAGAAATTAGCCCGGAGGGAATCGTTCGGGCATTGTGAGGGGAATCTTTCAGCGATTCCGACGGGAATCCTTTAGAGATTTTGATGGCAAACTTTTGAGATTTCGATGAGAATCCTTCAGGAAATCCAATGATAATCCTTCAGGGATTTCGACGGAAATTCTATGAGCATTTCGATGAGAATCCTTTGGGGATTCCGACGGGAATCCTTTTGGGATTTCGACAGGAATCCTTCAGGGATTCCGACGGGAATCTTTCATGGATTCCGAAGAGAATCGTTCAAGGATTGAGACGGGAATCTTTCAGCGATTCCGACCGAAATACTATAGAGATTTTTATGGCTATCCTTTATGGATTTCAACGGGAATCCTGTAGGGATACCGAAGGATTCCAACGGGAATCTTTTAGTGATTCTGACGTGAATTCTTTAGGGACTTTGATGGGAACTCTTTAGGGAATCTGACGAGAATCTAATAGGCACTTTGAAGGGAATCCTTCAGGGATTCCGACGGGAATCCTTCATGGATTCCAAAGCGAATCCTTCAAGAATTGAGACGGGAATCTTTCAACGATTCCAACGGGAATCCTGTAGGGATATCGACAGGAATCCTGCAGGGGTTCCGACGGGAATTTTTAAGGAGCTTCGACGGGAATTCTTTAAAGATTTTGACGGGAATCGTTCAGAGATTGCGACGGGAAGATATTGATGGCAATCTCTCAGGGGTTTCGATGAGAAACCTTCAGGGAATCCGACGAATTCTGACGGAAATCCTTTAGGGATTCCGACGGGAATTCTTTATGCATTTTTACGAGAATCTTTTGTGGATTCTGAAGGGAATCCTTTAGGGACTAAGACGGGAATCCTTTTAGCATTTTGATGGGATTCCTTTAGAGATTTTAACGAAAATCCTTAAAGATTTCAACGGGAATCCTGCAGGGGTTCGGGACGGGAATCTTTTAGGCACTTCCAACGAGACTTTTTTAGGCACTTTGACGGGAATTCTTTAGGGACTTCGACGGGAATCCTTATAAGGCAACATGACGAGAATCTTAAATGCACTTTGACGCATCCTTCTGGGTTTCCAAAGGGAATCTTTCTGGGATTCCAAAAAGAATCCTTCTGGGATTCCTAAAAGAATCCTTCTGGGATTCCAAAAGAATAATTCTGGGATTCCAAAAAGAATCCTTCTGGGATTCCAAAAAGAATTCTTCTGGGATTCCACAGGGAATCCTTCCGGTATTCGAAAACGAATCCTCCCGGGATTATAAAGCGAATCCTTCCAGGATTCTAAAAATAATCATTCTGGGATTCAAAAAAGAATCTTTTAGGACTCCTAAAAAAATCCTTGTGGCACTCCAAAAATAATCCTTCTGGGACTCAAAAAGGAAACCTTCTGGGATTCCAAGAAGAATCCTGGGACACCAAAAATAATCCTTCTGGTATTCCAAAAGGAATCCTTCTGAGATTTCAAAAGGAATCCTTCTGGGATTCCAAAAGGAGTCCTTCGTGGATACCGAAAGGAATCCTCTTGGGATTCCAAAAAAGAATCCTTCTAGAATTACAAAGAGAATCCTTCTGGGAATCCAAGAAGAATTCTTTTGGATTCCAAAAGGAAGTCTTTCTGAGATTTCAAAAGTCAGAAGAAATCCTTCTGAGACTACAAAAAGAATCCTACTGGGACTCCAAAAATAATCCTTCTGGGATACCAAAAGGAATTCTTCTGAGACTCCAAAAAGAATCCTTCTGGGATACCTTAAGGAATACTTCTGGGACTCCAAAGGGAATCCTTCCGTGATTCCAAAGGGTATCCTTCCGGGATTCCAAAGCAAATCCTTCCGGGATTCCAGGGAATCCTTCCGGGATTCAAAGGAATCTTCCGAGTTCAAGGAATCTTCCGGGATTCAAAGGAATCCTTGATTCAAAGGAATCTTCCGGGATTCAAAGGAATCCTTCCGTGATTCAAGGAATCCTTCCGGATTCAAAGGGAATCCTTCCGGGATTCAAGGGAATCCTTCCGGGATTCAAGGAATCCTTCCGATTCAAGGAATCCTTCGGGATTAGGAATCCTTCCGGGATTCAAAGGGAATCCTTCCGGGATTCCAAAGGAATCCTTCCGGGATTAAAGGGAATCCTTCCGGATTCAAGGAATCCTTCCGGGATTCCAAACTTCCGGGATTCCAAAGCGAATACTTCCGGGATTCCAAAGGGAATCCTTTCGAGATTCCAAATAAAATCCTTCCGGGATTCCAAGGAGAATCCTCCGATTCCAAAGGAATCCTTCCGGGATTCAAGGAATCCTTCCGGGATTCAAAGGAATCCTTCCGGGATTCCAAGGAATCCCGATTCAAGGGAATCCTTCCGGGATTCCAAAGGGAATCCTTCTGGGATTCCAAAGGGAATCCTTCCGGGATTCCAAAGGGAATCCTTCCGAGCTTCCAAAGGGAATTCTTCCAGGCTTCCAACGAGAATCCTTCCGGGCTTCCAAAGGGAATCCTTCCGGGCTTCCAAAGGGAATTCTTTGGGGCTTCCAAAGGGAATCCTTCCGGGTTTCCAAAGGGAATTCTTCCGGGCTTCCAAAGAGAAGCCTTCCGGGCTTCCAAAGGGAATCCTTCCGGGATTCCAAAGGTAATACTTCCGGGATTTCAAAGGGAATACTTCCGGGATTCCAAAAAGAATACTTCAGGGATTCCAAAGGGAATCCTTCCGGGATTCCAAAGGGAATCCTTCCGGGATTCCAAAGGGAATCCTTCCGGGATTCCTTACGGAATCCTTCCGGGATTCCTTACGGAATCCTTCCGGGATTCCAAAGGGAATCCTTCCGGGATTCCAAAGGGAATCCTTCCGAGATTCCAAAGCAAATCCTTCCGAGATTCCAAAGCAAATCCTTCCGGGATTCCAAAGGGAATCCTTCCGGGATTCCAAAGGGAATCCTTCCGAGAATCCAAAGGGAATCTTTCCGGGATTCCAAAGGGAATCCTTCCGGGATTCCAAAGGGAATCCTTCCGGGATTCCAAAGGGAATCCTTCCGTGATTCCAAAGGGAATCCTTCCGGAATTCCAAAGAGAATTCTTCCAAAATTCCAAACAGAATTCTTCCAGGAATCAAAAAGGAAATCAAAAAAGGAAATCTTTCCGAGATTCCAAAGGGAATCCTTTCGAGATTCCAAAGAGAATTCTTCCGAGAATCCCAACAGAATTCTTCCAGGAATTAAAAAAAAATGTTATTGGAAAGGATTCTCTTCAGAATCCCGAAAGGATTCGCTTCATAATCCCGAAAGGATTCGCTTCATAATCCCGAAAGGATTCGCTTCATAATCCCGAAAGGATTCGCTTCAAAATCCCGAAAGGATTCACTTCAGAATCCCGAAAAGATTCTTTTCAGAATCTCGAAAGAATTCTCTTCAGAATCCCGAAAGGATTTCCTTTGGAATCCCGGAAAGATTTCCTTTGGAATCCCGGAAGGATTCCCTTTGGAATCCCGGAATGATTCCCTTTGGAATCCCGGAAGAATTCTCTTTGGAATCCCGGAAGGATTCCCTTGGGAATCCCGGAAGGATTCCTTTTGGAATTCCGGAGGGATTCCCTTTGGAATCCCGGAAGGATTCCCTTTGGAATCCCGGAAGGATTCCCTTTGGAATCCCGGAAGGATTCCTTTGGAATCGGAAGGATTCCCTCGAATCGGAAGGATTCCCTTGAATCGGAAGGATTCCCTTGAATCGGAAGGATTCCTTTGGAATCCCGGAAGGATTCCCTTTGGAATTCCGGAAGGATTCAATTTGAATCCCGGAAGGATTCCCTTTGAATCCCGGAAGGATTCCCTTTGAATCCCGGAAGGATTCCTTTGAATCCGGAAGGATTCCCTTGAATCCCGGAAGGATTCCTTTGAATCTCGGAAGGATTCTTTGAATCCCGGAAGGATTCCCTTTGAATCCCGAAGGATTCCCTTTGGAATCGGAAGGATTCCTTTGAATCCCGGAAGGATTCCCTTGAATCCCGGAAGGATTCCTTTGAATCCCGGAAGGATTCCCTTGAAATCCCGGAAGAATTCCTTGAATCCTGGAAGGATTCCCTTTGAATCCCGGAAGGATTCCCTTGAATCCCGGAAGGATTCCCTTTGAATCCCGGAAGATTCCTTTGGAATCCCGGAAGGATTCCGTAAGGAATCGGAAGGATTCCTTTGGAATCCGGAAGGATTCCTTTGAATCCCGGAAGGATTCCCTTGGAATCACGGAAGGATTCCCTTTGAATCCCGGAAGGATTCCTTTGGAATCGGAAGGATTCCTTTGAATCCCGGAAGGATTCCCTTTGAATCCCGGAAGGATTCCTTTGGAATCCCGGAAGGATTCCTTTGGAATGGAAGGATTCCCTTTGAATCCCGGAAGGATTCCTTTGGAATCCCGGAAGGATTCCCTTTGAATCCCGGAAGGATTCCCTTTGAAATCCCGGAAGAATTCCTTTGAATCCCGGAAGGATTCCCTTTGAATCGGAAGGATTCCCTTGAATCCCGGAAGGATTCCCTTTGAATCCCGGAAGGATTCCTTTGGAATCCCGGAAGGATTCCCTTTGGAATCCCGGAAGGATTCCGTAAGGAATCCTGAAGGATTCCCTTGAATCGGAAGGATTCCTTTTGGAATCCCGAAGGATTCCTTTGGAATCACGGAAGGATTCCTTTGGAATCCCGGAAGGATTCCCTTTGAATCGGAAGGATTCCTTTGGAATCCCGGAAGGATTCCCTTTGAATCCCGGAAGGATTCCTTTGGAATCCCGGAAGGATTCCTTTGGAATCCCGGAAGGATTCCCTTTGGAATCGGAAGGATTCCCTTTGAATCGGAAGGATTCCTTTGGAATCCCGGAAGGATTCCCTTGGAATCCCGGAAGGATTCCTTTGGAATCCCGGAAGGATTCCCTTGGAATCCCGGAAGGATTCCCTTTGGAATCGGAAGGATTCCTTGGAATCCCGGAAGGATTCCCTTGGAATCGGAAGGATTCCCTTTGGAATCCGGAAGGATTCCTTTGGAATCCCGGAAGGATTCCTTTGGAATCCCGGAAGGATTCCCTTTGGAATTCCGGAAGGATTCCCTTTAAATCCTGGAAGGATTTCTTTTGGAATAACGGAAATATTCCCTTTGGAATCCCGGAAGGATTCCCTTTGGAATCCCGGAAGGATTCTCTTTGGAATCCCGGAAGGATTCCCTTTGGAATCCCGGAAGGATTCCCTTTGGAATATCGGAAGGATTTCCTTTGGAATCCCGGAAGGATTCCCTTTGGAATCCCGGAAGGATTCCCTTTGGAATCCCGGAAGGATTCCCTTTGGAATCCCGGAAGGATTCCCTTTGGAATCCCGGAAGGATTCCCTTTGGAATCCCGGAAGGATTCCCTTTGGAATCCCGGAAGAATCCAGATCCCGACTTCAGAATCCCGAAAAGATTCTTTTCAGAATCTCGAAAGGATTCCCGTCAGAATCCCGAAAGGATTCTCTTCAGAATCTCGAAAGGATTTTTTTTCAGAATCCCGAGAAGATTCTCTTCAGAATCCCGAAAGAACTCTCTTCAGAATCCCGAAAGGATTCTCTTCAGAATCCCGAAAGGATTCTCTTCAGTATCCCGAAAGGATTCTCTTCAGAATCCCGAAAGGATTCTCTTCAGAATCCTGAAAGGATTTTCTTCAGCACCCCGAAAGGATTCGCTTCAGAATTCCGAAAGGATTCTCTTCAGAATCCCGAAAGAATTCTCTTCAGAATCCCGAAAGGATACTATACAGAACCCCAAAAGGATTCTCTTCAGCACCCCGAAAGGATTCGCTTCAGAATTCCGAAAGGATTCTCTTCAGAATCCCGAAAGAATTCTCTTCAGAATCCCGAAAGGATACTATTCAGAACCCCAAAAGGATTCTCTTCAGCACCCCGAAAGGATTCGCTTCAGAATCCCGAAAGGATTCTCTTCAGAACCCCAAAAGGGTTCCCAAAAGGATTCCCGTCGGTATCCCGAAAGGATTCCCGTAGGAATCCCGAAAGGTTCCCCTCGGAATCCCGAAAGGATGCCAGTCGGAAACCCGAAAGGATACCCGTCGGAATCCCGAAAGGATTCCCGTCGGAATCCCGAAAGGATTCCCGTCGGAATCCCGAAAGGATTCCCGTCGGAATCGCGAAAGGATGCCAGTCGGAAACCCGAAAGGATTCCCGTTGGAATCCCGAAAAGATTCTAGTCGGAATCCCGATAGGATTCCCGTCGGAATCCCGATAGGATTCCCGTCGGAATCCCGATAGGATTCCCGTCGGAATCCCGAAAGGATTCTCTTCAGAATCCCGAAAGGATTCTCTTCAGAATCCCGAAAAGATTCTCTTCAGAATCCCAAAAGGATTATCTTCCCAAAAGGATTCTCGTCGGAATCCCGAAAAGTTCCCCACGGAATCCCGAAAGGGTTCCCATCTAAATCCCGAAAAGATTACCGTCGAAATCCCGAAAGTATTCCCGTCGGAATCCCGAAAGTATTCCCGTCGGAATCCCGAAAGGATTCCCGTCGGAATCCCGAAAGGATTCCCGTTAAAATCCCGAAAGGATTCCCGTCGGAATCCCGAAAGGATTCCCGTCGGAGTCCCGAAAGGATTCCTTTCGAACAGGACAGGACTCCCGTCGGGACAGGCTTCCCGTCGAAACGATTTCCTTCATATTTTCGAAAGAATGTCCGAAGGAATCCCAAAAAAAATCCCATATTCCTGAAAGGATTTCCGTCATTATCTCCCAAGAATGCCCGTCGGAATCCTGAAAGAATTCGAATCAGAATCCCGTAAAAATTCCCTTCGGAGTCCCGTTAAAATTCTCGTCGGTATTCCGAAAGTATTCCCGTCGCAATCCCAAAAGGATTCCCGTCGGAATCCCAAAAGGATTCCCGTCGGAATCCCAAAAGGATTCCCGTCGGAATCCCGAAAGGATTCCCGTCGAAGTCCCGAAAGGATTCTCGTCGGAATCCCGAAAGAATTCCCGTCGGAGTCCCGAAAGGATTCCCGTCGGAATCCCGAAAGGATTCCCGTCGAAGTCTCGAAAGGATTCTCGTCGGAATCCCGAAAGGATTCCCGTCGGAATCCCGAAAGGATTCCCGTCGGAATCCCGAAAGGATTCCCGTCGGAATCCCGAAAGGATTCCCGTCGGAATCCCGAAAGGATTCCCGTCGGAATCCCGAAAGGATTCCCGTCGGAATCCCGGAAGGATTCCGTCCGGAATCCCGGAAAGGATTCCCGTCGGAATCCTGAAAGGATTCCCGTCGGAATCCCGAAAGGATTCCCGTCGGAATCCCGAAAGGATTCCGTCGGAATCGAAAGGATTCCCGTCGGAATCCCGAAAGGATTCCCGTCGGAAACCCGGAAAGGATTCCGTCGGAATCCCGAGAGGATTCCGTCGGAATCCCGAGAGGATTCCGTCGGAATCGAAAGGATTCCCGTCGGAATCGAAAGGATTCCCGTCGGAATCCCGAAAGGATTCCGTCGGAATCGAAAGGATTCCGTCGGAATCCCGAAAGGATTCCCGTCGGAATCCCGAAAGGATTCCCGTCGGAATCCCGGAAGGATGCCCGTCGGAATCCCCCAAGCATCCCCGTCGGAATCCAAAAAGGACTCCCGTCGGAATCCCAAACGGATTCCCGTCGGCATCCCGAAAGGATGCCCGTCGGAATCGAAAGGATTCCGTCGGAATCCCGAAAGGATTCCCGTCGGAATCCCGAAAGGATTCCGTCGGAATCCCGAAAGGATTCCGTCGGAATCCCGAAAGGATTCCGTCGGAATCCCGAAAGGATTCCGTCGGAATCCCGGAAAGGATTCCGTCGGAATCCGCAAGGACTTCCGTCGGAATCCCGCAAGGACTTCCGTCGGAATCCCGAAAGGATTCCGTCGGAATCGAAAGGATTCCGTCGCAATCCCGAAAGGATTCCCGTCGGAATCCTGGAAGGATTCCGTCGAAATCCCGAAAGAATTACAGTTGGAATCCCGAAAGTATTCCAGTTGGAATCCCGAAAGGATTCCCGTCGGAATCCCGAAAAGATTCCCGTCGGAATCCCGAAAGGATTCCCGTCGGAATCCCGAAAGGATTCCCGTCGGAATCCCGAATGGATTTTCTTCAGAATCCCAAAAGGGTTCTCTTCCCAAAAGGATTCTCGTCGGAATCCCGAAAAGTTCCCCTCGGAATCCCGAAAGATATCCCTTCGTGCTCTGAAATGATTCCCATTGGAATTCCGGAAAGGATTATTGTTCTATTTAATTTACCTTGGAATTCTTTTTAATATTTTTCTTATATTTTTTCTTTTCTCTGTCTCTGGTTATTTGATATTTTTCCAGTTTCAAATTGCATTATTAATCGGAATCCCGAAAGTATTCCCATCGGAATCCCGAAAAGATTCCCGTCGAAATTTCGAAAGGATTCCCATTGAAATCTTGTCAAAATCCCGAATGGATTCTCGTCAGAATCCCGGATGGATTCCAGTCAGGAAGCAGAAAGGATTAAAAATTCAACGCGATTATTTACTTACATTCTCCTTGGAGCGCTCGCAACCTCGGCATCGGTCCGGATATAATCTTCAGAACCGTTTCCAGCAGCACGATTTGCTCAATCCCTGCGAAAGAACCGGCTACAATTTGGAAACATCGAATCGCCAGTGTTTCGGCTATTTCCGCCAGCTTGAGCGCGACCTCCTTCAAGCTGTCCAGCTTGAACACATTGAGATCCTTGTCCTTGTCCTTGTCGCCGGCTCCCTGCATTATGTAGCTCTGGAGGAAGTGATTCCGCTTGGTTCAGTCCGTACATTTTGAGGACGAACACTGAGAGCGAGTGGCGATGAACTGCGTGATGGCGTAGACTCGGGCGTAGATGTAGTTGGCATTGTTGAATGGGCGAGCCGTTGGTTAACGAGCCGGAATGGATGCCGAACTCATCGCGCCGAGTTGCATGGAGACGGAATTGGAACGGTTGATGTATTCGACGATTCATCTAGAATATTGTTTACGGATTAACTGGCGCATGAATTTTTTTTAGCAATATTTACTTACGATTTATATTCGACAGCGGAAAAACCAAAAGAATCCTTTTGTTCAAAGAGCTCGAAAACAAACATGGCGTACCACCGCCAGAAACTATCTGATGCATGCATGCACGTCAGTCTCGGCAGTGTTGCGAGATTGAAAATTACAATTTTAAAGAATGTGAAATTACATCAATTCTGTGTGATATAACACAAATACATATAGAATCGATGGGTTGCATTTGTTTGTATGTAATTTTAGTAGTTAGTATGTAATTAGTAGTTCCTCCAGGAACTCCTCCGGAAGCTCCTCCAGGAACTCCTCCGGAAGTTCCCACAGAAAGTTCTCCAGAAGTTCCTCCAGCAATTCCTCCGGAAGTTCCTCCAGAAGTTCCTCCGGAAGTTCCTCCAGGAGTTCCTCCGGAAGTTCCTCCAGGAGTTCCTCCGGAAGTTCCTCCAGGAGTTCCTCCAGGAATTCCTCCGGAAGTTCCTCCAGGAATTCCTCCGGAAGTTCCTCCAGGAATTCCTCCGGAAGTTCCTCCAGGAATTCCTCCGGAAGTTCCTCCAGGAATTCCTCCGGAAGTTCCTCCAGGAATTCCTCCGGAAGTTCCTCCAGGAATTCCTCTCTAAGTTCCTCCATGAATTCCTCCGGAAGTTCCTCCAGGAATTCCTCCGGAAGTTCCTCCAGGAATTCCTCCGGAAGTTCCTCCAGGAATTCCTCCGGAAGTTCCTCCAGGAATTCCTCCGGAAGTTCCTCCAGGAATTCCTCCGGAAGTTCCTCCAGGAATTCCTCCGAAGTTCCTCCAGGAATTCCTCCGGAAGTTCCTCCAGGAATTCCTCCGGAAGTTCCTCCAGGAATTCCTCCGGAAGTTCCTCCAGGAATTCCTCCGGAAGTTCCTCCAGGAATTCCTCCGGAAGTTCCTCCAGGAATTCCTCCGGAAGTTCCTCCAGGAATTCCTCCGAAGTTCCTCCAGGAATTCCTCCGGAAGTTCCTCCAGGAATTCCTCCGGAAGTTCCTCCAGGAATTCCTCCGGAAGTTCCTCCAGGAATTCCTCCGGAAGTTCCTCCAGGAATTCCTCCGGAAGTTCCTCCAGGAATTCCTCCGAAGTTCCTCCAGGAATTCCTCCGGAAGTTCCTCCAGGAATTCCTCCGGAAGTTCCTCCAGGAATTCCTCCGGAAGTTCCTCCAGGAATTCCTCCGGAAGTTCCTCCAGGAATTCCTCCGGAAGTTCCTCCAGGAATTCCTCCGGAAGTTCCTCCAGGAATTCCTCCGGAAGTTCCTCCAGGAATTCCTCCGGAAGTTCCTCCAGGAATTCCTCCGGAAGTTCCTCCAGGAATTCCTCCGGAAGTTCCTCCAGGAATTTCTCCGGAAGTTCCTCCAGGAATTCCTCCGGAAGTTCCTCCAGGAATTCCTCCAGGAATTCCTTCGGAAGTTCCTCCAGGAATTCCTCCGGAAGTTCCTCCAGGAATTCCTCCGGAAGTTCCTCCAGGAATTCCTCCGGAAGTTCCTCCAGGAATTCCTCCGGAAGTTCCTCCAGGAATTCCTCCGGAAATTCCTCCAGGAATTCCTCCGGAAGTTCCTCCAGGAATTCCTCCGGAAGTTCCTCCAGGAATTCCTCCGGAAGTTCCTCCAGGAATTCCTCCGGAAGTTCCTCCAGGAATTCCTCCGGAAGTTCCTCCAGGAATTCCTCCGGAAGTTCCTCCAGGAATTCCTCCGGAAGTTCTTCCAGGAATTCCTCCGGAAGTTCCTCCAGGAATTCCTCCGGAAGTTCCTCCAGGAATTCCTCCGAAATTCCTCCGGAAGTTCCTCCAGGAATTCCTCCGGAAGTTCCTCCAGGAATTCCTCCGGAAGTTCCTCCAGGAATTCCTCCGGAAGTTCCTCCAGGAATTCCTCCGGAAGTTTCTCCAGGAATTCCTCCGGAAGTTTCTCCAGGAATTCCTCCGGGAGTTCCTCCAGGACTTCCTCCGAAAGTTCCTCCAAGAATTCCTCCAGGAATTCCTCCGGAAGTTCGTCCAGGAATTCCTCCGGAAGTTTCTCCAGGAATTCCTCCGGAAGTTTCTCCAGGAATTCCTCCAGAAGTTTCTCCAGAAATTCCTCCGGAAGTTCCTCCAGGAATTCCTCCGGAAGTTCCTCCAGGAATTCCTCCGAAAGTTCCTCCAGGAATTCCTCCGGAAGTTCCTCCAGGAATTCCTCCGGAAGTTCCTCCAGGAATTCCTCCGGAAGTTCCTCCAGGAATTCCTCCGGAAGTTCCTCCAGGAATTCCTCCGGAAGTTCCTCCAGGAATTCCTCCGGAAGTTCCTCCAGGAATTCCTCCGGAAGTTCCTCCAGGAATTCCTCCGGAAGTTCCTCCAGGGATTCCTCCGGAAGTTCCTCCAGGAATTCCTCCGGAAGTTACTCCAGGAATTCCTCCGGAAGTTACTCCAGGAATTCCTCCGGAAGTTACTCCAGGAATTCCTCCGGAAGTTCCTCCAGGAATTCCCAGGAGTTCCTCCTGGAATTCCTCCGAAGTTCCTCCAGGAATTCCTCCGAAGTTCCTCCAGGAATTCCTCCGAAGTTCCTCCAGGAATTCCTCCGGAAGTTCCTCCAGGACTCCCTCCGCCACTTCCTCCAGGACTTCCTCCGGAAGTTCCTCCAGGAATTCCTCCGCAAGTCCCTCCAGGAATTCCTCCGGAAGTTCCTCCAGGAATTCCTCCGGAAGTTCTTCCAGGAATTCCTCCGCAAGTTCTTCCAGGATTTCCTCCACAAGTTCCTCCAGGAATTCCTCCGGAAGTTCCTCCAGGAATTCCTCCGGAAGTTCCTCCAGGAATTCCTCCGGAAGTTCCTCCAGGAATTCCTCCGGAAGTTCCTCCAGGAATTCCTCCGGAAGTTCCTCCAGGAATTCCTCCGGAAGTTCCTCCAGGAATTCCTCCGGAAGTTCCTCCAGGAAGGAACTCCCTAAGGAACTTCCGAAGGGATTCCTGAAGGAATTCCCGAAGGAACTCCCGAAGGGATTCCCGTAGGAACTCCCGAAGGGATTCCCGTAGGAACTCCCGAAGGGATTCCCGTAGGAACTCCCGAAGGGATTCCCGTAGGAACTCCCGAAAGGGATTCCCGTAGGAACTCCCGAAAGGGATTTCCGTAGGAAATCCCGAAGGGATTTCAGAAGGAACTCCCGGTTTGGGTATGTGCCGAGGATGAGGATATTGCGAAATCCTCGGTTGATCCGGCACCAACCATGAGCAGAACTCGAGAATGTTTTGGAGTACCTTCAACTCGAGAACGATTTGGAGTAGCTTTAACATCTCGTACACCAGATATTTGAATTCAAGTGATGCGCATATGCTTGATATACCGAATTGGGTATGTGCCGATAATGAGGACATTGAAAAAGGCCTGGTTGATTCGGTAGCATCCTTGAGTTAAACTCGAGAACGTTTTAAAGTACCTTCAACAGCTCGAATATAACACAATTGGGTTTGTATGATGTGCAAATGCTTATTAAACTGGTTTGGGTATATGCTGATGATGAGGACATTGCAAAAGTCTAGGTATATCCTGTAGAGATCTCAAGTTCAACTCGAGAACGTTTTGTAGTACCTTCAACATCTTGTATAAGATAATTGGAGTTACATGACGCGAATATGCTTATTAAACCGGTTTGGGTATGTGCCGATGATGAGGACATTGCAAAAGTCTAGGTAAAAGATATTTTAGTTACTAGATAAAGATTGTCGCTGTCGTCGCTGTCCGGAACATATTTGCTGGCGAGGATAGGGGATCTAAATGTCAATGAAGGGAAAATACATACGATTTGACAGTTAGGTACCACACATGTTTTGGACAGCAGAACAAAGGGAACCGAAGCGACAATCTTCATCTGATAACTAAAATATCTTTTGTCTAGGTATATCCGGTAGATACCGTGGTCTGAACTCGAGATCGTTTTAGAGACTCTTGAGCTTCTTGTATTCCAGAAAATTAAACTCTGGCTTGATATTCAGGATGACTTAACTTGATTGAGTGTTCAGAATGATTAAATAATGTGGTATAGAGGATTCAAACATTAATTTGTATGCGCTCAGATGCAAAATCTTCCCAAGGTTTCGGATATCTGGGTCTTCATGATATAGTCAAACTCAACCTCCAATATTTTTCCTGTAAAGCCAATATCCTAATGAACCATTTTGCTAATGAAAGTGGGGACCTAGCTCTTTTCTGTAATTTTACACAGCCTATCGAAAGCGCTGGGCATATATGACCCATCCGGTTCAAATTTCGAAAGAATTCGTCCTGAGATTTCAAGATTATTTCTCCTGGAACTCCGAAGATTTCTACTGCGATTCCGAGAAATTTCCTCCTAAAATTTTAAGAGAATTCTAGGTATATGAGATTCCTAGAGAATTGTTCCGGCAATTAAAAAAAAATCTTCCTGGAACTTCGAGAGGATTCCTCATAATATTCCTCCTGGGATTCAAGATTATTCCTCGTAAAATTCTAAAAAAAATATCTCCTAGAATTACGGAAGAAATCCTCCTGTAACGTCGAGATAACTCCTCCTGGGATTTCGAGACTATTCTTTCCTTCTGAGAGGATTCCTCCAGAAATTTTAAAAGAATTTCTTTTGAGATTTCAAGAGAATTGTTCCTGGGATTCCGAACTCCAGTAACTCCGAGATAATTCCTCTGGGATTCAAGAGAATTCCTTATACAAATCCGTGGTAATTCCTGCGGGAATTTCGAGAAATTTTGTGCCGATGTTATTCTTTCTCCAATTCCCAGAGAATTCCTTCTGAAATTCCAAGATTATTCTTTCTTAATTTCGAAAAAACCTGATTGAGAGAATCTCCCGTCTACCTCTGGGAAAATTCCCCCTGGGGTTCCGAGAGAATTCCTCCTGAGATTCCGAGACTATTTCTTCTAGAACGCCGAGAGTTTCAAGAGGATTTCTCCTGCGATTGCAAGAGAATTGTTCGAAAGAATTTTTCCTGTAACGCTGAGATAATTGCTCCTAGCATTCCAAAAAAAAGTCCGAGAGAATACCTACTGAGTTTCCAAGAAAATTCCTCGTAAAACTCCTCCTGAGATTAAGGATTATTCCCCTTTGAAATCCAAGAAAATTCTTTTTGAAACGTCAAGATAATTCCTCCCGGGATTCCCTGGAAATCCGTGAGAATTCGTTCTGGGATTTCGAAAAAAAAGTCCTCTGAGATTCCGAAATAACTCCTCCTGAAAATCCGTTGGAACTCATCCTGCATTTCCGAATTCCACCATACTTTTTCTCCAGAAATATTGGTGGCGATTCCTTATAAGAATTTCTTCATACTTCCGGTAAAGGTTCCCAAATAAAACTTTTGATTTCACGAAGCACTCTCATCTCCGTTGTTTTATAATCCGTTTTTCTCGAAGGCCAAACTGCTCAAGCCTTATTGCCATCCAAAGTTTCCAGGAAAACTTGTTTTTTTTCATACTAAATAAGCTGAAATCGCCTGGAAAAATTGATTAAATTTTCCCGACTTACGGAATTCAACCTAACGAAGTAGAAAACAAAACAAACAGCAAGAGTCATCGTTCATTATTTATGATTTCATCATTCTCATACACATACATTCTCATTACCGTGCAAAGGAAAAAGTGGTTGCGTGCTTAATACGAGTTTGAAGCTTACCGTTCAAGGTATTAACTTTAATACCGGATTTTCGAAAATCCGTATTAAATCGAGTATTATCTTCGTTGGTGCTTACCGCCATAATTGTGTACCAAGAAGGCTGTAGTTGCAAACGATGGGCTGTTTTTTTTTCGTGAAAACGTTATGACAGAACACTTGGCCGGGTTTATCACCATTCGGTTCAGAGAGCATTAATCCGCGAAGCGATCTAGTTGAAGTTGCCATTTCCATTTTTGTATTTCCAAAAAGATTTTAAGGTCATCTGCGTAAGGCAATCGAGGACATTTGATAAAGAAGTGCACATCGTTGAAAAAGATCAGGAAGATCAGTGGTCCTAGATGACTCCCTTGTGGTATATCGGATGGTGCATGAAAACTTTTAGAGGTGCATTCCCCAATAGCTAAGGTCAGATAGCGGTCAGAAAGATATGAATGAAATCAGTTCAGCAGACTGCTGCTGACTCCGAATCGGTCCAGTTTTGCAATGGCTAATGAGTGATTAATCTTATCGAAAGCTGCAGAGAGGTCAGAATAAATAACATCCGTTTGAACCAGTTCTTTAAGACTGTTTGTGACGTAGGACGTGAGGCACAGTAAATTTGTGGAAGTTGAGCGACCGACAGTAAATCCGTGGTGATTATCACTAAAAAATGGCTTACAATGTGAAAGCAGTGGTTCCATAATGACTAGTTCGAACAGCTTCTAGATGGCACACATTGATGTAATCACTCGATAGTTGTTCACATCGCGTTTGTCTCCCTTTTTGTGGACTTCTTCCAGGAGGACTTCCAGCAGGAGGGGAAAATACCAATGATGATCGAAGATCTGAACAAGAAAAAAAGTGGAACGAGCAAACTGTCGATATATGCCTTTTGATGAAGACGGCCGTCGGGTCCGGGATTATTTGACGATTTTAACTGATTTGCGGCTCTCAGGATCATGCCATAATTGATGTTGATTGCACCCAAAGACTGGTTGTTTAGGGGGACGTTCCCTGCTGCGATAGAGACTTGGCTCCTGTCACTCATCCTTTCGTCACTGAAAACGCTCGAGAATTTTCCAGCAAGTAGGTGGCTAACTTCCTGAGTAGTTGAGGCGATTTCACCATTCAAATTCATTGGCGATGGAAGCCCGGATTCCTTTGCGTTGTTCGTTGACGTATTTCCAGAAGGACTTTGGTTTAGACTTGAATTTGTGCTCAAGATCTCGTTGGTACCGTGCAAAGCTTTGCCGACATGCTCGTTGGTATTCATGATTAAGCCTCACATAATGATTTCTTAGACGTAGCGTTCGATGTTTTGAGAAAATTTTAAAAGCTGCTCTCTTAGTGGACTTCATTTTTTGTAGTTCAGTCGAGAACTATGGAGGGTGCAATCCTTTCTGCGATCTCTTTGGCACGTGTCGGTCAATTACATACGCCAAGATGTGCGAGAAAGTTGAGCTTTCAACGTTGTTGGGGTCCAGAACGGTTAACCAGTGTACGTTCGCGATACTGCAGTGGTCGGCTTTCGAAAAGCTGTAGGAAACGGAAGACGGATGAGCGTTGCTAACAGGTATTTGAAGGTTTTCGAAAGTGGCTATCAGCGAGGAGTGATGAGGAACATGTTTTACAAGAGGACAAGGTGCCACCGAAATGAAGGGTGCTTTATTTTGGATGGAAACAAAGCACATGTTCAACGTGCGAAGGTTCTTGTTCGCTACGTTATTAATTTGGGTTAGCCTTGCTACGCTGTAGCTTCCAACGTTTTTGGAAGTCGAGGGAACAGCGAGTTTCGAAGTGGCACTAGAATACGGAAGTTGTTTTATTCCTGATAGCTTTGTAATCTTGATCTTATACACTACACCTGAGAGTGGTGTTTGGCGGACCCCTACACCAGACTCAAACCCAGGGCAAGAACGACTCTGAAGGCGGTGAGATCTGGAGGGACTTAGCACGACTGGGTTGAGCGGTTCGGGATCCCCCATGAGGTGCCAGGCAATGCGTTCTGGTAATGGCGACCGATTATCAGGAGGCTTGGGCAAGAATCCATTGACGTCGCAGTGTCCAGTTGGTATCAATTGCGGATGGACTAGAAACGGCAAATGATGCATGGCACGGAAAGCGCGAAATAACTTGAAACATGCCTCTGATAGGGATTCGGAAGAACCCATGCTCTAACTCACACGCAGGACCGGGACGGCTGCAGGTCAATGGCAGTGGAGGCACGACTGCGCTGAGAGGCATAGGGGTTTGTTTACGGCTTGCGGAAGATGTGTGTCCTGGTTTTAGCTCGGTGCAGTTTACGGAGCTAGCACGACTGATTTGTTTATTGGCGTTGACTGGAAGCGACGATTACATCAGAGACAGAAATGCATAAATTAATTCGGTACTTGCCTGTAAATGGAGTTTGGAAGACCCCATCTCCCAGATCACACACAGGACCGGGGCGGCTGCTGGTCGTTGGCGGGGAAGGCTCGACTGTGGTGAGAGAAATAGGGCCTACCTCAAAGCTTGCGGCAAGTATGCGTCCCGGTGTGGCTTGACTATATTGCTTACTCCATAACTACAACTTCCTCTGAAGATACATTCAGTGGATCTACGGCTGTGGCAGCAGGTCTCGGGTGCCAACAATTTTCGTCAGATCTGTTGTCGCAGAACTCCCTGTAGACAATTCCTTTCGGCCATGTGGAGGTTGATAATGCTTTGGATTTCAAGTCCATGCTCAACCCCACTTTGAAGGATACAAAGGTTAAGGTGCTGATGTCTCTTCCTTTGGCGACAAAGGGTAACCTGAATGTCTTCGCTGCCCATAGGTGTTTTTTAGCTAAGGCACACACTTGATCGGCAGTAACACCAACATCTCTGGCGATCCGAGACAAATATAACCACAATTTGGGCTGAACTGCAGGAACAGTGGCAATTCCAAATGATGGAGAGGAATCACCAGCTGACACAATAGGATAACCGGTCTTGATCACTCCTGAAATAAAGCAATTTAAGAGAGTTTTAGTTCCAATGGGAGTATATCCCTTTAGTCTTTTACGCTGCTACTAACTGATCGATTATTTTTGAAGAATATGTATTTTCATGGTTGGCCAAATTAAGCCAATTCAAGTGGACAAAACCGGTACACTTACTCTAGTTAGAAACGAGCACTGGTCTGGCAACATGCTGCCGTAGTCATACTTTTATCGTTTTTCATAAAGTATCAATTGTCAATACGTTGATAATCATCCAGGATGGATAAATCTTGACTTGGAGATGGGATGGTCCTACCAGAGACCAGCCTCATGTTCGAGCGTATTCACCGGCTTAGAGCTCGAATTCACTAGGTACCTTAAGGGGAAATAAAATTGGCAACCAGCAAACACGTGTTTTAAGTGAGCGTTCATGCTGCCGCTCGGTGTTCCACTACCACAGTTATAATGTTGTGGGAGATGGAAAGAGACAAATGACACACCGTCGATGCTTTGATCAGAAGCCTCTTTCCTTCGTCCAATTTTTCTTGCACCTTAATCCAACTCACTTGAATGAAACATGCCCATCTTTTGGCAAACCAATTGAGTTGGATGATCAACTCAGTGGATCAAGTCTTTTGCTAATTGGCAAATTTGATGTACTAAGTTCAGATTTGAACTTGATTCAAAACGATTAATATATTTGAAATAAAAAATGCAATAAAAAATTAAAATAGATATAGGTATTCAAAAATTAAATATTCAAATCGAGGAGCGCATAAATTCCACCATCACAAATCCCACTCTGGTGATTTATCATCATCGTCATCACTGACAGTCTTGACAGCGGAAAATGACATCGGTCCGGTGATCGGTTGACGCAAGAAACGTTACTCCTTTCATGGAGGACCCATTGTTGCGCTTTCCGTCTCGCGATATCTGTCAGTGGCTGTTTTTGCTTGGCCGCTGCCGTCATTCTTTGTACGCGTCGCAAGTTACCGTAAAAGAAAAGTATAGCTTCCTTGTACGAATCAACCGCAGATTGGTTCACTTTTTTTCCTCGACGTCCGGGTTAGTGTTCCGGCAAAATTCCCCCGCACTCTGTATGCACTGGGAAAGTGGTCCCCGTTGAACAGCGGACGCGAACGGTTCTGATTAATGATGGCCCCTGGGGCATTCGATGTGACGGAGTGTTGCAGGATTTGCTTGAAGAATGCCTCTAGCGGGGCGGCGGTACGGATCGATCTGCACCAGGAGAAGACGGTGGCGGAGATTGTCGAAGAGTTGTACGGCATCTACGTGAGTGGTGAAACGTCCAGGAATCGATTGCGTGATGGGTATCGGTTTTGTTTTGATTGCAGATCAAGGATTCCCACCGGGGTTCGAGCTTTATTTGCGTGCCCTGCTACCGGAATGTCGCCAATCTGAAGGCCAATCTCGATAGGCACAACACGAAATCAAGGCTCGTAAAGATAAACCAATCGCTGATGGAAGCGCAGGATGATGCCTTCCTGGAAGAATCCGATGGTAAGTTTATTGAACTTGATTTATTAGATGTTTGTGGGGGAAGGGTTGGGGTTTTGAATGGGTGTTCCAAAATGGAGGCTTAGCGAAGACTCGAATCGCTATTGTTTCGAACATTGGAACAATGTTCGAAATCTGTTGGCGACATCTGGTGGATCTTACTGATACTTATCAGCACAGTGGGATAGATGTAATAAATGCTGGGCATAATCAATTTTTAGTGATATTTACCAAGGCTTTTATAAACTATAGCCTATCTACAATATTTATTTGATGAGATTCAAAGTAATAATGATCGATAGGATATAAATCCTCGGATATATGTCGGCTTGGGGCGGTATTGCCAATTGTATTAGGAACAAGTTCAACTCCAGGATTAAGATTTGCCTAACCATTGCATTTCAAAAATGATCAAAACAGTTTCTACCTGAATCAGAGATGATTTCAAAAAACGCATATGATTTGCTTTAGGCAAATTTTGATATTGTCGTAGTGCCAGTGGACAAGAAATCAACATGGAACACGACATTTTCAAGCGAAACATCATTTGAACATAATCTTAAATAACCTTAGCAAACTTTTGATATAATTTTTGGACCGTGCTCGTCCTGCTCCGAGGGCGGGAACATTATCACCCAATGCCAAATGCACTTTAAGTGGAGCAGATGGTGGTAGTGTGTAAATGTCAAATACAAGCAAAATCGATGAAAGCGCCATCGGTGACCGATCGACCACCTACACACTAAGTTTTTGTTACTCGAGCTCGGCAAAATCGGGCACCGCTGTAGCTCAGTAAATTCCAGAACTGAACTTCGGCAGAAAATTTGGTTTATTACTGATTTTCGGCAAAATATTTACCGTATCTCGGCAAATGAAACGTCACTTTTACTGAGATCTCGGCAAAAATCGTGTTTGCTGAAACTCGGCGGTGCCCACCTCGGGAAAATAAACAAAAATGCTGAGATCTCGGCGAAAATTTTTAAGTGTGTACACAAAATTGAATCTACCGTTGAAAAGGTGAACGATGAAAAATGTGTTGAGTAAAACGTCTGTTTCTCTATGCCCATAATGTTGGGAGCGGGCCATTTGGCATAAAGTCATTTGGCATAAGTCCATTGGGCATAAAGGTCATTTGGCATAACGGACATTTAGCATAATTGTGATCAGCGTCAAAAGTGAGGGTTTTTTGGCATAATGGACATTTGGCATAATGTTTCGTTGCGTTCGCTAAATGGTGACTAAGAGGTGCGGGAAACACCCAGAAATAGTAAATATAACATCCGTCGATAATAATATTAAAAAGACATTATCATCTCGTGGAAAGAATGCATTTGCAATGCAATGCAAAAGTAGGCGCATGCCCGGATTAGAGCAATGGTGGATGTAATCCCTTCTTTAAAAGTAGGCGTGTGGCCGGATTATGGCAATGGAGGATGTGATCCCTTCTTTAAAAGTAGGTGCTTGCCCGGATTATGGCAATGGAGGATATGATCTCTTCTTTAAAAGTAGGCGCTTGTCCGGATTAAAGTCATGATGGATTTGATCTCTTCTTTAAAAGTAGGCGCATGCATGGATTGTAGCAATGGAGGATGTGATCCCTTCTTCAACAGTAGGCGCTTGCCCGGATTATGACAATGGTGGATGTGATTCCTTCTTTAAAAGAAGGCGCTTGAACGTAATGAGGCAATGGGGGATGTGATCCCTTTTTTAAAAGTAGGCGCATGCCCGGTTTAAGGCCATGGTGGATGCGATCCCTTTTTTAAAAGTAGGCGCTTGAATGGATTATGTCTATGGATGATGTGATCCCTTCTTTAAAAGTAGGCGCTTGTCTGGATTATGACAACGGTGGATGTGATTTCTTCTTAAAATAAGGCGCTTGCCCGGATTGAGGCAATGGTGGATGTGATCCCTTCTTTGAAAGTAGGCGCTTGCATTGATTATGGCAGGTGATGTGATCCCTTCTTTAAAAGTAGGCGCTTGCCCGGATTATGACAATGGTGGATGTGATTCCTTCTTTAAAAGAAGGCGCTTGCCCGGATTGAGGCAATGGTGGATGTGATCCTTTCTTTAAAAGTAGGCGCTTGCCCGGATTATGGCATGGTGTATGTAATTCCTTCTTCAAAAGAAGGCGCTTGCCCGGATTGAGGCAATGGTGGATGTGATCCCTTGTTTAAAAGTAGGCGCTTGCCCGGATTATGACAATGGTGGATGTGATTCCTTCTTTAAAAGAAGGCGCTTGCCCGGATTGAGGCAATGGTGGATGTAATCCTTTCTTTGAAAGTAGGCGCTTGCCCGGATTATGGCATGGTGTATGTAATTCCTTCTTCAAAAGAAGGCGCTTGCCCGCATTGAGGCAATGGTGGATGTGATCCCTTGTTTAAAAGTAGGCGCTTGCCCGGATTGAGGCAATGGAGGATGTGATCCCTTCTTTAAAAGTAGGCGCTTGCCCGGATTATGACAATATTGGATGTAATTCCTTCTTTCAAAGAAGGTGCTTGCCCGGATTGAGGCAATGGTGGATGTGATCTCTTCTTTAAAAATAGGCGCTTGAACGGATTATGGCAATGGAGGATTTGATTCGTTCTTTAAAAGTAGGTGCTTGCCCGGATTGAAGCAATGGTGGGTGTAATCCCTTCTTTAAAAGTAGGTGTGTGGCCCGAATTGTGGCAATGAAGGATGTGACTCCTTCTGTATAAGTATGTGCTTGCCGGGAATAAATCAATGGTAGATGAGATCTCTTCCCCGAGTAGCACAATTAAGATTGATTTGGTTGCAGTAACTCATATGTGACTTGATTGGTTTTAGTATCTCGTCTACGACAAGTGTATTGCTTGTGTTTTTAAAGCTAGGCGCTTGGCCGGATTAAGGCAATGGTGGATTTGATCCAGTCTTAAGGCACATGTTAGAATTGAAGCAATGGTGGATGCAATCCCTACTTTAAAAGTAGGCATGTGGCCGGAATATGTCAATGATGGATGTGATCCCTCCCTCGGAAGTAATTCTGCCGTTTTGTTATTTCGTTCTTCCGGAAAATGTCTTCCATCAGTCTAAATTTATCAGAAAACAGCCTCGACCTACTTTCTCTATGCTAAACAATACATGAAATATCCCCTTCGCTTTCACAGTTCGAAATTATGCCAAATGACCCACTCTTTTCATGCAGTTCAAAATTATGCCAAATGTTCGTTATGTCAAATTACCATTATGCCAAATGGCCTTTATGCCAAATGACCTTATGCCAAATGGCGTTATGCCCAATGACTTTATGCCAGACCCCTCCACAGGTGCTTTCTCGGTTATATATGCGCTCGTTGCCGCAATTTCAGTGGTAATACGATTCTGTCTTCTCTAACAAGGGTACCGTCAATCAACCCTAATTCTTTATCGAATGCTTGGTATCGGATGAGCTCCGTCGGCCAACTGTGTCCTAAGGGCTTCAATAACCCCGCTCAGCGTCGAATCATGCAATGTCTCGTTACGTATCTCTTCTAGAGTAATGGCTGCTGCCGATTGCACAGAGGAAGTGCTGTGTATTGTCATCAAATGGCGCATCTTCTTTAGTGCACAAGCGTGGAAATACATCTGATATGTTATTAGTTCTTCAATATGTTTTATTTGGAAGTCTAGAGGCTAGAGGCGTAAGGCCCAACCTTGCGCTCGGGAACAAGCTCGCTTACCGTCTCTGAACTTTCCCGCGAAGATGTATTCGAGCGTTTTATGGTCGGTGAAGATCGTGAAATGTCCGGCCTTTTGATGCGAAGCTAATGATCCTAGATCCTACAGGAGAGGCATCTACGAAAAGTTCTTTTGAATCCTTAAGATCGAAGAATCCTAGCTTGTGACCCAAATATTAAAATACCAGCCAGCGAATCACGTTTGTATGCTTAGTAAAACTCCTGGAAATATTTCCGGAAGAATTCACCCCCAGGAATGGGTGGTTTAGAAATTCTATGTGAGTTTCGAAAGGTGTTCAGTGGAAATTTCTCGAGAGTTCTCAAAGTAATTTATGAAGAGTTCGTGGAGGAATTCCTGGAAGAACTCCAGGGAGATTTTCAGGAGAAATTCCTAGAGAAAAAATTGGCGGACATTCTACGGGACTACTCGTAATCAAATCTAAATAATCCCCAGGTAGTTCCTGAAGTAGGTCACGGAGGAAATTTCGTAATAGCTCCTTTGGAATATGTGGGCTCCATAGGTATTTTCACATGGAATTTGGAGGATTTGTTTAGGATCTTCCGAAACCAATCTTGCAAGAATATCCGAAAGAATTATCTGAGATACGTCCGGACGAACTTCCTAAGGAGTTCCTGGAGAAAGAAATTTTTGAAGAAACTTCATGACGAATTCCTGGAAGAATTTTGGTTGAACTTTTGTAGGAATTCAGGGTAGAACTCTTGGAGGAGCTTCCAGAGGAACTTCAGGATGAATTCTTGGAAGATTTCCATGAGGAATTCTAGACTTCCGGACTTCCGGATGAGTTCCTAGAGGAACTTTTGGAGGAGTTCCTGGAAGGTTTTTCGGAAGAATTCCTGGAAGAACTTCCGAGGGAATTCTTGGAGGAACTTCTGAGGAGGAATTTCTGAAGGAGATTTCTGAGGAATTCCTTGAGGAATTTTTGGAGGTACTTCCGGAAGATTTTCTGAAGGAACTTCCGCAGGAATTTCTGAAGGAACTTCTTGATGAATTTCTGAAGGAACTTCTGGAGGAATTTCTGAAGGAACTTCTGGAGGAATTTCTGAAGGAACTTCCGGAGAAATTTTTGAAGGAACTTCCGGAGAAATTTTTGAAGGACCTTCCGGAAGAATTTTATAAGGAACTTCCGGAAGAATTTTCGAAGTAATTTCTGAAGGAACTTTCGAAGTAATTTCTGAAAGAAATATCAGGAGAATTTTTGGAGGAACTTTCGAAGGAATTCCTAGAGGAACCTGCGGAGGAGTTCCTGCAAGAACTTCTGGAAAAACTTCGGGAAAAATTCTGGAGGAATTTCCGGAAGAATTCCTGGAGGAATTTCCGGAAGAATTCCTGGAGGAACTTCCGGAGGAATTCCTATAGGAACTTCTGGAGGAGTTCCTGGAGGAACTTCCGTAGGAGATCCTAGAGGATATCCCGGAGGAGTCCTTGGAGGAACTTCCGAAGGAGTTCCTGCAGGAATTTCCAGAGGAGTTCAGGAACTTCCAAAAAAATCCAAGAGTTTCCGGAATTTCCTCCAGAAATTCCTCCGGAAGAATTCCTGGAGGAACTTCCTGAGAAATTCTTGAAGGAACTTCCCGAGGAACTTCCGGACGAACTCCTGGAGAAACTTCCTGATTAATTCGTAGAGGAATTCTCTGAGAAACTCATGGAGGAATTTCCTGAGGAACTCCTAAAGGAATTCTCTGAGGAACTTTTTGATGAATTCCTGGAGGAATTTCCAGATATATTTTTGGAAGAACTTCTGGATGGATTCCTGGAGGAAATTCCGGAAGAATTCCTGAAAGAATGTCCAGTGGAATTTGTTGATGAACTTTCGAACGATCTCGTAGAGGAACTGCCGAAGAAACTGGAGAATTTTTGACGTTTTAAATCAGTGCACGCCGCCGCCGATCACAAACGGCGTGACACCGCAACGCCGCCGACGCTGGCTGAAAATGATCTATCACGCCGCCGCCGGTGAATTTTCAATCAGCGCCGGTATCGCCCATTCCTACTCCTTCTGCCGACAATTTCTGCGGATATTGTAACGCAGTGTTCGCTGCGTGATCTTTCGATAGATACAGCTGACAACCGTGCTCCAATTTTACTGACAACGAGTTAGTGATAAAAATCAATGTTCGGACCTCTGAATATGTGCACAAGGATAACATCCGAGAAATGCCGCCCATCTAGCAGAACATGGTCTATCTGATTGCAAGTTTTGCCATTTGGGTGTCTCCAGGTGTGCTTTCGTGCAAAGTAGGGGCTACTGATGGCCATCCCTTTTTTTTCTTTTTTTTCTTGAGCAAGGGTAAACGGAAATCTGCAACCAGCCACCTGAGGAGGTAACTCAGGTAGTGTGGGGATGGGTATGTCATGTAACTCTTACCCGACACACTAAAACCAAAACCCTTTCGCCAGTCCGTACCCCCGGCCCGCAATTAAGCAATACATCAGGGGAGGACTATTGAGAACGCTCACGCCTATGCAAACGCACTTGACGTGCGTTAACCGCGCATAAACCGCAATGACCTCTATATTTACATACTGAGGTCCCCGCAGCCCACCCGCGACATGTTGGTTGTCGGGGTGAGCAAAGTGTTCACTGCATCACAGGTGCCCTTACTGCACTCGTTGGTTTTGTTCAAGACGCCACCACCGCTGCAGTTTCGACATAATCTGTTGAGATGCTGTATTCGACGCATTCCATATAGCTTCCACCCGGCACATCCTCTCGACGAGGTTGTCCGTGGTTGTATACATACCGCTAACAAGCAGCAAGGCATTGCGTTCTACCTCGAATCGCGGGCATGCGAACATCACATGCTTTGCCGACTCTACCTCACCTACACATTCAGGACACTCCGCAGAATCTGCGAAGCCAAACATGTGTAGGAATTTTTTAAAGCAACCATTTTCAGACAACACCTGTGTTAGGTGGAAGTTGACTTGACCATGCTTCCCATCAACCCAGTTGGACACATCCGGAATTAGTCTGTGGGTCCAACGACCTTTGACTGCGGTGTCCCATGCTTTTTGCCATTTGAGCAACGAGGCTGCTCTCTTGACACGTCGCACTTGCACCGATTCCCTTTCGTTGTAGCACTCTACATTTTCCTCTAGGAGTATGTCAATCGGCATCATCCCAGCTATAACGCACACTGCCTCATATGATATGGTGCGATATGCGCTTGCGACACGTAGGCACATCAGCCGGTGTACTCTGATCATTTTTTTTACATTGTACTCGGCTTTTAGTGCTACGGCCCATGCCGGGACGCCATAACGGATGATAGACAATGCTACGCCAGCTATCAGCCTACGCACTTGACTATGCACCGCCGATCTGGTAGACATCTTTCGTGATAAAGATTTTATCGCCAAAGAAACTTGCTGACATGCATAATCGACGTGGCTCGTAAAATTGAGTTTTTCGTCGATCATCACGCCTAGATACTTGAGAGACCTCACGGAGTTAACTGTGCAGGTCCCTACTCTTATCCTCACTTGCTGCAACCCATGGCATTTCTATGCACCACCATGACTTCCGTCTTGTGGTGTGCAAGGGACAACCGCCTCGAGTTGAGCCATTCTTCCACTCTGCCAATCGCGTTTGAAGCCTTCAGTCTGACTTCGTCGAGAGTGTCTCCTGTTACCTCCAGCATTACGTCATCCGCGAAGCCTTCAATCTTCACATCGGCCGGGATACTTAAGCGTAATACTCCAACGTACATAATATTCCACAGAACCGGTCCGAGGATCGATCCCTATGGAACACCCGCTGACACTTCGATCGACTTTTGACCAGCATCCGTGTCCGTGCCCCGCATAGCATTGTTAAACGCGTTTTTTACATCAAGTGTAATCAACGCGCAGTACCTAATACCTCTTCTGTTTAAGCCTTTCGCTATCTTGGCCGTATCCGTTACCGCTCGAATTGCTTCGATGGTAGAACGGCCCTTACGGAAACTATACTGGTTGCTGGATAAGCCACCAGCACACTCTGTATAAGTCGACAATCTATTCATGATGACCCTCTCTAGCAGCTTCCCAGCTGTGTCGAGTATGCAAATTGGTCTGTATGCCGAAGGGTCCCCCGGCTGTTTGCCAGGCTTCGGTAATAGCACCATTTTTTGCCGTTTCCATCGATCTGGGTAGTTTCCTTCGTCCATGTATCTCTGGAGGCAGCTCCTGAACATATCTGGATCGGCAAGAATGGCGTGTTTAAGGGCCAGGTTTGGAATACCATCCGCCTTATTGAGCTTAAGTTAACTAAATTTTCTTGCGGCTACGATAAGCTCTTCGTTAGTCACTAGCGGTATCATGTCGACTGACTCGTACGGAGTAGCGGGCCAGCTCGATGATTCATGCCTCGGAAACAACCCTTCGATTATTTTGGCCAACATATCCGGAGATTTCTCAGGTGGCGTGCTGTTAATCCTGCATGCATCTCCCTATGGGGTGTCATTCGCCATCCTGAACAGTTGTTCAAAGCAGGCTGGCTTGCTACATTTAATCTCGTAGTTCAGAGCTCTGCTCGCTGTCTAGAATACCCCACGTCTATCGAATCGCCCAGCGTCCGTTCTATCACGTCGCAACCTTCTTTTAGCTCTAAGACAGGTTCTACGAAGATCTGCGATCGTGTACACCACCAGTACACTGGTTGTCGATTGCCTGGGGGCTGGGTCTTCCCTGACATCGCTATATCACAGGCACGTGTTAGTACCTCCGTCAGTTCGTTACCGCTCAGTCCTATAGTCCGACTTTCTCAGCGCAGCGCCTCCTCCAACAGTTCTTGATTGAACTGTGAGGTGCGCCATCCGGGATCAGTTGCACCACCCCTTCTTGTCGTACTTTTCCGGGTATACTCGACCATAAAACGTACCTCCTGATGGTCGCTAGAAGTATGACCCTCGTGGACCATCCATCCTGGTTCTTCGGTCCATCCTGCGCTGCAGAAGGTGACGTCGATACATGAATCACCGCTCGGTCCTCTAAACGTTGGCACTTGACCTTCGTTCAGCAGAACTACGTTCAATACCGCTAGTGACTCTAGCAGGATATAACCTCTAGCGTTAGTGAACCGGGAACCCCAGTCCACTGCCCACGCATTGCAGTCACCTGCTACAACTACTGGTTTAAGGCCAGTTAGTTTCGCCGCAAGACTATGAACTACCCTAGTGTACTGCTGCTCTATACTCCATCTAGGAGGACAGTAGCAGCTACAAAAGTAAACTCCGTTTACCTTTGCTATGACAAAACCCTCATCGTCGGGAGAAGATATTATCTTCTGGATGGGATATCGCCCACAAGTCCAAATTCGCACCATACCGGACGTGTCCGCAATCCAACTGCCGTTCCCAGCAGGGATGCGGTATGGGTCGGACAGCAAGGAAACATCAGCTTTACACTCGATAACCGACTGTTGTAGCAGCAGTTGAGCCGCCTCGCAGTGGTTCAAGTTTAGCTGTGTTACTTGCATGTCTCGACCCTTCTAGAGGCCGGACAGGCCTGAGCACCGGTGAGATACCTGTTGTCTGCCCCCGGAGGACAGATCAGACATCTTGGTGCAGCCTGGCCATCCCTCTGGCAGCAGCAATATTTACTAGCCGTAGGCCGTTATTATTGGTAGCGGAGTAAAGGCTCTTGCTATCGATTATGGGACGGAAAGAGTCCTCTCGACGACCTGAGCGTTAGTGTATCGGATAACTATTTTCGATTCTATAACATTCCCCAGAAAACCATACCCCAGAAAACCATTCCCCAGAAAACCGTTCCCCAGAAAACCACTCCCCAGAATGTACCATTCCCCAGAAAACTATTTCCCAGAATGAAACATTCCCCCGAAAACCATTCCCCAGAATGCACCATATCCCAGAATTGTTTTCATACATTTAAAAAGATTCTTGCAATGAAGAAAAAAAATTTTGGTGACTAAAAAACTGGAATGAAAAGAATGGCTCGGGAAAAAAACTACAAAGAAGTACAGTTCAATCTGATATAATATACTTTTCCCATGATCTTGGTTCGCTTGATAACATGTACAATGCGCGCCGCAATACTTTCTGTTTCGACGGCATGTTAAGCAATGCTGGAGTAAAAGTGTGTGTCATATTTCTGTGAAAGCATTATTATTCTGATAGAAAAGTATTGAAGTCATTCCATTTTTTAGGTTGTCACCCGTTATAAGCCTAAACCAATGGACCTTATTATTCACGCCAATTTTCGAATTACATGAATGGTCGCTCTTAATTGGTATAAGCGAACTTTGCAAGAACAAATGTAGAATCTGCAATGAGATACTAAACGCGTGCTGTAAAAAGTAAGTTTGAGCAAATGTGTGCTTTTCTAGAAGCCTTAAATTTTTTTTTTTTTTTTTTTTTTGTCTTTATTTAGGAGACTTTCAGCCCGAGGCTGGCTCATCTCCAAACCTTAAATTATGATTTACCTTATTCCCGGAAAATGCCTACAGTAACCTTTATGTGGATTCTCCTATGCTGCCATCATACGTATATTTGTCCCATATTTGATTGGATTACTACTTGCATAAGACAGTTTTGCGTATAACGACAGTATTTGAAAATTAATTAAATTTTATCCAATAAACCTGTGGATTTTTATTATTGCGGGTAAATTCATATTTCAAAAGAAGGCATCATCCACTTGTTTGCTATACTCCGGGCAAACGCGTGATTTGAAAGAAGGCGTATTTCAGGAAAGTGTGTGAGTCAAAAGAATGTATCACTCATTTGCCCTTTTACGAGCAAATGCGTAGTTTAAAAGAAGGAATCATTCGTTAACATTATTTCGGGCAAATTCGTGCCTTTAGAGAAGGAATTATTTACTAATTTTTATATTCTGGTGCTTTATTTAGGACAAACGCGTGCGTAGCACACATAAATTATAGACTTATTTGCCTTATTCAGGGAAATGCGCGTTTTAAAAGAAGGAATCATCGACTTAATTGAATCATCGACGGGTAAATGATTGAGTCCCTATTTGTTTCCCCAATCAAGGCGTGCTTCAAAGAATTTTTTTTCTGTTCTGGGGTGAAGCCAGAATAGACGTGATCATATGCTATAGCTATGCTAAAGCCAGAATAGCCGTGACCATGCGGTGCGACGTGACGTGACAGTGCAGTTTAACAGTTCATTGATAATAATTGTTATTCCTTTGCGTGAATCGAGTCGCATCGCACGTCGCGTTTACTCTGGCGGCACCTTCCCGAGCAGCACCCATGTTTCAAATAGATCACTGCAACTTCTATACGACCAGATGCAGTTACAAATAAGTCGCAGCAACCAAATTTGCATCAATTATGCTGTTTGAGTTATGGTCATTATGCCAACAGGCACATTGTATTGGAAACTATCACCCTTATTCTTGTTTACGGACGAACGAATCGCTTTCGTTCGAACCGTTCCTCCATTTGATTTTGCTGGCGTAAACGAGAATGCACGCACTTCAACTTTCGTTCGAAAGCGCGTTCGTACGTAAACAAGAATATGGGTGTATAGTTTCTAACAATTGCCACAATGGCCCTTGCACATCCAACTCATCAAGACATTTTTTTTTATGTATGGTCTTGCGATGATATTTGTAAGAATACAAGAAAATGAAATCATGTGCATCTATATATTCTGTTTTCTGGGGAACGGTACATTCTGGGGAATGGTTTTCTGGGGAACGGTACATTCTGGGGATTGGTTTTCTGGGGAATGGTACGTTCTGGCGATTGGTTTTCTGGGGAATGGTACATTCTGGGGAATGAAATTCTGGGGTATGGTTTTCTGGGGAACGGTTTTCTGGGGAATAGTATAGAACCATATTTTCACGTCATGCTTTGGGCACTTTCCATTAAGACATTTATACAGCGCGTCCATCACGTCGCGTCGTCGGATTTATTGTTTGTCAGAAGGCTGTATTGAAGAATTTGCTTTATCTGCTTGTCCATCACTACAAAACCAACTCCATGTTCTGCTTTTTCGCCTCCGCTGTAATAGATGTTGTATTTGAATGCTGTTTTGGAATCCACGGCTCTGAATTCACGTTCTCTGAATATAGGCCACCGCATTTCTTGGATAGCGACCACATTTATTCCAATCTTCAGCAGTTCACGAGTAGGCTCACTCGTCCAAGTTTATTTAGGGTACTTACCTACCCGTACCGAGTTTCCAATCATAGTCCTTATTTCTTTGCCGGGTCGGTTGCCAAAACTAGATAGAGCTGATAGAGCGCTTATTCAACCAAAAATAGCCTTCTTTAGATAAACTAGCTTATTCAGCTTAAATTGTTTGTGGGGAGGCGCTATTTGAGCCACCCTCTTGTGGTGGACAGACGTTCGATACGTACTTGTTCACTCTGATGTCAGAAGTTCCCTAGTTCTCTAGTTCTAGAAGTTCTCTAGTTCCCAGGCTACACTACCAGCCAAGTACGCAACCCTGAGCTGGCGGTCGACCCGTGGAAGCGTGTGATACGAACTAGTGGGGATCAGGGCCGTATTGAACGCTCTTTCCTTGATGTCAATCCACAATTTGCAGCCCGCCTTAGTGATTCTCAAAAATCTGGTATCTACGCTTTCACATTCATTCCGTGCTATCACTTGTTTTTAAAGAATGTGTAATCTACTCTCAAATTATTTCGCGCAATCTTTTAAAGAAAAAACCACATACTTATTTTCCTTATTCGGACAAGAAATAATCCTCTTCTCTTTTGCTTTTCTTTTGGGCAAAAGCGTGCTATACTTAAAATAAGAAGCTTTTAACTCTCTCTGCTTTGGTCATTTCGCCAAATGGCCCATGTTTCTAACGATTAACATTAATGGAACTTGGACATCCATCTCATTAAGATAAATGATAAATATGTCACACAGTAAGTCATAGGCTTCCATGTGTCCAGTTGATATGTCCATATGCAGGATCTAGTGATGATGTCTCATAAGAAAACATGAAAGTTAAATCTATTTTCTAAGCAACGGTATATTATAGGGAATGGCGTACTTGAGGATGGATCAATATCAAACAAGAGAGTTCTGTAACTCGTGCTATATTAGATAGAGTGGTGAACATGCACACATGATTTTCTTTATACACCCATTGATTAGTTTCTTAAAAAAAATTCTTATTTATTCCAGACGACGATATCTATTGCGATTCAAAGCCGGGATACCGTCGACCAGCTTCCTCTCCGGTAGACATGCTACTCAATTTGAAAGACTGCATGCAGAGCAAACGGTTCCGAGAAGCGCTAACCGACCGCTACGAGCTAGGTCATCTGCTGCTGTCGGGGCCAATCTGTCAGAAGGGTGCCGACAGTTTGGACCAGTGGCATCCTGTTCAACTGTACTGCCACAAGTGTCGCTGCAAATTTGACTGTCGAGCCACGTTTGACGAGCACATCATCTCATGTAAGTTTAAGTGCATATTCTGTTCGCGAACCTACACGCACGAGGAAACGTTACAGCTTCATTCGTGCCCTAAGAGGGATAACTATAAGAAGTCGAAGAAACGCAGGGCGAAAGTTCATCGTTTCAATAATTCGATTAAGTTGAACGCCGTTGTTACGCCGTCTCCTGCGAAGGAGCAGCCACCCGCCAATGCAGCTGCATGCGTTGAGGAGAAGGACAAGGAAGAACAAACAAATGTGATCACAATTCCAGAACTATTGCCTCCTCCTGTGAAAGCCCCAACCATTGAGGGAGAAGCTAATCTAGACGCTGAATTGACAAATCTTTTAGAAAGATGGTACGGGCAAGGAGAAGAGATTGAGGAACTAAGCCATCTTAGTGTGGGAACTATTGATGCGCCTCTCGAAAATGGTGTTTTTACAAACTCTGAACTCTACAGTCGTATTATTGACTCTAATTATCAAAATAATGCGAGTGCGCCAAAGCCGGCTATTTCCGTTCGACCCATGAGTCAGTTGATTGAAACACCAGTGGAACAGAGCCTACCTTCCAATGTTCCGGATTTAGCGCCTATCTCCAATATAAATACCCAGATACCACTTCCGATGGACGTAATAGAGATCGATGATGATGATGATGGACACGCCGCATTACCGGTGGGACCTTCAACAAGCGTTCCGGTAACTGATAAACCGGAGCAGACTTTGAGTGAAAAGGATATCCTTAACATTGTTAAACATTTCCGAGGTATTGACGAGAATGAATCATATCTCGTAAAAGCTAAAATAAATGGAGCGCAGAAGCTGATTTGCATCAGCAAACGGAAAAACGAAGGAGGTACGCAAGGTTCTGTTGTGACGTCTGTTGGGCAAAACAGTAACTCAGCTCTTCAATCAGGCAATAGAAATCCTCAACAAATTATAATATCGCCTGCAGTTAAGCAACCCTCAAACGTACATAATGCCAACACGATAGTGCAGCCTGCCGCCCCAAAACCTTCTTTGACTGTTAAAAACCTATCAGTAATCAATGGGTCCTCAACGGTCTCTGTTACGGATAGTTCTGCGGGTCCGCAGCTGAAAATTGCACACGTACAATCTTTAGTTGCGGATCCGAGTACATCGCAAAATACAACTGCGACACACCCACAAAGGCTCCTAAACGGGGTTACTCAGTCGATCACAACGGTTGCTACCAAACCCAACCTAGCAGTTCGGAAAATGCCGACCGCGACGTTCACCGTCAAAGCTGGTCAGCCAAAAACTAGCGCTGCAAATAAGCCAGCTCCGCAAAGGATAATCGTAGGTAGCAGCTCACTGAAATTCGCCAATGCCGCTGGTGGGGCAGCTACTCGTTATGTACCCATTGCCCCGAAACAGGCAGGAGTAAGCCCACCCCGACTCATCGTACAGAGGAAGCAGGTTCAAACCATCATCCAGTCGTCGACGGTAACGCGCACTAAGGTAGCTGGGAACGTGGAGTCCACTATAACAAGCAGCAGCAGCACAACTACCGATATTAACAATTCCATGCTGAGATCACAGCTGCTTCAGCAACCGCCGAAGACGTATCCAAGCGTTAGCGGTGTCGCGCAGAATGGGAATCGAAACATCGCTTGCAAATCGACTACCCTAGGTGGAGCGTTAGCTGGCCTGACCGGCCCGAACAAACAGTTCAAGCTGAATAACACAACTATCAAACGAATGAATTAATCTCGCGCGAGCCAACAACCAACTGAATAAGATTCACAGGTATTTTAGTGGTTAAATACTAAGCAACATTCTACATTTATGTATTGTAGAATTGCACCTTATTTGCTGAAATGGTTAGAACTTTGAGCACGTCGTCCTTTCGACAGAAACATTCGGAAAATGGTGTGCAATTGTATAATAGGTCTACGAATTGGAAAATATTATCGCACTAGCGTTTAAGTGTATATTTTCAAAGCAAGTTTACTAACATATCACAATCCTTAAAAAAATCATATCACAATCCTTAAAAAAAATGTTTACTTTGTCAGTATCTGAAAAACACCATTCAGCGACAAATTATGCGCGAGGGTAAACGTAAATCTCGCTTATCTTTTTAAAAGACCTAAGAAACCATTTAAGGAAATTCGAGCTAAGTCATTAGTCCTACACAGCTCCTCAAAGCAGGCTCTCTTACTCAAAGTTTAAAGCTTTGCTCGCTGTCTTGAACACCTGCAGTCTTTCTATCCTGTATAAAACTTATATAACGGATTCAAAAAATCTGATTGCACCATTGAAGCGAATTATATTACGAAATGGTTTGGTAAAGATTGAGAAAAGGTTGTGAAACATGCTGTAAAGTAGTTATACAGGCACGTCAAAAACAGCTTATAGATTCGCCAGATTTGTTGATCATATGTACAGCACACATAATCAGCCATTTTCCTAACCTTATCCCTACGTTTGACAGTATCGTATCTATTCTCTCTGGTGGCACTAACTTCTTTATGATCGGAATTCTATCCGTACTGAGCTTAGGTCTAGGAGTCTAGGTCTAGGAGCAGCGGTCATGCGTCTTCGGAGTTCCGCAGTCTGGCTCACTGCCATCTCCTTCTCCTCAGTAAGTCTACTTACTAGCCTCCAGCGGGGACCTCCATTCCTGCTTTAGGAACATCCATAAATCACATAACGCTTAGAATTGGAAGGAGGGGTTGCCTAAAGTGGGGCAATCCATAAAAAAATTCAGATGTTTCATACAAACAGTGTGACAGGGGGGAGGAAGGTGGGTTAGTTGGAAATGGTCAATTTTTGCGTTACGTAATTAATGGATTTTCACTTTGCCTTTACAACTATGTTGCAGAGGGTCATCACAGACACTCTCACAGACACTGTAAATAAATACCACACGAGTGTATTTCGCACAGAATTTGGCCTAAAAAAATTATAGAAATATTTGTAAAGCTGCATAAATTGGTACCTAGGATGTTGAAAAACAGTTGAAAAATGCAGTGTTTGGTCACATTACCTGGAGGGCACATACCTTGTTAGAATGACAGGTGGGAAGTCTTCGAAGCCCTTCGAGGGTCTTCTTTCTCGCCATAACCACACGACGCATGTCATCCATACACCAATCGAGAGCCTTTCGTTGTCAACGAGTACAATGGCAACGACGGCATCGAGGAGGACCACCTGTCTTAGATGAGCGTTTCGTACATGATACATTTGGTGCGGCCTTCCTCAGCCGTGCGGTAAGATATGCGGCTACAAAGCAAGACCATGCTGAAGGGTGGGTTCGATTCCCGATCCGGTCTAGGGAATTTTCTCGACTTCCCTGGGCATAAAAGTATTATCGTGTTTAGATGGTGTTAGCCTCATGATATACGAATGCAAAAATAGTAAGTTGGCTTAGAAACTTCGGAATTAATAACTTAGTGCTTAGAGAACACTGCGAGAGAAGCTGCGAAACGGTAATGTCCTAGTTGGGGATGTAATACCCATAAGAAGAAGAAGAAGATAGTTGGTGCGGCTGAAAATCTTTTTGCTTGCAGTTTCTTCTGGAACCCATAGCTGCGTATCTTACGACTAACAACCGTCAGCAAGGATTCAAGGTAAGGGGTCGTACCAGTGGCGTAGCCAGAAAATTAGTCTGGAGGGGGTTTTCTGAAAAAAAGTTTTCGAGAAAAAAAATTTCTTCCAAAAATGTTGTCTTTGGGGGGGGGGGGGGGGGGTTATACCCAAAACCACCCCCGTGGCTACGCACTGGGTCGTACACTAATTACGTAAGGAACCACGTCCATATACCACGTGGACAGGTTTTGATCAGTTATTGATATCCCCCGTGAATAATTGCTCATATAAATTATGAAAAAAATGTATGAACCGTGGAAATTCGCCATACCCTCCTTCCCCCTAAATTGTCCACGTGGTATACGGATAGCCCCTAAGCATATTTTCCGGGTTTTCGAACCCCCCTCCCCCCATGTCGGATTTTTTTCCCATACAAATGATTTTCTTTTTATATGGAGCGTAACAAGAAATTAACAGACCTCCCCTACCAAGAAAAATGCTTACGTAATTAGTGTACGACCCCTAACACATTTCTGACCACCTCGAACTAAATACCCACCCTTTGATGATTTAGTTGTCTTGATTTGTTGAATTATTCTCACCTTCCTGACATGAATGGAACCTTTTGGTGTAGTCAGATATAGAAAAAAATGCGTGAAAAGTAAAACGGAGAAGAATTCCTGTTTAATTTGACCACTAAAAATCCATAGTTCTGTCAGTACCTATTCGATTGATAATGTAAACTACTGCCATCTATGAAAACTTGTCGTAAGATATTCGAACATGTGTGTCTTATCTAATTTAAAACGTAACCTCCCAAAAATAGAGGTATAATAAATAAAGGTAATTGTAGTTTATTACCTCTATTCTCCCAAAGCAAAAGTAAATAATCATTAGGGTTACTATTCCGATCATCCTATAAAATTTTAATTATTAAATTATCCTATAAAATTCTAATCTACGAATTTGTTTGTGATAAAAAATCAATTTATTGCTTAAAATACTCGTTTATTCATTTATTTGTTTCACTATACATCCAAACCTTCAAAATCTTGATCATACAACCACAAAACTAAAACATTACTTCTCCAGTGGGGCGTAATTCAGCAGTTTCTCAATAAGATCGACATGGCCCAACAGCATACGGCGGCAGCAATACCGCTTCAGTCCGAGAGCATCCAAAGCATCACTAGAAAGGAAATAGTTTCGGAAAGTTGAATTAGCGCATAGGTATAATATCTCAGGGTATAATTGGTGAACGGACTCAGGGACATCAATTACTCACCCTTCCGTATATTCGGCTTGTAGGAGTCCCAAATAGGATTCCCACTTGTTACCGATAACTTTGCCGCATGTGAAACACCTCACGGGGATAATCATGTTGAGGAACCGAATTGGATGCTGATGCCTGTAGAGTTTGTTTTCAATTGCTAATAGGTTCAGTTATCATCAATTTACATACCTATTTTATTATCCAATATGAAGGAAAATAACTTTTCACAGGGAAATTCTAAAACCCGCGTTCAAGCTGTTCAATAAAACGATGTGGATACTCGGGATACTCTCGATCAAAACAATTTTTGACATATCAGCAGTTGTCGAAAACTCGAAATGACTTCGAAAAGTTGAGCAACATTGAGCAACCCCACTGAAAAAAAGCTAAAAGGCAGGGTTGCCGATTTCCATATGCACTGGTCAAGAGAAAATGAAATTTCACACTTTGCGACACACAATTACCATGAGAAATTTTTTTTTTTTTTGTGTGTCTTTATTAAAGAGACTTTCAGCCCGAGGCTGGCTCGTCTCCGATACCATGAGAAATGAAAATGCCCAGAAATGGGTGTTTTTTCACCCATCTTCGAGATAACTGGACTAACCCATAAGGTGGGTAGAGTGGCTTTACCCACAAATGGGAAGAAGGTTTGTACGTCAAAATGTATGTGTAGTTTTCACCTGGGTGCTGCGGATAGAGCCGCTTTTTTGCTCTCAAGCAAGTAGAGGGATATTTTGAAATCAATCCCATAAGCAAAATTATTTTGCAGTTACTTGGCTGTCAAACATTTCCCGCTCTTCGAATTTATCTTTCCATGCTGCGTGAGGGCGCACAAATGCGCTAGACTCTACATGACTTTATGATGGTTTATATATATTCCTGATCCAATCAGCTGATGAATCTCGTGACATTTAGTAACGAGTGGTTTTTAATTGCATTCCTACTAATTTCCCACTCGAAATATTATGTGAAAATATTTGTTACAAAGAATACAAAACTCAAACTAAGTTAATTTTAATTTTTTGTTTTTCAAATTATACCAATACTTCTCGATAAAGGATCTGAAACGAACATAACCACAATCTTCAATGTTTGGCTCCGGCACAATAGAAAAGTTTGGCTTCAGTTTGACAACCAAATCGATTCTATTCGCACCACCCAGGTTTTCACTCACCTTCCTAAAGCTAAAATTTCTTCAAATGGGTGAAAATCACCCATCTGCAGCAAAATATTTTCAGCGCTGATGAATTTGTTATGTTAAATAAATATTATTAAGATATTAAACGGAAGTACATGCAATACATTATTTATTGATTATTCCTCATGTAAATATATACAAATTACAGAAGCTTAAGATTAAGGTTTTTCCAGATTTGTAGTTGTATCAGCCATCAGTGCATTAATCCTCTGGGTCCTCTTATATGTATCCAAATTTCACCACTGTCTTCAAATGCAATGTAATCGTGAGATTATCGTGTTATTGACCCATCCGTTATAGATCCATGACGAAGCAAGCTAAAAATCACAAAAAAGGTTTACTTAGGCTGTGAACCATTCCACCGATTCGTTTAACTTTTAGTTAAAATTTGACAGTTCGATGGTTATTTCACCGTGGTTAAAAATAACCCTGCTCCGGAGCATGGTTAGATTTGACAGTTCAATAGTTAAACTTTGTTCACGAGAAAATTGACGCCAAATCCATTTCGTTCCGAATAACTAACAATCTGTCAAAACTCAAATGGGTCGGCTTCGGAGTAAATTTTTAACCACGATGGGAAAATAACCATCGTAGTGTCAAATTTTAACTAAAAGTTAAACGAATCGGTGGAATGGTTCACAGCCTTAAATATCAGAGTCTAGTGGAAGCCGATTTACACTGCTCTCATTTTCTTATAAATTGAACAGTTTTAAAAACCCTGAAATACTTACGTTCAATGTCTTGACTGCATTATTATCATTACTCATTACTTAATTGACGTGATTATTTCTGGACTTTGTCTCTTATTTGGTCGTTGAAATAAATTAAAACAATTTACAGTAAGTTTTCTAAGGATTCCATTCTAAAATCTCGCGAAAAACTGCAAACAGATTTTTCATCCATAAAAGGATAAAAAACCACCACACCTTGGATTACACTCAGAATTGAGAATAAACGAAGACTGTTTAAATTTTAATCATTCTAGTGATTTGTTACATTTAAACATAGCCTTGTATAAAAAGTATACTATCAAACATTAAAATTTATACTAAGGCAGATTTTTGCTTGAATATTTAATATTGTATTACTATATTGCTTGCCAGGGAGACATGTTTTCTATACTGAAACACGTGAAACAATCAAGAACGTTTTTTCGATGTAAAGATTTGTGGCGCACTTATGGCGAATCATTCATATTTTTAACGTAAGTAATTCTGTAGAAAACTATATTGACAGAGAACATTAAACATGTAAAAAAAATATTTTATAGGTATTTACCTAAAGGCAAAAATCTGTTCGCACGATCCGCCATAAAAAAATGGCAGAAAGACATCGAAATTTGTGCCTTGAACCGATCGTTTTTTATGTGACTGCAGTGACCACGAATATAGATCCATCGTGACCAAAACGTACACTGACAAAAATCCAATCATATCCATTATGTGTGGCACACATAAATTTTGACTATAGCATTTACCACATAACGGCTATGTGAATTCGCATAGCATATATGTGGAAACACACATAACCATTATTACCTAATAACCTTTATGTGGATTCTCCTATAGCGGGTGGTTATTAACGCACACATAAAATTTATTTGGAAATTTCTTTAGATTTTTGCCATTAAAAATGTGTGGATTTTTATTAGTGTAGGAATGCCAAAGTAAAAAAAAACAGCACCCGGGTACCTCAAGAGTCAGAACTCAGAAGCCATCAAGTGGCGGAACATGTTTAACGGACGAAAGCGGAACCCATGTTAATCGGACAGAGATAAAATATAGAGGCAAACCGTGGCCATACCAGATCGGGACTTGGGGAAAAATGTCAACGATAACGCGCTGTACTGGATGGAGATGGATCGCGGTCATATGGACCTGGTATTCGACAAGATTGATAAGCATCGGTATCTGTGGGACACTTGTTATATCTGGCGCCATTCACCGAGGTGTTGGAACGGTGTCGTCAGTGAGTCGGTGTCGTCGATGCCGTGCAATAAGAATGGCGATGGAGGACGAAACTCTGACCGAGTAAAATGAGGAAAATAACAGTTCATGGACGATGTTATTTTCGTGCACGTATGTATAGGATTGTTTGCTGCTGTTGGCGTGAATACCGTCGTTGCGATACGGGCTCAGCATGGACGGTCATCATCATTCCGCCGGAAAATCAGACATGCCACTGGTTGACTTGACAGAATTCGAAGACCAGGATCTCGCGGATTTTATGTGCCGAATTAGTCCTCCGAGCGTAAACCTATCATCGAATTTGCCTTTGCACTTCCGTCATAGAATGACTCAGTTAATTTCTGCTATTAAATAAATCAATGAAACATAATTAGTAAGACCTAAATCGACCTAAATGTTATGAAAGAAATTAAAAATTTATTGTGTTTATTGTTTCTGACAGAACAAAAACAAAACTAAAATCATTAAAACGGCTTTATACTATTGCCAAATACTGGGAAGTTATACTATGCGTTAATAAGTTGAAGTTATACTATCTCCGTTTTGTCCAAATTTAAACTAATGCGGGGTCAACCAGGCGAATAGCCAGTTAGCATGAATTTTAACCTATTTAGTATACATTTATTTCTGAGTGTACATGAAACTGTTTGAAAGTGGGCACTTTTCACCCAAATTCGAAATTTTGAAATCACCCATCTTTTTGACAGCTTCATATAGATCTCGAAGGTGGGTAATTTTAAATCATGTCATGGGTGTTCTCAAATCTCCGTGTCTGCGTTAGTGCCCAAACACAATGTGAACGACAATGCGGCACAACGGTAAAGAGCCCCGCACATAGGATACGTTTGCGTTGCGTTTGACACATTTTCCATGGGAAAACTGTCAAACGCAACGCAAACGTATGCTATGTGCGGGGCTTTTAACGGCAAATTTCCAACACATGTAAGTGCCCAAACACAATGTGAACGGCAATGCGGCAGAACGGTAACGGCAAATTTCCAACACATGGAACTATATGGTGCAGCCCACAATGACGGCGCTGCGGCAAAAGTGACATTGTACTAAATCTCAGGAATTTAGAACTTGGCGGAACAGCAAAGCGGTAAACGTCAAACGTCCCAATCAAGATCAACGAATGAGAATGCCTGAGGTACTTTTTAAGATGATTTGTAAACAAATATATTTTTGCCTCAAAATCTGCTCACGAATGTATATATTTTCGAAGAAACAGCAATTCATGATGCCCTCCTTTTATTATACTAATAAAAGTGAAAATAATGACAACAATGTTACAAAAATAAACTGTTTGTGGCTATTTTGAACTGTCAGTATCGCCTTTGAACCGTTCACATTGTGGGGTTGGTTAGCGGCAAAGCGGCAACGGCAGAACGGCAACGGCAGTTTTAGAACAATTCCACTCTGCCGCAGTTCCGTTCTGCCGCATTGCCGTTCACATTGTGTTCGGGCACTAACAATATGGTGCAGCCCACAATGACGGAGCTGCGGCAAAAGCGACATTGTACTAAATCTCAGAAATTTGGAACTTGGCGGCGCGGAACAGCAAATCGGTAAACGTCAAACGTCCCAATCAAGATCAACGAATGAGAATGCCTGAGGTACTTTTTAAGATGATTTGTAAACAAATATATTTTTGCCTTAAAATCTGCTCACGAATGTATATATTTTCGAAGAAACAGCAAGTCATGATGCCCTCCTTTTATTATACTAATAAAAGTGAAAATAATGACAATAATGTTACAAAAATAAACTGTTGGTGGCTATTTTGAACTGTCAGTATCGCCTTTGAACCGTTCACATTGTGGGTTGGTTAGCGGCAAAGCGGCAACGGCAGAACGGCAACGGCAGTTTTAGAACAATTCCGCTCTGCCGCAGTTCCGTTCTGCCGCATTGCCGTTCACATTGTGTTCGGGCACTTAAGCCCCAAACGCAATGCAACGGAACGGCGACGGAAACGGCAAATTTGACAGAAAATATATGGGCTAACTGTCAAATTTTCCGTTTCCGTCACCGTTCCGTTGTATTGCGTTTAGGGCTTTATATTCAAATAACTTCATAACATCTGATGAAGGGTGTGTTATGTAGTTTATGTTTGCATACATAAAAATTATAATGATATGGAAATGCTAATATCATCTTCCAAACTTGGACGTACATGTTCATGATAGAATTAGAGGCGAAAGTATAGAATTGATAGTTCCGTTAGGATACGGCAGGCATGAAGAATGTTTTTATAGAAGTCGATTTGAAAGCGAGCGGAGGGCCAAATTTCCCTTTTTGTGGCACAGACCTGTTGGTCCATATATAGGGCAATATTTGTGATGGCACATATCACACGACCAGGCTTGTAAAATGTCATCTGCATGTCATTTGACTAATTTGTTCATAACTTTCTTTAGAAGCCAAATTTATTGCATAATTTTAGATGTGCTCATAACGCTTGAGTAGGGCTATATTTTTGTCCAAGGGTACATTGCTCTAAATATAATATCTTAGGCTGGAGAGTGAAAACTCTCCAAAATGTCACGTGTCATTTGACATAATGTCATTTGAATGACATTTTGCCTCCCACGCCCCAGATTACATATTTACAGCAATGTCTTGTTAGACAAAGTTGTAGGCACATTTAAGCGCTATAAGTTCGTCATACATCATGAATTGATAGCTATCTTCTGGAAAAAGTTCTGGGAAAATTATACAAACGAATGCAAATGACATTTTACAACACTGCACACGACCTTCCTTCTGCCAAGCTCCCGTATGAAGGGGGAAGGAAGAATATCAGTGTGGAAGCTGATATATCTCCACTGGCAAAAGGAAGGTGGTTTGACTTGCTCATATGCCATCGCGTGCGGAAGGATTTGCTATCGACGAGTACTGTCTCCAAATTTCTAATATGGCATCAGCATAATGAATCGTATATGGGTTAAGTAAATAAATTATACGATTGCATTTTTATTAGTCTATACAAGTATTAAATTCGCGAAGTCGAAGCAAATTCTGCTCTTCCCTCTTATGGGAAACCCCATTGCTATCTGTCAGAGTTTGAGTGAAACATGGCCGCCATCTTCTCCTCTCTGTTCCTCTACTGTAAAAAGCCATAAAGAATTGTCATTGTTTGTGTGAAGAATTTTGCTTCGACTTCGCGAATTGAAATTAATAAATCTATAAAATAAAAATGAAATGGTCTGTGTTCGTATCCGCATAATTTTTTTTTTGTTCTTTATTAAAGTGTTTTTTTAATTTTAAAATTAAGTTCAACACTTCGTATCCGCATAACTCGAAAACGGTTCGAAGGATTTTCTTCATTCCTTCAGCAGATATGTTCTGTAATGTTTCCGACGGGTAACTGGATACCAGCTTTTCGCGTACGGTAATGGCGGCTTCTGTGGATTTCAGTGTTTCCGTCCCTGTACTTCTTTGACATCTGGCTTGGGTTTGACAGCTTGATGAACATCTCCCCTCATCATGGAACAAGAGGAAAACGGAATGTCAAACCCAAGCCAGCTGTCAAAGAAGTACAGGGACGGATACACTTTGAAACCCATAGAAGCCGCCATCACCGTGCGCGAAAAGCTGGATATGATATTTCTTCCTACGAAAATCACGACTTAAGTTGAGTAAATCGTGAAAAACTGAAATTAAGATTTGTATAGGATTTTCGCTTGGCCAGTTCAGAACGCATATTTTCGCCTACTATGCAGGACAACGTCTGCCGGGTCGACTAGTATTTAATATTAATATTAATACAGTAGCCGTTCGATAGCTACAAAATGTTTACTTTTCAGTTAACGAATGCCGTTCGATAACTGCAACGCATTCTGGACGTCAAACGGTTGTCAATCGACGCAGGACCAGATTTAGCCAGAAGGAGGCCCCCGGGGCCGACAGATTGTGGGGGCCCCAAAATTTACAAAAAAGGTTGTTTTTGGTACATAAGATTTGTGGGGGGCGCCCCCCCCCCCCCCGGACCCCCTATATACATACGGCCCTGAATCGACGTCAGATGCAATAAAAGTGCATCTAAATGTGCGCAATGCAGCTGTTATTGAGTTTGACACCAGTTTGAAGTTTAGCGGTCCGATAACTGCAAAACTGTTGCAACTATCGAATTGCAGTTTAAAAGCATTGCAGTTAAATGACTTGCAGTTATCGAACGTCTACTGTAATAATAATATTAATAAATTATTTTATCTTAGGGTCTGTCTCATTTGGAGACTTAAACTTAAAAGTGACAGTTCGAAAATTAAAAAATCACCCCGTTAAAAGAATGGCTGGTGCTACCCAGCAATTCCAATAGGACATCGATGGAAAATGATTCGATATCTGTCAAAAGTAATCTTGCTCTGCGAGCAGGGTTATTTGATAATTATTGAAATGTCACTTTTAAGTTTAATTTCAGTTTAATTATCCAATTGAGACAGACCTTAGGGTCTGTCTCATTTGGAGTATTAAACTTAAAAGTGACAGTTCGAAAATAAACAAATCACCCCGTTATAAGAATGGCTGGTGCTACCCAGCAATTCCAATAGGACATCGATGGAAAATGATTCGATATCTGTCAAAAGTAATCTTGCTCTGCGAGCAGGGTTATTCGGTAATTATTGAAATGTCACTTTTAAGTTTAATTTCAGTTTAATTATCCAATTGAGACAGACCCTTAGTAGGTAACTGTTATAAACTATAGTTTCTAGTTTCATATATTTTCTTTATGGCAGCACGGTTTAAAAAATTCGGAATCTGAGTGCACTGCTGCGAGACCTGCGACCTGCGACACAGACACACTGAGAGGTAAGTCGAGTAAATAAATAAAAAATATTATAAATAAAATTATTTTGATCTGCGATTCCTTTTCAAACGTAAGTTTTGTTACTTTCTTTCGAGGTAAGGTCTCCTGCTGCGTAACATATTCTACATGCTTTATCTTGGGTAGTCTTCTACTTCCACGCGTAGATAATTCAAATAATTTTGTTGATTAAATTGTATTATCAAGATATCAGCTGAGAAGCAGCTGAAACACAGCCGAACGAAAGAAGGAGAATAATTCTAATCAGTCGATGAAAAAGGTGAGTAATCAACCGTAAATAAGTACCTACCTACATAATAAAAGAATTTTATTCCATTGAAGATTGTCGTAGATGTGCATCGAAGATAATGTGATATTTTATTTTCTGTTTTGCAGACATTGACTATATCAAAACTAGAATATTCGTAACATGAGATAGTGGTATTATTTTGGCCATAAAAGGGAAATTTCACAATATTCTATAGTGGTAAGTGTTACAACCAAGTTCAATTATAGCTATTTTCATTGATTTCCTTTCAATTTGTTCTATGAATTATAGTTACGCAATTTGTTGCACAAAAAACGCAAATGCAGTTGTTAGTAACAGTTTCCCGGCTGCAAATAGTGCTTGCACTGCTGCTGACTATGGGATCTGGAACTCCACCAGCAGATGCGTATGGCGATCTACCGGTGAGCAACATTCCTATCTACAGCGATGGGATTTACTTCGAGAATTTGAAGCCGGTGAAAATTCAAGTTAGTACCTGGACACTCCAATCGGAGTACGAGCTGAAAGAGTTTGTCGACGAGATAACGTTAGCCAACAGCAGTGTAGCTAAGCTGATTACGGCATGTAACGAAATGATGAAAAAGTTCCCAGGCAGTTGCGAAAGCATTGGGAATTTAGTGGAGCTAACCAGGGAGTTGAACGATTTTCAAAGTCTGCTGAACAGTTTGTGCTCTGATAAAAGACGCACAAAGAGAGGCATTTTGAAATCCTGGTTTGGAATGATGGACGACGAAGATCGAGAAGAAATTTCCGGAAACTTCAGGAAAGTCGATGAACAATTGGATACACAATCCTCGAAAGTGGAGCATTTTTTCAATAGTACCAACAAGGCGATTGCTGTACTGAGTGGAAACATGTTTCAAGTAGATCCTAAGAAGCCGGGTACAATCGATTACAGTCGTGAAGGACAATTGCTTATGATGGATATTCTGTTGAACAAAATTATTCGGAAAAAGGAACTGTTCATGAAGCTTTTGCAGTCCTCAAGTTCTGTGTCATTGGTGATGACATTGTTGGCCCTACTCGATTGCTGAACGAAATCGAAAAGCTGCAAAAGATACTACCGGAAGATTTTACTTTTCCGGTGCAATTTACATTGCGAGATGTCATAAAGTTGTATCCACTATCAAAGGTGGTTGCTTACGTGGATGATTGTAAAATGAAAGTCAGCATCCTGCTACCTTTATGCAACAAAGTGGATTACACTACACTGAAAGGAACGAGCGTTCCAATGATGAAAGATGGCATTCTGAAGATGTTTCCATTGGAGAACGATGTATTGGTGTACAATATGCAACATCATCTCGGAATGATCATGAATTACGACGAGTACAAAGCCTGCAACCATTTGAACGATTTTGCCCTTTGTAACACTCACCATTTAATTAAAAACTTATCCTCTGCCGAAGACTGCATTGTGACATCATTCTTCAATCGCACAACCGCCGATTCGGACTGCCGAGTTAACCGACTGCAACTGCGCCATCAAATCTGGATTCAGCTAGCGGATCCTAACCGTTGGATTTACGCCGTACCCAACCGTACTTCGGTCGTGGTCAACTATGGCCTAGGAAATAGCAAAACCATCGAGCTCAGCGGTGTCGGAATGCTGAAACTTACTCGGATGTGTCACGTGCGCTCACAGGACATCGTTCTCCAGTACGTACCTGAATTGCGCGGGAAGATGCAACCGAACACGCTCGGTTTCCAACTACCAGCCGTGGTAACACGAGACCAACCCAGGATAATTTCCGCCAGTGACAACAACAAAGTGATCCTAGCCGGCCAAAATACGGAAACCGCTCTGCAAGATCGATCGCATCTAACCGGCATTCACTACGAGCCGGCATCGTTTTCACCGTGGGCCATCGTTGGCATCGTTTGCGGAGTATTTATCGTCACCGCGGTGGCGGTTCAGGTTTACTTCAAAATGGTCAACGAAAAGCGACGACAGGCGCAGGTGCTGACACGAATGCAACAGCAGGAAATGGCAAACCCAAACGAAAGTTTTACCAGCAATAGATCTCCGAACAATTCGCAGCATGCATTCCTGCCTGAGGGGAGAGCTACGGCCCCGCCATACGATTTGTCAAGGGAGGATTAGTGCTGCAGCGAATGAAAAGAGGATTGATTTAGAAGTGTGCCTTTCGTAAACAACTGAGGATGCCTGCATCCTTTTTTGATGTGCAGTGGACTATTTTAGGACAGTTTGGCTTGTGTGATGAGCTGATGATGGGCTGTGTTTAATTAGTTTAAGATTGCGAAAATAATCAGAAAGGTTTCGCACTGCTTATGACTATGTAGTTAGGTTTTATTAAAAATAGTTTCGATGGAGTAATATGATTTAGAAATATACGTTAGAATTATATATTCGATTTAACAGATAATCACAAATAATAAACTGATTCCTCTACAGCAAACAATTTCATATACATAAATCAACGATTAAGCAGTATAAAAAGTTAATTAAAGAGCTTGGCAGTGCAAATAAAAAGAATCCACGTGTTTGGGTGATACTCAAACGCATAACTTTACATAGGCGTAATAATGACTAAAAACCAGATCTCCTAGTGGTATGCGCAGCCAAGGTATTTAATTACCAGAATTGAAAAAAGGTTATAGACAAAAAAGAAAGATGGTCGCTGAGGATCCCTTTCTGTTCATTCTAAAACATGCTGATCTGAGTACACAACTGAAAAACGATAGGGATTTTGTGTTGACATTTAGCTCCCAGGCGCCAGCAAAAGATGTATTCACCAGTGGTGACATATCTATGACATATTTCTAAAATTATGAGAAAATATAAATTCCTAAGAAAAAATCTGTTAGATGCATAATTGCCGAATATTTTACTCTTGAGAATTCGACGAGTCCCGTGAAATAGAAAAAGTATGATTAAATAGGGTCACGGAGTAAGTTTGTTTGTTTGTTTATTAGAGACACTTCACACCGCCATGGGTGCATTCGTACTCCCTACAGTGCCAGCCGCTGTCGAAACCATTACACTAGTCTTGAAAACACCGACAACAGCCAGCACTGGGGAAGCGCTTTGTGTAATATTTCTTCGACGATTCGTCGGGGCCCTTTCCCGGATGAGAGGACTGCTGCTGCTTGGTAGCGACCTGGAATTTTTTGCGAGACAGTATCTGTTGGCGGTTGGAATAAACGAGTACTGACCTGTAGGACGTTTTGCCCCACAGTGCCAGCCGTTGCCGAAATTACTACACGATTGTATCCCGATCTACCGGCAACAGCCGGCACTGGGGAAAGGCTTCGTGTAGCTCTGCCGATGATATAATTTTGCTGATACCATTTTAAGACCTCCCACCATTCAGAGTTGCTCGTATAATCGCGTTTGGTGCAAGAACACCATCAGTTTCTTTGTTCTTCCTTCATCATTACTCAGGGCATCTCTCAGACTAGTAGTGCTGATGTCGTTCTCCTGTCGTTCTTTCTCATACTTCCGGCAATGCAAAATAAGGTGTCGTACGTCGTTTACGGTTCCACAGCAATCGCAGGTGGGCGGAGGAAAGAGTGGGTCAGCCGCGTGTGGCCAATTCTCAACCGAGTTAGGGCACGCTGGTCGGCTACGCTACCCTGGTCTGCCCACCTATTCGTATCATATTTTATCTCCCTCAGCTTCGCGTCGCTACACTCATACCACTGACGGAGTCGTATCGCCTGTTTTACCATTCGTAACGCATCTTCTCCAGGGATAGGCGTGTCAATGACAGGCTGTTCCCTGGCCTCGTTCGCTAGTTGATCAGCCACAGTATTTCCGTTCACACCAGTGTGCCCGGGGATCCAGCAGAAACGGACAGGTTTGTTTTGTGCTGTTTGTTCTATTTCCTGGATCCACGGATGTTTCGATGCTCCCGATTCTAACGCCAACAAGCAGCTTGCAGAGTCCGTTAGTATCACCAAGTCGTCATTGATATTTCGCATAGTTACCGCCTTCTTGATGGCATACGCCTCCGCCGAGAAATCGCTGCATTCTTTCGGGAGACTAAACTTTCGGACTAGGCCATGGGAGCGGACCCAACCTTGTCATCATGCTTGGAGCCATCTGTGTAAATTACTGTCGACCTGTGAAATTCGGTTGAAAGTAGCTGTTGGACGACTGGACGAACTCTGTCTGGTGGGTCGCCGGCTCGGACACTGTTCTTTACATCCCATACTATCGACGGTTTACGTGCGTGCCAAACACGATTGCTCTGCCTTATGAGCTGGCCAACAGCGGGAAGCGCTGTACCCGTTACTTCGAGTACACGGTCGGAAGCTCGATGAACCAGCGGAAGGATGCTGTTGTGTCGACTTTTAGCTAACATCCGAATGGCCGTCCGTGCAATAGACTGAACGGCCAATAGTTCGAACGGTAGATTGCCAGCTTCAGCCATGACCGAGTTAATCGGGCTAGTTACGAATGCTCCGGAAGCGTAGCGGACCATTGTGTTATATGCAGGAGCGAGACTTTGCAGGGTTTCCGGACCTCCTCGGCTAACTAATCCTATTCCATATGTCAGCTTTGCGGTGATTAAAGCCGAGCCCACCTGCAGAAGAGTCGTGCGATTGCCACGCGGAAGTTTCGCTCCGATCATCTGCAGGATCCTTAGTCGCGATTCGCAAGCTTTCTTGGCCATCTTACAGTGCGGTTTGAACGTAAGTGTTCGGTCGAGAGTGACACCTAGAATCCTCAGGCGATTGGTCTTCGGGATGAAGGATCGGTCTATAGTGATGCTCTGTGTCGGCTCACGGCGTGCATTTGGACTACAATAGAATGTTTGCGATTTCGTCGCTGATATGGTGAATCCAACACTCTTCGTCCACTTATCCACTGCCTTGACTGCCGCATGCAGTTTCCGGTGCAAACCTTCTCCCTTTGACCTTCGTACTACGAGAAGGATATCATCCGCGTACAAAAGAATTTGAACTCCGTCTGGCAGCACACGGAAGATCGGCTGCATGGTCACGAGGAACAACGTCACGGACAAACGGAACCCTGTGGAACTCCGTTCTCCTGCGAATATTGTTGAGACATGTGTCCCCCTATGGACACCTGGAAGGTGCGCTCCGAGAGGAAGCTTTGCAGCATGTTCAGCATGCGCCCTCGAATTCGCCAAGATTTCAAGGTTCGTAGTATGCCATGTCGCCAGGTGGTGTCGTACGCCTTCGACAGATCAAGAGATGCAATAAGACAGTGTTCGTCAGTGGTAGGTAGCGACCTTTCAAGCTCGGCAAAATACGTGTCCGTACCGTGTCCTGCACGAAAAGCATGTTGACGCTTGTCGAGTCGTCCACTCAACTCTAGTTCGGTGATCAACCGGCGATTAATGATCCGTTCGAAGAGTTTAGCCATGCAGCTGGTGAGTGAGATTGGTCGAAATGCGTTGACACCGGTCTCGTGGGAGTTAGATTTCGGGATCGAAATGACTATAGCATTCCGCCAACTTTCAGGAAATTCGCCACTGCGCCAGATATTGTTAAGCAGTTCAAGCAGGCACGTCTTCACGGACAGAGGCAGATGTTGTAGCAGAGGATACCCTATTGAACCTGGGCCTGTTGAGGTACCTTGTCCTTTGTCGAGGGCCCACAAAAGTTCACCGAGGGTGATATCGATGTTGTACACATCATCGCTGTTTTGCGAAAAATCGATGAGTTTTCGTTCAGCCGCCGCTTTCGCTATTTGGAACGAAGGAGGGTAGCTGGAGGTCGCAGATCTGTTAGGTACGACCTTGCATGAAGGCGAAAGGCAAGGTTCGGACCGGCTAGGTAACATAAAACGCCTCAAAACATGAATGAGTTGTGTGCAAACATTTATTTTACATTCATCTGCCCGTCTCACAGTAAGGTTTTCTCCTGGGGTCTTAACAACTACCCTGCATGCCTGCTAGATATTTCCTACTCTCTTCCCCTCCTCCTCATCTTCTTCTTTCACTTTCTTTCCATTTTCATCCACATCTCGTGGCTACTCACGTATCCCACTCTATACAGTTTGGGTTGCTTCCACTGTACCATCCGGCGAGCGGTTACAAAGGTGCACCAGAGTGCCTGCTCCTGGATCCCGGTGGGAATTCCTGAGGAGAAACTGGCCTACAGCTAGACCACCTCGCAGATCGTGCCCGAATCCACCTCTGACCACACGGTGAAATGCTGCCTGCACAGACTACCGTCTCATGTCGTTTTCGGTTTTAAACCTGGGTCAGGTCCGACCCGACTCTGAATAACCGAACGAAACACGAATCGGGATCGAGTCAGTATGATGGTGTTAGTGAGATCTCAAGCCCTATTATCTGTTTTGTTTTCAGTTCGCACTGCCAGCTGATAGGCAGAAATAAAAATATTTTATCAGATTTTATACAGATTTTATCTTTTGAATTTTGTTATTAGTGTTATTTTGTTTCTTATTATATAAATTGAATGGGGAAGTCAGATTTTTCTTCTGTTAATTGTTTATTTTAAAAATGACAGTTAATCCATCAATAAATTTATGTGATTAGAAGCTTGTGATGAATGGCGACGGCAATGTGGATTGCCGTGAAGGAATTTTGGCGCTCTGGAACATTTCCGGTAATTATGCCAATCCGTGTTTCCCGATAAACTGTTATACTGGTTCTAAGTGGCGTTCTGGATAACAGTGATTGTGTTACATTTGAATTATCAATTATGCCATTCAAATGTAATAGAACAAGAAAATATGGAAACACTTTGTAAAAAATCCAATAGAAAAATTATTGAGATTTGGGGCCTTTTATTTTAAAACAAAGAATCAAATCGCTCAAGAGTTGACTAACATTTTTGTATTTTCCTCCCAAGAGGGGATCCTTTGGGATAAACCGCGATTTCGCCAAAACTGCAACAACCAAGTATACAAGAAAGGCAAATATTTTTTCTCTACATAATTTTCCACTACATAACAGGAGATTCAACATAATAAATATCAACGGGGTAAAATATGTCTTTGTCGGTTTTTTAACGAATTACAACTAAAAATCCTTCTTCGATTCTAAAATTATGCTTAATTCGTATAAAACTGTTCCTAAATTTACATTTGAATTTATTTTCTGGCCAAGTATCATCTGGAGTGTTACTAGGTAGCAAATACACCCTCTGCAAGGTGAATAATTAATAAAACTATTGTACATAATTGGGCTTATTCTACGAGTCGAGTGACGTGAGGTGAGTCGATTTTAGCAATTCTCACGTGAGGTGACCATGTTATTCAAATGGGGCTATACGACTCTTCTCACGTCATTCGAGCAATCTCACGTCACTCCACTCGTAGAATAAGCCCAAATCAGAAAAACGTATCATTTGTTGATGGCAATATAGTTATCAGGGTTAATACATTATGTTTATATTCTTCAAATCCGTAACCTTAAACAAATTATTCACAGAGCTGCAATAACGAATAAAATAATGGTATGAACATTTTAGTATAAATAATAATCCAATACTCCAGTACGCTATTTTCCCATTGAGAGAGCAATTATACCCAAAGCATATAATCGAATACACAACGTAATAGTGAATAAATAGCAGCCACAGCTACCTTCTCGTCATTGCATTTATCAATCACATTTTCATCAAAATTTTTAACCATCATTTTGTTTCTAACGGAGCTACCGTCTGAAGTAATCAGCAAAAAATATGTCGGTATCTGAATCCATTTCACCATCAGAGAAACTTGAAGACAACACACAATTAAAATAATCCATTTTTACGTGCAAGACAGCAACAAAATTGATAAATTCAACAAATGAAACAAAAACGATTAAAAGTCAAATACCCATCCGCACCCTTCCGTGTCTTTCATATATATGTTTTCATTTTCCTTTAGCGTAAACATAAACACCTGTTCGACAGTTTGTGTTCGAATGTATTGGTGAACCTAGGTTCGATCTCGATAAATCGGCAGAGCGAACCTCGTTCGTTTTGGTCGGATCTGGTGCGGATCGCGATCCAACCTGAACGAATAACCGAACGTTTTGACAGCTGTTAGAGCGGCTCCGGGGCAGAACTAGGTTCGACCCAGCAATAACCGAAAACGACATCAGGTTGGACGTACCCGACGAATTCAAGGCCAAAACAAAAGCCCTGTCAAATAGGTTTCATAAGATTTTGCTTCGTGCTCAATATTTGTGGTCAACTTACTCCTAGTGGAAACTCTTTTGGGTGGCAATCGTTCGTCCTACCGTCGATGGCGATCTGCTTGACCTGAACAACAATCTGGAGGAGCAATTCGCTTTTCCGTTGGGCTGCGACCTTTGCTTGAAGGTACCGTCGTTCCCTCTTATGCGTGTCGCCTGCACTTCGAGATGACTGATTAGAGGACTATATTTGTCTTTTTATGCCACTACTAACCTTGACTCGTTCAAATCGTCTCTGCCGATCACGTTCCGCGTGGCTGTGGGATCGTTGAGGGGTTCGGTCCGTGCTGTTGCCAATCCTTTCTGTCTTCTATCCTATCCGAGCTTCTTTGCTTATGGTGAGGGAATTGTCACCGCTTGCCTAAATTTTGAGACTCATAATGGAATGTTCCTTGCCAACTGAATGGGAACTAACCTCGAAATGTGTTGCCGCCTTCCCTTGGCGTGTTCCGCCAACAACCGTTTGAGAAAACGGGTTTTCTGTCTTTGACGAATTACTGCCCACGGCGGTATCGATGTCGGCGATTTATCTGTTGTGGAGCGCCTCGCTCTGTGGTTCCGGTTACGTTTGTTCCTTCCGAACACCGGAACGTCTACACTAGCCGTTCTTTTTCCTTCCTTGTGTCACGAGCAGCACTCCCCAGATGCCGCGGACATGGCAGACACCACAACTCTGTCTCCTCTACTTCGTTTGTGACAGCCAGCGGCTCTCAGTGTGTCGCGAACGGAAGCGACGAATTATTGTTGTGTTGGTTGCGAGTGACAAGATAATTTCCTATTCCCCTCTTGTTTGCAAGACAGACTTCCCTTGCAGCACGATGTTTTAATCGCAAAGTGTTCACTTATGCTCCAGGGTTTGTTTATTTTTATTTTCTTGAGTTTGCACACATAACAAAATACAATTAAAAAAGCTTCAAAATACGAACGTAACAGATCTTTCGCTGTAAACTTTCGCTAGTTCTTCTGCTACTTCTTTGGGATCATCCGTGAACCCGTCCGATCGCTGGAGGACTACCGGACGCTGTCGCCGATTACCACGTAGAGTGTTCACGGTCCGCCACAATTCAGTCGACGTGCTGCTGGGTGATATTCTCGCCACGAACTTTTCCCACGATTGCTGCTTTGCCTGAGTGATCGCTTTTCGTGCTGCTGCCCTTGCTTCTTGAAATCTCGCCAGTGCTTCGGGGTGATCCGGGTCGGATGACTGGAGTCGTCGAAGGGAGCGAAGACACTTTCTTCTCCATCGGATTGCCGTTTTTGCTTCGGGGCACCACCACGGAGCCGCTTTTGGTCCAATTTTGCCGCTGGTCCGAGGTATAGATTTTATTGCTGCCGCTGTAATCTTCTCAGTAAAGCTGCTTACATCCCATTCGACATCTGGCCGGATTGTTTCTGCCGTGAGCTGTTCGTACAACGGCCAGTCAGCATGGTCGTAGAGCCACTTCTGCCGCGCTGTCCGTTGATTCAACCATCCCTGGATGGAAACCGTGATCGGGAAGTGGTCGCTATTGTGTGTGTCCGTCAAAGTACGCCATATGAACTTACGAGCCAGGCTCTCGGAGCAGATGGTCAAGTCGATTGCCAAAGTATATCCCGTAGCCGGGTCGATACGAGTATGCGAATGATCGTTTAGAATTACCAACTGTTTATTCAAAGTCGTTTCGGCGATGAAACGACCAAGCCGGTTCGAATGGTTTGAGCCCCACGCGACATGATGCGCGTTGAAATCTCCACTGGACCTTCTAGTTGCTCGAACAACTCACCCATTGCGGCCTGACATTGGACAGAGCTCGGCGGAATGTACACAGAAACTACGGTTTCCTGGATCGTTGCGTGAATGCGAGCAGCAATAAAATGCAGTGGGGTATCGATCTGTACACGATCAAATGGTATGCCTTCCCTTATAGCAAGGCCAACCCTGTGTTGCCAATAGTACACGCTTTTTGATTCTAAGAGTAAGGTATAGTTCCTGCCGACGAAATCTGGTGGGACAACGGTTTAGTTCGCTTTGGTCTCCTGGAGTGCCACGACGCAAGGTTCCAGATCGGCGATGAGGAGCTTCAGCTCACTAATGTTGGCCCTCATACCACGCAGGTTCCACTGTAGAGCGAAAACGCCGCCAGAGCGACTATCCGTGATGGAGCATGTGACAGATGACGATGTGGATACTCTTCGCGTTGGTTGATCAATTCGACTATCCGATGAAGGGACATCTTCAGGAACCGCAGCTTGGAAGTGACCTGGAATGTTGGACGAGACAGTATCTGCCTGTGGTTGGAATAAGCGAGTACTGACCTGTGGGACGTCTTGCCCCACAGTGCCAGCCGTTGCCGAAACTACTATACGATTATTTCCAGATCTACCGGCAACAGCCGGCACTGGGGAAATACTTTGTGTAGTTCTGTGGACATCGTCGTTGCTGGTAACGCTTCTATCGGGTGTAAAGCTGGGTAGATTATACTTGCTTGTGAATGGCGGTGGCCAGTGAAACGAAGGGCTACCTCTTCTCTCTGCCGTCTATTTCGAGTTTCCGTTATCGTGGTGTATTCAGTATTTTGATCGGTTACGGAGGCGAATTCGTCATCAACGGGTTGGGTAAGACGTTCCGGATGACTTCTTCAACCTGCCATACTTGCGTCGGAAGAGGTACACTGAAAATAATCAACACGCTCATCCAATGTTCTTTTACACGTAGATCTAATGTGTTTTATAACACACTAGTTTCACTAGTAAACCACGTTAGTTTGAATGCTTCTTCCCATGTGCATCTAACGTGTTTCATTATTTTTCATTTTGACTAACAATCCACGTTAAATTCATCGGAAATAGTATAGAATCGATACCACTTGCCAATCCTGTACATTTTAACGTGTTTTAAACATCGATTTCTTTAGGTTCATTATACTGAACCCCTTGTTAAGCATGGTGAGAAAAACTTTGTGCTTTCATATTTACAACACAGTTCAGCGTGGTTCAAACGGTAATAACGGCAACGGAGATGAATTTTACAAAAGGTAAGTTCGGCTTAGTCTTTTCTTAATACTTAATACTTAATAATTGAATTTACAGTTACATACAAGCGACCGACAGCTGTTCGTATATTCCAGCAGCATGGAACAGATTTTTGGCAGCAGGATGTAGACGACATTCCATATAAGTGGCACCATTGGATTATTTTGTGCCATGCACACTAGTCGGATGTTTAGTTCTCGATGCAATAATAAATTATTTTAAAAAGTAAATTCTAAAATGCGTTTAATTAATGTTTGTAGATAGTTTGCATTTAGAAGTGGATGAAATAAGGCACGGTACCCATTTTTGACGTCCCCCCCCCAAAAGCAATCCATAATGATTTAACGTGTTTTTCATGTGTATTCTTCTAGTAGTTCAAATGAATCAATCGTTTTGAATTTTGACATTTGCAACTGGAATTACACGTTAATTTAGTATGAAACTCAACTAGTGAAGATTCACGTGTGGAACCAGTAGTATGAGCGTGTATAATATTTTCAGTGTACTACACTTTCCCTACTTTCGAACCGATTGAGCTCATTGTCCGTGTTCGTGCCTTGGTCGTCGTTGTAATTCATGCGCTGCTGGGGAGTGGAGTTATCGAAAACCATGTTGACTAGGGCATGTCTTCGGTATCTCCGATTCCTCGCTGGAAAAAATCCATTTGCGTGAGGTCGTGGGTAACAGCGGTTTTTTCGGTGGCGGTCTATGGTCTGGTGAGGTTGCCGGTTTGGTGTGATTGCTTTCTTGAACGACTGGGGAGTTGCTCCTCGACCGAGTGGCGACGCCTGTCGTCATGTGGGTTGGTCGTTGTTCATGGCCGTGGTGCGGCATTTCGCGACTGATGGTTTCGTAGTCTTGATTCTGTTTTACTTTGCCGATTTGCTGCCTGATTTCTATTTGGTTCACAATTGCCGTCATTTGCTCGATACTGATGTCCGTTTACTTTATTCATGCAGTCGGGCGATTTCTTTATCTTTTTTCATCATGGCCATTTCCAGTTCCTTCAGCTTTCTCTCGATCACGGTCTGCTGTGCTGCTGCTTGAGCGTAACTATTTCCTATTTGCTGTTCAGCACGTTTTCTGGCCTCTGGAAAACTCAGATTGTTACGCACTTTGATTTTGATTACCTCTACTTCTTTTTTATAAACCGGGCACTGGCGATTAGTCGGTCTGTGGTTGCCCTTGCAGTTCTGACAGGACGGTGCCTTATCGCATTCTTCTCCGTGAAAATTATCGGAACAGTTAAAGCAGCGTTGCGGTCCAGGGCATCGTATACGTGTGTGGCCGTAGCTGAAACACCCATAACATAGCATGGGATTCGGAAAGTACGGACGGGTGGGAACACGTAGCAGGCCGACTTTGATGAATTCTGGGAACGTGGTCTTACAGAATGTAAGGATCAACGCAGGCGTATTTACCTTTTTACCACCCTCATTCCTGGTGATGCGTTGTACACGGACAACATTTTCGTTGATTACCCAGACAACCAGAATGCATGCATAATAGAATTGTTTTTTTGTTATGCGATGCCTATGCACACAATTTTCATCGCATACCAGTCGCGAAAACGCTTTTTACGTACAAAAGTGGAGGCGATATATGTGTATTTTTTACGCGACGTTGCACGGCAGTATATGCGATGTGTACGATTTTTATGCGAGTTCGTTCGTTATACATTGCGATGTAGTTTGTGATAACAAACTCTGTTTGACAGATAATCCGATTTCATTTGAGTTTGTTTGCATGAATATGCGATGACAACAAATGAAACTGGAATTAAGTCGTAAAAAAGCCTACTATGCGGGAAAATTCATAAACTGATGAGCTTCGCACCTCAATGCGATTTTGATGAAATTTTGATCGGTCAACGATTTTATTCGTACATTCTTATGCGATGCGTGGTTGTCTGGGTAGTTCTGTTAGGATATCCTTTTCTTCCATGTAAATCAGCTCAAAGCAGGAGATGACGCATCTGCTAGTGTTCAGATTTGGATGGGGAATGACTTCAACGTCGGTTCCGTCGATGAGCGATTTCAGTTTGAGTAGTTTGGTAACTTGGGCTGGATCCCGAACACACAAAGTGTATTTTGTGCCTTGTGCTTCGGTTTTAGCACTTTCGATGGCTCCACCGGCACATGCTTCAACCGTTTTTCCAATGATAAAAGGATTGATCGGCAGTGTGGCACCATCTTTTGCGGTTAGCTGAAGGAACGTTAACTCACCAAACTTGTTTGTTGGATCCATATAATTTGGTAGTCTACGTCCAACAGACCATCCGGGGTCGCCGCTACTAGCGGCCGCCATGTTGAATTAGGTTGATTGTACCACTATGGCAACGGTCACCCGTTACCTACCCCAAATGGACTAACGAAGAATACACCCAACTTTCTATGTCCCTTCAACCTCAAATTTATGTAATTCTTGGTATTTCACGCCCCACTGTAGGCACACAATTACGGTGGGCACTGTAAGATTCCCAGTATACACTTTCGGACACTTTTCAGTATTTAATTTTTCCTTCGAGATTTCGAAACTTTTCGACACTTTTTATTTCTACCAAAAATCTTCCTCTGGGTGTACCGCTACCCACACCATCGACAACTGAATGAAAACAGCCGGACGATGGCTGTTTGTTTTGGTTGTCTCCAGCACGTGTTGAATACACTTTTCACTTCGCTTATCCGTTTTTTCGTCGATTCACAGCTAGTCTTCACTGTTGCGATTTTGTAGCACTGTATACACTTGTTCGTGAACGTTTGAAATGCGGCGGCCGCGAATTACAGGGGGAAATACCTGTCGTATTCCGAGAGCGCGCACTATGCCACCGCACGAGACGGTGTGTCAATCACGATGGTCACGGGGTAAGAGGAACAGAATACGTGACATAATTTTGTACGCCGAATTAAGGAGGGTTATTCCTCGGTAATTGGCGCACTCCAGTCTGTGCCCTTTCTTAAAGAGAGGGCAAATGAGGGCGTCCAACCAGCCAGCAGGCATTTCCTCGTCTTATATTTTTGACATAATATGGTTGTTGCGAATGCAACGAGAGGAAAACGCGGTTCCGTAATTTTAATCGTTGTTTATTGTCGCAGCGATAAGCGCAGCGATTAAAATTTTCCTATAAACGAACAATTGTTAAGTTTGTTACAATAAGCTTAGTATTAATGCACTTACGTTTGTAAGCTTTCCTAATTCCGTTGGGAATGGATCTACAGGTTTCAATAGTGAAAATAAGCAGCCAAAATACTACTATTTACGAGCTACTATTAAAGCCGTTGCATGTACCTGAAAATCTATACCAATTATTAGCTGTAACTACAATATACGCAATCTCAAACTTTACTTCTAATCACGCAAATTTATAAATAAGTAACTATTCGGGAACAGAAAGCACATAAGTATAATGCCGAGAGCTAATTATATCCAATTACATACTCTATAATAGAACCTCTATGGAATAAAGCTACAACAGTATTTCAATCAAAATAGCTAGTCATCGTTTGACAGCCACTCTTTCTGATCGACGTTTATATGACATTTGTGACGAGTATCGCAGTCAACTTCACTATAACAAAGCAAAGTTTCAATGTAGGTGCCGCGTACCAGTTAGGGTGTACGCAACAATGGTGCAGAACTTCATAAAGCTGCTCACTGCTCTTTAACAGTTTTTTAACCTCATCTAGTGTAGGTGACTCCACAGCTTGTCCATCGTCGCTAATATTTATTCTGTTCACCGATGCACCGTCACTTCCTCTATTAAACAAAGTCTCGAAGTGTTGCTTCCACCTGGCAGCCACTTTGGTTTTATCTGTCAGCAAATTCCCTTGTTGATCGTTGTACATGATGGGAGATGGCGCTGTCTTTCTCCTTTTTTCTTTCTGCGGTGTGTTCGTTTTTCGGCTGCTCTTGCTTCCTTGTACCGATCTCTATTCGATCGGGTACCCGACACCTGGCAACGTTCTTCCCAAGATTTTTTTATGTACAGGTTATCCGACTTGTCAATATCCCCAACTCAGCCATCTTGGATTTTTGTATGGAATTTATGCTCGTTTGTTTACGTTTTGCACTGAAAATGTATGTTTCCCCCCCGCGCTGGTTATTCCCATCTACTGACGAAGTCGGATAACCTGTACATAAAAAAATCTTGGTTCTTCTCGTCTGTCACTCTCTGACACTCCACATCGAACCAACCCGCCTCTGTGCAGTGCCTACCACTTCTCGTGCTGTTGTGCTCATCGCTCCATGGATCGACTCACATAGATCAGAAAAATATATTAAGCTCTTTTAGTGGAATGTATTAAACCGTCTAAGACGAATTAAGTACTGTCCATTTAATTCCACCAGTTTTTTCACATAAATCGTTGATGTTGTCGCTAACGTTGATTGCACTTATCCGTTCGTCGAGATTCTGGCGGTACTCAGCCGATACTCCTTTCGCCGACAATCGCTAGATATTGTAACGTATCGTATGCTGTGATCTTTCGTTCGATACAGCTGACAACCATGATCGAATTTCACTGACAACGAGATAGTGATCAGAGTCAGTGTTCGGACCTCTGAATGTCCGCACATCGATAACATTCGAGAAATGGCGCCCATCCACCAGAACATGGTCTATCTGGTTGCAAGTTTCACCATTTGGGTGTCTCCAGGTGTGCTTTCGGATGTTCTTTCGTGCAAAGTGGGTGCTATTGATGGCCATTCCTCTGGCAGCAGCAAAATTCACTAGCCGTTGGCCTTTGTCATTGGTAGCGGAGTGAAGGCTCTCCCTACCGATTATGGGACGGAAAAAGTCCTCTCTACCGACCTGAGCGTTAGCGTCTCCGATAACAATTTTCACGTCATGCTTTGGGCACTCTCCATAGGATTTATCAACACATTCATAAAACGTGTCCTTCACGTCGTCGGATTTATCGTTTGTCGGTGCGTAAACGTTGATTCGGCTGTAATTTAAGAATTTGCCTCGTATCCTCAACACACAGATTCGTTTGCTCATGGGTTTCCATCGCATCACTCGCTTCATCTGCTTGCCCATCACTACGAAACCAACTCCATGCTCTGCTTTTTCACCGCCGCTGTGATAGATGTTATACTTGAATGCAGTGTTGGTCGTGGGTTCCACGGCTTGGAATTCACGTTCTCCGGATCTGGGCCATCGGATTTCTCGAATAGCGGCAACGTTCACTCCAACCTTCTGCAGTTCGCGAGCCAGAAGGCTCACTCGTCCAGGTTCATTTAGGGTCCTGACATTCCAGGTACCGAGTTTCCAATCATAGTCCTTATTTCATTACCGGGTGGGTTGCCAAAAACAACGTCTCGTATTCTATTCAACAGATAGAGACCGCTTGAAGAGTCCTTCGTCGGCGAAAACCAAGCAGGTTTTCGTAAGGGCCGATCAACGACGGATCAAATGTTTACCCTGAGACAAATCCTTGATAAATTCCTGGAGTACAACTTGCAGACACATCATCTGTTCATTGATTTCAAGGCGGCGTACGATTCAGTGAAACGGAATGAATTATGGCAAATTATGCTTGAACATGGTTTTCCGGCGAAACTGATACGGCTGATTCGTATAACGTTGGGCGGATCGAAATCAAGTGTAAGGGTTGCGGATGAAATATCGACGTCATTTGTTACCTTAGATGGATTAAAGCAGGGTGATGCACTCTCGAACCTACTGTACAATATAGCGCTCGAGGGAGCGATTAGGAGAGCTGGCGTGCAAAGAAGCGGTACCATTATCACAAAATCGCATATGCTCCTGGGATTTGCGGACGATATCGATATTATCGGTGCCGTGAAAGAGGCTTTTGTGCCTCACGAGGATTGGACTCACGATCAATACCAGCAAAACGTACATGGTACATGGTCGTTGGCAATCAACATGGGTTTATTAGTGGTGGTGGTAGCGAAATGGTGCTGGATGGTGAAAAATTTGAAGTGGTAGAAGAATTTGTGTATTTTGGAACATTAGTGACGTGCGATAATGATGTGACCCACGAGGTGGAAAGGCGTATTGCAGCTGCAAATAGGGCTTATTACGGGCTTCGTAACCAGCTTAAGTCCCGTAGTCTGCAAACGAAAACAAAATTCGCGCTGTATACTACTCTGATTCTTCCGGTGGCTTCATACGGCCATGATACATGGACGTTAAAGGAGGCTGATCGGAGAGCTTTCGGAGTGTTAGAGCGTAAGGTACTGCGGACAATTCTCGGCGGTAAACAGAAGAACGGTATCTGGCAGCGTCGCATGAATCACGAATTGTACCAGGTGTATAAAGGGCTGGATATTATAAGGCTTATACAACACGGCAGATTACGGTGGGCTGGTCACGTTGTTCGTATGCCGGAAGAACGTTGAGCGAATATTATATTTAGTAGAGAATCCGGAAGAGGCCGCAGGCTTCGTGGAAGGCCGCGTACGCGATGACCATTTGCAGTTGAAGAGGACCTGAGGGCGCTCAATGTTCAGGGCGACTGGAAGCGATTGGCCCAGGATCGAGTCCAGTGGAGAAGGATACTCCATTCGGCGTAGGTTCATCGAAGAGCTGTAGCCCATCAAGTAAGTATGCATTTAAATGTGGAGATTATGACTTTGTAGGAGGGATAATTTGGTTCTAATTTATTGTCAATCGATTTGATGATAAAATATCATTTTGGAAGAGTATTTATGGCAAGGTAAAATAATTTTTAAGCATTGTTTCTAATGCGAAACACAGTTTCTATAAAACGTGTAATCTCGTCGAACAATGTATAATTTAAACATTAGTAATATAGTGAAAGAATCATAAGTAATGTTGGTGGTGTCGAGGGTGGTGTTGTACAAAAGATATTTTAGTTACCAGATAAAGATTGTCCCTTCGGTTCCCTTTGTTCTGCTGTCCGAAACATGTGTGGTACATAACTGTCAAATCGTATGTATTTTAACTTCATTGACATTTAGATCCCCTATCCTCGCCAGCCAAAGACGGACAGCGACGACAGCGACAATCTTTATCTGGTAACTAAAATATCTTTTTGTTGTACTAATTGCGTTGAAATAAATAAATTTGATCGAAAATACGACATTCTAACATGAAGTTGCAAATGGGGCAAGATGGATCAGCACAATCAACAAGAGAGTACGGAGCGGAACCATCGGCGAAGACCACTGCGACGAAAAGGGACTAGCGATTGGAAACTCGGTTCGTGGAACTGCAAATCTCTCAACTTCATCGGGAGCACACGCATACTCGCCGATGTGCTCAAGGACCGTGGATTCGGCATCGTAGCGCTGCAGGAGGTTTGTTGGAAGGGATCAATGGTGCGAACGTTTAGAGGTAATCATACCATCTACCAGAGCTGCGGCAACACACACGAGCTGGGAACAGCTTTCATAGTGATGGGCGATATGCAAAGGCGCGTGATCGGGTGGTGGCCGATCAATGAAAGAATGTGCAGGTCGGTATTAGGTCGGTTCTTCAACTTCAGCATAATCAACGTCCATAGCCCACACTCCGGAAGCACTGATGATGATAAGGACGCAGCTGCGCGGAACGTGAGTACGACAGCTGCCAAAGCCACGACGTCAAAATCATCATAGGAGATTTGAACGCTCAGGTTGGCCAAGAGGAGGAGTTTAGACCGACTATTAGAAAGTTCAGCGCTCACCGGCTGACGAACGAAAACGGCCTACGACTAATGTCGTTTTCGGTTTTAAACCTGGGTCAGGTCCGACCCCGACTCTGAATAACCGAACGAAAAATGAATCGGGATCGAGTCAGTATGATGGTATTAGTGAGAACTCAAGCCCTATCATCTGTTTTGTTTTCAATTCGCACTTTTATCAGCTGGCAGAAACAGACATATTTTATCTATTGAATTTTGTTATTAGTGTTATTTTTTTCTTGTTTTATGAATTATGGGGGAAACCAGACGTTTCTTCTGTTAATTGTTTAATGACTAAAATGACTATTAATCCATCAATAAATTAATGTAATTAGGAGCTTGTGATGAATGACGACGGCAATGTGGATTGCCGTGAAAGAATTTATGCCAATCCGTGTTTCCCGATAAACTATTATGCTGATTCTATATGGCTTTTTGGGTAACAGTGATTGTGTTACAGTAGATTTGAATTATCAATTATGTCATTGAAATGGAACAGAACAAGAAAATATATAATAAAATATAATAATATAATAAAATCGAATACAAAATTTATTTAGATTTGGTGCCTTTTATTTTAAAACAAAGAATCAAAGCGTACAAGAGTTGAACAGCATTCTTTTTTGCTATTTGCATTCTTTCTGCTATTTTTATCCCCAGAGGGGACCCTTTGGGATAAATTGCGATTTCTTCAGAACTGCAAAAACCAAATATACAAAAGAAGCAAATAATGTTTTTCACTACAAAATCTAAACAGGAGATTCAACATAATAAATATCAATGGGAATAAATATATCTTTGTCGGTTTTTTAACGAATTACAATTAAAAACCTTTCTTCAACTCAAAAATTATGCACAATTCGTATGAAAACTGTTCCTAAATTTGTTGAAGGCAATAGTTGCTAAAGCCTTATAAATAATTAATGCCAGGGTTAATACATTATGTGTATATTCTTCAAATCCGTAACCTTGAACAAATTATGCATAGAACTGCAATAATGAATAAAATAATGGTAAGAACATTTTGGTATAAATAAATTCATAGCGGCAGATACTCTGGTACGCTTTTTTCCTGTTGATAGAGCAATTATACCTAAAGTATACACACTTAAAATAAATCGCCGAATTCGGTAAAATTTTACCGAAATCTCAACAGCAGAACTGTTCGGTAAAAAATTTAACTGATTTTCGGTGATTTTGACAGTCGAGCAATGGAAAAAATACAAAAATCTGTAGAATAAATTACCGAACAGTTCTGCTGTTGAGATTTCGGTAAAATTTACCGAATACGGTGAAATGAGGTAAGTGTGTATGTACGAATACACAACGTAATAGTGAATAAATAGCAGCTACCTTCTCATCACTGCATTTTATAAATCACATTTTAAACAAAATGTTCAACCCTCATTTTGTTTATAATGAAGCTACCATCTGAGGTAATCAGCGAAAAATATGTCGATATCTGAATCCGATTCACCATCAGAGAAACTTGAAGACAGCACAACATTAAAATAATCAATTTTTGCGTGGAAGACAGCAACAAAATTGATAAATTTAACAAATGAAACAAACAAAATCAAATACCCATCCGTGTCTTTTACGTTTTCATTTTCCTTTAGCGTAAACATAAACACCAGTTTGACAGTTTGTGTGCGAATGGATTAGTGAATCTAGGTTGGATCTCGATAAATCGGCAGAGCGAACCTCATTCATTTTGGGTCGGATCTGGTGCGAATCGCGATCCAACCTGAACGAATAACCGAACGTTTTGACAGCTGTTAGAGCGGTTCCGGTGCAGAACTAGGTTCGACCCAGCAATAACCGAAAAAGACATAAGTGATTTCGCCGCCTCCAAGAATATGGTCATTCGCAGCACCTACTTCCAACACAGCCTCCCGTATCGGTACACCTGAAGATCACCACTGCAGACAGAATCACAAATCGACCACGTTCTGATTGATGGACGGCACTTCTCCGACATTATCGACGTCAGGACATATCGTGGCGCTAACATCGACTCTGACCACTAGCTGGTGATGGTTAAATTGCGCCCAAAACTATTCGTCATCTACAATGTTCGGTACCGACGACCGCCGCTGAACGACATAGAGCGACTGAAAAAACCTGATATCGCCACTGCATACGCGCCGCATCTCGAGGCAGCGTTGCCGGAAAAGGGTGAGGGCTCCATTTGAGGACTGCTGGAATACAGTCAAAACAGCCATTAACGACGCAGCGGAGAACAACGTCGGGTATATGGGTCGAAGTCGACGGAACGATTGGTTCGACGAAGAGTGCAGACAGATTCTGGAGGAGAAGGACGCAGCGCGGGCGGTCGCGCTGCAGCAAGGTACCCGGCAGAACGTGGAACGTTATAGACGGAAGCGGAGACAGCAGACCCGCCTTTTTCAGGAGAAGAAACGCCGCCTGGAAGAAGCGGAGTGCGAGGAGATGGAACAGCTGTGCCGTTCTCAAGATACACACAAGTTCTATCAGAAGCTCAACGCATCCCGCAAAGACTCCGTGCCGCGAGCCGAAATGTGCCAGGATAAGGATGGGAGCATCTTGACGGACGAACGTGTGGTGATCGAAAGGTGGAAGCAGCACTACGAGGAACATCTGAATGGTGCTGAGAGTACAGGCAGTGAAAGTCAAGGCAGCGGAGGAGATGACTACGCCAGTTCAGCGGACGATGGAAGCCAACCAGCCCCCACCTTGAGGGAAGTTAAGGATGCCATTCAACAGCTAAAGACCAATAAAGCAGCTGATAAGGATGGTATCGGAGCTGAGCTCATCAAGATGGGCCAGGAAAAGCTGGCCACTTGCCTGCACAAACCGATAGTCAGAATCTGGGAAACCGAACAGCTACCGGAGGAGTGGAAGGAAGGGGTTATATGCCCCATCTACAAGAAAGGCGACAAACTGGAGTGTGAGAACTTTCGAGCGATCACCATCCTTAATGCCGCCTACAAAGTGATATCCCAGATCATCTTCCGTCGTCTGTCACCATTAGTGAACGAGTTCGTGGGAAGTTATCAAGCCGGCTTCGTTAACGGCCGCTCGACAACGGACCAGATCTTTACTGTACGGCAAATCCTTCAAAATTGCCGTGAATACCAGGTCCCAACGCACCATCTGTTCGTTGATTTAAAGGCGGCATACGACAGTATAGACCGCGTAGAGCTATGGAAAATTATGGACGAGAACAGCTTCCCCGGGAAGCTTACCAGACTGATCAAAGCAACGGTGGATGGTGTGCAAAACTGTGTGCAGATTTCGGGCGAACACTCCAGTTCGTTCGCATCGCGCCGGGGACTAAGACAAGGTGATGGACTTTCGTGCCTGTTTTTTTTTAAAGACGCGACTACTCCCGATGGAGTTCAAACCTAAACTGGTTCTATTCAATTGATTTCCTATATTACAACAAATGCTTACATGCTATATGCCTCGTCAGCTGTCGTTGTCGTCAAGTACGGTCATAGTCTACTCGGTGGTGCGCTGACCCCTGACGTCAGCAGAAAATATGCGCGTTGGTGCCCTGGTGCACCGGCACTTCAGCTGTCCGGGTTCTGAGTCTTAAAAGAGTGTAGATAGCAAAAATTATGATCATAGACGAAGTGAAGGAAAATCCTCCAATTATTGTCCAATGATGAGCGGTGGTTGTATGCTTTAGGTTTCCCAGATGATCCAAATTTTTGTGGTGAAGTTTCCGTAATAGATGAATGTCTGTTGGTTGTTCGATGTGTCGCATGGTTACGTTTAAGCCTGTTGATGGTGTGAATATGGGATGATCAACTGCATTGATGATTTGGTTAGTGAACGATATGTTCCGGATTGAAACTAAGCAATTTGTATAAGTGATTAGAAATGAGCCAACTAGTTTTCTGTCGGATACTCCACAAGTATTGAAGAGAGTGTCATTCACTTCGTTTAGAAGTAGAATCGTCGAGCTCATTTCGGTTATGGTTGGGTAATGCTCAATGGTTTCATAAATGCACTTGCTGTCTTGACCGGTAACTATGTTGGACAAGCATTCGTCTGTAGACACATCTTTCAAGTTGTTCGATCCGCCTTTGGTAGCACCGCAACCGCTGCACTTGGCATGGTACCCCCGGATCAGAGAAACGACTGGTATGACGGCGAATGTGAGCAGTTATTAGAAGAGAAGAAGCATGGGCAAGATTGCTCCAACACCGCACGAGGGCGAACGAGACACGATATAAACGGGTGCGGAACAGACAAAACTCGATTTTCCGGAGTAAGAAGTACCAGCAGGAAGATCGAGACCGTGAAGAGACGGAGCAACTGTACCGCGCTAATAACACACGAAAGTTCTATGAGAAGTTAAACCGCTCACGTAAGGGCCACGTGCCACAGCCTGATATGTGTAAGGACAAAAACGGGAACCTTCTTACGAACGAGCGTGAGGCGATTCAACGGTGGCGGCAGCACTACGAAGAACACCTGAATGGTGATGTGGCAGACGAAGATGGCGGTTTGGTGATGGACCTGGGAGAACGCGCGCAGGACATAATTTTACCGGCTCCGGATCTCTAAGAAATCCAGGAGGAGATTGGCCGGCTGAAGAACAACAGAGCCCCTGGGGTTGACCAACTACCAGGAGAGCTATTTAAACACGCTGGTGAGGCACTGGGTCATTTGCAAGATTTGGGAGGAGGAAGTTTGACCGCAGGAGTGGATGGAAGGTGTCGTGTGTCCCATCTACAAAAAGGGCGTTAAGCTAGATTGTAGCAACTACCGCGCAATCACATTGCTGAACGCCGCCTACAAGGTACTCTCTCAAATTTTATGCCGTCGACTAGCACCAATTGCAAGGGAGTTCGTGGGCCAGTACCAGGCGGGTTTTATGGGCGAACGCTCCACCACGGACCAGGTGTTCGCCATTCGCCAAGTACTGCAGAAATGCCGCGAATACAACGTGCCCACACATCATCTATTCATAGACTTCAAAGCTGCATATGATACAATCGATCGGGCCAGCTATGGCAGAACACGGATTTCCGGATAAAACTGACACGGTTGATCAAAGCGACGATGGATCGGGTGATGTGCGTAGTTAGAGTTTCAGGGGCATTCTCGAGTCCCTTCGAAACCCGCACAGGGTTACGGCAAGGTGATGGTCTTTCGTGTCTGCTATTCAACATCGGTTTGGAAGGGGTAATACGTATGGAAGATGTAGGAAGCCTACATCAGACTAAAGAGGGAAGCTAAGCGGATCGAACTAGTCATCAACACGTCGAAGACGAAGTACATGATAGGAAGGGTTCAAGAGAAAACTCACATTCCACCCACCGCGAGTTTGTATCGGTGATGGTGAAATCGAGGTGGTAGAAGAATTTGTGTACTTGGGCTCACTGGTGACTGCCGAAAATGATACCAGCAGAGAAATTCGGAGACGCATAGTGGCTGGAAATCGTACGTACTTTGGACTCCGCAAGACGCTCCGATCGAATAGAGTTCGCCGCCGTACCAAACTGACAATCTACAAAACGCTTATTAAACCGGTAGTCCTATACGGACACGAAACTTGGACGATGCTCGTGGAGGACCAACGCGCACTTGGAGTTTTCGAAAGGAAAGTGCTGCGTACCATCTATGGTGGGTGCAAATGGCGGACGGTACGTGGAGGAGGCGAATGAACCACGTGTTGCATGAGCTGCTGGGAGAACCATCTATCGTTCACACCGCGAAAATGCGGTGAGCGGGGCACGTAGCCAGAATGTCGGACAGTAACCCGGTGAAAATGGTTCTCGACAACGATCGGACGGGCACAAGAAGGCGAGGTGCGCAGCGGGCAAGGTGGATCGAACAGGTGGATGACTTGCGGATGACTTGCGGACCCTCCGTAGACTGCGTAATTGGCGACGTGTAGCCATGGACCGAGCCGAATGGAGAAGACTCTTATATACCGCACAGGCCACTTCGGCCTTAGTCTGAATAAATAAAATAAAATAGTGTAAACAAAATGATTTCGTTGGAGCAAGTTGCCATCACGGAGACCATCAAAACTCTTCCCAGAAGAAATAAGCTGGTAGAAGAATTACTAAGAATGATGATCCCTTGGCACAAAAGGTGAAATCAGTGCGATGTTTGAATTGTTTATTTTTATTTTTATTTTTGTTTTCATTATTTTTTCAATATTAAACATTCACTCACTAACAGTAGCACACGTTCACATATTCACTCAATCTTTTTTTTCTCATCTACTTTCAAACTGATTCTTTTCTTATATCCAGCTTTTTACGCAACAGTGCCATAATGCTTTGAATAACCCCTCTTGACACATGCTGTGTACACTATAATTTTGCACCATAATTTTATTAAATGGATCTTAGCAATCTATGAGTAGGTAGTTAAAATTTTCAATGAAAACATTTAACTGTCACAAAAGGTGAAATCAGTGCGATGTTTGAATTGTTTATTTTTATTTTTATTTTTGTTTTCATTATTTTTTCAATCTTAAACATTCACTCACTAACAGTAGCACACGTTCACATATTCACTCAATCTTTTTTTTCTCATCTACTTTCAAACTGATTCTTTTCTTATATAATCCCTAACTCTTTCACTTTTCACTCAATCACATTCTCACTCAGTCACTAGCTTACACACATAGTGGCTCCTTATCTCATTAGCTAACTTCCTTACCCACTATTATACTTTTAAATTTATTCTTATATTCACCTACTCACCCACTATCTCGCATACTCAGTCACAAGCTCACTCACTTTTTCACCTTTTGATTAATTCGTCCGTTTTTTCCCAAGCAGCACAGTGTTTTTTTTTTTTTTTTTTTTCAGGTTTCGGCTGATGCGATTCGATCAAAAAACCCAAAAATACACAAATCAGCTCCTAATAAATCAGCCGAAAATTATATAAAAGTTTATTTGATCATCATGCTATGTTCTGTGAAATTGTTCTGTAGCATACCAACTGCCGTTTTTGCAATTCTGAGGTCAATCGAGCAATCAGAACCAACTTTCAGATCGAATGAGTGACGGAGGTGTATTTTCCTATACATTTTGGCTGAAATCCCCATACAAACTTCAAATCAAATGCGCCAGCTTATGCAACAAGCGATTGAGCTGAAATTTTCAGAGATTGATTTTCTCACCCAACGACACAATTCTGGGGGGTGCCCCGTGGAATTCGACAACATTTTTTTCTTCCCATAGTAATCTGGGCCAGTCTACAGCACACTTTCCATAAACGAGTTGCTGTCACTTATGTACGACCAAATCCAGTAATATATGAGTTGTTGCAACCAAGTCGGTCCAAATTGTGCAACTCGGGTTTTATTCTTACTCAAATAATCATTAATTTGTTTTCTCGCTTACTCACTTACCACTCATTCACTCACTTACTCATTTATTCATTTGCTCACTCAACCAATCAGTCACTCACGGTTTCACATGCTTACTTCCTCACTAATTGATTAACTAGTCCTTCAACTAATTCACTCAATCTCTCGTTCCCCTTGTTCATTAAATTTTTCTCACTCTCAAGCTTTCCTCATCATATGATTAACTCTTCACTCACTCACTTATTCACTGATTTAATTACTTACCTACTTATACACTCACTTACTCACTCACTCATTAACTTACTCGCTCACTTACTTGCTCACTCATTTACTCACTCACTTACTCACTCACTCACTTAAGTAGTCACTCATTCTCTCATACGATTATATCTTCATTTATTGGTTTATCACGTTCGTTTACTCATTTATTATATGAACAATTGTCTTTCATTCACTCGTTCGCTTAGTCACTGACTCACTCACTTGCTCACTTACATATTCACACACTCACTCACTCACGCACGTGGAAAATCTGCACTCTCATCAACTTTTTGATAGGATTCTACATACAGTCATATATTTATGGCACTGGGGTTGCTTTTCACGCAATTTGTTTTTGTTTGTTTTGGCACTTGGAATTAATAAAGCTTTGCGTTTATCGCTCGAAAAAATCTACAAAAAAAAAACAAGGAAAAATAAGGTCGTTAATTTGAGGTCACCGAAAAATTGATGAAAATCAACCGCATAAAAAGCGAGCTCGGTGTATATGAAGGTCATGTTATCCTTAAAGCTGTTTTTATATCACAATAACCAAAAAACAAAGTAGTTTGAGTGGTTTCAACGAATAAAATAGTTTATTCCGGCTAGATTGGCAAAATACCCCTATGTGGTCGGCTCCGGGGTAGATCCCTACACTCGCTGGCGTGTGTAAAGACAAAAGGTCGAAGGTCAAAAAGTCGAAGGACAAAAGGTCGAAGGTCAAAAGGTCGAAAGGACAAAAGGTCGAAGGGTCAAAAGGTCGAAGGGACAAAAGGTAGAAGGGACAAAAGGTCGAAAAAAATCTGAGTCAAAAGGTCGAAAGAACAAAAGGTCGAAATGACAAAAGGTCGAAGTGCCAAAAGGTCGAAACAAAAAATATGAGCCAAAAGGTCGAAGGACAAAAGGTCGAAAGTCAAAATGTCGAAGGTCGAAAGGACAAAAGGTCGAAAAGTCAAAAGGTCAATAAAAAATCTGAGGCAAAAGGTCGAAAATCAAAAGGTCGAGGGTCAAAAGATCGAAAGGACAAAAGGTCGAAAGATCAAAAGGTCAAAGGGACAAAAGGTCGAAACAAAAAATCTGAGTCAAAACGTCGAAGGACAAAAGGTCGAAAGTAAAAACGTCGAAGGACAAAAGGTCGAAAGTAAAAAAGTCAAAGCACAAAAGGTCGAAAGACCTGGACAAAAGATCAAGTGTTAATCAACCATTCTTTTGCTCATTTATGTTTTCCCTGATAATATTTCATTTTTCATTTTTCCTTCTTTTAGTCATAGGTCGTTATTTCGTGATTCGCATACAGTCCCATCCCGATTTTGGCAACACCCGTTTTTGTCTACCCCCGATTTTGGCAACACCCGTTTTTGGCAACATTTTCTTCCCGATTTTGGCAACAACCTCGAAAATATTTTTTTAATACTTTTTAGTGCTAAAACTTTTTTATAATTATGTAATATGATCAACAAAACCAAAAGTGAATGTCATTAAGGTTTATATGCGTACTATGGGCTCTGTACGAATAGTGGGCACTTTCGCTGAATTAATGAACCACAACTCATATTACCGCACATTGCAAACAATGTCTATTGAAACTTTTCTGCTCTTTTTATTCACGTTTTCCATGTCCCTATTCACACTACCCTGATCTAACCAGCCCACCGTAGAATGTCATATTTTTTGGCATCTCACTGATTTTGTCGTCGATAAGCTGACTAACACCGTTGTACATAGTACAACACCTATTAAGCGAAGCCCGCTGTTTACATCACAATGCAACTAATACTGCATGAGTGATCCAGGAACAAGCAACCCCCGTAGGTTTAATTGCTAGTGATTGGCACATTCGATTTTTTAAATGCGCTGTCTAACCATCAAGTCGTTTTGCTAATTACGCGCCACTTTTCTGATATCAGCCGAGAAACCGTAATTTTATCATTTTATCCGTCTATCTGCTGAATTCCCGTATATAAAACAAGCAACAGTTTTATTTCAAAGAGTCTTATTTTTTTTAATTAGGCAAATTTGTCTAGCGATTAATATCAGAATACTGTTGGGTCCTGATGTGTCAATTGCATAACGAACCTTTTGATTCCAGCATGTTTGCCAACAGATCAATAGTAATGGTAAGAGTTTGGTAACATGTAACCGTAAGGCTCTCGAGCAGGCATTGACTTAAATCAGATCATGAGAAAAAATCGGGTTAATCTAAGCCTACTTGATGCTCTGCCGTGAAATTGAATGTTCGATTATTCATCGTTTATTGATCTTCAACGCTCATCAATGGAAGCTGATTGAGTGAAGTGAATCACTTGGTGACACAAAAATAAGCGTCGTTCCAGTGCGCTGATAGAGGAAGTCATTTAGGCATTCTAAAAATGAAGACCTCCATGAGTCTGGAACACGAGTACACTGAATGGGAGGCGTTGATGCTTTCTCTTGACTATCTTATCACCTTCAAAGAAGGGCGAATAAAAGAGAATACATGATGTGGTTTGATTGTTTGGTTTCATTGTACTAGAGCAAGCGGGGTACGAATGCAAAAATCGTTGCTTACATGGATACCTCACCACGGCTTGGCTTGTTAGACGGTGTTGCTCATTGTTTATCACAGCAACGATCGCTCCTACTCATTGTTTGACATCCCTCTTAGTGAGGCAGTTCACTCATTGGCTAATGATGTAGCATAGATTGCCACGTTGCGTCTCCGAATTTGTCTGCTGATATCGTTATCGGAGGTCAAGTGAGCCCTACATGAATTCTTCAACCACTTCATTTTTTTCGAATAGCCGTTGTCTTCTCTTAAGCCTACTTTGTCTTCAACGTTTTAATCACTAGCATGGAGAACTATAGTGCGATGAGCTGCAGCGAGCACCAGTAGGTTGACTGCTATCGAGTGTCAGAGGTGGCATGCCGCAAATGGTCTTCTAGCTTCCACTTGACCACACTATCACTCGTAGTGCGAGGCGCAAATAGTGCGCATGGATCAATCATTGCCGCCTGAAATATTGCTGGGTTGAGTGCTAGGAGACCGACTAGTGAAAAAAGATTTGGTTTTAGTTAGTCCAGTGTAGTTAACACATACTCACACTACATTGGATACGCTTGACCAATGTGCAGAATGGAGATTTCCGCTACCATTTTCTAAAACAATAGAACGTCTTATGCCTTGTGTTCGTTTTTTCCATAATGTCAGCGAAAATTGTGCACAGAACTTTATTCTTAATCACACCGACCACAAGAAAGTTTGCCTCCATCAAAATCCATAAGAAGCCGAAATTTATAGCACATTTAGTCATCTCGGATCGCTATTTGATTTATATAGTGAATTATGATAAAAACAAGCATTTTCGGTAGACCAAAATTTATATGAGATGTGAGATTGAAGTCAGCACTTCAATGGACTACTATAGAAACGTTTTTTATTACTACAATTTTTTGTAAGGACATGGCCGACGCTATTGTTAATTTCAAATATTATTTATTATTAAATTTGTATTATGAAATTGACTAATTAGTTACATTATGTTACAATCTCCGAGTTATGAATAATATCGCAAAAATGACAATTATGATGCACGTGCATCACTTAAACACACTACACATACTTTGTAGTATATATTCTAAGTATTTAGCTTCAATCATGCAAACAAAAAAAAATTGAAATTTTGTATGAAATTTTTTTCCCGTTTTTGGCAACATCCCCATTTTGGCAACATTAAAATCCGGTCGTGTTGCCAAAATCGGGAAGGGACTGTATAGCATCTTCTAATGACAGTGATTTTATTTTTATGTGCTCAAAAAATGATACGTTTTTGTTCACAAAATTTGTTTTTAAGTAACTATAATCGAATATACATTATACATTTATTTTTATTATTAGAAACCGTTACACACTTAATTTTTTTTACCGGGATCTCAGCAAAATGGTCAACTTTTACCGAGATTCGCACAGCCGTGCCCCAGCAATCATGTTTTTTGCCGAGATTTCTGTCAAAATTACTGAAAATCAGCAAATATTTTGCCGAAAATCAGCTAACAAACGTCATTTCTGCTGAAATATCAGTTTTTTCAGGATTTTTGCCGAGCTGCAGAAATAAAAACTAAGTGTGTACGTTACGCTGTAAAGTTGGGAGGGGTATGGAATTGCCAAAATTTGCGTTAGGGAAGATCCACTAATTACGTAACGCAAAAATTGGGAATTTTCAAACCCTCCCTCCCCCTATGTCTCACTTTTTGTAAGAAACATCTAAAAATTTTGTATGCTTCGCTCAACCCCCTCTAAGCGTTCCGTGATTTATGGACGCTCCATTACGTGATTTGTGAACGTTTGTGTTTCATTTTGAAGTCAACTAGTAACCCTCTAACGCCCAAGACCGCCTTCAGACGGAAAACTTTAACATTTTTTTCAAATTTGTAATTGCTCAGATTTCAAAATTGATTTTTTGACCTGTTTCATTTACCCTTGTTATTTTTTCGACCCTGCTTTCCTTCGATCTTTTGTCCTTTCAATTTTTTGAATTTCGACCTTTTTTCCTTTCATTTTTTTGACTTTCGACCTTTTGACCTTCGACCTTTTGTTTTAGACTATTTATCCTTTCGACCTTTTGTCCTTTCGACCTTTTATCCATTCGGCCTTTTATCCCGACATTTTTTCCTTTCGACCTTTTGTCCTTTCCACGTTTTGTCTCTTCGACCTTTTGTCCCCTCGACCTTTTATCCCTTCGATCTTTTGTCCTTCGACCTTTTGACCTTCGACCTTTTGACACAGATTCATTGAGGAAGATGCGCGTGCGGCCGGTGTACAGGGACTAGGGAGACTGGCGATTGGCAGCCAACCCGGGCAGCAGCCACGAACAGAATAGCAAAACATGGTATGGACTTGATTGATATAAGAGATAAAAGAACAGGCAATCAAAAATTTGCACCGAAATGTCATTTAAATATCAAATATTAAATATCAAGATATGCTATGGATAAGAACAAACTAAAACTAATGGCACTTGATATCGATCACTTATTACAAATAACATATCTTGATATCTTCGTGATATATTAGTGCAAAATATGGATATTTTCGTCTGATCTTTTATCTCTTATATCAATCATGTCCATATCTCATTTTGCTATCTTATCAACATTTGATATTATTGAGCTATTTTCGTCTACTCGGGAAAGAACGAGCGACCTGGAATAAAACATTACATTCGGTTTTGCTCCGGCCAGAACAGAGTGTACGACCATCATAGGTATGGCTGTATTTCAACAACAAGAAGGGTACTTTCGAAGAAATTTCTATTTTAAACATCAACAATAACTTTAGACTTTTGTTTACTTTTATTTCATAAACGACCATGACTTTCCTGTTGAGCCAGTCTTTATCCTTCGTCTTCATAAACTTTTTCGAAAAACACCATATCTTATGCAGTTCTTGGTTTGCTTCCTTCTTCTAATAATATTTTGAGTTTTTTTCATTTGATGAATGTATTTCAGTATGTATGCATGTATGTATGTATGCTGTAATGGGGTGTCTCTGCGTATGTTATCAGTGCTGTTAAAATTAACTTTCGTTATTCTGTTAAACCTACTTCCTCTAAGGATTAATGTTACCTTTTGTTATATCGCCCGTTTTAGTCTTCATTCAATGGTTGTTCGTGAATCGATTTTGTTTTCTCTATCCTACCGCTTAATTTCCTCCACAAATTGTGACCACTTGTTCGGGGGTTATCCAGTCATGTTAAGCAATGTAATAATAGTTAATTGTAATTGTTTTCCAACGATCGACTACGTCGCACCACATTCCGTTGTAGCACATGCTTTCTACTGTTACCGTACGGTTGATAAAGTGTTGTTTTAATTCTTCATTAAAATGTGTACGTTATTGTTGCTTGGATATTAAATTCTTGCTCTCTACACCGAAACGCTGGGTGTGTAGGTTTGGGAGGTGTTTATTTGTTGGGTATGTGGCGAATTTGTTATTCTAGTGTGGGATTTTAGATTAGCGTGTGTATGATTGTGTGTACTGTTCAAATATTTTGTCTAATGCATTAAATGTGATTGTGTTATAGGTAATCGTAGTTACTTAGTTTGAATTACTATAAAATTGGTTTCATGATTAAGAATATTTCATTGGCAATGACTTCGGGGTCATGCTTCTATGAGAGGGGTATATTACTACAAAAATGTTAAAGATTAGGCATAAGGTTCTTGTTCAGTTTTTTTTTTCAGTGGAGTGGCCTCAGAATATATGTTCTAGGAGCGGGGATCTACGTGTCGTGTAGTGTTGCGGAACCTTGGAACGCTTCCCGTAGTGCACGCTAAACTTTTTGTGTCGTCTTCAATGATCTACTACTTAAAATCGGCTCTTTCGTTAAAATTCGTTTCATTTCGCAACAAACAACCTCTACCCAATCATTTTACACGTAATGAATAACCTTTATTATTGGTAAATTGATTCCGAGTCAGTCCACCGAAATTTGTTCTACACTTTTGCTGTTCGTATATATCGAAAACATCGCTAAGGAACATTAATCAAATGCGGTCTGGGGTCCAATGGATGTATTTTGGACCAGTATTTTTGTCTCTCTGGTAATTTCGGTAATTTACCCAGAAGCAGCTCATGGTTTTGTGCTATTTATGATAGCTTGGTGATGAAGGTGTCAATTTTGGTCGATGTATTTCCATTAAAGAAGATTTTCAAATTTAATCAGCGAAATTTGTTTAATGATCGTTTCAGCATTTTTATATGTTCATATTTTCAGTTGCATAAATTTTATCTATTTTTTCGAGGCAAATTGATCATTTTGAATCGTTTTGAAAAATAAAAAAAAAATAAACCAAATCAATATATAATCTGCATGATAAATGTGTTCAACAATATTCTTACTTCGTTACAAATATTTGATTAAAATTATGTCCCATTCGTATCGGGCTTATTATAAATTAATTTTAATATTAATCAACCTAATGAGTTTTTGTACTAATAACAACATTGAAGCAAACTGAAAATCCAGTAAAAATATTACAAAAAATAATACTTTAATATCAGATTGCGACACAAGATATTAATTACATTTTTTCCAACAAGGCCGCACTCTATGCGCCAAACAATAATAAAGTGGTTATACCCCGATGGGCAGTTTTTGGGTGCACTATCATAGGGTGGTTATGCTTTGCAGTAGGCACCGATATCGAAATGCTTTCAATGGGATTAAATTTTGCTTTTTCACCGCATCGATGTTGCGTTTCTGATTCCAATGTTTCGACGAAAGGATTAACGCGGTTTACGTTTCGGTAATTGATTGGTTTGAGGTGGTGGTTCAATGATTTCGGGATACCGTTTGGATGATGGAAATGGTTTCAGAGCACACTGCGAACAAATGAGGAATGACTGATAATAAATGAAGTTTGATTATGGATGTTTTTTTTTCAGAAGTATGTATGTAGGGAGAGGATTTACTTGAGCAGCACCCCTTTCCCTGTCCCCTGTTTTCACTACATTCAGTTGGATTCCATCCAAATGACTTGATGGTTTGTTCTCATCGCTAGACACTTACAGAGAAAAAGGAGCAATGCTCATCTTCATCTTGAAACTGTAAAACATCCTAATGTTAAGGTGCCCCCAACACACGTGACGCGATTCTGTCGCCGTTTCATTGCCTGCAGCGACCCAACGATAGAATCGCGGCGATTAGTTGTCGCCGTCGCAGCGATAAAATCGCTTAGGTCTGAGGAGCCTTTATGGGGATTTTACTGTTTCCGAAAACCATGTCCGTATGTTTTTTCGCTCTATGCGGTCAGTACGTGGAGGCGCGTGGTGTATCTTAGGGTAATGTTTTTTGGCCTTGGGAATTTCAATTCACCAAAACGGTAGATGTTTTCATGTAGAAAAGCCTAATTTTTATTGCTTCGTGTCTCTTAATCTGATAAAGAGGGAGGGGCTTCTGTCTTTTTTTTACAATCCATACATAAAAATGTGGGAAAGAACTTACTCTGGGGGAAATGAAGACACAAAATTTGAAATTTTGGTTAGAATGTGGCTAAGTAATACATTTCGGAGAATATTGGAATATGTGTGCAGCTCAGATAGCGCAAAAAGCACTCCCAGAGATACGAAGCCTTTTCCACACTAAAACCTCCTCATAGAATTATTTCAATAATTAGGTAATTCATGACTTTCCTCCGGAGTTCTTATAAGTACAGACGACTCGTCATATCTCGATATCTCTCCCCATGTCGTTTGTTTTCTCTGTCGCTTCAATTCACATACATTTTTGCTTTCTACATCTTGGTAACCTCTATATTTCGATATCTAGCTTTCTCTATGTGTTCTGATCATATTCAAGGATCTGTTCAGAATTCATTTTCCCGATGTATTCGCACTTCTAGAACAAAAGACACTCCTTGTGCAATAAAAAAACACTTCGGATACAAGAAATGACATTTTTTGTTGTTGTCGCAACGAAATTTTTAAATCTAGTACTCATTTGAATGTTTACTTCCATTTCCCAATCACTCCTGGACCGTTCAATATTGATATGTAGACAGTCGACTGTATTTTGCCCACCAGTAAGATGAGCGGCTAAAAAGCAAAATCTTGATAAGATCCATTGCAATTCTGTCTTTCACACAGGATACCGTACTTCTCCTAGCACCTCCTAGCATCAAATGTTTGTACAGGTTTGTACAAGTGGCTCGACTCGCTCGATGTCTCTACGCATCTTGATACTCTGCCGATCAGCTGATTACAACCCATTTTCGCGCTGCGGTCAATTCATGATCCGATCCCGTACGGCACTGCATGGCTATTGCGGCTAATTCATGAATCCATGCTTGCTAGACCAAGTACTATATCACTCCAAAGGACATAAACTTGTGGACAGGCATCACGCCGGCTTCCCACTACACAGCGGCACCGAACTAAATTAACTAAAAAATTAATTAATTATCGTACAATGTTTTGTGGAATGATCCTACAAAATATTAACGGCGTTCCTGCGATTCTGGGATCAATCGGGCTTCAAATGTGACAGCTTATGTGTCAACCGATAGTGCTATTTTTAAAGATAATATTTTTCTCATTCAAGAGCAAACTTTTGGATGGGTGCCCCCTAGTTTTGAGCATTTTTGTCCATACTAGATGGGTCAGTCCAATGTCTTTTACCAACTATTTCTGGATTCATGACTTTGTGGGAAGACATTGTTTGTCCTTTTCTGGACAACGAATTTTAATTCCGAAACACAGTTTGCCATGCTAAGTATTGCTTAAAAAATATTACCAAAAAAGATTCGGCTGCCAATAAGACTCCAAGTAACATTCGAACAGCACTTTGCCATTTGATGATATTTATTGTGGTTTTATTGCGACAATCGTCATGCTCTTCAGTTTAGGAAAGGCATTTAACAGGCATGAATTATGATCTACCCATTTCGGAAATAACATTAAAGCTCATTGACGTTAGTTTTATTTGTCATAATGAAATACTGTCGTATACTGTAACCATAAAAGTCATCACTGAGGATCAGAACTGGAAAAGGTCGTGATCGTCATAAGATAGAGAGCAAAGCGCCTTTCTCTATTTCAGGTGACCAAATGAAAGAATCGTGGGTTCTTTGATCAATTTCGCATGAAAGGCAGTAATGAAAGGATGTTGTGCTTTATTTTAAAATTAATATTTCTAAATTACTTTAATAGATATATGCGAAGAATAGTGATTAGTCGATAAATTAATAATATTCCTTTAATTCACCGGATTGAAAGCGGTAATAAACACAAAAATAAATCAGATATTGCACACTTTCATGCCCTGTCACGGGACAAACATTGTTTGAGATTTTTGAAGCATGCCATTCATTCTTTGCATTTCTATAGATATTGAAAAGGGCAGATATGTAAACATCGCGTACAGCTCTCATTGAGAATGAAAAATTGCAGTACTGCTGAGGATACTGGTCGTAAGAACATCATACGTTTCCCTTTTGAAATTTCGCCACAAGAAAATGTATTGATTTTCATACGATTCTCTAATGGAATGCATTTCATACAACAATGTTATGAAATATTTTAAGTTTGTTCTAGAAAAGTGTAACCGGTTTCGAACCATGGACGTCGTGATTAGGAGGCGTGTGTTCACCCAATACGCCCACCGACGCTTCAAGAAACTGTCTCGTTGGATACCAAATAAAGAGTTAGAATTGATCGAGAACAGGATCCTACGATTTTCATAGTTCAATTCGTATAAAACATTCTCATGAGTTGCTCATATGAAAATCTTACGGCCAGTATCCTCAGTGATTTTCAAAATATATGGCTGATTGAGATCAATTGGCATTTGTGGTTGCTACAAATTTTGCATTTCGGATTGAAAACAAATCATTTTTGCGAGTGAATATTAGTAGTAAGGACTGAAAACCTTATTTAAATAGCAGATATACTTACTTTACATTTACCATGCTGCGTGCCTACTCACAATATACGTGATGACACATTTTCAGCTACATCAATCATCTTGGTACTGAAAATTGATAAGAAAATTATTTTGAGCTTTTTAGTGGAATGTTTTCACCTGTCATAAGACGAGTTTGAACAATCCCATTGAATTCCACCACTAATTAAGTGGTGGAATTCAATGGGATTGTTCAAACTCGTCTTATGACAACTGAAAATTGCATATCCACGATAATATATAATATATATAACACGATGCGTAAACGCGCCACGATGCGTAGACGCGTCCCTGATACCTTGAACTTCACTATCATTGACGGTGGCACGGGAATGTGCATTTTTGTTTCAAACCGATGAAGTGCCATCACAGGCCATCACAAGCGAGTATTTTATTTCTTACTTACGTGTAGTAAAATGATCAATTCGAAGTTATAATCCGAAACTTCTCCAGTTTCCCATGTTTTTTTTTCGAGAAACTTGAACTGTCAAATTTTCTTTAACAATGGCCATCATATAGGGGAACGGTTCGGCACTTCATCTCATAACTCCCATTTCCATCCCATCAAAAACAAAGCAATGAAAAGGAATTTGATTTGTTTATTTTTGTGATTTTTTTCAGCATTGAGCACGCATGTTAGCAAAAAGAAGCGACAAGATTGGTGCTGTATTTCTCTGTTTTGCGATGAGATGAATATATGTTCAGGGAGATGGAAAATGGAACAGTTCCCCTATGTGAAACAATTTGTAACTGCTTTTGTAACAGCCAATCTATCTAGTACATAAGCAATCCAGCATGGAAATAAGCCTCATTATTCTCTAAGTATTATGATTTTATAGTTTATTCCATCGAAGTAAAACAATTTGAATCAATGGATCTCGAAAAATCATCTCGTATGCCATCACCATATTTTTTTCACTACACTTCAGTAGTGATTTTGAATCCATACTTCATTACATTTATGGTTACAGGTATACGATATTGAATAAACGAGTCAGCTACGAACAATAAATAATTAATGATGATTATTTTTGTATAAAAGGGCAAATTTTGTTTTCTTGAAAACAAAATGTTGTTTTTTTAAATTAATTGTTGAAACTTGGTTTACTGAGAGCGCATCATTTCTTAAAATTCTTCTTCTTCTTCTTCTTATTGGCCATAATGGCGGCTGCTATAAATATTTCTGACAGTAACTGCTTCCGACGCCGAACTGTATTCGACGCTGTCGTATCTAAGCAACAATTTTCACTTTGTTTATTTATTATGCTCAGAGAAAAGACTTATTCTATACAATCGAGTTTGAACAATTTCATCATTTTCAGGACATTTCTTATTAATAATTTGTATTTTTTTTAGGTTTTGGCACTAATAAATGATTGAACGAATATCATTCTGATGCAGCAATACTCGGGCTTACTAGGGAAATAATCTGATTGAGAGAAAAGTTGCTCACACCAAAAAGGGGAAGGTGGTTTCGATTGAAGACGACTGAAACCCATGCAGATTATATGTACATACGAATAAACTTGTTTGTAATTGAAAACTGATCAAAGTTGAGACCATTCAGGAGGACTAGGAGAATACGTTTTTCTTCCGAGTGTACAAGTCTAACCGAAAAATTGTCATCGCCGCTGAAAATTTCAAAAAATCTGATTTATCACCTTTGGAAATTGGCAATGATTCAAATCTGACAATTCCCTGACTTTCCAGACCGAAAATTTTCAGGAATGAAAATATGAAAGGGTTAACTATTGCACGTCATAGACAAAACAATACTTTGGGGTTTTTGGAGATTTTTTTATCTATTGTACTACAGCGTATGTAGTTTGGATTTTGAACTAACAATCCAGCCGAAAACAAGCTCGAAAATAGGTCTGGATAACCACTAAAGACGCCAAAAGGTCGTTTTGCTACGAGGGTGTTTATTACCCCGGTTTACCCTGATGTGATAAAATGTGATGCATGATAAAATATATTAAACCGTTTATCTCATCAAATAACTTTTTTCTTACAATCAAGGAAAAAATAGGGTGAAATGACTGTATGGGAAATTTCGACAGATCTCAGTAAATACTCCCAAATTGTGAACTCTTGATAGAAGAGTTGATCTTGATCTGAAAGTTAATAAGCATTTCTTCAAGCCTGACATAATTAGTAAAAGCATTTTAAGATCCTCCAAGGAAGTTAACTTTTATCGAACTGAATTCATCGAACTAGCTTGTAACAACTTGAAAACTTCATGTAAACAGTTGTAAACACTGTTTTAGCTCCTCAGGTGGAATACCACAGGAATTACAGGATTCTGACCTCAACAGCACAGTCAGCAGCGATGATCCCGTTTCGGATGGACTCGTACACTGGGAAGAAAGGCGTCGGTCTGAAGTATTTCGACCAATTCTCTTAGTCCTCCTGATTGGCCCCAACTTTGATCCGTTTTTAATCAAAAACAAGGCATTCGGATTATTTCCCTGGTAAGCCCCAGCTGCATTCGTTCAATCATGTTTAACCGCCTAAACCTACAAAATACAAATAATTAATAAGAAATATCATCATAATATATTCTAAAAATGAAAAAAATGTTTGAACCCGATTGTAGAATGTGTATTTTCTCCGAGATTAATAAATAAACAAAGTGAAAATTGTTGCTTAGATACGACAGCGTCGGATACAGTTCGGCGTCGGAAGCAGTTACTGTCAGAAATATTTATAGCAGCCGCCATTATGGCGAGCGTGGAAGGCTGAATAGTGTTCATTAGGGGCCCCACACACGCTCCGACATGTTGTACAACTTTGACTCCGCCCCCAAGTTTGTGCGACCAATTCAGTTTGTACAACCGTCTGACGAACAGTTGGTACAACCAAAACTCCAACAAACGTAATATTTCGTCATTTTCTTTGTGTATATGCTGATGTGTTTGCAACCATGGTGCTTTTTCACGAATACTGAATTGGATGAATATAATTAAAGCGCAATTAGATTGGATTTGAATTGGAATGGGATAAGAATTAGATTGATTGTGGATTGAATTGAATTTTATTGGAACGTGAATGGCCTGTTATTGGAATTTGTTTAGAGTTGGGATTGAATTTGATTGTGATTGGATTGGAAGTGGATTCGAATTGTATTGGAATCGGTTTCCCACAGTCCATACAGGAATTCCTACAGATGCTCCTCCCGGAATTTATCCGGAAGTTCTCCTGAAATTCCTCCGGAAGTTCTTCCAGAAGTTTCTCTCAGAATTGCTCCCAAAATTCCTCGGAAAGTTTCTCCCGGAGTTCCTCCAGAAGTTCATTCTGGAATTCCTTCAGAAATTCATCCCAGAATTTGTCGAGAAGCTCCATGCGAAAGTTCTTCCCGGAATTCCTCAAGAAGCTCCTCTCTGAATTCCTCCGGAAGTTCCTCCCGTAATTGCTCCGGAAAATAGAATTGGATTGTTCCAAGTTCAAGTTCCTCCAGGAATACCTCCGGGAATTCCTCCGGAAGTTCTTCCAGGTATGTCTACACCTTTTGGGACATCACCAGAAGTTTTTCCTGGAATTCCTCTAGAAGTTCCTTCTGGAATTCTTCTGGAAGTTCCGTTCGGAATTCCTACATGAGTTCTTTCCGTAATTCCTGGAATTACTCCAGAAATTCTTGCCAGAATTCTTCAGGCAGTTCTTCCTGGAAGTTCCTCCAAGAATTGCTGCGGAAGCTCCACCCGATTTCAATCTGGAAGTTCCTCTGGAAGTTACTCCAAGAATTCTTCTGGGAGTTCCGCACGGAATTTCTCCAGAAGTTTCTCCAGGAATGTATTCGGAAATTTCTCCAGGAATCCCCCGGGAAATTCCTTCAGTAATTCCTCCGGAAATACCTCCGTAGCTCCTTCCGGAAGTTTTTCTAGAAATTCCACAGAAAGTTCCTCCAGGATTTCCTCCGGAAGTAATCCAAGGGTTCCCTCCGGAAGTTCTTAAAAGGATTTCTCCGGAAGCTCCTACAGGAATTCCTTCTGAAGCTATTCCAGGAATTCCTCCGGAAGTTCTTTTACGGGTTTATCCGGAAGTTACTCCAGGAATTCCGAAGTTCCTCCCATAATACATCTGGAAATTCTTCCATGAATTTCTCAGAAAGTTTCTCCTGGAATTCCGAAGTTTCTCCAGTAATTCCTCCGGAGGTTTCTCTTGCCCAAATAGCACAAGCAACATCTTCCTAAAAGCACCTTGTTTCTATTTAGTTTCATCAAAGGCATTGGAAAAACATCAAAGTACGAAAATGTTGCATCAAGATGTCAAAAACGATCGAATTGTGATCAATGTTTCATTAAAATTGCAATGCAGTACGTGTTTGACATTTGGAAACAAACAACCAAAGAATACTGCACTTCATGTTGCAAACACGAAACAAAATCATTAGGTTGTATATTTTTCGCCATGTAACTTCAATGCATATTTCAAAATAGAATTGTTTGTTTAAATTAAGTTACAGATAAGTTGGGTGTATCTTCATTAGGGTGGCTCAAAAAACACTTTTTCAAATTTTTGTATGGGCCGCCCTCTTATTCGGTTCTATTTGATGCCCTGATGCTCTGGACAAAATTTCAGCCAAATCGGTCAACGTTTAGGCGGTGCTAAACTTGTTGGAAGTTTATATGGAAAAATGTATGCAAAAACATCCAAAAACAGTGATTTGCAGTTGGACGGCACAATTTACGATCAAGAACCATGATGAACCATGGCCCATCAAAAAAATTGAACAAAGTTTTTCCCATACTAATTTGAGCCACCTTAGTCTTCATGTTAAATTTAGCATCGTTCAACGTTTTGACAACTCACATTTTTTTCCTGTGATGGTGCAATCAAGTAACAGGAAACCCGAGTACAAAACTTCATAATCGTATGGTTTTTATTGTGAGTCAACATGCAGTCCCTTCGAAGTGTTAAATGGTGCTGTGGTAGAGTGAAGATCTATCAATCACAAGATCCATATATCGAATCCAGTTTTATATTATTACATATTTCTTTCTACTGTAGTATTTATTGCAATTTTACTGCAATCGAAGGATGTTTCCGTAGGCTGCGTAAAGATTGTTTCTTTCCGAATAGTTGCAACACAGTGAAATGTTCAGTAGTGAGACAATTTGTGCTGCTTGGGTGGAATTCAACCGGAAGTTCCTCCAGGAAATCTTCAGGAAGGTCCTCCAGCATTTCTTCCGGAAGTTCCTCCAGGAATTCCTCCGGAAATTCCTTCCGGAGTAGCTCCAAAAATTCTTCCAGGAAACTCTTCCAGGAAATCCTCCGGAAGTTCCTCCAGGTGTTCCTCTGGAAATTCTTCCAGGAATTTCTCTGGAAGTCCCTCCAGGAATTTCTCTGGAAGTTCCTCCAGAAATTTCTCTGAAAGTTCCTCCATGAATTTCTCTGAAAGTTCCTCCAAAAATATTTTATTGCTTTGCCTGTTTTTTACCATGGGTGGGGCAAGTGAAAATTTTCCGACACTGAATGCATTTCTCTATTTTTTCAAACACAAATAATTTCTATTGAGCGTATATAAACAAATGATACCAATTCGAACTCATTCGAAGGCTTCTGGTTATTACAGTGATACGTGGTAATACTAAATCAGGAATCCAAAGTGCCAAGCGTGTCAGTGTTTTAAATAATGCATGTTTGATAAATAATTCGTGAAAAAATGTTATTTATATAGCTTAAATACAAGAATCACTACTATTGTAAATATATCAACAATTATGATTTATTTAGTTGAAATTCATAAAATTTATTTATTTGTTAATGTAGACTCTTCTACTGAAATCATAAGTGGATTGTTAATGAAACACAATATGATTCCAGGTTTGATAAATATTTCAAAGATAAATTCTCTGCATTATCGCCAAGGTTCATTATCTTACTATAAACCTGAAATAGAAAGTAGTGTTGGACACAAATGGAGATAAGTTATTAGATCTCAAAAAATTCAAGTAAAGAAAACATAAAAACATAAAAATCATTTAATGGAGGCACTCTAGTGCCCTTTGACTTTCATGAAGTGTCAAAAAGCATCACAACAGATTACAGTTATGTTCTATTCAGTATAATTATCATTTGCATAAAATATATGAACAGAAAATGTGTTCTAATATTGAAAAAATCCTCTTTTAAAATCATTTTTTCACTTACCCCACATGTGGGGCAAGTGTAAAATTGAAACCGATTTTTTTGTTTTCCAAATATTTTGTATCCTAAAAGTATTTTTCAAAGATCTTGTTCGCAGGCATATAAAGATTGGATAGATGATTCGTTATGTCGTAAATATTATCAATTTCAATATTGTTTTCAACTTTTATGACTTGATGAACATGAAATATACGATTTCCTTTACCCACTTGTCCCACTGTACCTTAACGATGATTGAGAATATTTTAATTGAATATTTGATTATGGTATTTTGGGTTTATATGTTTAATATATTAGTTTAATTTATTTTATCAAGACTGAACGTATTATATAAATTCATATGATTGTTTGAATAAAGCTATCCCAATCAGGAGAGAATAACAAATTTATATCATATTGTGTTACTAAGTTCAACAGTTTTTCTAACATAGGCTGTTATAAACTTGGTTCAGGATGATGTTAAAATAACTAAACTTTCTAACAAACTAATGAAACATAACTAATTCTGATATAATTTTATTAAGAAAAAATTCGATAATAATGTATAACTCGATTATATCAACGATTGTTATAAATAACTGATGTTGTTAAAATCATGTTATAATCTTGTTTTGCCTTCCTAGTCGGGATATCTAGAGATTTCGGCAGACATGGAGTTTAAGTGGCTTAGAAAAGGCTTTAAATGATGCCATCTTTCTTTTATAGTAGTTTGCAAAAGGATTTCGATAGGTTTTTGGTGCCGAGATTGTATTCAATTTTCGTCATACTCTGATCTTGAAGTCCTTTTTATATTAACACTTCAAAACCATTGCAAGAGTGGGCTAACTACCCGACTAGAAGAGCATAACAAAAATTGAACACAATTTTAACATATTGTGATATTTATAACTTATTTTGATACAATTTTGTTCTCAGTAGCCATTATCTTTCAAATGTTGTAACAGGTTTATATCATAATATGATTTGAAAAATGCTTAACACCCAATTGCCCAATAGTAGGCAATTATGATAGATGTAGCAAAGTCTCCCAGCAATTGGTAGCACAACGCTGATATAATTTGAGAAGGTTGCCTTATTTGTTATGTTGTTAATTTCATGTTCTCGAAAAATATTCTTGTTCAGACAAAAACAAAAAATATATGATTGTTGATCACAATCTGGAGACCTATCTAGACCTGTAAAAATTCCAACTGCACAGAAACAATATATTTTGTATCTGATTCTGTTATAAATTTCTAACAGAATATGTTATTTTTATTGTAAAATTGTAACAAAATTTGATAGTTTTTTGTTTCCAGTAATGCAGTTTTTGAAAGAAATTTAGTTATTTTAACAACATCCTGCACCATGTTTCTAACAAATTTTGTTATAAAAATTTAGTATAACATAATAACATAGCATGATATAATTTTGATACGACCGTCTAGTCGGGTAGGCAGATGCTACTCTTCAAGAGGTTTTGGTGTAAGCTACGTAGAAGCAAATGCCTTGACTAGGGTTTTGTTGCCGTAGAAATAAAACAGTCTTGTAGTAAATCATAAAACTCAAAATGTTACTTGGGTGAATCATTCAATAGTCTTTTAAGGACAAGCCTCCCGAAGTCCACATTTAAGTAATCAATCACCAATCATCAATACGGAAGCAACGCACAACTGTCATCATTTTATTTCAGCTTTGCCGCGTAGCTGCATGCGTGAAATAATAAAAAAGACAGTTGTGCGTTGCTTTTGTATGGAGTGGTGAGCCCTTGAAATCGCGAGTGAATTTAGTTCTGGATTCTGGGACGCTTGTCCTTAAGTACACGGACTTATTAATAATTAAACAAGAGCCGTTCTTGCGAGAAATTGTTCAATAATCAGTTAGAAACATAATTTAGCAACACTTATTACTTTTTCTCTCACCACACTCCGTGTATCGGTATTGAACAAAAGAACAGGAAGTGAAATACGAGAAAAGGAAATAAAGTTGTAAAGGAGAATGGAACAGGTTTCTGGGAAACATGTACCCCAGGTTAAGAAACGCTGCATTAGATAATTATCTAATAAACTTAATGAGGAAAGAAAACAAGTATCATATCCGCTCTCTAGCTAACAGTCCACCTCTATTTAATACTTCCAGCGTTCGGTCATTGCGCTCACCGAAAAACTCCTTGATTTTCTATCATACGATGACAATCGTGCAGCAGTCGCTAAATAACGTACTCAATTGCCTGGTCAGCATCTGGAAGACTCTAAAATGCCGTTACCGTACAATTCTGGTAGGTATGGCTAAATCCTCACTACCCGTCGCTACTACAGTCAAACCTCCATGAGTCGATATCGAAGGGACCATCGACTTATGGAAATATCGAGATGAGGAATAGCAAATCTTTGGAAAGCAGTTTGAACGGACCATCACAGTAATCCAGAAAATATTTTTTAACATGACATAATTTGCTTCCATGAGTCGATATCGAGTCATAGAACATCGACTCATAGAGGTTTAACTGTACTTGATTTCTGGCCTGGCACACGAATTGTTTTTCCACTTAAACAAGTGGATGCACCTTCTTCATAGTTCAGGCCACAGAGCTTTTTCAACAGCGACACTTGCGTCGTAAATGTAGTCTTTTCGAGGTATTTCTTTTACTTTTCCCAAAATTTGACTACCGATTTGACGAAATTAAGAATTATATTTGCCCTCGTTGGTCTTGGCGCATACTGCATCAGTGGTCATGGCTGTACCAAAGGGTTATCCACATCAGCCAGGATTGGGAGAATCAATGGATGGCATCCAACACTACGCAGTTAGAGAAGATCATGGAGTCCACAATTCCATCGACTTACTGACCATAAAGTGCGATAAATTGTTTTTCGTGCTGGACACCGGACACTTCTGTTTCTCGCACAACTTCTTCCCGGGAAGTATGCGATTTATTCGTGATTCTCAACTTCGTGGAACTTAAAATCTGATGGTGCTCCAAATACGAAGGTCCCAGAACAAACTACGGGATCACTTCCAGTATCCGTGACGCACGCTTCGGGTGTGTGTAAACATATAGGCATCCCGGAAACTCCAAATCGTGTGTTGTGGCGAATACTGTAAACCGTCAAGAGAGAAAAGCCTTTCAATTAAATTAGATTGCCCAGTCGTCATTATGTCGTCCAGTCCATGTCTACCCGTTTTAACTTCATATACAATTTTGAATTATTTTAAACTGATGGTATTGGTGATGGTGAGATCGGAAATGAACAATACTATCCTCACAGCTACCAACATTTTAAAGACAGCCAATTTGAATTCCATATACATTTCCTGAACACCTAACAAATTGTCTGCGCTTGTAACACATATCAGTAGGTATGCCACATTTTCCACGCACACATACACACTCCTCACAAGAGGTATGCAAATTACAACATTATGGCACATATTGCATTATTCCTAGCACGATCGTCGTTGCCGGTTTTCAACCGAATGGAATGTGCTTTGGCAAGAACTGCAACCGGAAACGGCATCGCTGTTGCACCGCCGTAGCACACAGGATCGACGATGAATATTCATTCAGCGCTCGCAAACGCAACCCACGTGCCGGTCTCGTCTGTTTCCGGCAGTCGTTCTCCTTCGATGGAAAAACAAACTCATCGAAGACCTTGGTAGAGGGAGCGTGCCACCAAGCAGCACAGATAGAAAAATGTATTAAACTTTCTGGGCAACTTTACGCCAACGATTTTCAGCGATTTGACGCCGAAATATATTGAGTGTTCAACTGTCGGGCAAACTTGTTGGAAAACAATAATCTCTGTGAGAAAATCGTTGTGTAGTTAATTTTTTTCGGTGTATATTGGTAGACGTGCTTGGAACATACATCGGTGCTTGTATGCAATCACGTGCATATATTTGCATACAAAACAACTTCTTTCGCAGGTTGAGCGAAAAATCTGTCAAAAGTGCTCTATCGTGTCAAAACATAAATATCATGGACCATAGTGCTGTAGAGAGCCATACTTCTGTGCATAACATGCATATTGAAAGTCAAGAAGTAAAAATTCCATATTTTCTATAACGTTATCAACGGTTATTAACTCTACTGGTCAGAAGCATGACTCAAATTTAAGGTTTTTAGTTTCACTATTGGGTTTGCTGATATTTGCTGTTTGCTTTGTTTTGGTTGCTTTTGAACGTCGGGTTCGTCGCTTGAAACATAGAATTTAGGTCGACGCGTACTTTCATTATAGGCCTGATTTCTAGTACAGTCAAACCTCCATGAGTCGATATCGAAGGGACCATCGACTTATGGAAATATCGAGATGAGGAATAGCAAATCTTTGGAAAGCTGTTTGAAGGGACCATCACAGTAACCCAGAAAATATTTTTTAATATGACATAATTTGCTTCCATGAGTCGATATCGAGTCATAGAACATCGACTCATAGAGGTTTAACTGTAGTGGCTGGCCGTCCAGTTTTTCTATGCAAATTACAAAAAAACGTAAGTAGCCTTGATTTTAGAATAATGTTTGAAACATATATTCGAAACAACGAAAACGTTTGAAGTATGATTTTTGCACCGTTTTCCCCTATTATGAGTTACAGGTACAGCAAATGCTATCAGCACCAGCTTTCCTCGAATTGTCGATTTTGGAGCAATTGATTTGATCAGTTCAATCGCACTTTTGAGTGCATTAACTTTAGATGCCTTTCACCATACCCATTTTTGGCAGGTTGCTTTGCCCTACCTTGCAGGCTGCTCTCTACATGAAGGTTGTAGGAATGTGTATCAAATCATTCACTGCTGTTGATTATAATTCGCAAGCGAAGATGAAATTTTGAAGGTAATAGATTGACCTCTGAGTCGTACGAAGGTGTCATACCATGCGTCTCCATTTGTTTCTAATACAGAACAGTAGGGAAAGAGATGGTAATGTGAACAGATCTGTGAAACAAACAGTTCGCTATATTTTGATTAAAACGCTATTCAGGCGTATGTCAATCATGCACAGGTACTACTCGAAATAAAATAAAGTACTTGAGACAATATTTGGGTTTAAGACCGAACGAATAGCTTCAATTAGAGCTTTAAATAATCGAATATTTTTCATGAAGCCCATTGGCCTTCTTTGTCATCCTCACTTAGTAACATATTCGTATTCGGTTGAACATTGTCAAATTTCGATCAAATATCAGTCAGTGAGTATAAAAGTCAATATGTTTTCTTCGGACGCAGTGATTATTCTCAGTAGTAATCATATGAATGACTCTGTGAAAAAAAACGAGTTAGTCATTTTATGTGTTGACGCGATGTTGGTCAAAATTCGGGCTGAAGTTGAATATTTTATGCTTTGTAGACGACTAGCCTTAAGCCCCATTGTTATCAATACAGCTTCGTAAGTTCTAATCAATCACGGAGTAGAGAAAAGTGCAAATAATGATGGGATGCTTCAACACCTGCTTGACGCGTTATCTCATGAAAAAAAAAACAGCCATTTGCTTTCATTAGAGACACATGTCACATTGGAATGAATTATGTACTAAAACGAAACCCATCCACCGTATGATTTGTAGCTGGATTCCAAGGGTTTGGATGTAATTAATGTGTTTGAGATGATTAATTCATCAAATCACATTCATGTGTTGCGTGGCGTGCTTTTCCGACAGAGGTGCTGTTATTTCATACAGCATTTGTGATCAACATGGTTCAGATTCAACCATAGTGACTCGAATTTTGCATAAAGGTTTTGGTTGGTTCCTTGAATGTTAAATTTATTGTTTTGATTTGCTTGTTCTTAAGTATAAAGTACCGTCTTGAACAAAACATGTTAATCACAAGATTTATGCACCCACTGGGTGAATCTCGATAAAAGTTCCAGAATTTTCTAATATCTTAGGTAAAACATGGGCGTGTATAAGGTTCTTCAAAATTCGGTTGCATGCCTACTAGATTTGATTCACTAATAGTATATTTAGCGAATAAAATGGACTATAAACACGCACAACTTCAAATAATTCTTCTCCATGGTATGAGTATATATCTCGTGTGGCAAGCACAATGAAAAAATCCTTCAAATAAATTAATTGTTTTAATAATAAATATAGTGAAACTTTATTGTAAAAACTCATTATTTTACTTTTCATTGCGCATTATATACGATCCTTTGAGAAATTAATAAGATTTCCCACAATTGTAACTGAAATCCTGAATGAGAATTGAATTTCTAGACGGTAGTAATATTTTTTAATCGCATCGCCTGCTTCAGTTTTTTCACAAGCACAAATGCCATATATATGATATGGCGCTGTTCAAAATGCTGAAAAGTTTTCGAACGACATCATTGGGAATACACACTTACACAATATGCACATCCACATCCAACATTAACGATTCATTTTAAGCAAGCTCTTGCTCCAAATCCATGTAGCAAAAAAACATTTTTACTGCAGTAAAAATTTTCACCGGCTTTTCACCTACTACATCCATCCGACCACTCATCCGTGGCGGAGAAGGCACTGCTTTGACTTCATAGCCGGTTTGGTTGCTGTGGGATTTCATTGGTTACTTTGGGGAGATATTTATATTTTCATTATCGAGGTTCGCAACTTTTCTGTTAATGTTGAAACAGGTTGAAACAAAAACAGGGGGTGAATATGAAGCTATTCACCATTTTCCAACACCTGAAGTCATATGGATTGCCATTTTTTCTGGGATTGTTGTGGCAAATTTAGATTTGACTTAATGCTTTCTTTCATTTTTAAAACTGATATACATCACTTAGAATCCCATTAGGTTGTGAGTTCCTTTAATGTGTAAGGAATAGTTCATGAAATAAATTCACAAAAAAGCTGACTGACTATTTTTCCATGAACGTATGATAAATGATTTAAAAAAAAAAAACAGGTATTACAAACTATCTCATCATTTGATCCTGAGAAAAGATACTGTTGAAATCAGGGGATATTGATCTCATTTATCTATCCGGTCAGTAAATAAAGTTCAATGATCGTCATGGAGAAACATTTTTCTCAACTTTGGTTGTAGCGACACCAACAAATTTCGTAACGCTTACAACGTCTGTTGGGTAAAATAAATGGAGCTGTTACTTTTCCGTACGGAAAATATTCAGTACGGAAAAGTGACATTTCTCCCATGCTGAATCAGCTGTCAAATTTACTTTGGTAATTTGAATAAATGTTCCGTAAACCCATTCCCTATCAGCAGCGTACTATGCTTTATACTGTTCAATGATTGACACACACTGAAAATAATTTACTCAAACAACATAAAGATGATTTTAGTAAGATGATCCATAATTTTGATGATATGCTCTATAAATTTGACCATGGGGAGAGCAGTGCTCATGCACTTTTTCTAAAACTCCGGCCTCTAGCTTAAGCTAGTTCGCCGACTGGCTTGCGGAGATCCACTACTACGTTGTCTCGATCCCTCGGTGGTCGTGCCACAAACTTCCTAACTCGAATCCTCCTGATTTCCCCCGACGTGATCCACCAGTTCCGGTGAAGAAAATTTCCGCACTGATGGTGCCCCGACTACCGGCGGCTATCGCAGGGGACGCTTTCGCACATTACGCCGACTTCGTCTTCGGGTTGCAGAGGTGGTTGTTACCGACTGATCGGAACAATTTGGAAACATGGTAGTCAACTCATAAAATAGGAGGTAAGATGTCTGACGGGATTGATTTGGTACTGCGCGGTAGGAGAAATTTGTTTGGTTATTTATTAAGTTAGGCACACCACATTGTACAAGAAAAATACACAGATAGGAGAATATTTGATAATTTACAGCACATGTAAAAGTAGTAACCCCTTTTTGTTGAAAATCCCTTAATACGTCAGTGATGATCAAACATGTAGCCTACCTATCCCCCTAAAACTATAAAAGTCTTCAACGTTAAGGAGGTGGTACCCCTGATATTAGTACCTGTGAGAGAAGAGAGATGGTGAAAACAGAGCGAACTGGTAGAAGATTCGGGAGGGACGAACGATCGAGGACAGAGTCTTGAGAAAGCGACGAATACGGACGTAAGCAAGCTAGTTAAAAGCAAGTTAAGAGGAGTGTGTCCGACCGCGTGTGCGAAATTTGGAAGGTTCTGATACCGATTGTTGGGACAAGCACCCGGGATCCTCGAGTGCGCCGTGAAGTGTCGCTCTGGTGTATAGACGGAAACCAGCGCAAGGGAAAGGCTTTAAGAGCCGTTTGTCCACGACAGGCAATTTGGGACCTCAAGGCGAGGAGTAACCGGCGAGCTCATCGCTGGTGGCCAACGAGCAACGCTATCGTTGGGCCACACGCAACGGTTGACGGTAGCCCTCGTTTTGGCGGTGAGAGCGGTAGTGAGGCCCGGCGGGTTCGCCCCCGCTTGCTATCGCTCAAAATCCTATGGGTTACCTTCCCGTCAGCGAGCGATCGGGACGTCGGTAACAACCGTTACCAGATCAAGGATCATCGGGCCGAGGGAAGCTTATTGGCCGAAACACGTGAAGATCGACCAACCATAGCCATACGGTGGTGGGAACCACCCCCACTCCCACATGTGCAACCAAAGAAACCGAAAACAACTGATCGTTTGGAGTACCCCGTTCCTCCCCCCCCCGAGCCTCGATCGAGCAGCAGGGAACCTGGCAAGTAGCACAAACAAACTTCTCATTTTCTCGCATGGGCCCCAACGGTACCACCGGCCGGCCGCAACGAACCCCCCCCCCTTCTTTCTATTAATGTATGTTGAAGGTCAATAAATATGTTTAAGGCTATTTGATTGTGCGTTATACTGTATTCTTTCCTTGGAAGAGATTCTTATTTATCCTATCATTGGGTCTGTCCCTATCATGTATCGTTCACTTTGATTGCGTTCAGTTAGGTGAAGGTAAGTGATTCTCCTGTAGCAAGCAGACGCCGACCCTGAGAGGGTGTAGCCGTGGGGCTAGCCGCAATTACATGGTCCGACAGTTCCGGTGGTGGATGACGTCCGCACTGGCGGTGCCCTACATACCCGAAGCGCTTCCTTCTTCTTTCTTCTTTTTCAGCACGTTGGTTGTTCGAGTGCCAAGGTCGGTCCGACGATTCCGGTTGACAGAAGACTTCCAGTTCGCGAGATCCTCGACGACTCGAGGCCAAACACTGCTCACTGCCCTGTATTTACCCTCGAGACTACGCTTATTCGCTGGTCACTTCTCCATCTATGCTGTGACTCACGACTTGCGTCACGACTCTGCTGACCGCATTCCACGTGCCTTCTTCGTGACACATTCGCTCCGGGATGTTGTCCGCCCGTAGGGTAGGCATTCCTCTACGTATTTCCGCAAACTTTGGGCAATCGAATATCACGTGTCCTGGAGTCTCTTCAACATTCTCACATTGTTAATATAGGAGAAATCGCCGTTCCATAGTAAGGTGCAAGATGAATACACTACTAGGTGCTCCAATCTGCCAAGTTTATGGAAGATAAGAAGGTGAGGGTGAGAAATTCATGTTCAGTGCAAAACGACAACAAACCGGCTGGCTCTCCCATACTAAAATCCAAGATGGCTGAATCGTGAATTTGGCAGATTGGAACACCTAGTGGTGTATTCATCTTGGTAAGGTGGTTGCAGCCAGCACTTGTGTTACTTTTTCCTAATATTCATTCCAAACAAGAATCCCAAGTTGATTAGACGTTTTTCAATAAATTTGTCCGTTTCTTGTTCGCATTCGCCTTCCTGTTTGTAAGCCAAGTTCACATAACAAGAGGTAATGGGCACCACCCAGACGGACCTCGCATACGGAATTCAGCAAGGAATTCAGTACCGTGGGAATTTGTAGAATATGAGAAGAATAGCTGTGTCAAGCTATTCTTGGAAGCGGCAGGAGTCGCAGAAGTTCTTACCGAAGATTCGCCAGAAGAAGCAGCTGAGAGGACCAAATTTCAGGAGAAGGATCGCAAAGGATAAGCTTTGTTGGTAAGGCTGGGCTGACGAATGTTTGGAGGTAGTTCGAGAGAATAAATAAATAAATAAATTTAAAGACAACGACAAAAAAAAAATGTGGGAAAGTTTGGAGTCAACTTACGCGAAGAAATCGGTTACGAGTCAAATACATGCATGAAAAATGGATCCGGAATGAAAAGCCATTTTTTTGGAGATCGACGGTGAAAAAACTGAAAACGGCTGGGGCTTCTTTAGTCGAAGCAGATGTGGTGTTGCAGCTTTTCTTAACATTGCCAGATTCGTATGACCGCTCGTCATAGCCTTGGAGAATGTGCCTGACAAGGAGTTAACTCTGAACCTCGTTAAGCCAGGACTGCTGGCAGAGTCAAAGTCAAAGCAAACAGATCGTGAGGAAGAGTTCGAAGAAACGGTTCCAGCAGCATTTGCAGGACATAAGCAGAGAGCGTTTTATGGCTTTATGAACGATGCGAAGATGGAATAACGAGCAAAATACAGGCTGTAGTGATCACATAGTAGGAGATAAAACTGTTTTTTCGTTCCTACGTAAGTTAAGTGATCCTGTAAAAATCGATCTCGCGAAGAAAGGCCACGCAATGTTAGCCGAGCATATTGGAGATATTAGCACTGTAAGTGATGGAGGAAGGCGGCTCAAGATCAAGAATACTTTGTTTGTACCGAACTTGAGAGATAATTTTCTATCGATCAAGAAAATGAAGGAAGCTGGATTCGATGTAATTTTTTCTGGTCGGCAATACTAAAGAAAAATGGCACAACGGGTTACCTACGAGGAAGTCTGATCGAAATGGAGTTGATCATGGAAAGACATTGTGCGAATGTGTGCAGCACAGGAGCCAGAAAAATGAGGCAACGTCATAAACTGGATGAAAAGGTCTGGATACCGAAACGAAAGAAGACGTTAAATTAAAGTTAAATTAAAGCTTATGGAAAGTGAGAAGAAGAAGGTTGGTGAAGAAGTTCAATGGTTAACGTGGATCCCTGAGCAAAATTGGAAAAATGAGGCTGTTTCGGTAGGAGAAGGTTTTCGTAATACGGCCCATCGACGTCAAGGAAGATAGGAAGCGGCATTGAAGAACACTGAGAGGAAACAAAGAAAGACAAAGAGGCACATAATTGGAAACTGATCAGGAAACATTCAGACGTACTGCTCTGTCAAAATGACCGATTGAGAGGGTGTGTTAACATTCGCGAAGTCGAAGCAAATTCTGCTCTTCCCTCCTATGGGAAACCCCATTGCTATCTGTCAGAGTTTGAGTGAAACATGGCCGCCATCTCCTCGTCTCTGTTGCTCTACTGTAAAAACCCATAAAGAACTGTCATTGGTTGTGTGAAGAATTTTGCTTCGACTTCGCGAATAGCAGCAATCGCCGTTCCATAGTAAGGTGGTTGCTATCATAGCAACCAGCACTTGTTACTTTTTCCTCATATTCATTCCAAACTTGAGCCCCAATTTGAATAGACGTTTTAAATAAAATTTATCCGTTTCTTATTCGCGTTCGTCTTTCTGTTGTAATCCGAGTTCATCTCGCCATCGAACGGATTCTCACCTCCTTCCTTACGTTCCTGGTGTCCATTCGCCGATAACACTCGATGTCTTCCTCCAGGGTGATGCAGTTGGGTAGCATCCCAGCAATAACGCATACAGCCTCCGAAGATGTTGTTCTATATGCGCTCGCGACTCGAATGGCCATCAAACGGAACACACTTTTCAGCTTTTTCCGGTTCCGGTTAGTTTGCAGTGCATTGCCCCAAGCAGGATCCCCATACTGCAGTCGATTATAACTCCCAGGTGCTTCAGTGATCAATCCGAAGCAATCGCATGTCCTCCGACGATGATCTCCATCCGCTGGATTGCTCTACAATTTTTAACTAATAGCACCTCCGTTTTGTGGTGAGCTATCTGCAGCTTAACTTCGTTCATCCAGCGCTCGATCATGCTTATCGTCTCCGTCACCAACCCCTCCACTCTAAGTGCCCATCGCCGCTAGTGACACGTCGTCCGCAAAATCCACGATTTTCACTTTCCTGGGTAGCTGCAAAGTCAACACTCCACCATACATCCCGTTATAAAGAGTTGGACCGAGTATGGAGCCCTGGGGAACACCCGCTATAACGCGCATCGATTTATGTCCTTCGTTCGTGTCGTACATCAGAACTCTACCCTGAAGATAACTTTTCAGGATATTGCACAGATAGTTGGGGACCCGCGTTCTAGGCAGCGCTGCCGCGGTGGCTTCAACTATTCGAATTCGGCCCACCGTCAATATTGCTTTACGGAATACAAACTGCATATTCGACAATCCGCGTCCTCCCTCTGTACATGTCAGCCTATTGATCCTCTCCAGGAGCTTCCCGAGCGTGTTTAACAGGCATATAGGCCTGTACGCAGCCGGATTGCCGGGTGACTTTCCTGGCCTTGGCAGCAACACCAGGTTTTGGATCTTCCACATTTCTGGAAAATTGCCTTCGTCTAGGCACTTTTGCAGCGCCTCCCTGAACATGTTCGGGTATCCCAGAATCGCAGCTTTTAACCAACGTTCGGTATTTCATCCGGAACGGGGGCTTTCTTCGCTTTCAGGCGTTTCGTCACTTCTACAAGCTCGCTATTGGACACTTGTCGATCTACGGGGTTTGCTTCTCTTTCTTCGCCGTACGGTGTTGGCGGCCACATGGTCGGATCATGTTTCGGGAAAAAACCCTCCACAATTGCTTTCAACTTGTCCGGGAACATTTCAGCTGGCTTCGACGGGCCTTTGATCTTCTCCATCACGACCCGACACGCGTCCCGAGTTGACGTCTGATTTCACCAGTGTCTGACAGTGGTGTTTTGGAAGAAGCTGTCTGTATTACAAAGTTTTACAGTCAGATTTAATCCGGGAGTTAGAAAGTGCTATTTATAAGACCTATTTCAGACTGCCTGATATTTCAAGACCAGTCCAAGGCCACTTTTGCTTACAATTGGGCTTATTATGTAATCCATAAAATCATATGGGACTGTTGTGTAATTAAAACCTCAGGATCTTAAAATCCAGCGCGTATTTAGTTTTAGTCATTATATTCAAATTGTGAAGAACAAAACATTTTGTTTCAAAATTTAATCCATACCCGGCAACCAGAAACTTCAAAGGCATATACACATTAACTGGCAATAATCCTAAAAAGCGCGTCTATGATGCAATCCGCTATAAAGTTCCACCCTTAATCAGCGCTGTACCGTTTTTCTTGACAAACTGCTGTTACACTTGCGCATCGTCCTATTTCAAACTTGAAAGATCAATCCTAATTGACGACTACTTCATCCTCCGTTCAACCGTCTGATATACAGTTTCAAAATCATTTCCTGAAGTCCTCCGCAAACTGAAATTTTAGGGATATTGATATCCAATTTCCAACACGACATTCTTTTCCTAAGGTAGCTTTCAAGCAGCAATCTTTATCGATGCTACAAAGAAAGATCTGCTTCCACCAACAATCAGTCGTCACAGGGCCATTTCTTAATTAGCACTTTTTCTAAATATAGATTCTGACGAAATGTAGTTCAATTCACAAAACCACTTCATTTTTTTCTATATTGAAAGCACCAGCCGAATTGTGCTTTCGGCCCAAGATTCGTGAAGCAAAATTTTGACACGAGAAAAATACTTCTTTTCCGTAAAACAGCACACTTTGATCCTTGCGCAAATTTGCATTATTATGAACCAAAATATAGTTTTTTATGGATCAATTTCCAGATCATTTGTTATATATGTTCATAGGGAAATAGCAGGAATGTTTTTAGGGGTATTCACTTGACGGCCTAACTTGCTTATAATATCTTGAAATATGTTCCTTGTGATATAATTAAAGGTGTGTGTCAAACATTTCAATAATCAGATACGCAGTTGCTTATGCAGTTAAGTGAATAACGTTATTTTTTTTCCTGGTCATGTCTAATGAAACATATTTCCCTATTTATTGCCGTAGTTATGGATCTTTAAATTTTTCCTAATGGTCATTGGATACTCTTGAACTATTTTATGGATTTATGAAAGCGTCAGGTTTCATTTATGGATTGTTTTTCATTTTTCATGGATCGTTGTGCACATTTTACGGTGCAAAGTATGGGCTGCCCAAAAAATCGAACAAAAGGAATGAAGTGTTGTTATTCCTGAATAAGGGTTTGAACCAGTACGGAAATTGTTGGCGTGATTTTGCTCGTTTTTGGCGTCACGTCGGAAGTCACTTTAGCCGGCATTGACAACGTTAATCGGGGTGGTAATATTTTTATCGGGATTTTTTTTCATCACTTCTGCAGGATTCTTCGGAGTTTCCTCAGGTAATCCTTCGAAATATCCTCGGAAAATTCTTGAAATATTACTAGAGCAATTCTTCGGAACACCCTTGGAAAGTTTTTCGGACATTCTTCGGGAAATTCTTCGGATTTTCTTCCTCGTGTGGTTCATAGAATGTTTTGGGGAAATTCTCCGGATTTTTATCAGGAATTTACCAGGATTTTTTTTGGGAAATTACTTCCAACTTTCTCGGAAAATTCTCAAGATTTTTTTAATGAATTAATGAAACTAGAATTTCTTCGCATTTTCTTCGGGGTATTCTTCGGAATGTCCTCGGGAATTTCTTCGTATTTTCTTCAGAGATTCCTCGCGATATTCACCAAAACTTTTTTGGGGAAATTCTTCAGAACTATTTCTGGTAAATTCTACTTGCTTACCTCGGAAAACTCATCGGAATTTCCGTGGGAACACAATCGGGGTTTTCTTCGGGAAATTCTTCGAAATTTCCTCCGAAATTTCTTAGGATTTTCCTCAGAGATTTCTCGGGAAATTACCAAGAAATTTCTTAGGATTTTTTTTGGGAGACTATTCTGAATTTCCGCGGGTACTTTCCGGGATTGAGCAATTCTTGATTTTTTTTTTGAAAACTCTTCGAATCATCCGCTGAAATTTTACAGAATGTCGCCGGCATTTTTTAGATTTCCTTTGAATTTTTTTCAAGAAATTCGCAGGTTTTTTTTGGAATATTCTTCGGAATTTACTAAGGAACTCTTTGAAACGCCTACGGAAAATGCTACGGAGATTTTTTGGAGTTCCCCTGGAAAAAAATCAGAATATCTACGTTGTTATAACCAGAGCGTTAATAATTAAAGATTCCAATGAATGATTAAATTTGTTATGATTAAATCATTCAACTGTTTAATTTATTTTTGACAATGATTAATGATTATGATTAAAGATTGAATTAATTTTTGACAATGGCTAACGATTATGTTTAATGATTAAACGTTTGGAATATGATTAACGATTACCGATCGTGATTAAATATTTACACAATATGTATATGCATAATGATTAACGATCGATATGATTAATGGTTATGAATAATTATTTTGAATTATTAGCGTAATGATCAATAATCAAGTAATCTTTCTCTAAGGTCACTAATTTGGGTTATGAAAGTACTATGATTATGATTAAAGATTAATGAATAAAAGCGATTTATGCAATGATTAAGATTGATGAATAATGAATATAATCAAAACAATTATGAATATGATTAGTGATTAATGATTGAATGCAAAATTCTATGATTGAAGGTTAGTGATTAATGACTACATCATATTTTCTGAATGAATAAGATTAATGAATAATGATTATATAACTCATTGGGCCCTCCTTAGCCGTGCGGTAAGACGCGCGGCTTCAAAGCAAGACCATGTTGAGGGTGGCTGGGTTCGATTCCCGGTGCCGGTCTAGGCAGTTTTCGGATTGGAAATTGTCTCGACTTCCCTGGGCATAAAAGTATCATCGTGCTAGTCTCATGATATACGAATGCAAAAATGGTAACCTGGCTTAGAAACCTCGCAGTTAATAACTGTGGAAGTGCCTAATGATCACTAAGCTGCGAGGCGGCTCTGTCCCAGTGTGGGGATGTAATGCCAATAAGAAGAAGAACTCATTATTCATTATTCAGCGAGTTAACTATGTTGCCACCCGGAGTCCACAACATTCTTGTCGGAGTCAGCAGAAACGATGCACATCGCAACCGCGATCAATAGGTCAGTCGATCGGACTTGGGACCCATCGAGTAAAGTGCTGAAGCAGCAGTATCAAGTGTGGCCATCGGTTAGGAGTTAAGTAAGGTAGTTCAATAAAGTTAGTCTTAGTCTAACAGTAAGTGAAGAGTGTTCTTTTTTAAAAAGAAAATCCAACAGCAAATTATTCAACTGGCGCCCGAATAGGGACCTCCGCGTGTGGGAACGGTATAGTGTCAGTGGTGAAAAATCGTATAAAAAGTGAAGTGCAAAATCTTAAAAGTGATAAATCACCAAATCCGTAGTTGGTTCAAAGAGCCAAGCATTCACATCTCCGGTCCAACGAGCCCTCATCACAGAAGACGAAGCGAAAATCAGGACACAGCAGCAGACGCTCGATCGCTATCAGGGACCAGAGTAGCAGCCATCTGTAAAACGGATCACCCCGAAGTAGCTGCCTGATTTTCCCCACTAGGAGCGAAGGCCCAACCACTCTAGCAGACTCAACCCAAAAGTCCAACTATGCTGTTGTTGGCATTAATGTAAGTAACACATTTTTATTAATCACAATCCTCATACAAAGTGCAAGTTAACATATAAAATTGTGAAAGAACAGTGAAATTTAAATTTGTGTAAATTAAAAAATAATAGTTTTCAAAAAGTTTGAGTTAATTTCGAAGTGACAAAAATCAAAATCAGAATGCCCCCTGTAGTTCCACCAGCGGTCGCAGAAATGACCACTCAGCAGTTTCTCGAGTTGGGAAAAGTACCGGACCTTGTCCGTGATTTAAGATCTTTCAACGGCGATCCAACCAGACTCGTCGACTGGTTGTCCGACGCCGAATCCCTCTTAGAAACATACAAGCAAAACGGAGCTACTAATGTACAACAGAGTGTATTAGAAAGAATTATCCGCCGAAAAATAGAATAAAAATAGAATGTCCAATATTCGGTTCGATTGGACAGAAATTAAAAATACTTTGATCCTTTACTATAGGGATCAAAGAGATATTAAAACATTAGACTATCAACTTACGTCAACTAAAAAATCTCCCGATGAAACTCTAAATAGTTATTATAGCAGGGTAAATGAATTACTATCTTTAATTATAGTTCAAGTGCAAACGGACGATAAAATGAAACTTAATGCCGCAGCACATATTGATTACTTCCGAGATAAAGCACTAGACGCTTTTATCAGAGGTCTTGACAAAACGTTGAGTATTTTATTGAAAAGCACTAAACCTCAGTCCTTAGGACAAGCTTACAATTTTTGCGTGGAGTACTTCAATATGGATCTTAGATCCGCTCCCTACCGAAACGAGTTTGGTGGTCAGTCTTTTCCCAAACCACGTGATCCACCCAAATTGCCTCCTAGGATGAACACACCACAAACCAGATTATTCGCATTTCCACCAGTACCGCCACGAAGACCTCCACCAATCAACCCATTTTATAATCGTTTTCCACCCCAAAGGCCATTCCCCAGAATCATATTGCACCTCCAAGGCCAAATCCGTTTTCGCAAAATCCGTTTTCTCAAAACCCTTTCAGACAAAATCTAAACCCACAGAGAAACCCGTTTCATAATTCGTTTAAACCCGAACACCACCAGTTGTTGACACCAGTCAACAAACAAAAATTGTAGATTACGGTAACAGACCAATAATGAATTTAAAACGCCCATATCCATCAGCACAATTCCAACCCATCAAAAGGCAAGCTCATCCACTTGAAGGTATGCATGATTACTATGATGATACCGATTTATACAGTTATGGCTATTTTGATGAACAGTACTGGAACGATGGTTCCTATGACAGCTCATATGACCAACCGCCTCAACACGACGTTGAAATAGGAGAACCATCTGGAGTCAATGTAAGGAGTAACACCAACGATGCCATATATTAATTTAAAAACTAACATTGGCGATTTCCCTTTTCTTATTGACATTGGAGCGAATATCAATCTCATACATCCAATGCTGGCAAATAATTACTCATTGGCAAAGCCATATCATTTTACAGCGAATGGTATCGCAAGTGCTAATGGTAAATTCGATGCTAACACTGCGATTGACATTGAATTTTTCAGACCCAAAATTAATTTCCAAGCTCAATTTTTACTTCATGATTTTCATCCATTCTTCCATGGTATAATAGGAACCGGAATATTAAATGCACTTGATGCGAAAATTGACCTCGGTAATAAAACTCTCCAACTTAGGAAAGACGATGACTGCTTGTCAATACCGCTTTTACAATATTCCCCTATAGCTAAAATAACTTCAGATAACCCCCAACATAATGAAACTAACGAGGTTCAAGCAACTTTCCAACCAAACAGTATATCAGACCACGTCACACCTCATTCAAAATCCGCCACCGGACAAATGTTTAGAACGTCTCATCTTTCTCCCAATGAAAAAGATAGGCTTCTCGAGGTACTGAATCGGCACGAACAAGTGTTCCATAAACCAGATGAAAATCTGACTTGTAGCACTGTAGTTCAATGCACATTAACACCATTGATGATACCCCTATTCACCAGAGAGTTTACCCATATCCAGCTGCATATGCTGAAGAGGTGAACAAACAGGTGGATAAACTTTTGAACGATGGTATAATAAGACCATCGCGATCCGCTTGGACATCTCCGGTATGGATTGTTCCAAAAAAATCCGATGCCTCAGGAGAGAAAAAATTTCGGATGGTAATCGACTACCGTAAATTAAATGAAAGAACTATTTCGGACAGATATCCGATGCCCGAAATAAATTACGTAATTGATCAATTGAAGGATCAACAATATTTCACTCTTGATTTAGCCTCTGGTTTTCACCAGATAAAAATGAAGGAGAACGACATCGAGAAAACTGCATTCTCGATTAATAATGGCAAGTACGAATTTACTCGTATGCCATTTGGACTAAAAATGCTCCCGCAATATTTCAACGAGCAATCGATGATGTATTAAGGAAGTACATTGGAAAAATTTGTTACGTCTATATTGACGACGTTATTATTTTTGGCAAAACTCTCGAGGAAACGCTACTGAACTTAGAGTTAATTTTGAAAGCTTTGAATGAAGCTAACTTAAAAGTCCAGCTAGACAAATCAGAATTTTTACAGAAAGAGATCGAGTTCCTTGGATACATTATCACATCGGACGGTATCAAACCAAATTCAAAGAAAATTGAAGTGATCGAAAATTTTCCAGAACCAGCAACGATCAAACAGCTAAGATCATTCTTGGGAATGACTGGCTATTACAGACGATTTGTAAAAGATTTTGCAAAGGTTGCAAAACCTCTTACAAACCTTTTAAGAGGGGAGGGAGTTACTTCCAATAAAAAATAAAATTGAGAAAAATGAGAATGAGAAATCTTGTTTCAGCAAGATGAGAAGCATTTTATCTTCCTCAGACATATTGATTTATCCTGATTACAAAAACACATTTTTACTTACGACGGATGCATCCGACTTTGCCATCGGAGCAGTTATATCTCAAGGTGAAACAGGTAAAGATAAACCCATCCACTTTGCCTCTAGAACTCTCTCTAAGTCCGAAGAAGGATATTCGGTACCAGAGAAAGAGATGTTAGCCATCTATTGGGCCCTACAAACTTTCAGGAACTACCTATATGGTACCAAAGTAAAAATACTAACAGATCACCAACCGCTAACATTTGCATTATCAGCTAAAAATACGAATGCGAAGTTGAAGCGCTGGAAAGCGTACCTAAACGAGCATGACCATATTATAGAATATAAACCTGGCAAAAGTAATGTTGTGGCTGATGCTCTCAGCCGTATAGTTTGTTCAATGACCGGAACGCAGCATTCAGCGGAAGATAGCGATCACTTTTACATCAAATCGACGGAAGCCCCAATAAATGTATTCAGACACCAGGTGATTCTGAAGCAAGGTCCACCACGAATCATTACTGAAACACCATTTGAAAAATTCATTAGAATCAATATTCAAATTCCAGATATTAACGAAAATTCTCTTTTACAGGTATTAAAAAATCATTTTGATACTAATAAGTTAAACGGAATTTTAACAACTGAGGAAATAATGGGAAAATTGCAAGAAGTATACAGAAAGCATTTTGGACATACAAGGTCATTAAAAATCCGTTTTTCTCAACATCAATTGATTGACATCAAGCAAGAAGATGAGCAATGGGACGTAATTCGGAAAGAACATCATCGTGCACATAGAGGTGCCGAAGAAAATAAATTACAACTTTTAAGGAAGCTTTACTTTCCAAAGCTTTCTCAAAAGATTCATGACTTCACAACCAATTGTAAAATTTGCCATGAAAATAAATATGATCGTAGTCCGATCAAATATCCCCTCCAAGAAACCCCCATTCCTAAATCCGATTTCGAGATAGCCCATATAGATATCCTTTTTCTCGAAAACGAAACATTCCTGACGTACATTGACAAGTTTTCCAAATTTGCACAAATCAGACCAATATCCTCCAGAGCAGCTGTTGACTTGATTCCGGCAATTAAAGACATATTGACTAAATACAAAACTCCTGACGTACTAGTTATGGACGGAGAAAATCCTTTGCAACAGGCGAACTAATAAATTTCTATAATACGCATGGAATACAAACATACATTACGGCCACTGGACGTAGTGAAATGAACGGTATTGTTGAACGTTTCCATTCGACAAGTCTAGAAATGTATAGGATCACCAAAGCTGAAAATCCTAATACAAACCTCCATGACCTCCTTATTCTTTCCTTGACTAAATACAATAATACGATACACAGTTCGACAAAACATACTCCACTGGAAGTCATTTTGCCTTCTGCAAGAAGTCCTTCCATTATTAATAACGTTCATAGAAACTTGATCCAGAAACAGAAAAAAGACCTCGAATATCATAATAAAAACAGGAAAGCAGTTGACCCAGAAACAAATCAAGAAGTTTACGAAAAGACAAGACAACGAATAAAACACAAACCTCGGTTCAAAAAAATTAAAATTGATAAAGTTAATAAGAGTACAGTGACAACCCAGGAAGGCAGACGAATTCACAAAGACGACATTAAAATAAGATAATTAAAGTAACGTATAGTCTCCTTCATTCTAGGCTTTGGACATTCGAACTTTCCGTAACTCAGACGATAACTATACAAAAACTAGATGGACAACCTTTAATCTTGCTTGACCATGGAACTGGACGAATTCAAAACGGATCATATTATTATATTCATCATTTTAATATTTCTTCTATTCGAATACATGTAGATATATTAAAGAATCAGTTTGAGGATTTGCAGAAAAATCAATTTTCATCTATTGTACTTAATCAATTCAATTACATAGATATGCTCCTTCAGAGAATAACACCTATTCGACGGCAAAAACGCTGGGATAGAGTAGGCACTATTTGGAAATACATAGCAGGTACCCCAGACGCCGATGATTTGAAGCTAATTAACTCCTCCATAAACAATCTTGTAATAAATAATAATCAACAGGTAAAAATAAACAGGGAAATGACTATTCAGTTAAAGGAAGTTGCTTTTAAAACCAAAGAAGCCATGAAGTTGTTCAATTCTAAATCCAATGAATTTCATAGTATCTCAATTTTAGAAAATCTAAAAATTATCTCCCAGACACTAGAACAAATCCTCGAAACAATAACTTTAGCCAAAATAGGAATACTAAATATTATTACTCTCAGTAACAAAGAAACCACTACTTTCTCACGACTTAGCTAGGGAAAACATAAGCGTTGCCACAGCAGCAGAAGCTTTCTCCTATGCATCCACCTCCATAGCCACCAACGGAAAGGAAATCGCACTCTTGATCAAACTGCCTAAGCTCATATGGAAAACGTACACGAAGGTTCACATTCATCCGATCACCAACAACAAAGAACAAATCCATCTACCAAACCGGAATTTCATATTTCATGACAATGAAATTAACATTGTACCATCTCTAACTCCATCTATATTCCGATCCGACGAAATAACCCTCGAAAACTCTACATGCATTTCAAACCTTATACGAGGACAGCCAGCCATCTGTAATTAGACTTCATATCCAGTATCAGATGAAATAATCTCCATTGATGATCACCACTTGCTAGTTTCTACTACAAGAAACTATACTATGAATTCAGATTGTGGATTTTCCGAACGAAATCTCACGGGATCATACTTGATCTCATATGATAATTGTACGGTCAATGTAAGCTACATTATGGTCAGTAACACCATAAGGCACTTGAACGGAAAACCAATACGTCTATTTTTGGACGGACTAACCATAGTCAAAGATCAGCACATCCCTAATCTCAGTTTGGAACATCTAAATTTTCTCCAGACAGAAACGAGAAAAGATTTGGATCTGATACGGTTGGAAAACAACAGCATAAATTGGACACCTTGGACGATCTTCGGAACATTCTCTCTCACCCCCATCATAATTGGCTTAGCCATTTTTCTTAGTATTTTTATTCGCAGGCAAACTATGAAAATCGAACTGAAGCCACAAACCCACGAAGTACCAACAACCAAAGACGTCACGTTTAGCTTCCGCCATGCGAACTTAGAAGAAATCATTCGGACGGAGCCTCATAACTAAGGCGGGGCAAGTTAACTATGTTGCCACCCGGAGTCCACAACATTCTTGTCGGAGTCAGCAGAAACGATGCACATCGCAACCGCGATCAATAGGTCAGTCGATCGGACTTGGGACCCATCGAGTAAAGTGCTGAAGCAGCAGTATCAAGTGTGGCCATCGGTTAGGAGTTAAGTAAGGTAGTTCAATAAAGTTAGTCTTAGTCTAGCAGTAAGTGAAGAGTGTTCTTTTTTAAAAAGAAAATCCAACAGCAAATTATTCAACTAGCGTAAAGGATTGTTTTTCAAATTGGTACAAAAATAGAATCACTATCGAAAAACCCTTTTTGGTTAGCCTGGGCTTTAGGGGAGCCCAAAACGCAGGGAAAAAAGTTAATGAAGCGTTTTTACTCCGTTATGGCTGCCTGCTGCTGATTGAACCTGCTGATTATTGTCGGAAATATGCAGCTGATTAGTGACGAAGGAGAACTATGAGTACGTTCCAGGTCTTTTCTTTCAATGCCATTACTGTACTGCTGTTCTTCGCACAATTGTCCCATGTTACTTTTGATGAAAAATCTTAAACTCGAGTCAACTTGTCCCACTAAAAAAAATGAAGTAGTTGTTTGATGATAATAGAGTCTTAGAACCGTTTAAATAAGTAGTGATTTGTTTTATGTCCTGGAAAAGTGTTGCCTACGGTCATAACATCCCTCAAATATTTGTTAAATTTTAAGATCCAATCGAGTAGTTAGTACGAATAAGGGCGTCCTTGTAAAGTTTTGCTGTACCTGTTATGAACGATTAGTACATCCCATTCCCTGCATTTTTCAAAGAAACCTTCCCTGCATTTTGTGGTACTAGTCTTTGTAACAAAAAGGGCACTATTACGGAGCATGAGATCCGATCAAATTATTCGTAGTACTACTTGACTAACGCCCCCCGCTGGGCGAGGGATTGAGTATGACGCACACACACGCACACACAATAACTCATTATTCATTAATCATAATTAAATCTATGAATAATCACTAAGCTCTGGTAATAATACGCTTTTAAATAATGTAGACTTCTACAAATTTTAAATCAGGGCCGTGACAGATTTTTAACCGTGGCGTCCCTTTTTCTGAATTAAAAGTAGGGTAACTGTTCCGTTTTCCATCTCACTGAACATATATTCAAAACAAAGAAATACAGCACTAATCTCGTCGCTTCTTTTTGCTAACACTTCTGAAAAAAAAATCACAAAAATAAGAAACAAACCAAATTCCTTTTCATTGCTTTGTTTTTGATGGGATGGAAATAGGAGCTATGGGTTGAAGTGCCGAACCGTTCCCCTATAACAGTTGAAAAAAAAATCTTCCCCTTTCTTGTTGTTAACCCATACAGCAAAACATCAAATTATCACGAGTGGTCACAAATTGGATGACACGAGACTAGCTCGTCGATGATCATAACGTTAACAGCAAGAAGGTAGCAAGAACGTGATACTGCTGTATACCTTTGCTACCTTGCTCAAAAAGTTTACATTTCATTCGTAAACAGAAAACCCTCGAACGGGAGCAGTAAGGGGAGAGAAACCTAATATTTCACATCTCGTTAGGAAACGAAGATGGGTAAATAAATAACAACTCGACAGGCTCGTAAAACATGTCCGAGGAAATTGTAGGCCTCTGTACTTACTGCCGAGCATCAAACTCCCATTGAGCATACCATCCAAAAAGTCAACCTTAACGAGAATAAATCTAGGAACTTTTTTCAAATGGGCCTAATTGATTCTGACCTTGATTTTTGGAACGGCGATTGTGCTCTTCATTCAAACTATTTCGGTGAACTTATGTGCCCAACAAGAAGAATTGATTCCGATCTATCTGATAGTAACGTCAGTTGTATCAAATATGCAAAATTGAGAGAGTATTAGCCGTTTCAAATTTCAAGGTCAAATACAGTTACGCCTATTTGAAAAAAGTTCCTAGATTAATAATTCACAATGCGACGATGGAAGATAAGGTGTGGGCGAAGGTCACAAATGGTCTAAACGGTGCGCTGTTACGACGAAGTTTTGGAAGGCGCTTTTCCTTTTATATTTGCTGTCTGCCGGTGGCTGTTTGGACAAAGTAATCAGTTCATCATTCTGCGGTGTACAACTCAAAGATTTTCGGTTACGGTGTATTGTTAGATTATTGGCCAATTGTTTTATTTGTTCAGCTTGTTTAATGCTATACATTCAGTATGTTTGAAAAATAGAAATATTAAATTTTATGACTTTGGAAACGAACATTAGGAGATGGAGATTAAAATGCTTTTGAAAGTTTTCAAATCTTCATTTAATTGAAAATTATTTAAAAAAAAAATGGTGTTAGGTTGAAACGCTAATACTCCTGAATATGATTTTGTGGTGCCCTCACAGATTATTCAAAACTATCAATGAACTATCAGACCATGTTCTGTTCGATCAGCTGCTTCTAGGTTATACCGTCTTGTGTACACGAATTAATTTTCGTATGGATTAAGTCCAATTCCAAACCGCATATATTTAATTAACTAAATTAAGGCAATCCGTATGGGCAGATATCTTGTTGACAGTGTACATGTTTCGTGTTTTTATGACTTCTTTTGTTCTACTTATTTCATGCAATTCGTATCATCAACGTGTTTCTGATCACAATAAAATATGTTACTATTTCTTTTGATTTTCTTCGATCAACATCATAGAGTTTTCTCGACAGCTCGACTGCAAAATCATGGAATCCATTCTCAAAACTCAACACCAGAAAAGATTCCTTTCAACAACAATTTGTACAACGTGGTTTGTTCGTTTGTGTTTTGATTTGAACCATTGAGCACAATTGAATCAGAAACTTACTTGTGGCAAAAGTTGATCTGATAAACCATATATCAAATGTTCGACGTATCACCACGGTGGGCGACGGCATCACTGTCCAGGGAAGCATTCGCAAGATCCGCGGAGGCCGCGGCATTGACCGCGGGATGCACCAGGGTTCCGGAAGCGCTAAGCGGATCCTGCTGGTACTGATGATGGAAGGTGGCTAGTGTTCGGGGATCCAACTCGAGGGTGATTTGTTTGCCACTGCTGATGCTGCTGCTGCTGCTTCTCCTCTGGTTGGCACTACTGCTGCTACCGTCGACATCGTCCGGGGCTGGGGGCAGTGGGTAACCACCGCCCAAGATACTCCTACTGCTGCTGCAACCCTCCACGTAATTGTCATCGTCACCATCGTTATCTTCGTCGTCGTCGTCGTCGTTAGGCTCACCACCCGGGATGTTGTGCACGATGCTCGGGATGGTGGCATTCTGCTTGGCGATCAGCTTTAGCAGCTCAATTGCGTCAAGAGCCTGTCGCTTTTCATGCAGGATTCTGTTTGGTTTTTTTTTGAGGAGAAATAAAAGCAGACGGAAAAGAGGTGGAGAAAAAGTCCAAATTTGGATGAATTCGTTAGGATGTTAGTTGGCAGAACACTACATGTGAGATGGCATTGACAGTTATAGTTATATGATATGTAGAAAACTTCATAGTTTCCCAAGCGTTTTTACAATGTTAGCAATGAAATTATGATTCGGTCTACTGCATACAATTAAACAACTATTTTGTTTCAGTACTGTGTCAACTAATCTACTGGGTGCTATAAAACAAATCACATTGTATCATCCATAACATATTTATGAAAAATGATATTCAATAGAAGCAGTACTAACACAATAAGTCTGCTTATATTTGACCGGTACGTTGCACTTCAGATTTAAATTTAAATGCATTTGCACAGGCTTCCTGGAAATTGTAACATATTTGTTAGAGCGATAACAATGCCAACATGTGCATATAAATTGTCGGAATCCATATCACTGCGACAGGGTTTGAAAAAAAATGGATGCAATCAGCGTTACGGTGAGCACTTCAGGTGGCAGTATAATAAAGTTACGACCACACGCACCGGACGCCAGGAACACACAATTTCAGGTGAGGTGATCGATGGGTGACTACCCGACCAGCAGATAGTAACAGATTTATATCAGAACTTGTTATTCTATTACAACATTTTTTTTATAGCAGAGGTTGTTACATGTTTTACATGTACTATTTGTAGTTAAAATAACGAAAATTGGAACAAAACTTTTTCTAGTCTTAATAAAAACGTTACGAAATATGTTTTCAATTGAACAAAAATATAACTCGATGTGTTACATGAAAAGTGATGAAAATAACTAAAAGTATTATAAATTATATTATTGAAAAAAAAAGTTATCCCTGGTTGTGTCACGTGTTATATATTCATGTTAGGACGATCCTGTAATATTCTTTGCTTCATTCGGGACAGAGAATTTCTAACAAAATTATGCCACATATTGTTATTTGTAACACATATTGATAAAATTGTGACGTAATTTTGTTATGACTAACTGGTCGGGTGATTGTCAGTTGTTCAAAGCTTTGCGATATTTTAAAATTTATTTGTTGAGAAAATATACATTTCACATTTTCCTTGTGCCGGTTCGTCGCTTGTAGATTTTATATATAACGACATGCAAGACAACGCGTTTCAAAAGGTGTTCTATTAGATGGGGTTCATAATACGCTCTTTACTCGAAAGCATCTGAGAAAAATACGCATCGAGCAAATTATGGAGTATGTGTCATACAGATGGCTTCTAGACATTGGTGGATATAATCATTTAGTCAGATTTTGACTCATCAGGACATACCTCATTCTAGAGGCGTATTTCAAAATGTGCTATATAAAGAACTTGAGCATGATGTTTTCTTTACAATTTTGCCAATTTGTTATAAGTACATCAAACATACTTTAAAATTCAGCTCCGGTATGACAACTTGGCACGCGTCAACCATAGTCAACCTCTGACTAAATAATTGGAAACATCATTGTTTCTAGAAGCATCTAGATTCTAGATAGATACTGAGCGCCTTCGGAAACAACATTTTGTTCCAATCATTTCACAATTTGGAATCGACCTCTCGTTCCAAACTCATCCTAATATAAATTCTTGTTGGAGTTGGAAATGAAGCTATTTAATGCTCCATTTGGCGGATGATGAACTTTTAGTCACAGAGAAACAGACGTAACAGCTTGAAGATTTTTCTGAAAAATCCATTGCCCAACTCCTCTACCACCATCTTGCGAGCATGCTACACGAAGCAATGTTTCGTATGACATTGTCACCAGAAGGCGCTGGAGTGAAATGAAACTCGAATGATTACGTCGCTAGCACCTTTAGTTGTGAAACGCGCAATCAATCAAATTCAAATAGATAGTTGAAGTCATAATCGATGGTAATTTCGCTAGTGTTACGTCTGTTTAAATATGATTCAGTTTTTGTGAACGCAGATACCAAACGGCACAAATAGATTCCGACCTGCCAAAAAAAATCACACAACGAACTATTATAATATATGTGTCGTTGTGTGGCTTCTGTAAAAATAACGTTCGATTAGCCACTAAAACGAAAACGATAAACAACATTCCTCGTGTATGAAATATTTTGTTTTGTGACATATGACTCCGTTCATTAAAGAATTTCTTCGTCGATCTCTGCATATGATAGGGAAACACCAAGGCCGAAGTTCGCGGATGAATATCCTCTGAAATGTCATTCAAGTATGGGCGAGTATGGGCTACATAGAAGTAGAGTGTGGGTTCAGAATTATCGAGCACAAAAAATGTCTAATAGATGGGGACGCATGGTATTAGGTAAGTTTCGCTCGAAGTAATTAATTTTATTGGAGAACTCTAAGCAAATAAACTTTTGCATTGATTGTCGTAGGGCGCAACTGCAGCAAGCGATTTGATTTAAGTATCCCTCAGACACCTAGTCGCCGCGATTCTATCGTTGATGGGTCGCTGCAGGCAATGTTCCATTTACGCTTCCATACCAGCGGGGACAGAATCGCAGTCGCCGAGCGATAGAATAGCGTCGCGATTGTCTCGTACCATGTATTTGGGGGAGCCCTTATGCTTTGGTTTTTTGTTTACTTTAAAAATATGCCATCAAATGGCGACAATAACAATAATAAAATATGAAATCGCTACATTTAGATGGAGAAAGCGTTTCCTAACTGAGGAGTCTGAGCAACCTGTAGCCGCTAGCATACGTATTTTTTTTAAATAAAATGAAGTAAAAGTGCGTCCAGAGGAAAGGAGAAGAAGGAGGAAGAGTGAAAATTTCCTTCCGAGTGTCTCGAGCATACATACATATGAAAAAGCTATACCAAACATTGGAGATTAGTCCCATCATAAATATGTTGGGATTAGATCAAAGATTTTGCTACCCAGTGTAACAAAGCATCGCTTCAACATAAATTTAAATTGCTGTAATTTTCTACTGTAGTCAAAGTTTTTGTGTAACAGTGAAATAGAATTTCCGTTAACTAAATAAGTGAAATGAGAGTGAAATCAGTAGTGATTCAGTTTCATTCCAAATTTTCGACCACTATTCTAATTTGAATCTGGAGCAAAATAGAACAAACTCGTCGGTTAACTCAGCAGTGTTCCATTCATGTTTTTCAAATTTTCAACTCAATTTAATCATTATGTTGCTGCCAAGAAATGCGCCGTAATTGCAAAATGGATTGATCCGTAGATAAAATGACGCTTTCATACACCAAAACAATTGAAAAATATTTGAATCTCGTGATTCATTCGTGGTTCAAATCTGCAGAAAATAGAACTGAGCTTTAGCCAGTTTTATTTTTTGACAGTTGACTGGCTGACTGAATCTAGACCAGCTGGTGGGAAAATTTATGTCTCAGATTCATATTCAAACTGACAGCCCCGAACTATTTGAATCACTGCTAATTCCACTCTAAGGAAAGGCTTTGAAACTGTAAAAGTAGGCAAGATAGTGATAGGGTAAGACACCCAGAAATTACTGTCCCCCCAGTTTTCACCCACCAATTTTAAAATCTTAATTTCTCGATAAACATTACTAAAATTACGTAACGAACGCTGAATTTGATGATTTTCGACACCTACCCTCCCCCTCGTAACACTTTTTGTATGGAAGGTTTAATATTTTTGTATGGATCGTAACGCGAAGCTTGACCCCCTCCCTCCCCCTTCAGCGTAACGTAATTTGTGAAAGGACCCATAATTGTTTGATAATTGTATGGAAAAATTAGAACTTCAACTGTTTCTTAGGGGGGTCCCGTAGCGTAGTTGGCTACACGTTCGCCTTACAAGCGAATGGTCATGGGTTCGATTCCCAGCCCCTCCACCAGTCAGTCGCCGGATGCGCAGCCTATGCGGTGGCGTATTGGGTGCACGCCTTACCATCGCGGCTGCCTGATGACGACTGACAACTTGTTCTTCTCGGAGGCATTCCTCCAACGTTACCCGGATAAATGGCAACCGAACAATGCAACAATCACTGGATACACGACATGGACAAAACGGACACAATGGACTCACGACGAGATGGACCAGCAACGACAATGAATAATGGAAAAATCTAAAAATAGATTCTGTGTGGATTCTGGCTGCAGAATACCATAGTAGATCTCGGCACAGTAGCGGTTAAGTAACACAGAGTGCCTACCAAATAAAGAAAGGAATAAAAAAAAAAACTTCAACTGGTTCCTACAATTAGTTATCGAAAAGTGAAGATTTTAAAATTGGTGGGCGAAAACCGATCAGTACGACGCTCACCACGAAAGAAGCGAACTAGCATAGTGTAAAGGCAGGAGAATGTTTTAAACAATTCTCACGGTGGACATTTGGGTGGCAGTACCAGGAATAAAAATAAAGGAACTTTCGGAAGGCGTTCTGTAAATGTTTCTGTGGAAATTGCTGAGAAATTTGTAATATACATAATTTCCAAATTTCCGAGGAACTTCCGAAGGAATTCTTGCAGGAAGTTCAGGAGAAATTCCTGGAGGAACTTTTGAAAGAATCCGTAAAGGAACTTCCGGAGGAATTCCTGGATGAACTTCCGGAAGAATTCCAGGAGGAACTTCCGGAAAAAATCCTGGAGGAACTTCTGGAAGAAATCCTGAAGGAACTTTCGAAAGAATTCTTGGTAGAACTTCCGAACGAATTCCTGGAAAAAGAAGTTTCTGGAGGAACTTCCGGGAGAATTCCTGGAGGAACTTCCGGAAAAATTCCTGGAGGAACTTCCGGAGGAATTTCTTGAGGAACTTCCAGAGGAATTTCTGAAGGAACTCCCGGAGGAATTCCTGGAGGAACTTTCGGAGGAATTACTGGAGGAACTTTCGGAGAAATTCCTGGAGGAACTTTCGGAGGAATTCCTGGAGGAACTTTCGGAGGAATTCCTGGAAGGAACTTCGGAGGAATTCCTGGAGGAACGGTCGGAGGAATTCCTGGAGGAACTTCCGGAGGAATTCCTGGAGGAACTTCCGGAGGAATTCCTGGAGGAACTTCCGGAGGAATTCCTGGAGGAACTTCCGGAGGAATTCCTGGAGGAACTTCCGGAGGATTTCCTGGAAAAATTAAATGCAGAAGGAACTTCCGGAGGAATTCCTGGAGGAATTTCGGAGGAATTTCTGGAGGAACCTCCGGAGAAATTCCTGGAAGATCTTCCGGAGGAATTCCTGGAGGACCTTTCGGTGGAACTGCTGGAGGAATTCCTGCAAGAACTTCCGGAGGAATTCCTGGAGAAACTTCCGGAGGAATTCCTGGAGGAACTTCCGGAGGGATTCCTGGAAGAACTTCCGGAGGAATTCCTGGAGGAACTTCCGGAGGAATTCCTGGAGGAACTTCCGGAGGAATTCCTAGAGGAACTTCCGGAGGAATTCCTAGAGGAACTTCCGGAGGAATTCCTAGAGGAACTTCCGGAATACCTAGAGGAACTTCCGGAGGAATTCCTAGAGGAACTTCCGGAGGAATTCCTAGAGGAACTTCCGGAGGAACTTCCGGGAGAATTCCTGGAGGAACTTCCGGAAAAAATCCTGGAGGAACTTTCGGAGGAATTCCTGGAGGAACTTTCGGGAGAATTCCTGGAAGAACTTCCGGAGGAATTCCTGGCGGGACTTTCGGAGGAATTCCTGGAAGAACTTTCGGATGAATTCCTGGAGGAACTTTCGGAGGAATTCCTGGAGGAACTTCCGTAGGAATTCCTGGAGGAACTTCCGGAGGAATTTCTGGAGGAACTTCCGAAGGAATTCCTGGAGGAACTTCCGGAAAAAAAATCCTGGAGGAACTTTCGGGAGAATTCCTGGAAGAACTTCCGGAACAACATTCTGGAGGAACTTCCGGGAGAATTCCTAGAGGAACTTCCGGGAGAATTCCTGGAGGAACTCCCGGAAGAATTTTTGTAGGAACTTCCTGAAGTATTCCTGGAGGAATATCTGGAGGAATTTCTGGAGGAATTTCCAAAAGTAAAATTTCAATCGGCGCACAGATCTAGTGCATACATGATCAAGCATCTGCTCTTCATGTTAGGAGTGGCGCACAAAAGCGTCTGGTAGGTCCAGGGAAAAGAGGGAATGATCTTCTTGAAATTTATGGTATTTTGTGTCAGGCACTGCAAGCCAGCCTTTGGAAAAAAACATCAAAAACTTTACCGGAAACTCCCTCCAAATTCCTCCGGAAATCTTCCCCAAAATTATTTTAGGAACTACCTCCTAAGTTCCACCGGAATTTCCCTCGTATATGCTACAGAAACTTCCCCCGGGATTCCTCCGAAAATTCTAGCCTCCCTTCCTCCGGCAATTCTTTCGAAACAATTAAACAGTGGAGAACTGTGGAGAATTTCCGGAGAATTCGGAGGGGAATTGCCGGAGAAATTCTGGGGGGAATTTTTGGAGGAATTCTAGGGGAATTTCCGGTGGAGTAATGGGTGGAATTTCCTAAGAAATTCGAATGGGAATTGCCGGAGGATTTCTGGGGGGAATTCTCGGAGATATTTCGAGGATAATTTCCGGAAAAAAATTCTGAGAGATTTTTGCTGGAATTCTTGATGTAATTTCTGGTAGAATTCCGGGAAGAATTTCCAGAGAATTTCTGGGGGGAATTTCCGAAGAAATTTTCGCAAAGTTCTCGGGGGTAATTTCTATGGGAATTCTGGAGACAATTTTTGCTAAATTTCCGGAGGAATTTTCGGAGGAATTCCTGGGGAACTTATGGAGAAATTCCTTGAAAAATTCCTCAAGGAACTTCTGGCAATATTTCTGAAAGAAATAACGGAGAGATTTTTTTACGAACTCCAGAAGCAATGTACGGTGGAATTCAGGGGAGAATTTCGGGTGAAATAACCGGAGGGAGGGGGAAACAATTTTCGGACTAATTCTTGGAAGAATTTGGGAGATTTTTGCATGCATTCCAAAATTAATTTCCGGTGGAATTGCTGAGAGAACTTCCGGAGATTTTTTTTTGTCGCAATTGGGGGAATTTTTCAGCGGACTTTAGGAAGGAATTTCTTTTGAAAATTCGGCGGGATTCCCAGGAGAATTCTCGGAGAAAGTCTAGGGTGAGTTTCCGTAGGTATTTCGAGGAGTATTTCCGGGATAAATTCTAATAGATTTTCGCCGGAATTTTTGAAGCAAATTCCGGTGGATTTCCGCAAGAATTTCCGGAGATATTCTGATGGGGAATCTCGGGAAAATACTTTTCAGATAATTTTCTTTGGAACTTTTACGGGAATCTCCGAAGGGACTTCTAAAGGAATTTCAGGAAGAAATCCGTGGAAAGTTTGTGGAGGAATTCTGGGGGAAAAAAATTCCATCGCAATTATGGGGGTAATTTACGGACGAATTTTGTGGGGAATTTTCGGAGGAATTTCTAGGGACAGTTTGCATATGCACCTTGGAGAACTCCCGGTTGAAGTTCTGGGAGAATTTTCGAAAAAGAAAATCCTGAAGGGATTTCCGCACGAATACTAGAAGCAATGTTCGGTGAAGTTCCAGGAAGAATTTCTGGAAGAAATTTTCAGAAGTTTCTGGAAACATTTTCAGAAAAATTACCCTGAGAGTTCTGAAGAAGGGAAAAAGTTTCCGGAGGAATTTCGGGGACATATTCGCAGGAATTTCAAAAGAAATATTCGGTCGAGATTTGGGTAGAATTTAAGAAGGAATTTTGGTTAGAATTGCCAGAGGAATTCTTAGGGCAAGGGAAACAAGATTTTTTGGAGGAATCCCGGGGGAATTTTCCGAAGCATTTAAGGGGGAATTTCCATCGAAGCTTAGGAGGGAGTTCCTAATAAAATTTCGGGGAAGGTTTCGGGAGGGATTTAGAGGGAGTTTCTGGTAAAATTGTTGTGAATTTTTTTTTTAATCTTTGTTAAAGTTTTTTTTTAAATAATTTTTGTGGAATTTTAGGAGAAATTCAGCGAGAGGGTTTTCCGGGGAGTATTTTTTTAAGTATCCCTGAGGAAGTATCGTAGGAGTTATCGGAAAACTTTTCATTGGAATTTGCTCCTAAAGCTCTACCTCGTTTATGTTTGCAAACTATAGTGCATCGGTCAAAAATACTTGAACCGATTTTATAAAAATTCTGGTAAAAGTCTAAATAAGTAAAACTAATATTTTCGTGTTTAACACATTTTAAGGCAAATTTTGGCTGTGCAACATTTCAGAACGAATCAACCATCAGGCCCATATATTAACTGTTAAATGTTGAGACAAGTACCCTGCGGTGTTTACTAGTGCGTTTGAATCATATTATTCCGTACGTCAAACAAGACCAAATGTCCCCGAAGACATGTCGAGGAAGCATTTTTCATCTATTTTCAAATTTCAAATTGAACAATCCTCTCGATTTTTGGGTCGAAAGAAAAACTGACGAGTTTAGGATAATGAACTTCATTGCTCCCAGAAAGAAAATCGAATATCGATTCTTTATTTTAGGACCCAATTGCTCGAGCAATTGTCACAGGAGCAATTTCTGTTGAAATTCCTGAAAAAATCTCCGAAGAATTTTTGGAAATTTTTTGGACATTTCCGAAGGAATTCCGGGAGAACCTCCTGGAGTAGACGCTTGAGAAATTTCCGGGATAATTCTTGGAAAAAAATTGGGAACACATTCTTGGAGTAATTCTATTCTCGGTGTAATTTTTGTGATTTCTTTTTAATTAGGCCGATACAAATATTAAATTTATTTTATGTCACCCCCCCTTCAAATTTTCCAAAATATTGAAGGGGCGAAAAAAAAATTTTTTTTTTGAGTTTTTTATTTTTTGAAATATTTTGAATTTTATGTGATGGGATTCGGCTTTATAGTCTCAAAATTGTTCAAACAATACTGTTTTAACTGCTTAACTTAACAATAATGTTTTAAGTGGGCAGCTAAAACATTATTGTTTGAACAATTTTGAGCCTGTAAAGCCGTATCCCAGAACAGATATTGAACAGTCGAGACACCATAGAGTATGAATTTTATGCATTACTGTTTTTATCTTGATACGTAATATATTGTTATTATATTATATTATATATAATATATTATATATTAATCTATTGTTATCGGTATTTGACGGCTTTTATGTTGCTCGGCACACGATATCCAGCTGTAAGCTCGTTCGTATTATAAATTTTAGACATCATCTGCGTTACCTTTGCCTGAACCTAATACGTTTCACGATAGAGTAGTACATTTGAATGTTGGTGCGTGGATCAATCCAGTTGGGTCTCCAAATATTTCGAGAACTCGCGGAGGTATCCCCAGCCTTCTTGACTTATTATTCCATGTCAATCATAATTTCGCCATCTGATGATATCAGTCTGTCCTCCGATCGTTCATCTACTGCAAAGTTTGAGGAGCTTTTCCCGTTGCCATACGGTCCTCCTGGCGTTGAAGGTGGTCCCGTCGCGAAGAAGCATACAGCTCATTAAGCACACACAAACGACGATCGCAGTACTAATATAGCGTTTCGTGTTCATTGGCCAAATCAGAGTCGTCTAGGTGTTCCACAACAATAAACTGCCAAAGCAGCTCAAGGTATGGTACACGGTCAATCGCACCCACCAAGATCTTTTCGATTACGCTGAGAAGTAACAGTGCAGATGAAATGCATCCTTGCCTCAATGTCTCACATTAGCCACTACCCGAATGAAGTCAAACAAAGCTCTGATCCTATATAGGGTCTCCTCCACCAACTGCCAATCGACCTTTGGGCGCCTTTAGATTTCCTGCTTCGGATGGCTGCTTTTTGAAGACCGCTGGCTGAGACTTGAAGAAGCTGTCCAAAGTGATCGAACCAACATTTCAGCTTTCCAAGTCAGTGAGTTATTGAAGCGATAATCTTCGGTTGTTGCAGCCATCTATTCTTCATCGGCCAGGATATTCACACACGCAAGCCTGTCCTATCTGCAGCAACGCCCGACTCCCACTTACAAAGATTCATACTGGAAACGGGACTCGTACTTTACTCCTCTGATTCTTCCCATTCCTCAGCCTTTGATTCTATACGCTTCTCAATCTTCAGTCGGGTTACATCTGTAATCCTTCAGTGCGCAGCTCATCCAAGTTGATCCCACCGGATTCGATACAAGCATTCTTCGCCACTTCGAACATCCACTACCTGAGTTCCATATTCTTCAACGAACGAAATACTAGTCCTGACAACTAAAAGCGGCTCTAGAGAAGTAAGTCAAACGCTGTTTGCTGCATATGGGAGAAGTGGGCGTGGGTGGACTCTCCGGTTAACGATGGTAGGAAAGCCACAACAACCGGCGATAATCGCCTCCTCTACGATATTTCACGACGTCTGATAGGAGCAAGGACAAATCCGTGGGTGTCAGAGAAAGACGCGACATGTCAGTCACTCACCGATCCAACTGAGCAGCTAAAACATTGGTTCGAAAATTTAGAACAACTTCTTCGAGTTTTGACTATTTATCCTAATTCAGATATAGGGAAAGGTTGACAATTATCCGACGGCAGCAGGCAAGGATGATCATGGCCCGGATGATCATGTGAGAACCATACGGCCATGTATTCCACCATCCTGGAGCAGGTAAATGAATTTCAAGAGTCTCTGATTGACCACGAAAAACTGAGGGGAGTTCCTAGAAGCAAGGGAGGTCTAGACAAAATCTATAGTCCAGCACAATATAATCGCAAGTGAGGCAAAGCTGGATGTATTATATCTCTGTTGATATTGCAACCCACCCCCATAGAGCAACCATACTACCTCGACCAAGATGACGCTACTGCAGTACTAACACAACAGTGGAGTAAATTGAATGACCTGGTTGAACGCTCCCCTCATCAACATCAACAACACCGAATCATTGGATGTAAACAACTCCAACTCCACGGTAGCCAGGCAAACAGTGGAGAAGGTCGAAAACAAAAGCCAATGAACGTTGGGCGGCGGTGTAGGCAATGCACCAAATCCCGAATACTCAACTCTAACGTGGAATCTGTAATTTTATACGCCAGTGATACTTAGTGCGTATTAGCAAAGATCTCTTAGATTTGCAAGTATTCATCAACCGATGTCAATGTTTTACAACTCGGACATGGTGGCCTCACAACTGGATTCTGAATGTTGAATCCCATCGAAATCCGATATCAACTCCACATTGGGAATGGACGTAGGCCTTCCATACACAACGTAGGAGCGGAGACGAAATTTGCAAGCAAGCGCTGGAATCTGGCAGGACATCGCAGCAGGGGAGACCTAAGATCCCCTGGCGTCGAAACCCTAACAGAGAAATAGATGAAGTCAATAGGAATCAAGGCCCAATTCAAGGATGGAGATCTTTTACGTTGGCCCTATGCCCCTCAAAAAGTGCTCAGAACACAAGAGTGAGTGTGTGACGATTGGATCCCAGTTTATAAATACCACATGTATATGAGAAGAAAACCAATGTGCCATATAACCTATGTATTGTGTAACTCTGATTAGCTATTTTTACAAAGCAATAGAGATTTATTTTGAAACTTTTTGTTTTTGGAAGAATGTATTACTTTTCATAAATCAATTGGAACTGTAACTCTCGAAAAGCAAGGTTATTTTCAGTGTATCGTACCTTTGCTTGGAGTAAGGTAAACGAAAATCTGCAACCAGACACCTGAGAAGACATCTCAGATCGTGTGGGGGTCGAGAAGCGCCCAGGCAGCAATCGCCGTCCATGAGCCAAAATGACTTCCTTACGACTATACAGAAACCCCCGCAGCACATCCACGCATGTTTTTTGTATGGGTGAGTTTAACGTCCATTGCATCCTCTCTACGGGTTTATCCGAGGTCGCTATCAAGTAGCATGGCATTCCAATAATTGTAGGATCGTGGGATGATATGGCGTGATCCACCGATTCTACTTCAGATGTCCCCTAAGTATTTTACAGTCCAGGAAGTCTGCAATTCCGAGTCTATGCACGAACGTCATGAAACAGACATGTTCAAACAACACATATGTGATTTCAGAAGTACATCTGACCTGTACCTATTGATTAAACTAGTTTTAGTGTCATACTTGCCTTAAACAAAAGCTTTTAATTCTAGCAATGCTTTGGTGTTATGGATTATGGAATAATTGCATTTTGGACTTTTTTTTGTTTCCTTATTATTTTTTTTATTCCCCCCCGTACATTACAAGAGCTGTCGGACATAAAATAAATTTAATATTTGTATCGGCCTTATTTGCAATAGACATTTCCTGTACAAATGTTGGATGACTTTTCGGACAAATTCATGTGGAAATTTTTTAATACATTTTTGCAATAATTTCCGTAAGAAAGAATATGGAGAAAAATTCTTGCAAGTCCCAGTTGAAATCTCGGAGAAATGTCTGAGGAAATTCCTACAGTAATCCTCTATAGGTTGCTTTAGTTATTATCGGAAGTATTCCAGGAGGAACGATTTTTGGAGGATTGCCTAGATAATTGCCTGAACTATACGTGAACTTGTTATTTTCTTTATTATTGTTTTTTGAAACTATTTTTTGTTGATTATATCTAACCTAACCTCTACTTTCTGTGCTATTACCCTTAACAGCTTAAGACATTCATTTGAAAATGGTAGAGCTGGCACCAGAAATGAAAAAATGATGAGTTAGGTAGATGGCTGTACTCGCAGACGTCAAAGCGTCCATGGTTCAAAATTGAATATGGGACGAGACTACATTCGAACTATGTGTTGTCTAACGTCCAATCACTACACTCTAAATGCACGTCTTTTCAGAGTGGCAGAGTGGGGGTCTTGGAAGGCAATCTCTGCGTTTGAGGAGAGGATTATCAACATATTGATCACGTCGTGGGGGCGTGCTAAAAGCATCGTGGCCCCAGATCTGCGCTACCAGAGGTCCGAAGAAAACAACCAATTAGGAAAGTGTTGGCATAAGAATCATGAAAAATTTTATTAAAAACATGATGTTGTCTCCATAACGCCAAATGAGCCTTGCAAATAAAAGAAAGTTAAAACAAATCTTTCCACGTGACTTATTGATTTTACCCTGAGATATTTTAACACATCCGCAATGTCAAATTGCGGACAATGTTTGATGTTTCAATGAAAGGACAAAGTTTGATGTTTCAACTCGATGAAAAGCAATTACCTACAATAAGCAAATTCATAATCAACGTGTTTTCAATACATAACGAAACTTAAAAGAACAAATAAATCAACCTAAATTACTAATCATCTACAAAGAACACCCGTCAAATCAACAAAAAGAAACACTCGTACTTAGTATCACATGGGCATAATAAAGGTGAAAGAAAGCTTTTCATTGATTCAATCCTTTGATAATTGATATTTTTTTTGTGATTTTGATAACAAAAAGTCGGGTGGTTTTCATCAGACTATTCAGTGTAGAAGGACAAGCAGTGATTATGAAATTTCTGAAATTTAGTTTCATTTAAATAGAAAACATCAAAGCCCGTTGTTTCGATAATTTTTTTTGCGAAAACATAAGAAACGTTAAAATGAATCTACTAACAATAATTATCCCATAAGATACTCAGTGCGAGAACTCAAACCAAACCAAAATTGCAACAAACGAAAATAATTTGCTTCAGAGAGACGCATTTAGATGATGGGGGGTTTCTAGAAACCAGAACCACATCCGGTCTCCTGGCCCCCTAACCTGCCTGATGCTTCCTTGAGCTGCTCGATAAAGTCCCGCCCGGTGATGTCCGCCACCGAGTTGGGGTCCATGTTGGAGAGCAGTTCCAGGTCCGGTTCGCTCAGCACCGACACGTTGCACAGGTTCGATTTCATCTGGGCGACCAGCTTCTTCAGATGTATTCGTTCCACCTCGGGGCTGTCGGTCGTGTCGCCGGTTTCCTTGTGGGTCGTTATCGTCACGTAATGGGTCGGCTGCGGGATGGAGGGAGAGAAAATAATGTTTTGTTTAAAAATGAAAATTCAATTACGCGACGTTTATGCTGTGTCTGGTCTTTACATTTCAATCACTTATTTTTTGGGGGGGTTATGCGAAGTGCTTTACATTTTTTACACTTTAGTCGGTTTCTCAGAAGGAAAACAGGCGGAACATCGATGCCAAAACGTGCCACTCGATGATCTTGTCTGTCACGTTCACCTCGTTATCATATTTTTATTTTTGCTCCAAAAAGGTTCCTATAGACTACTTTCTAATAAAAGTTGGCAGAGAACGAAAAGCAGATGGTGATGGAAAAATACCCGCCAATCCATTTACCGGAACACTTTCGGTTGAAAATGGCACAAGTTAAAAACCTCAACAGCGTGAGAACTTGTGTGTCCGGTCTAGGGATACCATCTGTTTGTGGCTTAAGAAATTTTGCGAAACGATACTTACAAAGCGGTTTACCATTTTTATTGTGCCATTTAAGATCCTCATCTTCATTCAGCTGTTTTTTTCTCGAATGATATGATAGAGCGAATAGCTACATATTCACTCCAAAATCAAACTTTCATTCAATTGATTTGATAGATTTGTTCGCCTTCCTATTTCGAACGAACTTTTTGTGTCAAGGCTTGCCCAATTCCATGAATCAATAAAACAGATACCAAAACAAAACAGATACCAAAAAATGGAATGGAGTCCGTGGGAAGGCGAAAATAGCATGTGTCAGATTGGTCGTATTCAATGGATTTTATTTAATAAAAAATGTTAATTCAAATTCAGCAACAATATAACTATTTGCGAAACGTCTTTTTCAAATGGTCATTACACGGTTAGATCAGACAACCCAAAATGAAGTTCAAACAACTCAAAATTAAGTTCATTTCACTTAATTTGGACCGTTGGTGGGGGAAGCCAATTTTGAGTTGGATGGCCGAACTCGGATTTGAGTAGTTTCCGTTTGATCCCGTGTGAAAAAGTACCTAAATATTAAGTTGTTTTCACCTAATGTTAAGTTCAAATAGGTTTAAACAACCTAAATTTGAGTTCAACCCATTTAACCTAACGTTGGCTTTCCCCATTGAACTGCTATCGTTAGGTGGTTTTTTCTCTGTTTTTGACATCAAACGATGGAATGAAAGAGATGCCAGATCGAAAACAACTCAAAATTTTGGTTGTTTGATCTACCCGTGTAGGAAACCGTCTTACGAAATCGTAATGAACGAGAAAGGCTTTATAAATACTGGGAGGATAAATGTGGATTTCCTTTTTTACTGGGTGGTAAAGGATACACAAACATGCTTTGGCTGTAAGACTTTGAAGCACTAAGCACATGTAGGATTCGGAAAAAGCATGATAGAGAGGTAGTGAAATAGAAATTTCAAATCCGAAACAATATTAATATTATAATGCCGGTAGCCAATTGAATTTCGCTTTCAAAGAGAGAGAAAATTCTTGGGAAAATAAAACCTCACGTGTTCGTTGCTAAAATTATGGTAATCCTACTGAACCAGAACGAATGGTAACCCGAATCCATTCGTTTTCATCGTTCTGCTAAAAAGATTGGAATTGCAAAGCAGCCAAAGCTGCACAAGCAGGTAGTCAAAAAAGAAAAGTAAAAAAAAATGTTGAAAACTTAAGTTTTTAACACCTTGCCATTTGTATTTATGGGGAAAACTGACGTTGCGGACCAAAAGCACCAATAGTGGTGCTCCCAAGTCGTTGAGAGGGCATCAACGAGAAATTACCGGTTTGCGGTGTTCTGAGTCGGATCTTTGCTTCTATTCAGAAGAAGGCTCAATGGCGAACAGAGCAGAGCAGAAAGAAGGTCAGTTTCGCTGAGTTGGTTTGGCAAAGATGAAAGTTTTGCAAAGACGTCTGCTTTATTTGGAAGCGTTGTAGTACAAATGCGAAAGATAATTTTATTTAGGGTAAAGTGCCCAATAGTGGATCCTCCAGCCATTTTTGCATTATTACAGCACAATGTAAACATTTCGCTATGAAATTCCATCGAGAGAACCTGCCTTACAGTCATATGATTTGATTACATGCATTGGAAATGCTATGGAAAGTAAAATTCAATGATTTTTTACAATTCTATAAAAAATAAACACGAGAGTGTCCATTACAGGAATATTTTGGGGGGTCCACAATAGGGAAGAAGAACATCCCGTAACGGAACATGAAAATTAAATGAAGTGTCGGCTATAGGGAAGCAAATTCTATTGTGGACCCCTGGGAGTCTACTATAGGGCGAATTCAGTCAGACTTCAAAATGTTAATTCAAACGAATAACGTCGTGCATTTGAGTGAAAATTGAAAATTTCTACTTCTTATGACAGGAAGAGCAAAATTCCGTTACTAGGGGGTCCACTATTGGGCATTTTACCCTACCTGGTGACAGTGCTTTTTCTTATTTTCGATGAGGAAAGGAAAATATCGTGCTGTGGTTGGCCCATGTTTATTTGAAATGTAGCGTCGATTGATGCTTTATTTTAAATGGACAAATAACCGTATTGAGATCCTGATATAGATAAGAAACTATATACATTATGAGGTAGCTTTTTGCGCGGATAGTTTTCATCAATTACTTGTGTTCATGAATTTCCACGATTTTTAAAACGATGCTTTTTCGCTTTTCACCTACACAACTCAATGTTTCATCTGATTTGAATACCATAACCGATTGAAAACAAACCTCGTTAAAAACGGCCCATAGTATTATTCAATTTCTGGAAGTTTTCACTTTTGATTTGTTTCAGATACTTAGATGACATTCGGGCTGTCGAAAACGCAAGGTGAGTTCTAGGATGGCCATTGTGGAAGCCATTTTTGGACTCTGTCGTGATTGTCCTTAACCCCTCTAGGACGGATAGGTCATATTTAGATTGGCTGTGTAAGGGCTGTGTAAAAGCTGTAAAAGTATGCAGATGAACCTGAAATGCTTAATTTCTATACCACATTGCATGATAATTCTGAACACTCTCTTCTGAGCAAAAATTTAGCCATCCTGGAAGCGAAGCCAGTGATCAATTCGTTAATACGACCTGTTTAAGATTCTCCGAAACAATCTCAAACTCAACCCAAGGTATCTACCGAAAAAATATGAAAAAATGTTAATAATTCAAAAGCAATATCTTTTTTAAAATTGTTTCATTTATCATTTCCGATCCGAATATGAACAAGGTTTCGTCAAAAGACGATCAAAGGGGACGAATTTTATGATATAGGGGAAGAGGTTTGATTAAGGGTAGCAAAGATCCGGAAGAAAAAACGAACAGTGGGCAATGTCTGTGACATAACCGCTAAGTGGACGTAGGACTTGACTTGACCATGCCTTTAAGATACATAATATGTCCAAATTTCTCACATCAACTATTTTGGATAAATAATCGACGTTGCATACCATTCCTTGGCAAAATCTTCTCATCAAACCGACACAGAAATCAAATCTACCTCGAACAAAAATCATCAAAAAAAAATTCAGGAAGTATCTGTCCGGTCACGAAATATTAGCTTCGACAGTGGCAACCTTCCCTGAAGGACAAGTTGGCTCAGCAGGGGATGTAGACTTTATCTCAGCCCTTTCACTGAAGGGCCTTCTAATCCGTGCGATAGCGACTGAAGGAGTACATTATTTTTAACTCTTAGAGCCTTGAAAAAGGCTGTTTGCTTCGGCTAAGTGCAAAAAGTAAGAAAACGATCTTTTCTAATAATCGCGAATTTCTAGTGATGGTATAAAAAAGACTGAATGCTCTGCGAGCGAATGCACTTTTCTTTTATACTACTTAATTTTGAATCTTCTCTGCTTCCCAATTGGTGGGCCAATCAGCTAGTGTCTTGTATCCCGCTTCCTTGTCAGCCAAAGCGTCATCATCATCAACGCGTTCGAGAAGGGCTTCTTTTTTTTCACGCTTGTTGCTCGCTGCTGGCGTCTATTTCTTAACGGGACTTTCTACATATTTTTTTATCAATGCCAATATTGCATTGATCAATGCATTGATATTTAACGTGTATTTGCTTAGAATTTAGTTTTGGGTCGCGTGAATTTGGCGCTGAATGGATTTTCATGTCGCGCGGAAATGGCGTGGATTTGATTTTAGTCGGCGCGGATTTGGCGCGGAAAATATTTCAGAATCTCCATAACAACCCTGCAATTTCTATCCCGAAGGAAATTGAAAGCTTTGATATTGATCTCTATCATTGGCTCTCTGAAGAACCTTTGTTTTTTGGACATACATGCTGCATAATGTGGCTTTTCTTCATCCTGTCTCGGCTCATCACCGATGCCGGCCGGTCTCGGCTCGACTCTGCTGCTGCTGCCGGTATCTGCTCAGCATTGCTGCTTTGTCCGGTCTGTAGGGTGGACTGCTGCTGTACTGGCTATGTTTCGGCTGATGATGGTGGCTTCGATGGTGTCGAGCCGAAAAAGCGGTCGAGTGCTGTTCAATCGATGATGCGGTTGCTTCGCTTGTCCCGGTCAGAATGAAAGGAAAAAATCGCGTTGCGCTATTTTATGGCTTCTCGGCAGACCCAGCGGCTGCTCATTCGCTGGTGTCTGCACCAATGAGAACGTGGTAATGGAATGATGCAAGAATTATGCGGCACCCATATTTATAGGTTCCCTTGATCTTAATGTTTTTCATTGAAAACAGTTTCATGCCTTTTGAAACAAGTTTTTCGGGTCTTATCAAGCATGGACATGAAAGGCATACTTGAAATCTGTCGATTGAGGGGCTTACCGCAGAAATTCGTCCACTGAGACTAACGCTATTAACGTTTAAAATCTTTCAACACAGCGTAACGCGGTCGATTTGAATATTTTGAAATGACACCTGGTATAGTAAAGAGAGACGTAAGTCCTACGTCAAAATCAGAAGTAATATTCTGGAATGTTGATTGAATTTATAAGTGATCTACGTCTAATTCCGCAGTTTTACAAGATAATAGTCGTGAAACTGATCAAAGTGCCGATTGTTACGACCTCCGGTCAACTGGAGAACCAACGAAAATTCCATAAGACGAATTAAGTATGAATTTAATACCATCGTAACGAGACACTGAATACGGCCTTACAGTTCAGGTTGAAATACGTATCTGTTAAGATTCCAAATGCGTTGGAATTAAATGGAGCAGTACTAAATTCGTCTAATAACGGGTGAAGAAGTTCCACATTCCACTGAAAGAGATTAATAATTCTCTTAACCCTTCCAGGGTTTTTTTATTGGATCCTGTCGAAAGTAACATAGAAAGAATTAAAAACCCATTGAAATATTTTTTTCCGAATGTCCTAGGCCTTCCAAACTTTTTTTTATTGTCTTTATTAAGGAGACTTCCAGCCCTAGGCTGGTTCGTCTCCGGTGTCAAAACTTCTATGGAGTCACACGGTTATACGACTATTTTCTTCCTTTTACTTCCACTAATTTATGTTTGTGTATCATACAGATACGTATTTCGTCCTCCACTTGAGGAGTTCTTCAATGTTTTTGTTATCGACACACTGAAGAAGTCCTCAAGTGGAGGACGAAATACGTATCTGTATGATACACAAAAATTAATTGGTGAAAGTAAAAGGAAGAAAATAGTCGATAAGCCGTGTAAATATTTCCCCTAAGACGCTCGCAAATAATTAATCATTCTCTGGAGTACATATCCTCGACTACAGCAGAGAATATGTCTAGAAACGAAATTTCCTAAACCGGGATGTATGTCCAAAAGTATCCATGTGGTCACAACACATAAATTAATCGAGTTTTGAATAAACGTACACTATTCCAAAACGTCTTGGAGTTCAGAGCATGTGATCTACCCGATCAACCAATGTATCCGTGCATCGCCAAACATCCCAGCAGGTTGATTGAGCCGATAGGATTTCACTAATTACTTTTACAAGCAACTACAAGCCCTTTAAGGTTCTCCAAAACGTCCTGGAATTCAAAATATGTGATCTACCCGATAATCATGAAAGATGTACTTTTACCAGCTATTGCAGGCCTTTTTGGTTATCCAAAACGTCCTATAGTTCAGAACATGTGACCTACCCGATCAACCAAGTCATGTATGATGTATCCGTGCATCGTTGAACATCCCAGCAGGTCCATTGAACCGAACTGATTGCACTCATTTTTTTTACAAGATACTGCAGGGGTTTTCGGTTCTCCAATAAGTTTTGAAATGTTGAGTATATGATCTATCCGATCAACTAAGTCCTGAACAATGTACCCGTGCATCGCTTAACATCAGAAGTTAATAGGATTGCGCTAAATAATTTTAACCTTTCCTTCCCCGACGTCTATTTTTAAGGGCTTTCAAAAATTAAAACTGCTGTGAAAACCACATTTCTTGACCGATTCCTTCGCAACTAGTTGCATTCGATCCGGATGAATCTCAATTTTTTATTCATCTGGAGGACCCCCGGATAATGACCGATACGGCAGGATTAAACGCGAGTGGCCCAGGAACCCTGAAAATATCATTCCGATCATTGTTTTGTGAAATCATGAAGTTTGAGGTGTCGCACGACCTATTTTGACTCAATTTAGGAAATGGCCATTCCGGAGGTCCCTCGGATTGTGGCCGGATTGAACCCGAGTGGTCAAAAAACCCTGAAAATATCAATCCCATTATTGGATTGCGAAATCATGAAGTTTGAGGTGTCACATGACTTACTTTGACTCAATTCAGGAAATGGCCATTCCGGAGGCCCCCCGGATTATGGCCAATGTAGCCGGATTTAACCTTAGTGGCCCAGAAACCCTGGAAATATCATTCCCATTATTGCTTTGTGAAATCATGAAGTTTTAGGTGACGCACAACCTATTTTGGCTATATTTGGGAAATAGTCATTCCGGAGGTCCCCCGAATTGTGGCCGGATTAAACCCGAGTGGCCCAGGAACCCTAAAAATATAATTTCCTTATCTTTTAATAAAATTATGAAGTTTGAGGAGTTACACGACCTGTTTTGACTTAAGTGTGTAAATGGCCACTTTTTCTAGGGACAACTGACTCGAACGGATTCGAGAATAATTCTAGAACGTTACTGAAATTGAGATTCATCCGGATATAATGCAACTTGTTGAGAATGAACCGGTCAAGTAATGTGATTTTTTCAGCAGTTTTAATTTTTGAAAGCCCCAAAAAAACAGACATCAGGGACGGAAAGTTTAACAAGCAACTACAGGCCCTTTATGGTTCTCCAAAACGTCCTGAAGCTTAGATTATCTTCTCTACCCGATCAACCAAGTCCTGGACGATGTATCCGTGCATCGTTGAACATTCCAGTGGGCCCGTTGAACCGATAGGATTTCATGTCTTTTAATTTCACAAGCTTCAGTGGATAATCCTTGAGTCGATGTTCTAAGACTAAATGTCAACTCGTGGAAGTACATGGTTCTATACTGAAAGTTTGGCTGGGATCTTATTTTGGGTCACAGTCTAGGAAATTTTCGGGTTGGAAATTTTCTCTAATCATCGCGTTAGCCTAATGATAAATGAATATAATAATGGTAACTTGGCTTAGAATCCTCGAAGTTGATAAGTATGGAAGTGCAAACTGAACACTAAGCTGCGATACTGGGATGTACTGCCAAGAAGCAACAAGAGAAGAAGTTACTCTAACTTTCAACAATTTTCCAAGGAACTTTGGAACCAATAAAAAAAGTCCGTTTCTGCATTCGAATGAACATTGCTCGATACATACCTCCTTAGCCATTGTGCATCTGGTATATAGCTCGATCTTAACTCAAGAATATTTTGAAAGACCTTGAACATCTCATGTTCAAAGAAAGTTGAACCATATGTTTATTGAACCAGATTGAATGTATATTGGATGATAAGGACATTTGAGCTGAGCTCGAGATCGTTTTCGAGGAAATTGGGTTCTTAAAATGTTTGATTGTTTGTTTGTGTATTTACGACACACGATACCATAGTGGTGGAAGATTTGTTGAACGGTGAAAATGAAGGTGTATTAAGGAGCAGGATGGACATAATCTGCGACGGTCAAGCTGTGGAACCACCAACGCTGGACGATGTTAAGAAGGCTGAAAACAGTAAAGCTGCTGGGAAGGACGAGATCCCGGTCGAGCTTCTCAAACACGGAAGTGAGCAGCTGCATCAATCAATCCACCACATTATTCAGAAAATATGGGAGGATGAAGAACTGCCTGCCGGCTAGTTGGATGGTCTCAAATGCCCAATTTATAAGAAAGGGCTAGAGTGTGCCAATTACAGAGGGATCACCTTTCTGAACTCGGCGTACAAAATCCTGTCGCGTATCCTGTTTAAAAGACTGAGACCGCTTGAGGAGTTCGTCGGCGAATAGCAGGCAGGTTTTCGTGAGGGCTTGCAGACTCATTGTTCTGTTCATTGATTTCATAGCAGCGTACGATTCAGTGAAGAGGAATGAGCTGTGGCAGATAATGTCCGAACATGGTTTTCCGGCGAAACTGATTAGACTGATACGTGCAAAGCTGGATGGCTCGAAATCAAGTATTCGGATTGTAGATGAAGTGTCAGCCTCGTTTGTAACATTAGACGGATTGGAGCAGGGTGATGCACTTTCGAATTTTTTTAATCTTTTATTTATTTGAGAGGCTCGGCTCATTTGCCGTAAAGCGCTACGGAGCCGAAATCATGTTTCTAGTACAATTTTAATCTTGATTCTTATAAATAATGTTAGATTTGGGGAACCGAAACGGTTTGGTCGAGGTTAGGGAATACAATAATACAAAGGGAAAGGAAAGGGATTTAAGGTATTGACTTATTACGATTCTAATGGTTACATGGTTTAGATGCTTAACGATGTTTCATCTGTAACGGAACAAACAAATATTTCCTTGGAAGACAACAAGAGGAAGAAATACGAGAGGGAATAACGACAGACATTGATGAGCAACAAGAAGAAGATATTCGTGATGGGGTACGACAAGGGGACAATGGTTACAGCCTAACATCTGCTACTTTCAAGAAGTGGTGGACAAGGGACATGTTTTCGAGGTCAAGACCCGCCAACACTTCCCTAATAGGTTTTCGTTGTTTTCCTCGGACCAGGAGATGTTCATTTAGCGTAGATCTGGGGCCACGATACTCATCGCACGCCCACACGACATGGTGCGCCGCAAACACAAAGATTGCCTTCTGAGAGCCCCACTCTGAAAAGATGTGCGTTTAAAGTGTAGTGATTGGCCATTAGACGACACATGGTTCGAATGAAGTCTCGTCCCATATTCAATTTTTTGAACCATGGACGCTTCGACACCTGCGGGCGAATTGAATACAGCCATCTACCCAACTCCCCATTTGTCCATTTCTGTTGCCAGCTGTTCAAGGTTTCATGACGAACTAATGTGAAAATTTCGAATTTATTATTCAACATTGTACTCGAAGGCGTGCAGATCTGGCGTGCAGAGGAACGGCACTATGATCACACGGTCGCATATGCTCTTGGGCTTTGCGGACGACATCGACCCTATTGGAATCGATCGCAGAGCCGTAGTGGAGGCTTTTCTCCCACTGAAGAGGGAGACGGCGAGGATAGGCTTACCCATTAACTCTACCAAGACAAAGTACATGGTGGAAGGAGAGATAGGGGAAGAGCTTGTGGTGTTGGTGCAGAGGTAGTGCTTAATGGGGATGTGTTTGAAGTTGTTGAAGAATTTGTTTACCTTGGAATGCTTGTGACATGTGACAATGACATTTCCCGTGAAGTGAAAAGACGTATTGCTGCTGCGAATAGGGCCTTCTACGGATTACGTAACCAGCTTAGGTCCCGCAACATGTAGACAGAAACGAAATTTGCTCTATACAAAACTCTGATTCTACCAGTGGACCTTTATGGACATGAAGCATGGACATTAAAAGAGGCGGATCGGAGAGCTTTCGGGGTTTTCGAGCGAAAAGTGCTGCGTACAATACTCGGAGGGAAACTAGAAAATGGTGTGTGGCGCAGACGCATGAATCATGAGCTGTATCAAGTAAACAAAGAAGAAAATATTGTGAATCGTATAAAATACGGCAGACTTCAGTGGGCTGGTCACTTAGTGCGAATGTCGTAAGTAATAATAGCGAAAATAATATTCAACAGAGAACCAGATAGGGGCCGACGACTTCGTGGGAGGCTACGAACACGCTGCACAATGGTTCGAAGGCAGCCAAAATCTCAAAAATCGAAATTCGTATTTCGGTCGGAATTATATTTTTCTCATTTTATATAACATTTATGTGGTTCAAATTCAAAATTTAAAGAAATTCTGTTGAGTTTTGACTTTGTTATATCATTTTTTATTGAACATAATTATAGATTTCCAATCAAAAACGCAGTTTGACAAATCGTTTAGATCAGCATCGTAAGGCTTCAATTACATCGCTAACCCCAATATTATTTCAAGACTGCATTATCAAGGTCTTAAATAGTATACCTAAATCAAATATAGGTGACAGAACTCAACTTAAGTTAACTATATACAAATTTATTTAAAATACTCACATTTTTTTTATTGAAGTGCTCCAAAAGTATAGGCGCCAATGATAATGCTATGCTCATTACAAAGCTGAAAGCAATATCTTTCTAATAATCACTATTTTGTTTTGCGGAAAGTTGCGATAAGCTGCTTTTTGAACGTTTTAGTTTGAAATGTGCATTGTATTTTTTTGGTCTGTTTCTATTTGAAACCTTACAAATGCGTATTTTATGTTCACAAGAACCTTAAAAATGCACCTGTCATAAGACGAGTTTATACAATCCCATTGAATTCCACCACTTAATTGTATCCTGACAGATACGTATTTCGACCTCAACAGTAAGGCCGTCTTCAGTGTCTTGTACTTGACTCGACTCAAGTCGACTCAAGTCGAGTCAAGTACAAGACACTGAAGACGGCCTTACTGTTGAGGTCGAAATACGTATCTGTCAGGATACTGGTGGAATTCAATGGGATTGTATAAACTGTCTTATGACAGGTGAAAACATTCCACTAAAAGCTCAAAATCATTTTCTTAACTTAAAAATGCCTTTTTCTAATTATTAGATTGAAGTGTCTTACTTCCAAAATTTGCTCATGGCATCCGAGATTCTACCAATTTTAGTTTTTTCACATGAATTTTATTGTTGGAATTTTGTTTTTGTCTATTATTCCGAAATATGTAATCATGCTGAAAACTTTTCTATGGCATATGAAAACTCATAGTATTGGATATAAGCATGGTTCATCACTCTGCATTCAATATGATTCTACATATGAAGAGTTTCGAATTCTCATGTTTGAGCCCGATCTAAACTGTAACACACTATTCTTGCCAGCAATAGACAATGTTGGTACTGAAATTTGGACTGAAAAGCTGAACCGAAACAACTATTTGAACAAGCATAACAGATGAATAAAGCTACCGCGATTCCATCAATAAAATCACACACTATTACTATATTTAACTTTGCTTAAACGAAAACATTTGCTATTTCAATAGTCATCTGTTAGATATCGTGGAATGAACTCGAGAATGTTTTGGAGTACCTTGAACATTTCGAATTTAAGAAAATTGGTATGCGCATATGCTTATTGAACCGGATTGGGTATATACAAACGATGAGGACATTCCTTAGTCGTGCGGTAAGATGCGCGGCTTCAAAGCAAGACCATGCTGAGGGTGGCTGGGTTCGATTCCCGATCCTGTCTTGGAAATTTTCGTGTTGGAAATTTTCTCGACTTCCTAGGTCATAAAAGTATTATCGTGTTAGCCTCATGAGTCATAAGCTTGAGCCTGAGCTTGATTGACTGCCCGTAGTTGCAACTACATTATAACCAGATCAGCTGTTCCTGCACAGAGAACCAACAGATGTTTACTTGGGACTAGAACTCATCTTCAATGTACGTACAAGTACTGGTGATCTCATTTGTTAGGTCACCCTGGTGCCTGCTACGTCAGAATGCAAGTCAATGTAGGGAAGGGGAGGAAATGATGATGCAATCACTCGCTCACTGCAAGCCTAATTATAGCTCTGCACTTGTCACGAGTTTATGCGGAATTTATTGGAATTTTTGGTTAGGTTCGAGAGGCAGAGGTTTGTCTTGGTTAACGAGAGCTAGAATAGTCAATTTGAAGGTTTAGGATAGCGAAGATACCGTGATACCGTGGGCTGAACTCGAGAATGTTTCGGAGTACCTTGAACATCTCGTATTCAAGGATGTTATCGATCATTTAGTAATTCGCGTTCGATCATTTAGTAGTTTGTTAATAACTCATTCCAGAAGCTGAATTTCAAAAGGTGTTGTATGGTGGACTTCTAGTGCGAAGGTTTTTCTACAGCGCTGCCTAATGATTCGTTGTTTTCGAATTCCACTACTAACGGAGTTACAGCTGTAGTTTCAATAACTTAGACTAAATGATAACGAAATTCCAATCATTTAGTTTAAGTTACTGCAACTAGTGCTATAACTCCGTTATTAGTTGAATTCTAATATCTAATCATTAGGCAGAGTTGTAGGAAAACCTTCGCACTAGAAGTCCACAATAAAACACGTTTTGAAATGATCAAACGCAAATTACTAAATGATCGATTACACCCTTGCTCGTATTCAAGAAAACTCATAATTTTTTTTTTAAAGAAATTCAAGAAAATCCATATAAAAATGTAAAAGACATAAAGCCTTGGTTGATCTGGAAAAATACGTTGGCATCTCATATTCCTGAAAATTGATCACTGGCTTGACGTTCAAGATGACTAAGCCTTATTGAGTATTCAAAATTATCAAACAATGCGGTGTAGGGCTCAAGTATTTCAGATTCATTTGCATGCTCTCAGAAGCGAAATCTTCCCATGGTGTCGGATATCTGGGTCTTCATGGTATAGTCACACTTGACCTTCGATATTTCTCCTGTAAAGTCAACATCATGATGAGCAAAAGTGAGGACCTAGCTCACTTCTGTAATGCTACACAGCCTATTTAAAATGCTGCGCATATATTACCCATCCGTCCCGAAAGGGTTAATGAATCGCAAATCGTATCGGATATCTTTCAACTCTACTTCTAGAGCAGCTAAGGATATCTTTCAACAAATGTACGTATGAATTGATATGAAGTGATTTTCGTTTTCCTTGTACGTGATGGGTTAGGGACAAACGGTCAAAAGACAAAGGGTCGAAGGGACAAAACGTCGAAAGGGACAGCAGGTCAAAAGGACAAAACGTCGAACGTGACAAAACGTTGAACGGGACATAAGGTCGAAAGGACAAAACGTCGAACGGGAAAAAAGGTTGGAAGAGACAAAAGGTTGAATTAAAAAAAATCGAAATAGAAAAAAACATCAATCTCACACGAAACAAGTTTTATTCATTTCTTAAATCAACAATCTTTATCTTTTATCTTTACCAGAACTATCTAGACATTCATAATATTGTTTCATAGTTATTACTCCTCCTTTGAAAATTGCTCATTCGTTAACTTTGATTGATGAGATGTTTGTATAAACCTATGACAAAATGCTGAAAGGAAAAAATGTCGAAAGACAAAAGGTCAAAATGACAAAAGGTCAAAAGGACAAAAGATCGAAAGGGACAGAAGGTCGAAAGGACAAAAGAGATTTCAGAGAATATTTGTCAATGTTATCATCCTGCTGTTCTTTTAACTTGTTCATGGTGTCTAATTTTTATTTGAAGAGCTTAGAAGTGCTTATGAATGACTGTTTTCTGAATTAAGTTCCATATAGATATAAATTCTCAATAAGATAATATCAAGTCAGTTGGAATAAATAAATACAAATACAAATACAAAACGTCGAAAGGAACAAAAGGTCGAAAAGAACAAAAGGTTGAAAAGGACAAAAAATCGAAGATCAAGAGCTAGTTGATAACAAGTTGGGTGTATTCCAAAGTAATTTGTGAAATGCATTCAACTTCAAGCAGAAGTAATACACTCATCTTATCACAGTTGAAGAATGAGCAATTGTCAAACAAGAAGTAATTACTATTAAACAATATTAAGAAAATCCAGTTCTGTTGGAGATAAGAACTTGTTAATTCAAGAAATGAATAAAATTTGTATTGTGCGAAATTGATTCTCTCCGTTTCAGTTTCTTGTCTATTTCGACAGTTTGTCCCTTTCGACCTTTTGTTCTATTCGACCTATTGTCTCTTACGACCCGGTCGATGTTTTGTGCTTTCGATCTTTTGTCATTTCGACTTTTCGTTCCTTTCGACCTTTTGTTTTTTTCGTTCATTTGTCTCATCGATCTTTTGTCTTTCGAAGTTTTGTCCTTAACCCGTTTGTATTACTTCTGCTTGAGATTAAATTCATTTCTCAGATCCCTTTGGAACACACCCAAATTGTTACCAACTTGCTCTTGATCGACCTTTTGTCCCTTTCGATATTTTGTTTCTTCCGATCTTTTGTTCCTTTCGACATTTTGTCATTTTGAATTTTTGTCCTTTCGACTTTCTGGCGCTTTCGGCGTTTTGTCATTTCGACCTTTTGATTTTCTTCCTTTTGTCTTTTCGACCTTTTGTCATAGATTCAGGCGTGATAACCTACGCTACACCCAACAAGACCACTGTCACGATGAATGCTTCGATAGCACGTGCTATTTATAATGCGGATGAATTTTGCACATTTATAAGAGCCTTGGAAAATGATCACAATAGTTGTCATTAGTTAAACGTTAATTTATTTTTTTTTTGTAAACTGTTAGTGTGAAAGTATTAAAACATCAGTTTTTCATAACTGGGTAACTAACGGTTTGACAAGGCAAAATTCCTTAATGATGCTAGTCTGTGATGTACCATGCGCCTCCACAAATATCAACGCACTGTTAACCTTCTGTCTGTGCTCAAAAAAACTTACGTTGTCTGTGCTCTGGGGTCAAATTGACCCCAAATTGAAATTGCTATAACTTTTTTAATGCTTGGCCAATTTTTGATTTTTTGGGCTGTTTCGAAAGATAATTTAATCATCTTTCAGGTCATTACAAAAGATTAACTATAGGTGGGCGGGTACATTGCGGGGAGGGGTTTTAGTGAACAAGGGTATTAATCCAGTGGTTTTTTATGATTATTTTACTTATATTCGAAAATCCTACCCATTTTGAACTGCACCTTTTTTAAAAAGGTTATGTAGGAAGGCATGTGCTCTGGCATGAGGCGTTGATAAGTTTAGAACTCGGCCGCCAGGTGGAGGTATATTTGAATTCATTATTTTGGACTACTTAAGATATTCCGATATATAGAATTCTCCTCAGTGTAAATATTCTTATCGCACAAATTCAAAAATTGGAAAACGTACTCATTATATTGAGCACCGCTTTGTAGTGCTAGACATCCTGAACAATGTTATCGAATACAACTTGAGTGTAGATATGAGGGATCTCAAGCTAAAGCAATATTTCATATATGCAAGAATATTGCAAGTCCGCTAGCGCCGCCTATTTGTAAATTTCCTAATTATTCATTTCGTCACATGACAGTCCATTCCCACCAGACGAATTTTATTAAAGACGTCATCTTCACAAATTTCAAATTTGTGCGATAAGGAATAATAAGAATATTTACAATGAGGAAAATTCCATATATCGGAATTACTTGAGTAGTCTAAAGTAATGAATTCATATATACCGCCACCTAGCGACCAAGCTCTAAACTAATCAATGCCTCATATCAAAGCACACGCCTTCCTGCATAACCTTTTTGAAAAGGTGCAGTTCAAAATGGGTAGGATTTTCAGATATAAGTAAAATAAGCATGAAAAATCACTGTTTTGTATCCTTTTTTACGAAAACCGTCCCCGCGATGTACCCGCCCACCTATAGTCAATCTTTGGTAACGACCTGAAAGATGATTAAATTATCTTTCGAAACAGCTCCAAAATCCAAAATAGGCTAAGCATTAAAAAAGTTATAGCAATTTCAATTTGGGGTCAATTTGACCTCAGAGCACAGACAACGTAAGTTTTTTGAAAAAGTACACTGTAGCGCATATTTTCAAGATTTTTGAAGTGAATTTGCACCTAGGAGACAGATCTCGGCGAGTTTTACCAAACTACCAAAAATTAGGAGAATCGGTTGAAAATTAAAAAAATGTCAGCCACTCAAAGTGGCCTGGGGTCATATTGACCCCAGAGCACAGACAAAAGGTTAATATTGTGTCTTGCAACAAAATGACTGTCATGTTATCATAAAATCGCCAATGAGTTACAAAAGATTCATTCGAAGTTGGATGGAGAGACGGCTTATTTAGAACATCTTTGGCAAGTTTTTGTCCACCAAACATGCAGTGTTGGTTTCTTATTATACACTTCTGCAGCCAATCATTATAATTAAGAGATTTCCTAATCAAGTTACTAGTTAAGCATGGATATCTTGTGATTAGCACAATACTGTTTTGATCTGGTAAGTCGAGGATTTTTTTTTGCTAAACTGGAACCTGGATTCGAACCCAGCTTCCTTCCGCTTGCTCTGCTCCGAAACACCCAAAGCATCGCGAGTTTTCCAATTCTAAGAAGAAGAAAATCTACATCAATCATGATTATACTGTGCCTTCGAGCGACTTCCCAGCTGAACTGCGGAAAAATGTTGTTTTTACTGCTCCGAAAAATATGTTTGTTTCCATCGTCCCGACTGAACTAAGAGGTACGGATAATTCGTTTCCGAGAAAGACATAACTGAGTGCCATCGGGCCATCCTATACCGAATGAAAAATTTCAGACGTTGCCCGATCCGATGGAATCCAACGATAGGATGACGCACACTCCTACCTCGTATACACATCCGAGAACTTTCCGCTTGCCATGCAATAAGCGGAATAAAGCGGCAATGCACCATGAAACACGAAATCACTCTTTCCGAAAGTTATCTTTTTCCGAAGAAAAATGAAAATGTTATGCTTAGTTAAAGGAAATGAGCTTACTGGAATTTAAGATCCACGTTCCCTTGGAGTCTTGTAATTTGTTCAAGTTGCTGCTTTGCGTACGTACCACTCAGTATAATATTCTTTATTAATATGATAATTCCCTGTTGTATAAAACTTCGTGTTAAACGTTAATTTTGATTTGTCACTTTGTGTGTTACAATCGCGCCGAATTGCTTAGCCTTGGTGCTTATCAAAGGTCGTATTCTTCAGCATCTAGTCCCATCAATCATGTCTAATGGAAACAAAGTAACACTGGTTTCGCAGATTGCATTAATCTCGTTGGCAGCCACTCAGAAGGACGAGTCATGGTTCTCGCCATGAGAGACAGAGCCTAATGATAATTTGTGGTAGGTGTTGTATCGTAGCGTAGAAGAATGAAAGACAGAATTTAACGGTTTCATGGGAACATGTTGACGGTTTCGTGCAATGGAGGCACACTTAGAAATCTGATAATTTTCTGAAACGGCGTTTCAACTTTGCGATTCTGAAAAAAAACTTCTATATTTTTGTGATTATTCCAAATTCCAAATCTGCAGATCAGTTATGTATGCTTCAACAAAAAAAGCAATTATTTAAGTTTTCATAATTTTTTATATATTGTAAATTTTGTCCTAGGTCTTCGTCAAGTGATAGTTTATACCAAAGGTAGTAAGATTTTTGCTGTGATGCAAACTGTAAAAACTAGCTCAGCTTGACATATAACTCGATGTTAGAGGTGAGCCAGCCTAAAACCTTTCAAATAAAGACAAACAAAAAATAATTCGATTATATTTTAATAGTTTATTTGTCGGAATACACTATGCGATGAGAAATGTTGACAATTAACTCAGAAGGTAGCTTAATAAATCGATTTTCATTATATCTTAGTGCAATTTTTATGTAATCAGTATACGGAAAGCGCTACGTACTTGTTTGAAAAAAACATGTTCTCTGCACAGCTTAGAATGGGTCTGCATAAGTTAAATCCCAAATCAAGCAGAACACTCGTACGAGCGTTTTCACTAATTACCAGCTTGTGCTAATTTCGGTGCTTAACAAATTTGTTAACGTTCTCGTGAGATCATTACCTGACAATGTTACGGCTTCTTGAAAGCGTGGATATTTCTCAAAGGCGTATGATTAAAGAAGCCTAAGGGGGTACAAACTAGCGTAACTTTGTGTAAACCATAAACATGATGGGGACTTTTTTTTCTCATAACCATACAGTTGCTACTGCAATATCCCACATGCTTCATCTGCTCTCCGGACTTCTATCGGGCTGACATGGTGGAAGGTAAACTTGGTGAGCAAAGTTTTACGCCTCCATATAAAGTGATATAAGGATCATGACAACGTGCTGCACAGTGGCAGCATGATTTACTTTGCCTAATATTTACAAACTGTATATGCCATAGGATGTTAGCATACGAATTACATATTAAACCTAATTTGCCACTACACTTGTGGAATGTTTGAAATGCACGATGTACCTACTCATCATTCAACGAACTGTGCATACGAACTATTGAATTTATTAAAATATATATATATATATATATATATATATATATATATATATATATATATATATATATATATATATATATATATATATATATATATATATATATATATATATATATATATATATATATATATATATATATATATATATATATATATATATATATTATATATATATATATATATATTTATATATATATATATATATATATATATATATATATATATTTATATATATATATATATATATATATATATATATATATCGCTATATATATATATATATATATATATATATATATATATATATATATATATCTTTTTGCCTTTCTCGTATACTAAGTATACGGTAAAGGCTATATGATCGCTCCAAAAACAAACTTTTTATAGAAGGCCCGGAGACCCATAGTGTTATATACCAATCGACTCAGTTCGACGAATTGAGGTGATGTCTGTGTGTGTGTGTGTGTGTGTGTGTGTGTGTGTGTGTGTGTGTGTGTGTGTGTGTGTGTGTGTGTGTGTGTGTGTGTGTGTGTGTGTGTGTGTGTGTGGGTGTGTGTGTGTGTGTTTTCGGGCACTTATCCTCAACCGATTTGCTCGCAACAAGTTGCATTCGACGCAGAATCCTGTCTCATTGTTTCCTATTTGAAATTGGCCAGATCGGACTATGGGATCGAGAGTTATGGCCAAAATACAAAATCATACGAAAAAATCGCGTGAAAAATGAACCGGTGCCAGCGAAAGTGGTACATAAACCATTTTTGTCGATTTTGTGTTTTTTACACCAACTGCTTCTGTGAGCAAAGGTCTAGTAAGAGAATAACGAAAAAGTGATTTTTGACAACTAAATCTGGAGATATGCACTTTTTAATTTCTGGTATATATCACAATGGCAATTTCGTTGCCAGGAAAAGTGGTACATGTGCAGTTCTACCCACTAAAATCAGCTTATTGAAAAGAAAATTTGACAACATGGATGTTTCCGCAACAGATTTTAACCCTATTTTGAATTTCAAGATGGTTTACTGCCGTTTAAAATAATTTTATAAATGTACATGTACCACTTTTACTGGCAACGATTTTCGGTTTCTGTTGCATTTTGTTCCCATTAATAGTGGTACATGTGCATTTTGTTCCAACAAACTTGAAATTTGTCAAGAAACTTCGCATATTTCTCATTACTACCTTTAGGCACATCAGTCATAACACGTTGGTACAGTTAAGTTGCAGAAAATTGCAAATTCGAATTCTATTTTAGAAGTTTTTGGAAAAACGCGTCTCCTGTAAAATTTACTCAATGTAACATGTACCACTTTCGCTGGCACCGGTTCAAATGTCACTCATTTTTCGGGCACTTATCATCAACCGATTTGCTCACAACAAGTTGCATTCGACGTAGAATCCCATCCTGTCCCGTTGTTTCCTATTGTAAATTGGCCATATCGGACTATGGGATCGAAAATTATACCATTTTTGCCTTTCTCGTATACTAAGTTACGTAAAGGCTATATGATCGCTCCAAAAACAAACTTTTTATTGAAGGCCCGGAGACCCATAGTGTTATATACCAATCGACTCAGTTCGACGAATTGAGGTGATGTGTGTGTGTGTGTGTGTGTGTGTGTGTGTGTGTGTGTGTGTGTGTGTGTGTGTGTGTGTGTGTGTGTGTGTGTGTGTGTGTTTGTGTGTATGTGTGTGTATGTGTGTGCGCGCAAAACTACTCAAAAATGTCACTCATTTTTCGGGCACTTATCCTCAACCGATTTGCTCGCAACAAGTTGCATTCGACGCAGAACCTTGTCCCATTGTTTCCTATTTGAAATTGGCCAGACAGGACTATGGGATCAAAAGTTATGGCCAAAATACAAATTCATACGAAAAAATCGCGTAAAAAATGTCACTCATTTTTCGGGCACTTATCCTCAACCGATTTGCTCGCAACAAGTTGCATTCGATGCAAAATCCTGTCCCATTGTTTCCTATTTGAAATTGGCCAGATCAAACTATGGGATCGACAGTTATGACCAAAATACAAATTCATACGAAAAAATCGCGTGAAAAATGTCACTCATTTTTCGGGCACTTATCCTCAACCGATTTGCTCGCAACAAGTTGCATTCGACGCAGAATCCTGTCCCATTGTTTCCTATTTGAAATTGGCCAGACAGGACTATGGGATCAAAAGTTATGGCCAAAATACAAATTCATACGAAAAAATCGCGTAAAAAATGTCACTCATTTTTCGGGCACTTATCCTCAACCGATTTGCTCGCAACAAGTTGCATTCGACGCAGAATCCTGTCCCATTGTTTCCTATCTCAAATTGGCCAGATCGAACTATGGGATCGAAAGTAAGGGCTAAAATACAAATTCATACGAAAAAATCGCGTAAAAAATGTCACTCATTTTTCGGGCACTTATCCTCAACCGATTTGCTCGCAACAAGTTGCATTCGACGCAGAATCCTGTCCCATTGTTTCCTATTTCAAATTGGCCAGATCGAACTATGGGATCGAAAGTTATGACTAAAATACAAATTCATACGAAAAAATCGCGTAAAAAATGTCACTCATTTTTCGGGCACTTATCCTCAACCGATTTGCTCGCAACAAGTTGCATTCGACGTAGAACCCTGTCCCGTTGTTTCCTATTGAAAATTGGCCATATCGGACTATGGGATCGACCTTCTGTTCCCCAAGCAACTCAAGTTCAACACATCTGGTTGCAGTAACCATATTGTGACTTAATCCGGTCATATATAACTTACTGTGATTGATGTGCAATATGTGTGCTTCTCAGGTCGCTCGCAACAAATTGCATTCGACGCAGAATCTTGTCCCATTGTTTCCTATAGAAACTTGGCCGGATCGAAAAATTGGGTCAAAAGTTATGGCGAAAACACTAATTTTAAAACTACAAAATAAAATGCCATTTTTTGCTCTTATGCTCATCCGATTTGTTTGCAACAAGTTGCGTTTGTCGAGATTTTTTTTTATGCATAGGGACACGGCAGGTATTTCCGTCCATCGTCATAGGGGCTAAAAACATCGAAAGGAACGTCCTTTTGCTAGAACTCCAATGTAGCAGAACGTATCTCCTGAGCTTACGATTTGATACGGATGAGTTTGTCAAAAAAGTTTCTCTTTTATTGGTTTTCGAGACTACGACGAAAAGACGAAAATACCTGCCTTAACCCTATAAACAAATATGAAAAATAAGACCAATCCACATATTGGTGTTATTTGAGATTTTTCCAAACCTTTTGAACGAACGAGAAAGGCACCATCACCGCTAGGTGGATTAATCTGGGTTTTTTCATTATGTTAGATATATGGTTTAGATTAGCGATCTCAAAATATGGGAAAAACTTAAATTCTCAAAATTTGTGGACCATTCAAATCAAGAGTTTAAACGAAACCATATCAGTACATAGAAACAGTGGAAAAAATGAATCATCCATTTAAATCATCGTATGTTTTTTTGTTCTCCTTCTTTAAAAACAGTGAATTGACGTTCATCGCATAAAACAAGGTGCACTCGCTAGCTAAGGCGGGTGCACAAGAAAGGCGAGGTTTATGATATACAAATCTCGAACAACGAGTTTTTCCCATTAGTCCGTCCCACAACGAATTTGGACGGCGGCTATTTTCCATAATTCCTAAAGTTTCTAGGCGAGCGTGGTTCAGAGGGCCCTCCTTAGCCGTGTGGTAAGACGCGCGGCTACAAAGCAAGACCATGCTGAGGGTGGCTGGGTTCGATTCCCGGTGCCGGTCTAGGCAATTTTCGGATTGGAAATTGTCTCGACTTCCCTGGGCATAAAAGTATCATCGTGTTAGCCTCATGATATACAAATGCAAAAATGGTAACCTGGCTTAGAAACCTCGCAGTTAATAACTGTGGAAGTGCTTAATGAACACTAAGCTGCGAGGCGGCTCTGTCCCAGTGTAGGGATGTAATGGCAATAAGAAGAAGAAGAAGAAGTGGTTCAGAGGTGGGGACTTAAGTCGAGACAGTCCAATCACATCTGTACAGAACAAATCTTGTCGATAGCAACTTATATAGGTTGTGATGACATCGATCACGTGGTTTGGTTCTGCTCCGAAAATGACGCCTCCAGAGAGCGACTTTTGGATATCCTTATGGCCCAAGGTAAATAACCCATAAGGAAATTCGAGGTGTTTCCTTTATGCTTGTGACATTAAAATCTAATATTTTTTTTCTGGGGGAACTTTTGGGACCTGTGTGAAAAATTCTGTTGGAACTTTTGGGACCTGGGTGAATTTCCAGAGCCATTTTCGAGGTTACCTTCTAAGGAAATGGGGAGCTCTGCCGGAATTTCGGAAGGAATTTCTGATTCATATTTGGTCATATTTGAGTATCAGAAACTGATTTTCAGCATGTGCGTTGCTTGGAATGAATCTTACTGGGGAATTTCTAGATTTCTAGATCTCCTGGTGGAATCTCCAGATCAGTTCCGGGACGAATTTGTGTAGAAATTCTCGGAGACATTTACGGTGGAATCTCAATGGGAGTATCTCCGGAGAAATTTTTGTATTATTTGGAGGAACTCCAGGGGCAACTCTCGTAAGAATTCCCGGAGAAACTCCCCACAGGAATTTCTGAGGTAATCTCCGGTGTGATTCCTGAAGAATTCCCCGAGATATCATCGTAGAAAATATCGGGGAAATTAATAAGGAAATTTCCATAGGATACCCTGGGAGAACCTCACAAGAAACTCCTGAGGAAATAAATTTTGGAAGAATTTCTGAAGGAACTCCGGGGGGAGGGGGGGTTATATCCTGTAACCTCCCATTTCGGTTGCATTTATTTTGTTAATATTTTGAACATAGTTTTTTCTTCTGGTAAATTTATTATTAGTATTTAAATTTTATATTATTACTCTTTTTTATCTCTATTATTATTACTATTATTATTTTGGCTATTGTTTAAAAATTATGGATTCGTTGAACTGGAAATAAAAAAAATAGAATGAATTAAAGAAAAACATATCGAAACAATCCTTCGCCAACCCCATTGAACACCCCTGCATCCCTCCTTACCACACACCGTTACACCATTACGCCACTGTTGACTACGACTGTCAACCAAAAATCCTATACCAGGAAAGACGAATCCCTTTAAAAGCCGCTGTCATCGAGACGGACGCTCTCTATTAGGTGAACGTTTTTCATTCGCTACGGTTGTGCCTAATTCTAAAAGTTGGCTTTCCTCCGGGCAGTGAACGCGAAGCCATTTTCAAACGGTACGACTGTGTAGTAAAGCATCCCGAAGTGAATCGATTCCGGTCTAGGGAACTCCGCCGGTGAGAACGAGCTCGTTGTGTTTGGTGAAGTTGAGCTAAAGTGAGATCCCGATCCAATATCGTCGCCATCCGATGCGGAGGGTTTCTGGCCGAACCTTAATAGTTGGGAACCACGAAGAGAGGGGCCATCGAATTTCGGTTCCGGTAGGCTGTTTAGCACGCCACTAGAAGGAAGCACCGGCCACGAGGGCATCTCCATCCAGAACGACAAAGGTTTGAAGCAAAACCTCGGCATGGCTCGGATCCGTCGCAGTTAGCCATTCTTCGGGCTTGGATTGTGCCACAGCGAGCGAGAATTCAACAATGGTATAAATTTATAAAGGTGTGAAACCCTACCTCTTTTCTTTCTCCTTCCTTAATAATGATAATTAAAGTAAAACCATGAATGAAATGTAAATAGCTCACGTTTACTTAATTTTTATGCTGAGCCCTGCTTGTTCTCCCATCTTACTTGTGTTTGGTCCACTTTGGCCATTTTTTAAGGGAAGTTCTTCCGTATTTCAATTCTAATTATTTCTGGAGCCATCTATATTGAAACGACCCTGATTCGCAGGATAATAGGTGTCCTAAGCAAGTTTTTAGTCTTACAATCCAATCCAATGTGTATATCCGTTTGTGGAATTCTCCAAGGAATCCCTGGAAACTCTGTTGAATAATCTTAGAGAAAAAAATCCCTGAAGAAATTTCCGGTGTAGCCCCCCTGAGAACTTCCGAAGAAATACCCGGTGCAGCCTCGGTAGGGATCCCTGGGTAAATCATAGGCGGAATCCCTGAGATGATTTCAGGATGAATTCCCTGAAGAACTTCCGGGGGAATCCTCGAACCCTTCTAGAGCGGAACTCCAATAAAAAAATCCCTGAGGAAATCGCCGGATAAAACCCTTGAAAGGACTCCTGGGGGAATCTCCAGCCAGTGTTGGTAAAATTACTCATAAATCTTAATCAATGAGCGCTCCCGTGCGAACGAAATCGTCTGCGATTTTAAAGGAATGCATCACGCTTGCATTTTTCATGCTAAAACGCATCATTTCACTCATTTGCCAAAAAATCATTTTGGTTTAAAACGCATTTGAAATCACTTTGGGGGCAATTTATTGCTTATACATAAGAAAGTGTTTAATATTTTATGCGACAAACGTCAATTTACTGTTTTTAATGAAGGAGAATAAAAGAAAACCTACGATAATTCAAATGGCTGATTCAACTCATCCATGAGTTTTTAGGTGCTGAGTTGGGTGCGTTTCAACTCACGCTTGATTTAAGTCATCCATGAGTTTTGAGATTTTGAGTTTTTACTAACACTGCTCCAGACAAAATTTATGAAGCAAATTTTGGAAGAAAAATGGAGGAAAGTTCCTGCAAGTATCTCCATTTGACCTCTGACAGAATATACTTATGAATTCCCTGGGAAACCTCCGGAAGAACTCCTGAATGAACTTGCAAGATAATCTTTGGAGGGTTCACTGGATGAATTTTTGTAAGCTTTCTTTTTCTTTAGCTTTCCACTTGTTGTTTTGTTGACAAAGCATTCGTCTGAACTTTTTAGGATCTTTCTCAAATATAAAAAAAAAATTAAATATCGATTGGGAATGATCTTTCACGCCGCCGTCGACAATATTTTAAACGGCGTTTAGGTTTAATAATAAGAATTGAGAAATAAGGAGCGAGAAGTGGGATGTTATAAATGAATAATGAGAAGTGAAAAATAAGAATAAAAAAAATGAAAAGTGAGAAATGAGACGTCAAAGGTAGGAAGTGAGGAATCATAAGCGAAGCGTGAGTAATCAAAAGTCCAATGTAATGAATGAGAAGTGAGAATCGAAAACTGAGAAATTGATCCTTATTCTATTTTTTGTTTTACCTTGTTTCATCTTATTTCTGCCTTTTTCCTTCCTCTTTCTTCATTATGTATTATTTCTTTCTATTTTTTCATTTTTCCTTTCTTTTTAGTCCTTCCTTTTCTTCTTCTCTTCTTGCTTCTTTCGTTTTTATTTCTTCACCCCTCTTCTTCTTTTTTTCCTTCTATTTTCTTCCTTCTTACATGATCCTTTTTTTCTTTCTTCGTTTTTTTTTCTTTTCCTGCTTTCTACCCTTCCGTTTTTCCGTTTTTCTTCTTCTCTCTTCCTTTATCTTTTTCCTTTTTTTCCTTCGAGAATAGTAAATTCTTCGATTTTTTTCCTTCCTTGTTTACCTTCTATACTCTTCCTCCCTCTTTCTTTATTCATTCTTCTTTCTGTTTTCATTCTCCTCTCTTCTTTTTTCAAGCTTCATTTTTCCTTTCCGTTTTGCTTCTACTTCTTCCTTTCTTCCTTCTTCTGTCTATCTTTTTCGTTTTCCCTTTTCTCTTATTTCTTCTCTTCCTTTCCTTTTTTCCTTCTTCTTCCATCCTGGATTCTTGAATTCTTCTTCCTTCTGTCTTCTTCTTTCTTTCCTCATTCTTTTTTTCTTCCCTCTCATTTCCTCCTTTTCACTGCTCGTTTGTCACTTCAAATATCTCGCTTATCCTTTTTTTACATTTTCTTCATCACTACTCACTTTTTACGCACGTTGCACTTCTCATTTCTCACTTCCTAATGAAGAAACAAATTTGAACTATTCGGCCGAATGGCATTCGCCCAAAAACCCCAAAACTGCAATAACAATTTACCAGTTAACACACTTTTTACTTGTCCATAAGACGAGTTCGTACAATTCTCTTTAATTCCACCAATTGATTGTACCTCAACAGTAAGACCGCCTTCAGTGTCTAGTACTGAAGTACAAGTACGGGACACTGAAGACGGCCTTAAAGCTGAAGCCGAAATATGTATATGTCAAGGTACAATCAAGTGGTCCAACAAGATGGAATTGTACGAACTCGTCTTATGACAAGTAAAGACATTCGAATACAAGCTCAAAATAATTTTCAAATCAAACTTTTTACGATGCAATACTAAATGTCCCATCAATACCATCTTTGCGAGGAAAGTAACCACTAGTAAGTTATTACATTTAATGGAATCAAATTCCTCATTCATATTAACGGGGTCCTCTTTTAATTTGAATTTCTGGTTACTCTATGAGCATCAGATTAGCTGGATTTCAGCTGCACTTTTTACTATTTTGTTTTGATTCTGCTTTCCGGTTAAAGACTTCTTTTTTTTATATCTTTATTATAGAGGTTTGCAGCCCTAGGCTGGCTCACCTCTTAGGCGGTTAAGGATGTTTAGTTTTCCTTTTCTCCACCCACGACGCTTGAACCATATTGAATTTAAACAATGTTCAAATCAGCGGGAATAAAATTCAATAAATTCACAACTAAAAAAATCCCAGATTTCTGTGACATTTCACCGAAAGCAGAATTTTTTAGTAAATAATTTGACAGATTTTTGGTTGTTTTAACAGTTGAACAAGGAAAAGAATCACAAAAAAATCAGTGAAATGATGACCGAACAATTCTGATATTGAGATTTCGGTGAAGTTCACCGAAATTCATCGAAATCTGTTAAATAATTCAAGTTATTTTCAGTAGTTCAAATATTCATTCCTCAAAACAATACAGGGGAAGTTGCCCGATTGTGGGCAAAGTTAGCTAGTTTTGTAATAACTTTGTTGAATTCGATATTTATATGTATATACATAATGCATATCAATGAACCTTAGATAACTAATGATGGAAAAATTATATTGATATCGTCAAAAGAAAAAAATGCAACTTTCTGTGAAGTAGTCAATTTTGATCAAAGATTTTTTTTTCAACCAGTTGTGGGCACCTCTGATATATTTTTTTAAATGGGAAAATAATGAACATAGTGAACAACTGGCAATGTAAGCATGAACATTTATTTCTTGATATGGCATACAAAAAATACCCACAAAAAACAGAATAATCCTTAGCGGTGTTGATGCCTTTTTTGGTCATTATAAAATTAAATCTTATTTTATAAAACGATGAAACATTTATGCCCGGGTAGTCGAGAAAATGTCCATCCCGAAAATTTCCTAGACCGGACCGGGAATCGAACCCACCTTCAGCATAGTCTTGCTTTGTTGCAGCAGATCTTACCTCACGGATAAAGGAGGCCCCTAGATTCAGATTCTGTAGTGAGTATGAGAAAAGCCGCCGTCGCCGGCGTTAAAGCTCTTGCAAGGAATATAGAAGACAAGGAATGACAGAGGTCGAGAAAGGAAAAATAGTAGTAATGGAGTGCTGCTAAAAAGAGGGGCTAACTTTAAGAAAGTGACGGATTAAAGAAGAATAAAGTGTCGTAATGTGAAGTTCTGTGGTTTTCCCTGCATTTTGATTGAGAGAGTTCCCTGCCCGCGACTAACTTGCGGTGAGCGTGCCGACCTTTAGACCTTTGATGCACGGAGTCTCAGCATAGCTCACGGCATACTTACCCGATAAATACAAACGAAATGCCCGATCGGGCAAACTTTCAATAGCAAACAATGAAACCGAATTCCCTACCGAATGAAAACATAAGTTCTCAAAACCAGTAAAATTTCAGTGCCCACAACCGGAAAATGCAACGCTTAAAAAATATCAGCAAATTTTTTGACTTGAACATTGTTATTGAACCGATATAAAATCACGAAATATAGTAAATTACCTGAAAAAAAAATAGTCATTACACAAGAATTCAGTCCATTTTGTGACACATTGACCACATAAATATATTTAATAGCTAGGATTTTTCTCCCTGTGAAAACATGTGATTGAATGTAGCTACTGCACTATTGTAGCTGTTTGACCCGGTGTCAGCAATAAAACATAGTACAGACATTTTGCACAAATGACAATCATCAAATTCTATGAATAATCAGTTTTGTAAGTTGAACACACAACTGAGCTGAGTAATGGCCACAACCGGGAAACATCCCCTATTATACAGTTTGATTATTTTGGTATTGAATTGTTAAAAAAGACAATGATGATGAACCCAGATCTCGAGTATTTAAGAATGCGTATACCTTGTCTGAAATATGAAGCCAAAAAATATTTCCAAATGAGTTTCCTCATGCTTCTATTAAAATGATGCTTCTATTGAAGTCCTCCACTGTTCAGTGGCTGGTGTGCTGAATAACTTACAAGAATATGGCATGCAGCAAAAGTTGTAACTTGAGCTTGCTTTTGAAGAGTACGAAAGCGATAAAACTTCACATTCTTGTTAGCAGCGCAATATAAGGACAGCCTACGGATATGGATGCACATTGAGCGGTGATGCCGCCCAACGAAGAAAGTTTTGCTGTCATGTGACGAGTGACGTCGTGATTGAAAGGGCAGAACTGATCGATATCACCATCAATAACGTGGTGCTTTCCGGCGCTATTTGTGATAACGGACGGGAGTTTCTATATTGGTGACTTACATCGATCCACTGTTCCCCGGGAAAAACAACTATCAGTTCGGCGTTGGGTTCCAGCGTTTGGAAGTAATCCTCATCGTCCACCTCGGTCCCGTCCGAGTCCAGGTGAATGTTAGGCAGCTCTGGTCGATTGAATTTTTCCGCTGCTTTCGAGCGTACCTCATCCAAGGAGCCGGCAACGACTGCCTTCTTGATGGCCCGGGTGATGTCTTTGATCTGCCAGGAAAAAGGGATAATGGACGAAATTAGATTCGGAATCAATTTGGGTTGTAAACTTTAGGTTCTTTATATTGTTTTATTCAATCAGCAGATTCAAATTACATGTAAAAAGACATCAATAGAAAAAAACTGGGACTAAAAAACCGCTAAATTTCACATTACATTCAGTTACATTCTCCACTGCAGCATTTACTAAGAGTATTGAAAGTGTATGAAATAGTGTATTATTAAATGCTGTCTAAATATTATACTTATAACTTATCATCTAAGAAATATAACTTAGATCAAAGGTGATTTGAAACAAAGAATATAACTAAACTATTTATTACAAATAGGATTCCTGGTACAAAAATGTTTCGTTGTTTTTAGTTGATGGCCTCCTTGCTGCCCTGGCGTCCAACAAAAAAATCCATCAATGGATTTATGAACTAGAAAGGATTGCTGGTAAGCCTAGCCATGATGTCTGATAGAGAAATAACTTTTCTGAATAAATGCCACACCGCCAGCACAGTGGGAATGGCATCGTAAAAAAACGACATGGGACAACTATGCTTGGCACGGCAGTATAGTTTAAGGCAAAAAATAACAAACAAAAATCATGTGTGTTCTACATGCTTTTTTTTAAGGCTGCAAATACATGTACTCATATGAATAACACACCATTCATATTCTCATTTTGAGCGTCTGTTTCCTTTGCTAATATTGCAAGGCCGCGCCGTGACATTGACGTGTAGTAAAAACAAATCTTCACCTGGGAAGCAGAGAGGTAAACTTCTCAACCTTTTCACGTTCTGTTTCCGTGTACTACAGTTACATACCGGATTTTAGCGTGTATACAAAAGCCTCTCTACTACGACTAGAGTATGGTGTCGATCCTGGAGGGACCAGCCATTTATTTCGAAATGCATAACCTAATTTGTCGAATAAATGAGCTTAGCGCCGTATGGTTGATGACGTGATTACAACGGCAACCGTTCTCACTATTCGTGACGGTGGACAGGAGCTTCGCGGGTTTGAAATTGGTGGTGACTTGCATTGGATGAATAATGTTCAAATTAGTAAGACGAAGATGAATAATGTTTACTGTTGGGAGATAGAAATTTACATTTGAAAACATTTCCATTAAAATTTTAAAAAAATCCTCAGAGAGTCTGGAGAGCCTTACAGAATAGATTTCCCTTTTTACAATTCCGGAAACCTCCGCGATTGTCAGTTTAATCTCTAATAAACTTTCAAATCTCTGATTGACTTTGAAACGTTTAAACAATATTTTATTAGATCAAGGAATTGAAACAGTATTAGACCATTTAGTTATCAATATCGTATGTTCTTACCATAATAATGGATAGGAAAATGCTTCGACTGTCCTACCCAGGTGTTTTCATGCGTAGGACATGTCCTACTTGTCCCACCCACTCCCGGTGCCACTGCTGAGGTTTGATAGACCGATAATTATAAACAGTTAATTGGCGGTCAAAAAACAACATAACACATGGGCCAGGATTTCGAGTAGGGTGGGGAGGGGCAACTGTTTTAGGTCTTCTGAATCGTAGTTTTATAGTAGTTTTATAAAAACACATGAGTATTAGTGCTTGGCACTATTTCTTTCTAAGTTCTAAAAACTTTGAAACCAAATTCACAACCAACAGTAAAGGCTGGATCACAATAGCGCGTTGCACGTTGCGTTGAAGTCAGCGTTTTGTACTAAAACGCAACGCCAATGATCGTGACGCATTCACGCTCACAATGCAACGTTCGCGTTGTGCGTTTATTTAACAACAATAATGATTAAAGCAATAATGGACTTAAAAATGCGTGATATATTGCTCATCAGATATTTTTAAACAGAGTGAAAATTATAAACGAACTTAGTATTCAGAAAGAATATAAAATCGGCTATAACAATTATTATGAAAATCCTGCATTCTCCATAAGTTTAAGAAAACTAGAACCATACATCTGAATTTCTAAACAAATCCTGACTGAAACCTGAATTCCCCAGGAATTTCTTCGACAATTGCTCCAGGCATTCTATCCGGAATCCAGGCATTCTTTAGGAATGCCTCCAGCAACATCTTCGACAATGTCTTCCAAGGCAAGGAGTTCCACCATAAATTTCGCCGGGAATTGATCCGGAGATTCCACCATTATTTACTCCAAGAAATGCTCCACGAACTCCGTGAATTCCGTGGACATTTCTGAGAATTTCGTAAAAAATTTTCGAATTTCTTGGGTAAATTCCATAAAATTTTCCGTGAAAGTTTCGAATAATTTCTTGTGAAAATTTTGAAGAATTTCTCCAGGAATTCCACCGAAAATTTACATATAAATTATACCGAAAATGAAATCAACAATGGAATTTTCGGAGTAATTCTTAGATTAATTCCCAAAGAAATCCTGAAAGAATTCCTTCAAGATTGCCACTGGGAGATCCTCCAGGAGTTTCTCCGAAAATTCCTCCGGGAACTCTTCCAGGAGTTCCACCGGCAGTTCCTCCACGAATTCCTCCAGGATTTCCTCCGAAAACTATTCCGGTAGTTCTATCGGCAGTTCCTACGGGGGTTCCTTTGAAAATTCTTCTGGGAATTTCTCCAGAATTTCCTCCGGGAATTCATTCAGTTTTTCTTTCTGGCATTCATTTAGGCTTCTTCAGAAATTTATATAGAAATTCCTTCAGAAGCTCCTCTGAGAATTTCTCTGGGAGCTCCTCAGGGAATTTTCCGGAAGGTCCTCTGATGATGATGATGGTCCAGCGTGGTCCAGCTACATATCCCTACAAAGGTTTCAGGTAGACGAGATTTGTCATTAAGATGAATTATCCAAGATTTTTTCCGAGAATTCTTATGGTAGTTTCTCTGGCTTTAAAAATTCTCCCGGGAGTTCCTTCGGAAATTCCTCCGGGACTTTCTTTGGGAGTACCACCGGCACCTCATCCGGGAATTTCTCCGGAAATTGCTCCGGGAGTTCCACCAGCAGCTCTTCCAGAAAATCATTCAGGTTTTTTTTTCAGAAAATCATTTAGGCTTTCTTCAGAAATTTAGCTGGAAATTCCTCCCGAAGTTCTTCCGATAGTTTCTCTGGGAGTTCCTCCGGGTAGGCCTTCTAGGAGTTCCTAATTCTTCTATGAGTTCCTCCTGAAATTCATCCGGAAGTTCTTACGGGAGCTCCTCTGGCAGTTCCTTCGGGAATTCCACCGGGAGATCCACCAGCAGTTTCTATGAGAATTCCTTCGGGAGTTTCACCGGCAGTTTCTCCGGGTGTTCCTATGAGGATTAACTCCCGGAGGAACTCGCAGAGTAATTTCCGGAGGAATTTCTGGATGAATTCTCGGAGAAACTGCCAGTGGAACTTCTGGAGGAATTTCTTGAAGAATTACAGGAAGAATTTTTGGAGGAAATTCTAGAGGAATTCCTGGAGGAACTCTCGTAAGTATTACTGGATGAAATCACAAATGAAGTTCCGTAACAGTTCCTAAATGAATTCCTTAAAAAAAGCCTGAATGAATTCGCAGAAAAACTACTGGTGGAACTCCCGGAGGAATTTTTAGAACAGCCGGTGGAACACTCAGAGTTGAATTTCTAGAATAACTTCCGAGATCCCATTTCCCTTGGAATTCGTGCCAAATATCCTCCAGGAATTCCCTGTAAAGTTCCTAGAGGGAGGGAGGAACTCTTGGAAAAACTCTTGGAGGAACTCCCACAAGCATTCCCGGAGGAATACCACAAGGAAATTCCCGGATGAAATCATGAAAGTATTTCCAGATGAATTGAAGAAATTACCGGATGGATTCCCGGGTGTTTGTTCTGAAGAAATTCCTGGAAGAACTCTTGGAAGATATCCTGGAGGAACTCTCAAATTAATTTCCGAATGAAATTCTGGAGTAAATTCCTAGTGAAGTCCGGAAAAAATTTTAAGACAATTTCGCGGAAAATTCCTGGAGAAGTAGGGTAAAATGCCCAATAGTGGACCCCCTAGTAGCGGAATTTTGCTCTTCCTGTCATATAGAATAGAAATTTTCAACATATTAATTCTGCTTGACATCTAATACCAAGTTCTGCATCGGCATCTCCTCTTCACGATACATATATAAAACACTCAAATACACGACGTTATTTGTTGAAATTAACATTTTATAGTCTGGCTGAATTCGCCCTATAGTGGACCCCCTGGGGGTCCATAATAGGAATTTGGTTCCCTATAGTCAACACTTCATTTGATTTTTATGTTCCGTTTCGGGACGTTCTTCTTCCCTATTATGGACCCCACAAAATATTCCTATAATGGACATCTAATTTTACTTTTCATAGAATTTCCAATGCGTGTAATCAAATCATAGGACTGTAAGGTAGGTTCTCCCGATGGAATTTCATAGCAAAATGTTTACATTGTGCTGTAATAATGCAAAAATGGCTGGAGGGTCCACTACTGGTTGGGGGTTTATTATTGGGTGCTTTACCCTAAGTGAAGAAATTTCCGGAAAAATACGTTTGAAAAGAATTTCTGGGGAAATACTTATACGAATTCCTGGAGAAATTCCTAAAGAAATTTCTACAGGCATTCTTGAAGGATATTCTGAAGTAATTGCGAAAAGAATTCCAGAATGAAATCCTAGAGAATTTCGCTATTGTATTTATGGAAGTATTCCCGGAAACATTCCTGGATATTCCCGGAGATGTCCCTAGAACAATTTCCAAAGGAATTTCTTATAGATTTACAAGTGAAACTATGGAGCGAAATCGGAGGATTTTCGTCATAAATTTCTGAAGAAACTTTTGGTGGAATTTTGGGAGGAAATTCCGTATGTATTCTTGAAGAAACTCTCGAATGCATTCCTGAAGGAAACGCCGGATTTTTTTTGGAAGAATAGCCGAAGAAATGTCTTGAAATAAAACTTGAAGAGAAGAAAATAAATCTTCAAGGAATTTCCTCATGAATTTCCTAAAAAAAATATGTAGTGACGGTTTTCTAGATAAGGAGGAATTACAATTACATGAGTAGGATTTTCAAACGATTTTCAGAGAAATTTGTGGATAACTTTCCGGAGAAGTTTAGAAATTCCCAGGGGAGCTTCTAAAAGCAGAATTCTTGAGCCCAAAATATTTCGAGTTGTTTTGAACATTCATATATTATGGATCCTGGATACCCTTATAAGTTTTTGGGAATCTTTTGAATTTCAACCAGCTATTTCTGAATATAATTTGAACGTATAGTGCACATATTTAGGAGGGGGAGAGGCGGCGCTGCTGTTGCTGTTTTTGAAGTTTGGCCCAACGTTCATCCGATTTTACACCAACATCAGCCCAAATCTTCATGCTGGTTTACAGTTGTAGCTTTTTTTCAGTTCCCGGTTTTTTGAATAGTTCAAGGCTTAAGGCTCAAGAAAAGTTGGGCTACGAAAAGAGTTTTCTGAACGAAATAGAACCGAGAAATACCACAAACACTTATTCAAAAAATGTGGATTTATGTAGTGGTTTGATGCCAATCTTTGTTCCTCCTTAAAACATATGAGTTCTTTTGAAAATGCGCTCTTTCATAAGTCAAAGAATTGCCAATAAGTCAACTGGTACATAAGATCTGCTCGCACTGGCATACCATAGAAAGTCAAAGAATCAACTGACACAATAGAACGAGATAAAAATTTTGACCGCAATGATCAATTATTTCAGATATTTCTTCGAAGAAAATTTCTTCGGATTGTCTCTCAGCAATTCCTTCGGAACTTGCTCCAGGAATTCATTCGGAAATTCTTTGGGAAAATATTTTAAAATTCCTTAATGAAAACTTTCGGAAATTTCTTTGGGAATTTCTCCGAAAATTTCTCTTCCGAATTCAGGAATTTATTCAAAAATTGCTTTGCGAAATATTTTGTGAATTTCTTTGGAATTGATTGAGGAAATTGATTTAGAATTTGATTTAGGAATTGCTTTGGTTTATCTATGAATTCCTTCAGAAATTACCTAACTATTTTTTTTTCGTAAACTCCCTAAAGGTTTTGGGTATTGTTCCAAAAATTCCTTTGGTAATTATCTCCCGAATTAAATAAATCTCCTGTTATTCCTTCAGACATCCTGTCAATTTTTGTTTTTCAATGATTTTTCCATCAATTCCTAAATTAATTCCTTTGGAAACTCTAGGAAGAAATTCGTTTCGTTTCATCAAAATTTCCCACAGGAATTCCTTCAGAACCTCCTTTAGGAATGCTTTTGGAAGTTCCGTCCTTCGGACGTTTCTTCGGAAATTCCTCTAGCAACTTTTACGGAAATTCGTTTAGACCTTCGGAAATTGCTTTAGAAATTCATTTAGGATTTCTTTGGACAATTTCTTCAAAAAACCATTCAAATTTTTTTTAGGATCTCCATCGAAAACTTTTTCATTCTTTAACACTCGAGCAAGCGCGCTGTTGTATTTTGTACAACACTAACGAAAAAACATCGCTCGCGGTACACAGCACGAGCATTCCAGGACGCTCGTGCTGAACGGTTAATTAATTTACGGAAGAGTTCACTCAACAAAATTTCCAGAAGAACTCTAGCAGAATTCCAAAGGACCTTCTAGAATTTCTTTTTAGAAACTCAAAGAATTTTCAGGAGGAAACTCCGAGGGAATATCTGGGGTAATTTTCAAAGGCATTCTCGGATGATTATCCAAATGAATCCGCACCCAACCGGCGGTTGTTAGATTTTCTAACAATTCTGTATAAGAATCTTCCAAAACATGTATAAGATCTGGGCATATGCGAAATTGTTAGATTTTTATACAAAAAAATGTAAGAAAACCTTACATAATTGTTAGATTCTTATACAATATTTGTATAAGAATCTAGCAATTTCGCATATGCCCAATTCTTATACAAAATCGTTGGAAAATATAACAACCGCCGGTTGGGTGCGGGTTTAACGGAATTCCTGGAGGAATTTTATAATTTTTTACTGGTGGGAATTTCCGAGAGTATTTCTGGAGGGTTTTTAGGACGAATTTACGAATGAATACTTGAAGGGGAACCTAAAGAAAATTTCGGTAAGAAGTTCTTAAGGTACTGCCATAAGAATTCCCGGAAAGGTTTACGAAATTCTTAATTAAATATTCAAAGAAATTTCCGAAGGAACTGTTATTTTCCGATATTTTTTAACCCTGCAGTACTATAGGGTCATGGGTTCGAGTCCCATCCAATACATTTTCCAAATCAATATCTTCCACATAACGTACATATTCACATATGAGTTTTCACAACATTGTAAAAAAAAGCCAATATCTGTTTTAATATCATCAGCTCATCAGCTAAGGGGCCCTCCTTAGCCGTGCGGTAAGACACGCGACTACAAAGCAAGACCATGCTGAGGGTGGCTGGGTTCGATTTCCGGTGCCGGTCTAGGCAATTTTCGGTTTGAAAATTGTCTCGACTTCCCTGGGCATAAAAGTATCATCGTGTTAGCCTCATGATATACGAATGCAAAAATGGTAACCTGGCTTAGAAACCTCGCGGTTAATAACTGTGGAAATGCTTAATGAACACTAAGCTGCGAGGCGGCTCTGTCCCAGTGTGGGGATGTAATGCCAATAAGAAGAAGAAGAAAAAAAAGCTGATAGATATATCTATAAGCTTTGGTTTGCGTGTATGGTCAAAGCTCATTTTTTGTGTGATAAGCAAATTAAGTAAAAAATATGCCCAGAATGCTGAACACCATTGGCTTTATTAATAGATTGAGCCCAACGGTTTCGGGGTCTAACCAATTTTTCTAAGAGAATTTTGAAATTGGAGCGTTTTCCTTGAAAAAAAAAAAAAAACCCGGAATAGTCCACCTAGCGGTTATGATGCATGGTGCAAATATAACATGAAAAGCACATAAGAGAGGTCAAAATTGCACTTTAGGGAGATAGTTCCAGTTATTTCCATTAATTCAGATTTTTTTTGCATTCATTTGAATGCATTGCACAGTTTTTGAAACTTTTTTTTTTTGATTTTTGATTTTTTTTCTAAGGGGAGACGCGAAACAATGTTTTGCCTTTCTCGTACAACTAAGTTGTACCGAAAGGCTATCATTTCACTCCGCAAACGAACTTTTTATAGAAGCCTCTGAGACCCATAGTATTATATACCAATCGACTCAGCTCGACGAGCTGAGCACATGTCTGTCTGTCCGTGTGTATGTATGTGTGTATGTGTGTGTGTATGTGTGTGTGTGTGTGTGTGTGTATGTGTGTGCACAAAAGCTATAAAAAACATTAGACAACTTTTCGTATAGTAATCCTTAGCCGATTTTCTCGAAACAAGTTTCGTTCGACAGGGGACAAAGCCTTGTTGATCACTATTGAATTTTATAACGATCGGTTCGATTGCGTTTAAAAGTTATGAAAAAAAAAGGTACATCGGACCATTTAAACCCCATATAAGGTTGGTGTCTTAAATAAATGCGAGAAAGGCACCATACCAACGCTAGGTGGATTAATCTGTTTTTTTTTAAATAACTCCGGAACGCAATGGCCAATTGGCCCCATTTTCAATAGCGAAAAATTAGGAAGGATTCCGCGTGGAATGCAGCCTGTTGCAAGCAAATCGAATAGGGCTATGTATAAAAAAGTGTGTCTCACATTTTTTTTGTACACACACACATACATACATACATACATACACACATACTGACATCACCTCAATTCGTCGAGCTGAGTCGTTTGGTACATAACAATATGGGTCACTGAGTCTTCTATCAAAAGTTCGGTTTTGGAGTGATCCTAAAGAGTGATAGGTCATTTGGCATAAAGTCGTTTGGCATAAGGCCGTTTGGCATAAAGGTCGTTTGGCATAATGTCGTTTGGCATAACGGCCGTTTGGCATAATGGTCATTTGGCATAATAGTTGTGTAATCATCAATTTCGAAACTTATGCATAATATGTTCAATTATTTATAATGATTGTCACTTAAACATTATAACAGAAATGTTCTAAATTGATTTTTTCGAATTAAAGTTCAGATTCAATCAAATCACTGCTTGAAGGTATTTCAATTAGAATATTTATTAACTGCCTATTTCACTTCATATTTTTTACCTCTGGGTCAGCAGCAAGATCGTCGTTGAATAAAACAAATTACAATATAGGGAAAGTCAAATAGGAAAATCGTAAGTGCAATAAAAAGCAAATGAAGTTATTTCAGCATGACATATATTCATCTCTTTAAAAGCATACTTTGTCATTCATAAGTCTAAAAAGTACATGCTACTTTTTTTCAAGTAATGCATTTTTTAGTAATGACACAAGGGCGAATATGTATGCAATATTCAGTTCTAGGAAAGGGAAGATATAGCTCCTTTTTTGGAAGAATGCGTTTTCTTGGCGAAGGCAAAGGGAGATTTCATTCATTTGTTCAATGTAGGCATTTGCTCGGTTTAAGGCAAAGAGGGATATGATCCCTTCTTTCAAAGAATGCATATTCCCGACAGTTACATCGGAGAAGATATGGTTCCATTTTTCAAAGGATACATTTGCCCGGAAGATTGCGAAATACGATATGCTTCCTTCTTCCAAATCAGGCATTTGCTCGGTTTAATTCGGGGGAAGATATGATCGCTTCTTTCAGCGGGCGGCAGAAGGTTCAGAGAAGGCAAAAGCTGATATGATTCCTTCTTTCAATTCAAGCATTTACTCGGTTAGAGGCAAGGGAAGATGAGATTCCTGCATTCAGAGGATGCATTTGCTCGGAAAAGGGTAGACGACGACATAGTTCCTTTATTCAAGGCGTTTGCTTGGTTTAAGGAAAGGAATATATGATCCCTTCATTCAGAAAATGCATTCGCCCGGCAGAAGTCCAGAGGGGAAATGGTGGCTCCACCCATGTATCCCAAATACCATTACCCCGGAATACATTTCGAATCTGTAGTTTTCGACTAATATTTTTTTTTAACACGATGAATCGTAAAAATACAATATTTGAAAAGAATTTGTTTAGAATAAAAGTATATACTACTTAGAGTTACTTAGATAAAAGCAATAAAGCTTATGTTTAATAAACATTTTTGACTTAAATTATCATTCTACGCCACTATTATCTGGAAAAGTTCTATTCTACGAAATGGTGTAAGTGAGGAGATAACACCTTCTTTCTATTAACATAGGTGTACAGTGGAAATAATACCTTCTTTAAATGAACGGTAACGGTTTATGGCAAACACAGGACGTAGGGGAGACTGGGTAGACTTGATCCGCTTTTCTGATTTCCGATGTACCACAGCCAAAAATAAATAAACATACGCGATTTCCACACAGACTCTCTAAGAAATATAGTATTTAACTTTACTGATGTATGACAGTCCCTCAATTATTGTTGTTATTGATACACAATCGTTTTTTTGGAGTGCTGTCAAAAATCGACTTTTTGAATTTTCGGGGGAAATTGATCCCTCTCCAAGAACTTGCTTTGATAAAATTAGAAAGGTGTCCTCAGATTTTTTAAATATTTTTCCTTCAAAATATACAGAATTTTCGAATTGCTGTGCGTATACATGAACGATTTTTTTATTGAATTCGACAGCACATGCAATTTTAAAATTTGGGGAGACTTGATCCCCTTTTTATGATATCTACGCAATAAATATTTTTTCCTGCCAAAACTTCATCACATCTGTCAAATCTACAAAAAATTAGAAGCCTGAATACAGGTTTAAATTTTTTTGAATTTTTTCGCCAAATTTTTGTATGGGTGACTAATGGGGGATCAAGTGTCCCCATATTGAGGCAATAACTTCAAATCCAAATATCCTAAAACTTTGATGGAATTTTGACATTTTCATCAGTACAGATCATTAAGCATATTTATGGCTTTGTGCTGTGAAAAAACGAAAGCATTCGGTCATTGTTATGAAAAGTAGTTCAAATTTTGCGTGGCCAATAAAAAAATCTTTGGGAAGGTCAAAACATACAAATCGCCCTGCAGAATAAATAAGGTTGTCAATCCAAAAAATAACTCACCACATAAAGGTCATTTGTTTAGAGGATCTATATTAAAAAATACGCTAGAGCAAAACTACTTTAGTTCTCGATTAAACAGGGGGTGATCAAGTCTCCCCGGGGATCAAGTCTACCCACCTTCCCCTAATGCCTTCTTAGAATGGACGCATTTGCCCTGTATAAGGCAAGCATAGGAGATAATGCCTTCTTTAGATGAATGCTTTTTTTCAATATAAGGCAGACAGAGGAGGTTATGCCTTTTTCAAATGAACGCATTTGCCCGGTTTAAGGCGAACGGTGATGATAATGCCTTCTTTTAATGAACGCATTTGTCCAATATAAAGCAAACAGAGGATAATGGCTTAAGGCGAACACAGGTGATAATACCTACTGTAGATAAACGCATTTGCCCGACATAAGGCGAACAGAGTTGATAATGCCTTCTTTTAATGAACGCATTTGCCCGGTATATGGCGAAAATATAAGATAACACCTTCTTTAAATAAATGCGTTGGCCCGGTTTAAGGCGAACAGAGTTCATAATGTCTTCGTTTATTGAACGCAAATACGCCCGATATAAAGCGAACAGAGTTGATAACGATTTCTTCAAATAAATGCGTTTGCCCGGTTTAAGGCAAACAAAGTTGATAATGCCTTCTTTAGATGAACACATTTGCCGGATATAAGGCGAACAGAGTTGGTAATACCTCCTTTTTATAAACGCATTTGTCGGTTTAATGTGTACAGAGATGATAATGCCTTGTTTAGATGACTGCATTTACCCGATATAAGGCGAACAGAGATAACACCCCCTTCAATGATTGCGTTTGCAAGGTATAACGAAATTATTCCTGCCATGCCATGAGAGGAACAAGCATATTGGAAGAACAGAAGAGATTTTCTTACTGTAGGGTTTTGTCGTCATGCCCTTCTTGTCACAGTAAGGTTTATCCCCGGCATTTTAGAAGCAACGTTTTCTACCCCTTTACTCTGTTTAAATACATGTTCGCGAGCCGTCTCAAGCCCAGTCGACGTGGGTTGAAATTTTCTTGAAATTCTCACCTCAGCTTAAACAATCTTCAAAGGTAAATCATGTGCTGGGAGTTTTTGGACCAAGAACTAATCGTTCTATACTGTTTTCAAACAGTTCGAGTTTGATGAAATGAATCGCGAGCCCAACACGGTCAACCTTGTAAAAGGATCGATAAATAAGTAAGGATCCACGATAAAAACTCTCGTAAAAATTGTGTAATTTACTCAACTTGAGTCGACCTGGTATTGAATAAGTCGTCAAACAAGTAATAATCATTCACATGAATTATAAATAAATTTCTATTGATTAAATTTTTTTCACTGAAGTAAACTATAAACTTGAAATCAGGACTACTGGGGGTACTGGCTCATTCGGGGTAGTGTCCCACTCGGGGTGATGGGTGATGACATTCATTAGGGTAATGGCGTTCGCGGTAGTGGGTAATGGCATTATGGGTTATGGATATATGGGTAATGTCATAGAGTCGAAATGGTTCCTTCTTTCAATCCAGGAATTTGCTTGGTTTAAGACACGGGAAGATATTCCTTTCTTTCAAAAGGTGCATTTGCCCGACAGACGGCAAGAGACGATATGATTTCTTCCTTCAATTCAGGTATTTGCTCGGCTTAAGGAAAAGGAAATAATGATCCCTTCTTTTCAAGGATGCGTTTGCCCAGCAGGAGCCAGAGATGATATGACTCCTTCATTCAATTCAAGCATTTGGTTCGCTCGGTTCAATGCAAGGGATCCTTTCTTAGAAACCGTTTGCTCATAAAAGGGAGAAATGGGCAAGTTTTCTGGCTTGCCCTTACATGAAAAACAAAACAAGCCACCAATGTCAATTTAATTTAATGCTGATCTATCTTGCTGGTAGGTGCGTCAACATTTCAAATGGCCCCGTTTTGACAGGAAGCTTCTTTATTCTTAATTTGTCACGTCGTACTTGTCCTAAAGCCTTTACGAATACTTAGTATACGCAAAAGGCAAAAAATTTATACGCGATTTTGTTCATCATCGGTTTAGGGCTCTAACCAGTTGTTTTACAAGGACTATGAGTGGTTTAAAAGCAATATCAAAAATAAAAAAAATTAAAAGAAATTTTGTGTTGCCAAAATCGTATAATTTGGTTGCAAAAATCGAATATTGCCAAAATCGAATGGCTTTGTTGCCAGAATCGAATGTTACCAAAATCGATTGTTGCTAAAATCAAATGGGGTCTGTATACAAAGATTTACAACGATAATTATGCCAAACTACAACAAAACAGGCTAAGGTTAAGGTACCTTATGTCTGAGATATTTTGACCGTGACAGTTGAACCGAGCGCTTAAGTTGGCAATTTGTGATCAAAATTAATGAGAAACTATAGTGTGGGATGTATCTCGGCATTTCTCAACCCCTGTTTGACCCAATGAATAACCTATTTTCGAGAAGGTTAATATAGTCCTCCTGGGGCAGCCGAACAGCACTTACCAAATTACACTTGTGTACCGCAATATAAGTTGATGTACGTCCATTCTGTTATTGACGTCAACTACGATGTTGGGTTCTCGTCGGGAATAAGCAACACGTCCCGAATGGCAACGGAACGGTGATAATGATGTGAAATGGCACCGGTGAGAACCCATCGAATTTTTATGTGCATCAGCCAGACATTTGGAGAACCAGCTGATACACGTGTTTCAGTTGCACATTGAATGGTAAAGAATAATATAGTTTCATCGCAATCGGTTCAATAACTATTTTTTTGAGAAACATTTCATTCATATTTGATCAAAAATATGATGAGACATCCAATATCGAGCATATCTTGGAAAATTACATAAAAAATATTGCCCCAGTTTTCCAAGTAATCAAAAATATCCTCTAGCAGCAAATGATAAAAGCTGACGTACACAATGTTCTACATTGATATGCGGGAGCCGATAAAGCTTGATTGTGAGAAAACTGGGGTTAATTTTGCTATCAATATCTACAGTACCGCACGTGCTATTTGTGGAGGCAAATATTGATTTATCCACTCAAAGATATTTCTGAGCTGATCATAAATAATTCAATTTTTATTAATAGGATAATTTTTCCTGTCATCAATAGGATAATCGAATGGGTTATGAAATTTAACTGTAGAATATTTCTATACATAAAAAAGATTCAGGCGTGAATGTATTGCCTTTCGTGTATGAAAGATGATTCAGATGATGCAACCAGTTTTTTTCCAGTTCAATGAAGCCTATTCTGTGAAGTCTGGAAAAGAAAATTGAAAGACGAAGAGTATGAGGTTCAGCGTAATTGAATCAAATAGGATATCCTTGTTCAATCAAATGAATTGTATGTTCTATCATCCTGTGAGCTAAGCATACATGAGCTTGATGAAGAATCATGCAAACAGAAGACTAATTGATATATGTAGAATACAAAGGGGCTATGTAGCTCGACTACCGACTACCATTAATGTTAAGATGAATGGATCAACTTTGTCGACAATGAAGTTTTGCGCTACTTCCATCTAATCATATTATTTGAAGGCTTCTTCAGAAATAGGCGGTTGTACTTTTATACACGTTAAAGACTGTTGTACATATAAATGGAATGGCTTCTTGAGGCTTAAATAATAAATAAATTGTCCAACTATGTTTAATATCATCTAAATATAGTTTAGTTGAGCTAAAAAAAAGTTTACTAGCAAACTTTTGATTGATTTTCATTTATTCTGTGTAATTGAGCATCTTGATTGTTGTATGGTTGTTCGCTTGTCGGTGATTTTTGTATCGAAAGGCTATCATTTTACTTCAAAATCGAACTATTTTTAAAAGGCCCATGCTGTTATATATCAATCCACTAAGGTCAACTCTTTATATAACGTATATCAGATTGAACTGTACTTCTCTGTAGTTTTTTTTTTCGAACTTTTCATTCCCGCTATTTAGTGGCCACCCGTTAATCTGCCGAAAATCAGCTAACAAACGTACTTTTCGCCGGGATATCAGTTTTTATTTTGTTGAGCGAACGGCTGTGCGGATTTTCCCCGATCTGCAGAAATACAATCTCAGTGTGTGTGTATGCACGTAACTTAGATTCGAACGATCCGAACCCACAATTTAAAGTATATTGTCGGCATTGGCATTTATCTTGAAATTTTGTAAAATCAGTTAAAATATTCGTTATTTTTGTCTTTCAATTTGGCGAACGATTGGTAAGAGATTGCGTTTTCTCCTGTTTTAATTTTAGTGTAATAAAAAATTAAAAATTAAATATTAAAAATTCTTCAAAAAAATTTAGTTAGAAACAAAGAAAAAAACGGAAAATTTTCATTAAAATAGGGAAAAAAGTCATGAAATTAAGTAAATTTGAGCGATGAATGCTTTTAAGAAGGGGGCATCTATGGAAGGAATGCACAGTCCGTAGGCTGTAACCCGTAGTTAGTTTTTGGGAAGTTATCAACCCAAGTTGACTTAGTTGACGGCTACTCGACTGTACGGTAAATTCTTGGGAAAAAAGCCGAGAATATCAGGTCCCATTCGCACCATTGACTTTACCGCAAAATTATGCTTCGTTTACTTACAAGGAAATTTACATCTGATATGAGTGTATACATAACAAAAGTGGCATCAGAAGTTGACAAATTGCTTCCAGCGTGTTCGTTAAGACCCACTGCCAAACTTCCTCAATGATTAAAAAGGGTCAGGGCCGCCATTCTCATCAGGGAGGCACACTGCAATTGTTTAATCCATGGGATGGGTTTAATAATCTTTGCGGTCGTAAAAATCCCTACCGTTCATTGGAGTCTAATTTATGGTTTCCATTTCGAAGAGAATGTTTTGCCCACAATGAAAATGACTAACTCGATCCCACGGTAGACATGCAGACCGCTCGGAACAGTATTCCGCACGTTCTGGGCTCTGTTCACGACAATCCTTTTCACGTGAGTTGCGTTTCGCCTGCAGCGCTGTGGTCTGGTAGTATGGAAACAGCTCGCCGGTTGTTTCTGCTTGTATGGGTTGGTGTTTGGAAACCCACAAACCGTTGAACATAATACCCACATAGGAAGCGCAATGGAAAATGCGAAGCGGAGGTGCGGTGGCACCGCTATGAAAGCTGGGGCACGAACTTTCCGCCAGCTTTCTATATTTCCGTAGTGGTGTGCGCGTTAGGGTGTGTCAATTATCTTAATTGATGGAGCATATGTCTGACCCAGCGCCGTAGCGTGTGGTTGGCCAGGTTGGCCCCCGCCAAGGGCACCAGCCTGTTGGGGGCGCCAAAATACAGAAATATGCTACGAGAAATAGAACATTCTTATTAGATAAAATCGCAATTCATAACAAAATTACTATAAAGTCCGAAAGGCTATGGAAGAAATATTTTTAGATATCAAGAATTCCACTTCATCATGTCAACTGAATTAGACGAAATGTATCAACACTGCAGGTCTTAGTTTTGACCTCTAGGTTGAAAACCTTGAAGTTTGATATCCGGATTGGATTAGTTCCATTGTTGACTACTGTTATGATCATCGAGAAACTTTAAGAACTATACATAATGCTTTACAGCAGTAAGGACAAATTAAACTAAAAATCGTTTCAAAATTTTAGCTCTTTCCAGTGGATTTATTCAAAATCTACATCTATAGGGAATACCGGAGCTGGTTGGTCTAAGGGGCAGGCTGACCGAGTGACATTTTAAGGCGCATTTAAGGCTCATTATAATAATTTGGGTGGGGTATTAGATCGAATGTAATTTCAGGTATTTTATTGTTTCCGTTTACTCACGTTCACGTTTTTTGCTATTTTGGTTCGAGTCTGTTTGATTCCCCATTAAAAGCAGCATTGAAAAAGAGAAAAAATTTCCGTTGCATTTGATTTGTTATAACTTTTTTCTCAATTTGTGTTCATCGATGAAAATATGTCACAAACAGAGCTTTACATAATCGAATATTTTTTGTGAAGCCCCTCGGCCTTCTTTGTCATTCTCATTCCGTACATATTCATATTCGGCTGAACATTGACAATTTTCGATCAATTATCAGTCAGTGAGTATTTATTTAGATTTCGCAAACTAATAAATTACTATAAATCTAAGCACATAAATGATGATTTCAACAATTACTCACATAGATCTGACCCCGACGTTGAACTGAGGGGAAATTTTAGTGCCAAAAGTCAACATAATCAAGGCCAATTATGTTTTCTTTAAACGCAGTGACCATTCTCAGTACCAATCAAATGAATGAATATGTGAAGAAGAAAACTGAGTAAGTCATTCTATGTTTTGAATAGTCATGCGACGTTTGTTAATATTCGTTCCGAAGTTGCTTCGCGAAGGTGATTATTTTATGTTCTGGCCACAAATGTGCTCAAGACTTGTATATTTATGACAGTGAAAACCGTTTTTTGAAAAGTCGAACCAGATTTAGAACAGACATTATGGAAGCAAAACTTGGCCAACCAGCCCCGGTCTCCCTTAATCAGCCTGTTGTTTAAGATCCGTATAGCCATAATACTCTAGAGATTGATTTCGAGAAGTAGTAATATGGATTTTATGAAGATTTGAGATCATTTTCCTGTGTTATTCAGAGAAACTTCCTGTGGACCGATTCCAACTACAAAAATTAAAACGATGCGTATTCCAAGTTTTGGTACTCATCTAAGATTTTTTTTTGGCAATGAATATCTATCTAGTCCATTGTTGGTTTTTTTCTTAATCCTTCTGCTTCTGATGGCAATTCCAACCATCGACTAATCCACTTCAGAGTTGGTTTTGAATCACCCAACTATATCCAGAAGTGCCTTCACCAGTGCTGGATTATTATCGTTCTATTAGGTCCAAAGACAATTTCGGCCACCAATTGATCCGATTACGTTCAATAGCCATTTCGATCATCTACCAACTCACCCCAGAGTTGGATTTTGTTAATCTAATAAAGCTCAGTTGTTCCTTCAAACCAACGATCAAGCGACATCAGGTTCAGATTGTTCATAACTTTTGACTAGGTCCGACAGCGAATTCAAAAATCGATCAACCCACTTAGAGCTGGGTTACACTGAGTCTCCAAAACTTCGACAGCCATGTCCAAGTTCAAGTCCAAGTACTAGTCGAAGTCCAAGTACAAATACAAATCCGAGTTCAAATCCAAATCCGAGTCCAAATCCAAATCCGAGTCAAAGTCCAAATCCGACCCCAAGTCCAGGTACAAATCCAATATCCAAGTCCAAGTTCGAGTCCAAGTCCAGGTCCAAGTCCAAGCCCAAGTCCAAGCCCAAATCCAAGTCCAAGATTACATCCAAATCCAACTACAAATCCGAGTCCAAGTCCAAGTTCAAGTCCAAGTCCAAGTACAAATCCAAAATCCAAGTCCAAATTCGAGTCCATTTCCAAGTTCAAGTAGTCCAAATCCAAGTCCAGGTCCAAATTCAAAAGTTCAAGTTCAAGTCCAATTCCGAGTCCAAGTCCAAGTCCAAATCCGAGCCTAAGTTCAAGTCCAAATCCAAGTCCAACTCAAAGTGCAAGTTTAACTCCAAATCCAAGTCCAAATTCGTGTCCAAGTCCAAGTACTCCAAATCCAAGTCCCAGTTACAATTCGAGTCCAAGTTCAAGTCTAAGTCCAAATTCAAGTCCAAGTCCAAGCCCAAGTCCAATCCGAAGTCTAAGTCGAAGCCCAAGTCCAAATCCAAGTCCCAGTATAAATCCGAGTCCAAGTTCAAGTCCAAATTCCAGTCCAAGTCCAAATTCAAGGCCAAGTTCAAGTTCAAATCCAACTCCAAGTGCAAGTCCAACTCCAAATCCAAGTCTAAGTCCAAATTCATGTCCAAGTCCAAGTACTCCAAATCCAAGTCCCAGTCCAAATTCAAGTCCAAGTCCAGGTCCAAGTCCAAGTCCAGGTGCAAGCCAAAGTCCAAGTCCAAGTCCAAGCCTAAGTCCAAGCCCAAGTCCAAGTCCAAGCCGAAGTCTAAGACCAAGTCCAAATCCGAGTTTAAGTCCAAATCCAGGTCCCAGTCCAAATCCGAGTCCAAGTTCAAATTCGAGTCCAAGACCAAATCCGAGTCCAAGTTCAAGTCCAAATTCGAGTCCAAGTCCAAGTACTCCAAATCCAAGTCCTAGTACAAATTCCCAGTCCAAAGCCCAAGTCCAGTTTCAAGTCCAAATCCAAGTCCCAGTCCAAATCCGAGTCCAAGTTCACCTACAAGTCCAATTTCAAGTCCAAGTCCAGGTCCAAGTCCAAGTAGAGGTGTGCGCCGGTCCAAAAATCGTCGGCGGCGGCGTTTTCGGCGTCATGTCGAAAGCTATTTTAGCCGGCGGCGGCGTGGCAATTTTTATTACAATCATATTTTTTCAAGTCTTTTTTGCATTTTTTAAAATATATTTTTTAGACATTAAGACAATAACGGAAGAATCTTTAGAATTTTACGGGAAAAGTCTGAGGTACTTCCCCACAAAAAGTTTTTCCAAAATATTCATTTTCGAATTTTTCAAGGGAACTACTTTGAAGTTTATAGAATTCTTTAGAATTTTCAAGGGAAGCTTTTTAGAACTCGCAAGGAAAATTATTAGTTAAGACCAAATCCGAGTCCAAGTTCAAATCCAGATTCGAGTCCAAGTCCAAGTACTCCAAATCCAAGTCCTAGTACAAATTCCCAGTCCAAAGCCCAAGTCCAGTTTCAAGTCCAAATCCAAGTCCCAGTCCAAATCCGAGTCCAAGTTCAAGTCCAAGAACAAATTCAAGTCCAAGTCCAAACCCGAGTCCAAGTAGAGGTGTGCGCCGGTCCAAAAATCGTCGTCGGCGGCGTTTTCGACGTCACGTCGAAAGCTATTTTAGCCGGCGGCGGCGGCGTGAATCGGCGTGGCAATTTTTATTACAATCATATTTTTTCAAGTCTTTTTTGCATTTTTTAAAATATATTTTTTAGACATTAAGACAATAACGGAAGAATCTTTAGAATTTTACGGGAAAAGTCTGAGGTACTTCCCCACAAAAAGTTTTTCCAAAATATCCATTTTCGAATTTTTTTTTTCACTTTGAAGTTTATAGAATTCTTTAGAATTTTCAAGGGAAGCTTTTTAGAACTCGCAAGGAAAATTATTAGTTAAAAAGTCTTTAGAATTTCTTACTTTGAATTTCTACAAGAAATTAATCCAAATTTCTTCAGGAGAATGTTCAGAATATCCACGGCAAGTTTTTTGGAATTGCTGTTTAATAATTTCCATGGGAAGATCTCTGGAATTTTTACGAGATGTTCCGGAGTTTACACGGAAAATTCTTCAGTCTTCGCGGAAAACTGTTCGGAAACTCCATAGGAAATTTAATGGAATTTGCATGTTTTTTTTTTCAATTGCTACAAGGAGAAAAATGTGTTAGAATCAACGATAAGGATTCTGCAACAATAGCAATATTTATTGTTGATACAACCACAAATAGGGTTGAATACGGTCCATACGCGATAGTTCACTGGTTTGTTTCTTGAATTATACCAACAGACTAGACACAGTCGAGTTGATTCAACTCTCGTGTATTTGTGTATACTTCCCAGCTATCACTGTCAATAATCACTCATTCTCACGAGCAAAAGATGCTCACTCGCGCAGATTTTCACCGGAAAATCATTTTGCGGGAAAGAAAAAAGGGCCTGATGAGAGATAACTATTTATCCCTCACTGTTCGATCCGCAAAAAGTTGATTTGCTTGTTTTCTCACTTCTTTTATCTTTTTCGTGCCTTCATTAGTTCAAACAAGGGTAGCCTTTATGGAACAAATACCTATCCCAACAAGCAGTCAACGTGGAGGTATGACTAAAGTGGGCGCAACCCAGTGCTATTTTTATTGGTGTTCTAGGTTCGAATCCCATTGCGGCTTTAATTTTTTTTCATAAGCGCTCACTGAAAATTATTGTGAAAAACGAATGAGGCGTAAGAATGACGAAATGAAAAAAAAAATTCATCAAGTAGGTACATTTTCGTTTATTTTTTAAGTCTGCTTTGAAGAAAAAAGAGCGAGTGAAATGTTTCTCGTCACAGACTGCCAAAAAAGACTCTCGACCCAAAATCGCTTGATTTTTTCTCACCGAAACGAAAAGTGCGAACCCTGCAAATAATACATCAGAACAACAATATTCATGGTTGTTTTTACTTACGAAACCTCTGCAAAACTACTTTATCGAAAATATGATGATATCATTTTTTTTGGGCTTCGTGGCCGTGCGGTTAGCGACGTCAATCGTCTAGAAGCATGTGCTATGCAGTGAATCAGTGTTGAAACTACAAATTTGAAGCTTGAATGTCCTCGATGTTCGAAGCAACAAAGAAACAGTTGTTTCAATCGTGCAGGATTCTTCCGCGTGTATATATAATTTCCACTAAACCAGAATTTAAACATCCAAATTTTTATTTTTCTTTACTAAAAGCAGTTTTGTTTTTCGGAATTTTGAACCAATTTCTTTGAATTTCTACGGGACATTCTTTGTTTTGCTCATTGGAAATTCTTCGAAAATTCTTCAGAAAATTACAATAAAAAATTGGAAAGGGTCATTTGGCCGAAAATCATTCGACAGAAAGACATTTCGTGCGAAACGGTACATGGTGAACGGTTTGACTAAAAATTTCATTTGGCCAAAGCGACAATCGGTTGAAAAAAAAAACGTTTTCTCTAACAGGTTGTTGGCCGAAATTGTCGTTTGGCCGAATGAGTCAACAGGCCGAAAATGCCGGTTGGTCGTAATGGTCGTTTGGTCGAAAGGGCCATTTGGCCGAATGGATCATACGAGTAAATGGCCTAAATGGCCAAATGACCTTTTCGGCAAACGCTATTTTCGGTCGTATATCCATTTCGTTAAATGACATTTTCGGTCAGATGGGCCTAATGATTTATTTGAACAAAAATCTTTCGGCCAAATGGCCCTTCCTGTCGTTTGGTCGAAAGTCATTCGGTGAAAACCGATTTGTTCGAATGTCGCTTGGCCGAATAACACTGTAAGCCGAATTCCATTTGGCGGAATTATGTAAACGTTTGTCCGAAACGGTTGTTGAGTCGAAAATGGTTTGACCGAAAATGTAATTTGACCAACAAAGTTGTTTGACCTAGCAACCCTGTAGACTGAAACTGTTATTTGGTCGAAATAATCGTTTAGCCGAAAATGTCGTTTTGCCGAATAGATCATTTAGCCGAATTGACCTTTCTGCAAAACACTCCGACACTTTAGGCAAGATGTTCATTTCGAACGAATGAATCTTTCTTTCAAACGACCATTTCGGCCAATTGAGCTATTCGGTCAACTGATTCTTACAGCCAAAGGAACTGTACTTTCAATCAAACGACATTTTCGGCGAAATAAGTTTAGGCTACATGAGTTTTGGCTAAATGGTTTGTTCGGTCAAATGCCACATTAGGCCAAACAACATTTGGCTTTCGGCCAAATGTCTTTCTGTCAACAACCCTTCTTCTCTAACTCTATTTCAACGAGAAATTCTTTGGATTTCAACGGAAATCTTAAAACACGGTAAAAAGGTTTGAAAAACGAGTACCTAATCCTTCAGAATTTGCATTCGAAATTCTTCTTAGTTTTTCCAATTAAATCATTGGTATTTTCACGAAAATTTCAGTGGAGTTTCAACGTGATGAGTTGGAGATATTTAACGGAAAATTCTGCGGACTTCTTCGAATTTCAGTCGGCGTGGAAAATCATAGTCCAGCGGCGTGACAAATTTTAAACGGCGGCGTGGCGCGGCGGCTCACATCTCTAAGTCCAAGTTCAAGTCCAAATTCGAGTTCAACTCCAAGTCCAATTATTTTTTATAAATAGATTCGAATGTCAAGTCCAAGTCAAGCTCCAAGTCGAAATCCAAGTCCGATTCCAAATCCGAGTCCAAGTTCAAGTCCAAGAAGTCCAAATTCGAGTCCAAGACCAAATCCGAGTCCAAGTTGAAATCCAAGTCCAAATTCGAGTCCAAGTCCAAGTACTACAAATCCAAGTCCTAGTACAAATTCCCAGTCCAAAGTCCAAGCTCAAGTCTAAGTCTAAGCCCAAGTCCAAATCCGAGTTCAAGTCCAAGTCCAGTTTCAAGTTCCAATCTAAGTCCAAATCCGAGTCCAAGTCCAAGTCCAAGTCCAAATCCGAGTCCAAGTTCAAGTCCAAGTCTAAATTTGAGTCCAAGTTTAGGTTCAAGTCCAAGTCCAAATTCGAGTTCAAGTCCAAGTCAAAATCCAAGTCCCAGTCCAAATCCGAGTCCAAGTTCAAGTCCAAGTCCAAATTCGAGTCCAGGTCCGAGTCCAAATTCAAGTAATTTTTATAAACAGATTGGAAAAAATCGATATCAGTCATTGTAACACATTGACAAGTTATGCGCTGCCAAAATCCATGTACAGAATAATGGAAACAATGTAGTTTTTTTTTCATTAGTGTAGATGAACAGTTTGAGCTTAATACTTGAAGAAGCACCCTAGTGTGCATTACGTGTCTACTATACGACGTTGTCTACTCTAATGGAAAATCTACTGGCGAGACTGCTAGCCTGGTGGCTGCTACTCTTCGTTGCAAAAGTTATTGCAACAATATTTATCTTATGCATGATTTAAAATTGCAAAAAGTTTAAATTAATGGATTTGAGCGACCGGGCGTAGACCGCAAATAACGAACGCCATTACATTGTGCAAACTTGATAGGTGTGCATAACCTAGCATCTGCGGAATGGCATCTGAATTATTCAATAAGCTCCAACGCCAATCAATATCCATTGGGAGCGGGAGGAAATGAAACTACATACAGCACTCCATATAAACGCCATTGGTTGTTAACATTGTCAAAGGTCTGTGTGCGCTGGCAGGAAGCATGTGATCTCGAAAATCAATCAATCACTTAGCAGGGGTAATGTCTTTTTCTGTCATTTTTTAAGTGACTTATATTTTGTCCAGACTATAGACTCACAGCATGCTCTTGGACTCTCTTAATATTTCTCTTGGAGAATTTTCGCGTCTGAGGATGGAATAGAACCCGTACTCCACTGCACGGTATTTTTAAATTCCTGACATCACATCACCGATAAGTATCATTGTCAAAAATAGTGTTGATAGGATCATTGATCATCAAGCTTTTCCGTGCATTTCGTTCTGCGAACAAGCCAATAACAGCGGAAGCAATATTCCCGGAAAGTGTGCGAAAGAGTCGTTTCATATTCATGAAACGGGTTGAAGCTATTGCGATTGAACTTGACATTGATGGTGCTTGTCACCAGCTGGAAACGCTTCGAATTACGAGTGCCTTAGTTGATATGATTTGGTTTTCCGTTTACAGTCTCATCGATGCTCAACCGACCACTTGTAAATTTGTTATCAAATTTGGTTTTACGCTAGTCAAATTTGATTATTCAGAGAAAAAAAAACGTTCACATACAAATCGAAAAGTTTAAATCTGAATTTTAATCGAAACCGAATTTCAAATGAATAATCAAATAAAGTTTTAATCCACATTGGGACAAAAAACGAATTGGATTCCAAAATCAAATTTAAATGCAAATCCAATATTCAAAGCTGAACTAGGTTTAGTTCATGGTTGCTATTCCGTGATTGACTGAGCCTGGGTTTGCCTTTGGATGAGGAAAACATTCATTGAAAATATCATCTTAATAGGCTTAATCAACTTAATAGGAATTTTTCAACTTATATGGTTTAGAATTGAAGTAAAAATTCGGTTGCAGGAAATAAATCCATTTTTGCCTTTCTCGTACAACAAAGTTTTTCTTTAAAATTGGCTTTAAATTCATCGATTGAGTCAAATAAAGTTCATAGTAACTCAATACTTCGAGTTTGTTTGTTCTGTGAAACTGTTCTTTGAGATGCCAATTTCCATTACTGCCAATCTGGATATAATAGAGCTATTCGAACTAATTTTCTGGGGAAAAGAGTAACGGTAGTGTATCAGAAAAAAACTAACCGGTACTGAACTGTTATAAAATGTACTACGATTCAAATGAATAAAGGTTAGGACCCTCCACCTATTATTGAAGTGCTCATTCCAACAGACATCGAATTTTGGCCAAGTTCTCTTGGTAGGTTGGAATGGAAAGAAAATGTAAGGGCGAATACCTCGGCATCTTCCATAATTGCCACATTTTTTACGTCTCCTCGAGCTTAGTATATAACCTCCATAAAACGCCTATCGTAGGATTTCCTACCAGCGAACCACCCAGGTATTATATTCTGCCAGGAAAGTTTAATTTAATTTCCAGTTTCCATAATCATCGTTCGGTATGCCGGAAGCTCTGATGGTGGTGGTTCTGTGAACCGCCGGGTCTATGTTGGTGGCTGCATAGGCGGCATGCACCGCGATTCAGAATAGCCAAAGACAAAAAGAAAAATAGCGAACCTAATCATTCATACTCAGCATCCAACTAATGGCAACGAGTCGGAAGCATTCGGCGCAGAACTAAACTTCTTCCTACCGGAAATGGCTCTACTAATGGTAGGGCGTCACTGCAGCAATTTCCGAACTATGACGACGACGATGATGCTCATGAACAAAAAAAACCGCTCCGTCTATCCACCGCATACCCCACAAGTTGTGGGCGAGAAGTTGTAGGCCGAATATGGTTTTCCCGTCAAGGTCAGTCAGGAAGCCTCCGCGCCGTTTGCACTGTTTGCAGAAAAGCGTGAGCCGGAGGATATTTGAGCGAAATTAATTTGCCGTGAAATTTACACAATCATGTTAATATTTATGGCGCGTCACGATGAGATGGGAAAAAGTGAAAATTCATAATTCATAACTTTCGTAATTTGTTTTCGTGGTTAATTTTGAGTAACCACAATTGGGGAACTTTTCGATCAAAATGAAAATAGTTGGTGGTACAGGAACGGAATGCTCGATGTTTTTTTCTCAAATTTTGCTTGTTAATTGAATTCTGTTTACAATCCAATTAAACCTATTTCAGGCAGCATAACTTAGATTTAGATCTATAGTGGCATTACTCATATTATTAGTGTATAAGTGCATGTGCATTGAGAAGCAATGCAGTATCGGCTTTGATACAGTTGTTTTTTCCACATAAACTTCAGAAAAAAATAAAATATTATGACAAGGTTTTTAAACCTTTTAGACCGCTATTTAGACCTTTGTGTATTTTGTTGTACGGTCATCAGAGAGTATTGCTAGAAAGGGCTCAATACGTTGAATCCCTGATTTGCCATTTTTTACTTTTTGCCCTAATCTAGAAAAATTGATTGTACGACCCTTAACGCTGGGTAGACACGTTTACGTGGTGTGTTACGGGGTTACATTGCCAGCTACAGGCATATCCTGACCCATTGAATACCTTCCTCATTATCCAATTCCGTGGTATTTATGAGGGTGTTGCTAAGTCGGTGGCCTCTCGTTAAGTAAGTACCACATCAACACTTCCTTCCTCTCCCTAGTTACGGTGAAGATGGGCGTGGCCAGGAGCAGTGTTATCCTACACTCAGGGCAAAAAATTCTGCTCTTTGATTTTACTCCATCTAAACGATTTTAAAGTCTTAACTAAGTAAGTTCAACTAATAGAGGGATATTTGAATTTTCTAAATGTCATGTCAAACTGTCAAAAAAATGCACGCCAGAGCTACAGGAGCGCGCGTACTGAAAATACACTGGAGTGTAGGACAACACTGGCCAGGAGTAGTAATCCTCATGCTTTAGTTATTTTTGTTTAAGACTGGAATCACGGACCACTCCTCTTCTTGATTTCTGATAGCATTCTAGATAAGGATCTCAAAAGTAAAACATGAGTAACAGTAACAATGCTAATGCTAATGCTAATGATAAAATCTAGAAAAATTGATTGTATATTTTTAGAGAAATTCCAAAACAGGGCTTTTATTACAGTATTTTGTAAGGAATGTATTCTACAATTTTATGTGTTTTATTGGCGTAACTAGCCTCGTCATCTATTTTATATATTTTGAGCATTAAGCTTTCTTAGTGGTAATGTGATAAATACGGTCCAACCACCTAAGGCAATTGCGGATCAATCACACTCATCCATATTGTCTTTTCTCAAGCACGTGCTTTCTGTTGTAGCCCACAGTATCGAAGTGTGTTTGTTTACCAGCCGATTATTGCTACTACGACTCAAATTGATAGCGTATGCCTATTGCATCTAGGTTTGAATTGCGTCTAGGATTGCGTCAAGTAGCGCTCAGCTTTGTCCAGCACACTCAATGGACATTCCTCCAGGGATTCCGACGGTAATCTTCCAAGGATTTCGATGAGAATCCTTTAGTGGTGCAACTGGAATGTTACAGGAATTCCGACAGAAATCTCCAGAGACTTCGACGGTAATCCTCCAAGCATACAGTGAACCTCCTCCAGGATTGTTACAGGGAGCCCGACGGGAATGTTCCAGAGAATCCGACGGAAATGATTAAGGGATTCCAATGAGAATCTTCTAGAGCTTCCGAATGGAATCCTCCAGAGATTCCGACGGGAGTATTCCAGGAATTCCGATGGGAATGTTCCAGGAGTTCCAGAGATTCTGTTGGAAATCCTTCAGGAATTCTAACGTAGGCAATGATCCAGAGATGTAGAAGCAAATCGTCGGAAGACTCCGGAACAATCTGTCGAGGGATCCCGAAGCAAATCGTCGAGAGACTCCGAATTAATCCTCCAGGGATTCCGTGAAGAATCCTCCAGGGATTCCGTAACGAATCCTCCAGCGATTTCGAAGGGAATCCTCCAGGGATGTGGATGAAGCAATTTTTCGAAGGATTCCGAAGCAATACGTCGAGGGATTCTAAAGTAAATCTTTTAGGGAGTCCGAACTAAGTCTTCGAGAAATTTCGAAGCAACCGTCGATATATTCCGAATCGTTAAATGATTCCAAAGCAATTCTTCGAGGGATTTCGAAACAAATAATCAGAGGGATTCTTATTATGGAGGGATTCCGAAGCAAATCATTGAGGGATTCCGAGACAAAACGTCGAGAGACTCCGAATTAAATATTCAAATTCTCCGAACGATTCCGAAACAAATCTTCGAACGACTCTGGAGGAATTCCGAAGCAAATTAACGAGAGATTCTGAAGCAAATCCTCCGTGGATTATGAATGGTATCCCCCACAGGTTTCCAAAAGTATCCCTTAACTATACCGAAAGAAATCCAGTGTAAATTCTTCTGGATTCTGGTTGGAATACTTTGGTGATTCTGGAAAGAATTCTTTAGAGATTCCAATGAGAATTCTCGAATTCTGATGGAAATGCTTCTCGGATTCTGATGAGAATCATTCTCGGATTGTGAAGATTATCATGCTGTTGGGCAAGCGAAAGTTTGTAAGAAAACTGCCACTCCAGTCCGTGATGGTTAAACACATGTCTTTGACTGCTGGCGAAGTACCACGATTGCTTTGATTGATATTTTTGTGGCTCTCCATTGTTGTTCATATCAAGCCCCCCCTCCCGGGGCAAAACGACTTTTGGGTATTCACTCATATTTACCATGTTTGAAATAGCCTTAATAAAACTAGACGTGAAATTATGTAGGTAAGGCGAAAAAAATGTCATAATAATAGATAAGAATATGGGAAAAACTGAAATTTTCCACATTTTGAAGAAACATCTAACACTTCGGCAAGGCAAAACACCCTAGTGGAACTATGCTACAATGTACTCGCGTCTCCACGCACTGTCCATACCAGAATGCTGATGTGCCGACGCGTGGTACATTGTTCCCTGAGAGCTGCCGGCAAAAAGGCGTTTTGCCTCATGAGTTTTTCGGCAACGAAATATCACCACTTTTTTGAAATGTGAATATTATCAATATGGTTAACATTTTTTCTAATTTTAATATGGCATCAGCTAGCTATATTGTTTAATTGTTGCGTGAGGTAGAAACACCCATGAAATTCGTTATAGCTAAGGCATAAAAGCAGTCTATGCTTAGCTAGGGCATATTGCCTCTCCTTCCCCTTTTCTTCTTGTTTCCTTAGAAGGTTGCTGTTCGATTGAGGTTTCACTGGATGCTCTCCATTAACCCCGGCTTGCTTTTGCCATCTTGGAAGCCACCAATCGCATTGCATGATCGCTTCCGGCTTCCGGTTTGCAGAGCAGGCATCTCGGTTGCTTCGTGCAGTCCCTAGCAAGGTGGTCCTTTTTCGCCACACTTTTTGCATACGCTGAATCTGTACTGGCCTTTGGAGTTTCGCTCCTGTTGGCCAAACGTCATGCATTTAAAGCATCGTTCCATTTTTTTGGTGACTCTCGGGGTGAGTCTCAACGGGCACATCGAGCATCATCTGCGCTCGACTACTGCCTTCTGTGTTAGAGCTCTTATATTTGCTTCAGGGAATTGGGAACGAGCTCTTGATCGTAGGATATTTCTCTAGCTCGAAGTTCAACTCCATTTCCATTTTCTAGGTACGCCTAGTCCTCACCACTTTCTCAACCAAGTCTTTGAGCTCCGTATTAATATTCAAAATCGCAAACCAGGAATAACAGGAGAACCGTTCCAGCAGCCCGTACCGTCCTTATCACCGTAATGAAGAAACACAAACAAATAGTTAGTGTTTTTCATATCCCAGCAAATGAATACTTTAACTATGAAAAAGGTAGAACTTTTGCTTCGTAATTTGTTAATATCAATACGAACAATCAAGCGAAACTAAAAACCCCTTTTCATTATTCTCGTTTTTTCGTAGGTTACATTGAGGAATACGTAACATGTTCAGGGTAGAAATATTTCACAGTCAATGCAGTGAAAAACATGGATCTCAGTATAATCTGCAGTCGCCTTCATCGCCGCCGTGGTGAGTGCGGCGATGTGCAGCCGAAAAATCATTTCCAACACCGATTGTTCAATTTCGCATTCAGCCACTCACAAGTCGCTCTGACAGGCTGCTCAGTTCGCGCCTTACCGTATGACTGTGAGTGGCCCATTTAAACGCGTGGTGATTTTTTCCAATTTGCTTGGTGAATGTGTATATTTTGCTGTGGTAGATTTCATCTTCGCAGCGCAGTGGGTGATGTGAGTTCTGTTGTTTACTTTTCTGCCTCTCCGGGAATGTGAGGTTGATTTCAAAGCAGGAAGAAAATAAAAACATGATATAAAAAAACATCACCTTCATCCAGTGCTGCCGAAAATTTACAACCCTGAACATGTTGAATACGGCTTTGTTATGTCCTTCGAATAAAATACTGTTATGGGTATGCTTTTTATTTTCAAAACATATTTGGCGTAGAATATTATTATTTAATTATTCAGACTAAGGCCGAAGTGGCCTGTGCGGTATATAACCCGAGCAAAGGCAGATAACTGAAATGATATCAAACTGATAACAGGATTAGTTATTCTTATTTTCATTGATATTTAGTTATCAATCGTGTGATTAACTGATAACTGAATAATAACAAAATGTATTATCAATACAAATTTGGTATTTTCTTCTAAAATTCGCGTCGTTCAGATATCGGGCTAAGCATTCTATTCTTTCAAACATATTATACAGCGCATAAAAAAAATCTACTCATTCGCTTATTTTCGGACGCAACCAAAAATAAGCGCCAGAAAGTCGCCTAAGAAAAACATACCTGTAGCAAAAAAGCTACTTTGATAATTTTGAAAATTTGACCGCCACGTGGTGGTTTGTAGCGATGAATGCCAGATCTGTAGAAGCATAGAAAAAAATATCATGAAAGATGTCATTTTGTTGCAAGGCACAATACTTACTTCTGCTAAATGTACCCGGCCTATGCTATGAATAGTGTGACAAGAACTGTTTCCAAACACTTAACTGAAATTTTCGTCTAAGCAGACTGTGATTTTCCTCGTTACTAACGATATCTACTGATTTGTTCATTTACTCTGCCGACGAAGGAATTACCACAAAAGTTGAAATATGTCGGATAATCAAGAAATTTCAACGATCTGGTGTGTTGTGGAGAAAACAATCATGCTCGCACTTTAGTCGATTTAGCAATGTGCTCAATCCTAATTCCGCGTGGCCATGGCCCCGGGCTCCCACATAACCTTATGTACCAAAATCAACCTTTTCCGTACATTGAGGGCCCCGAAAACTGTCCGGCCCTGGATCCACCGAATAGCAACATTTTTACACGGAATACTTCTTCCTGGAATCAGCAGTGTTTATGTTTATATATGCATATGAAAACATGAAAGGTTTTGGTTCAGTTAGAATAAAACTTATAAACGAAATCGTTTTATAGCATGGCGCTGCTAGCAACCTAATGATTGATAATATAAGAGAGAAAAACTAACCTAAGCCTATTGTTTAATTGATCACAACTGAAAACAAAATGTATTCAATAAAAGGACGATGAACCGTATTTATCCTAATAGTTTGCCGATTCGGTATTTTAAATTAAATCCATTTCGGTTATCATTTTTGTTATGTTGACCTGTAATTCAACCAGAAAGATAACAATTTTAGTTATCAATATAACTGGAGAATTAAGTTTGTTATTAATAAGTTATTCTGCTTTGCACTCTGCAGAGTCCAGCCAACTGTTGGTTGGTAAATGGTTATGGCATCATGATGTGATTATAAATAGTCTTCAGTAAATGCATGATCGTAGAAAGCGTAGTGCTCTTCTCTCCTGCTCCTCAAGAAAGCGTAAATGGGTGAGTGCCTAGAGACGACGCCGTGCAATCATTCGATTCGAGTTCGAATCCCAATGAATGCCAACATTTTTTTCAATGCGTAACGAAGTCGGTAAAGAAGATTTAACTATTTTGGTCGATAAAACAGAGATGGCTGATAACTAAATAATAACTAAATTAGTTATTTGAGTGAATAACATGTATAACAAAATGTGTTATCAATTTGGTATCAGTGATATCCTAATTTGTTTTCAGGTAGTTATTTCAGGAACAAAATTCTGGTATCATTTTTGTTATGTTGGCTGTTAATTCAGCCAAAATGATAACAAGTTCAGTTATCAATATGTTCGATAACCGGATAATAGAATTTGTTATCAATTAGTTATTCATTTTTGCTCGGGAAGAGTATTCTACATTCGGCTCGGTCCACGTTGCCAACGGCTACACGTTGCCAACAACGCAGTCTACGGAGGGTCCGCAAGTCATCTTCCACCTGATCGATCCACCTTGCCCGCTGCGCACCTCGCCTTCTTGTGCCCGTCGGATCGTTGTCGAGAACCATTTTCACCGGGTTACTGTCCGACATTCTGGCTACGTGCCCGGCCCACCACAGTCGTCCGATTTTCGCGGTGTGAACGACGGATTTTTTTTCTCCCAGCAGCTCATGCAACTCGTGGTTCATTCGCCTCCTCCAATGGCACCCGTACCGTCCGCCATCTGCACCCCACCATATGTGGTACGCAGCACTTTCCTTTCGAAAACTCCAAGTGCGCATTGGTCCTCCACGAGCATCGTCCAGGTCTCGTGTCCGTAGAGGACTACCGGTTTAATGCGCGTTTTGTAGATAGTCAGTTTGGTACGGCGGCGAACTCTATTCGATCCGAGCGTCTTGCGGAGTCCAAAGTACGTACGATTTCCAGCCACTATGCGTCTCCGAATTTCTCTGCTGGTATCATTTTCGGCAGTCACCAGTGAGCCCAAGTACACAAATTCTTCTACCACCTCGATTTCGTCACCACCGATGCAAACTCGCGGTGGGTGGCTCACATTGTCTTCTCTTGAACCTCTTCCTATCATGTACTTCGTCTTCGACGTGTTGATGACTAGTCCGATCCGCTTGGCTTCCCTCTTCAGTTTGATGGCTTCTCCCATCTCTCAAAGTTACGTGCCATAATATCTATGTCGTCGGCGAAGCTAAATAACTGGACGGACTTATTGAAAATTGTGCCACTCGTGTTAATCCCTGCTCCTCGTATTACCCCTTCCAAAGCGATGTTGAATAGCAGACACGAAAGACCATCACATTGCCATAACCCTCTGCGGGTTTTGAAGGGACTCGAGAATGTCCCTGAAACTCGAACTACGCACAACACCCGATCCATCGTCGCTTTAATTAACCGTGTCGGTTTATCCGGAAATCCGTTTTCGTGTATTAGCTGCCTTGTCCCGATCGATTGTATCATATGCGGCTTTGTAGTCGATGAAAAGATGATGTGTGGGCACGTTGAATTCGCGGCATTTCTGCAGTACTTGGCGAATGGCGAACACCTGGTCCGTGGTGGAGCGTTCGCCTATAAAAAACCCGCCAGGTACTGCCCCACGAACTCCCTTGCAATTGGTGCTAGTTGACGGCATAAAATTTTGGAGAGTACCTTGTAGGCGGCGTTCAGCAATGTGATTGCGCGGTAATTGCTACAATCCAGCTTATCGCCCTTTTTGTAGATGGGACACACGGCACCTTCCATCCACTCCTGCGGCAAAACTTTCTCCTCCCCGATCTTGGTAATGACCCAGTGCAGCGCTCTAGCCAGTGCCTTACCACCGTGTTTATATAGCTCTGGTAGTTGGTCAACCCCAGGGGCTTTGTTGTTCTTCAGTCGGCCAATCTCCTCCTGGATTTTTTGGAGATCCGGAGCCGGTACATCTACCAGGTCACCCTCATAAAAATCATTTTTTCTAACGGAAATGTATTAGACACCAATATTAACAAAAATAATAGCTTTTAATGCGCACATACTAAAACAATAATACTATTTTTTGGATCAATAAGTTATTATTTTTCATTGATACCACCAAAATCACATTGAATAACAAAAATCAGTTTTAAATTTCAGTAAATTTGATATAGAACGTTATTCAACAGATTCAGCGCATAGTAAATCATAGTTGTAGGTAGTGCAAAAGAGGTTTAGTATTTTGTGTATTATTTGATTGTTTCAAAATGGGGTACTCATCTTGCCCCCTATTTAAGATAAATTATTCAAATCTTGTTAATCATTGTCTAACATTTCGCTGTGATTATTTTAAATAGCCCTAAAATATTCTTTGAAGACATGTAAAATGTGTAGTTGGTAAAGATTTTAATTAAAAAATGTTCATGTTTTGAAAAACTTCATTTTCTAATGCTGATTTCTTATAAGAAAATCCAAGTTTTCACCAACTATTGCTAATTCTTCTGTATTAAAGATTCATTTTATTTTTATAATATTTTTTCAGTGTCAAGCCTTTCGTTGGACTAAAGTTTTGCAGTGTGCTGGATAATTTAGTGACAAAGAGGAATAATAGCGGAAAATTAAAGGGTACTGTTCTTGCCCTGAGTGGCGATCTTGCCCCGTCGTCCCCTACATAAATATTGTGCTAATATGTTATTAAAATCTCAAACGTTTTTTATGTAGAACTGAAGTAAACATTTTTGTAGAGAGTTTTAAAAAAGAAAATCCAATATGATTGCTAAAAGAGTTAAATGACTTTCAATTCAGAATAGATTTGGTTTTGTATTCTTAAATGGTATGAATTCATGATCCTGTACTCGTTTTATCTATTAATCACTGCCCAAGCAATCAAAAGTTCAAAATTTACTCAAATTTGTTGCTCATCGAACCAATTGGTTCACTGTTTGTTCACATTGAGTTCCAAGCACCTTAACGGAACTTCAAAGGTCTCTTTTGCTCTCCTACCATACAAAAAATTACTTAAAATGCGAGCTGATTGCCAATACATCCCCTCTTATCCGAGCTTTTGGTTGCTTGGGTGAGATTCTTCTATTCGTAAAAAAATATCGAAATTTCTCACTGTTTACCAAATGGATTTCATTCGAAAACCCGTCATAAGACGCGTCAAGTACGAGACACTGAAGAAGCCTTATAGTTGAGGCCGAAATGCATTTCTGTAAAGATTGCTACGGGGTGGATTTAAATGGAATATGTTCTTACTCATCTAATGACAGGTGAACACATTCCACTAAAAAAGCTTAATAATTTTGTATCATTCGAAAACTATTGAAGTTTTGAATTTTTTCATCATTAGACTATCAGACTCAAAATATTGTTTAAAAAACAATCATGACTGTATGTAAGTATCAATTCAACGCTTCTACCCTCAGTGCTTATTTAAAAAAAAATTGAGACAGGTTAGAAGATATTGGACTATTAAAGTAAAACCAGTTGCATGGATTAGATATGCATAAAGGTCGCAGATGCTCAGCTCACTAAACAATTTCGTTTATGCTGCCATGGAGTCATCTAAAGCTGAGCACACTCCGATTCAGATGTCTTACATACATTTAAACAAATTCCATATCCTGCCCTCCTATCTTACGGCTGGTGCAGCAAGTAGAATGACGATTGACCTTACACCCCAAGGCTGCACTGTGGGGTAAGTTGTGTGTAACCTGGTGGTATGGCGTTGCAGCAGGATGGCTGACGAACGGTCAGTCGTTATTTGGCATGAATAATGGAAATTCTCTGACCCGGAAATACCGCGGCAAGGCACCCTGCTCACAGATAGAGTTGATGGTTTCTCCATTATTCACAGTGTGGTTTGATTCGATTAAATTGCTTTGACATTGTTTACGGAACTTTAATTGCAACGAACATTCTTTCGTTGGCGGAGGAATTTGTGATTTATTGTAATCATGCTTCTGGGGCATGGTCGAAAATGAGATTTATGGTAATCATTCATGATATTAAATTTAAAATTTATACATTCGCTTTGTCCGGTTCGAGGAAAACGTGACAAATGATTCGAACTTGATGAGACTTTCCATGGCTTGGTCGTATTATCTACCACTGTCACAGCTAGTGAAAATCTGGGTTATAATTATAAGTCAAGTTCGGAGTCCTAATACGTTACATCATACCGAAATATGCGAAATCAGCATTACATAATAGTCGCTTACATTTTCATTCCATAAATCCACATTCTTTGAAATGCTTTATATGAAAGTGATGTTATGCTAAGGGAAGATCCATGAAGCACGTCACGCAAAAAAATGACGATTTTCAACCCCCCTCCCCCTTCTTCACACTTTTTATATTAAACCTACACAAATTTGGTATGAATCGTCACGCTAATCTGAAAGGCGTGACGTACTTTGTGGTCGCCCCTTAATATCTTTGGCATGCATCTCGTTTTCTTTCTCCAGGGTGTTGATCCCCTGTATCAGAAACATGGCAATATCCCAATACAATACATGCGAACGTAATACCGTGGACAACGCTGCCGAGGTGTGAGGATGCCTTAAAGCTCAATCTCTTTTGCGGACTCGTTCCAGAACACGTGAGGGTTGAATGCCACCTCATCAGTAATCGATTGATAACGAATCATTCACAGCCGGATCTGTTTGCCCACTTTCGTGGAAATGTTTCGACTCTTGCTAGTGATACATCGGTTCCTATGGAGATCTATCATTATTCTGCGAATCTATATTGCCCGAGTTGTTTGTTTAGCCAAAAATTGCTAGCTGGGTGGAGCGAATTGGATCGCCGGAAGTTGACGGATGGTTCTTAAAAATAGGCGACCAAGAAATAAGAATTTCGATCAAGTTCAAATATTTACATTAATCGGTCTCAGTCACTAGACATTAAAGATAAAATTGAAAATAGAAAATAGAGTGTCATACCTACACATCTGTATTACTGAGGTAAGAAATATATATTCACAAGGAGGCTGCATTTCCTTCATAAACTGACTTTCAGTAGGATAAAGCAAAACATTCGTAGTTACAGCAACATTTCAATAGAATTTGAATAAAAGATTAAAAATGATAATTCAAACCAATTTTACACCACTTTTGATCAAAACTATGCTTCAAACTCCCTCAAATAAATGAGAATAATACGTGTTTGATCATACAGTCTTTTAAACCGTGGATCATCGATATTTAAGGTATTTTATTTTCGTTTTTATTGCAATAGATTTGCAAAAGTCAAAAATGATGAAGAATTATTGAAATGTTATCAAAATATTATCATGATGATTCCATATCTTCACCTCACGTGCTAACTAAGCACTTATGTAGTGACCCTTGTAAAGACCCAGAAGACTTATCGGTACCTTCTTAGAACAAATTTGCTCGTCTGTCCCATCTCCAAATATTGTACGTTGGGCAAAGGACGTTTATTCTAGCCTGAATTTCGTGGATGATGGACTCTCACGGAGGAGTAACTACGAACCTACCCTCTAAAGACATACTTTCCAGAATCCAATTATCCACTATTTATTATATCTAGCGTTCGAAGTTAATATTTTTATTTTACGCTTGCTGTTGTTGTAAATTATCAATTGTGTTAAATCCTCTGTTGGGTTATTATTGTTTTGACTTCTGTACAGTTCCACCTCAGATCAGGGTCCATGAGCATACAAATAGTAAAAATAACACTTGCTACTTGATTTCAACAAAGCTGCATCCACCTGAAGCAAACCTGAAGATATTCGCCAAATACCTGAAAGAGAAAAAGAAATATGGACGTATTAATCAGCGTTCAGACAAACAGTACAAGGTAGAGAATTTTTATCTCAAAAACGACATATGCATAGAAATATATACACCCAATATATACACTGTCGGTATTCTTGAATTTCCCGGTTTACCTGATTTTTCACAGCTTTTTAAATACCACCTGAATTTTCTTTGATTTTTTGTGAATTTTTTCATGGGGTTAACTCATACTTTCATTAACGCTAAACCTAAAGGTCATAATCGACTAAAATCCACTTAAACCTAATATATTCCCAATATATCGCCCTAATATATAACCCACTAAACCTATATAAAACCATAATCAACTAAAACCCACACCCGAATCGGGTGTAACCTCTTTAAACTAGAAGCTCCTCGTAGTTTATTATAGAAGTTAGACAGGACAGGAAAATTAAACAAATATGACTAATTTGACTAATTTCTTTGACCAATTAGGCAAACCAGAAGAAAAATTCACATTTAACTCACTCTCACTCATTTTTCGATTGATGCATAAGTTGTCGATTTAATTTTCAATATGGGGAATGGGGAAGGGCGATCCACCAATCATCATTTTGGAATTCTGAAGGAAATCCTTTTTGTATTCCAAAGGGAATACTTTTGGGAATCCAACGTGAAATCTTTTGGGAAATACTCTGGGATTCTGGCTTAGAATTCTTATTGGTTTCCGACGGAAATCTACTTGGGATTCAGTCGAGAATCCAAAATAATCCTTTTGAGAGTCCAAAAAGAATCTCTTTGAGCACCAAAAGAAATTCTTAAGAGAATCCATATCCATTCTGGGGGAAATCCTTTTAGAATTCCGATGGGAATCCTTGTGGAAGCCTTTCGAACTTCTGATTGAATTCCTTTTGGGAAAATAATTAAGCTTTTATAGTGAAATGCCTCCACCTGTCATAAGACGAGTTTAGTACTATTGAATTTAATTCAAGTGCTTTGGAATTCCGAGTGACTTTTGGGATTTCGTGTGTAGTCATTTTAGCATATCGATGGGAATTCTTTTCGCCTTCCGAAGATATATCTTTCTGGGGACCCTAGCAACACTATCCGGACCAATTTGGTTGCAACCACTAAATTCGGTTGCATAAAGGTCGCAGACATTCGTGCAACATGTGTGCTACTCGGGGAATTCCAAAATAAGGGAATCTGTATCAGTTTGAAAGAGAATCCTTTTGAGATTCTAACGGGAATCCTTTGAGATTTCGACTGGAATCCTTCAGAGATTCCGATGGGAATTCATTTGAGAGTCCGCAGAGAATCCTTTAAGAAATTTCGAAAGAATCCTTAAGAAATGCTGAGGGGAACCATTTTGGTATTCCGATGAATAACTTTCTGAGATTTCGACGAGAATCCTTTTGAATTTGCGAAGGGAAACCTCTTGGGATTTCGAGATGACTCTTTTTGGGATTCCAAAAGGAATAAAGAAGAGAGTCCATAATCTATTCCGAAGAGAATCCACATAAGGGTGTCCCAAAATTGGACAAAGTCTGGAAAGCCCGACCCATTTTATAAAAAATCCCGGGAAGGATTCCCTCCGGAATCCGGGAAGGATTCCCTCCGGAATCCGGGAAGGATTCCCTCCGGAATCCGGGAAGGATTCCCTCCGGAATCCGGGAAGGATTCCCTCCGGAATCCGGGAAGGATTCCCTCCGGAATCCGGGAAGGATTCCCTCCGGAATCCGGGAAGGATTCCTCCGGAATCCGGGAAGGATTCCTCCGGAATCCGGGAAGGATTCCTCCGGAATCCGGGAAGGATTCCTCCGGAATCCGGGAAGGATTCCTCCGGAATCCGGGAAGGATTCCTCCGGAATCCGGGAAGGATTCCTCCGGAATCCGGGAAGGATTCCTCCGGAATCCGGGAAGGATTCCTCCGGAATCCGGGAAGGATTCCTCCGGAATCCAGGAAGGATTCCTTCCGGAATCCAGGAAGGATTCCCTCCGGAATCCGGGAAGGATTCCCTCCGGAATCCGGGAAGGATTCCCTCCGGAATCCGGGAAGGATTCCCTCCGGAATCCGGGAAGGATTCCCTCCGGAATCCGGGAAGGATTCCCTCCGGAATCCGGGAAGGATTCCCTCCGGAATCCGGGAAGGATTCCCTCCGGAATCCGGAAAGGATTCCCTCCGGAATCCGGGAAGGATTCCCTCCGGAATCCGGGAAGGATTCGCTCTGGAATCCGGGGAGGATTCGCTCTGGAATCCGGGGAGGATTCGCTCTGGAATCCGGGAAGGATTCGCTCCGGAATCCGGGAAGGATTCGCTTCGGGATCCGGGAAGGGTTCGCACCGCAATCCAGGAAAGATTCGCTTCGGAATCCAGGAAAGATTCCCTCCGGAATCCGGGAAGGATTACCTCCGGAATCCGGAAAGGATTGCCTTTGGAAATCGGGAAGGATTCGCTCCGGAATCCGGGAAGGATTCCCACCGGAATCCGGACAGGATTTCCACCGGAATCCGGACAGGATTTCCACCGGAATCCGGGAAGGATTCGCCCCGGAATCCGGGAAGGATTCGCCTCGGAATCCGGGAAGGATTCGCTCCGGAATCCGGGAAGGATTCGCTCCGGAATCCGGGAAGGATTCCTTCCGGAATCCGGGAAGGATTCCCTCCGGAATCCGGGAAGGATCTCCTCCGGGAATTTTTAAAATTAATTTTTTTTCGTTGTAAAAATCGGTTTTCTATTTTTTAGATATTTTTTCAAAAAACTTCTGGGATTTTCACGACATTCCGCCATACAACACTTTTTCGTAAGTCTTGTCATTTTAGAGTTACATTGATTTTCAAAAAAAAAAAAAAACAATGGAAAAAATAGGCCCTCATCAAATGTAACTCTTGACAATATTTAAAAAACTAAGTACGCAGAGTGGTCTAGAAATACCATATCTTTATGTCCACCAAGTTTCATTCGATTCTGAGATGGTGCTGCCAACCACTGGTCGAGTTGGCGCGAACTTCGTCAACATCTTCCCAAATAATGCAATATTTCAAAACACATGAGAAAAATTTCCAATATCTAAAAAAAAACAATTTTAAACGTAAGAATTGCAATTATTAAAGAAAAATTTTTCATAACAAAATCAAAACTTAAAAAAAAAATAAATACAAGATTTACATAAATGATTCATTATTACCAATAAACAATTGTAAAATTTACACTAAATAAATATTTTTCCCATTATACAATAAAAACTTTTCACCAAAAATCCATAAAGAGCAATAAAAAAATTTGACAAATTTCCAGTTCAGAAAAAGCAATAGTGTGAGGATTACTCCGATGGAATTGGTGTATTCGGAACACTAATAAAAACTTCGTATTTGATACTTAAGATGACCACACTTTATTTCCGTTCGTTCTGCACTACGCTTCGTACCGTCACTCAGCTCTTCTCGCACTCTTGTTCTTACACGTCTTACCTTTGCATCGACTGATGCCCTATCTGCAATATCTATCAATCATACACTGAATCTAAACACTACATGTCAGATACCACATTCCCCCTTTACTTAGTATTAGAATAAATATTTGTTACATAGTCCTTTAAGTACATTGGTGCTCTAGGATGACGACGGTCTCGTGTTTTCTCCGTATCTTCTTGATTAATATTTCCTTCCGACGTAAGGTTACCAGACGATATCTCTGCTGTGCCTGATTCGGATTCGTTAGTTGAATCAGAAACAACTGGTTTAAGATGGGATACGTTGCGATAATATATCTTTCCGGTCGATCTTGATTGTATTTGAGCTTCGGTTCCTGAGCGACTGATGACGTCGAACAATTCTGTCCCAAAGTTGCTGCAGAGCTTGTTCTCCTTCATAGTACGCTTCGCTATTACTGTGTCACCTTGCTTCAGAATACTTTTCTTCGCATCTCTCCGTTTATCTGTTGTTTCAGCTCCTTGTAACTTTCTACCCCAATCTCGGTCTCTTATTCCTTCCGTCATTTGAGTTACTCTCCCATCCACACTTGGCAGCTTGTCCCTCAAGATTCTCCCGAACATCAGCATTGAAGGGGCAACTCCAGTTGTAGAATGAGGGGTAGAATTGTACATGAGAAGAAAGTTTCTCAGGTCCCATCTCCAGTCAACACATGTTGATTCTTGACTTATACGCAGTCTCTTTAATATGGTGTTATTCATGCGCTCGACCTCGCCATTGGCCTGTGGCCAATATGGGGTTGTTCGCTGTTGCTCGATTCCAAATTCTTTACAAAATTTCTTCATTGCATCGCTTATGAATTGTGGTCCGTGATCCGATCGAAGAACGTCAGGAATTCCAAACCGACTGAATGTTTCGAAAAGTGCTTTCACCGTAGCTCCTGGAGGACTTTGTCCGTCTTGGTCGCTTGTATTACTTCATTCAGTAGAACTGCATCTGAAACTGAATGATCTACTAAATGACGGATATACGAATCCGCTGGGGTGTCAAACGCTTTGGGTGACGATAGTGATAGTCGAGATAAGGAATCAGCCAGATTACTAGATCCTGGTTCATATTTTATCTCGTAATCGTATGCTTGGAGCCTCAAGACCCAACGTTCGATTCTTGGACAAGGCCGAGAACGGGGATTGAACAGATACTTTAAAGCCTTACAATCAGTAATTAGCTGAAACCGTGTTCCCAGCAAATAGAGGGTGAATTTCTCGACTGCCCAAACGATGGCCAGTGCCTCCCTTTCCGTCTGGAAATATTTTCGCTCCAGATCAGTTAACGCCTTGCTAGCAAACGCAATTATTCTAGTTTCGCCAATGTCATTTTCTTGCAGGAGTACAGCACCTAACCCTTCTGGGCTAGCATCTGTCACAAGCTTTGTGAGGCTATCGCGATTGAAAAAACCTAAATATTCAATATTTGATACTGATTCTTTGATTTTTTTGAATGCTGAACATTGTTCTTGGCCCCAACGGTATTGTGATCCGGTTCGTAGAAGGTGTCGAAGCGGTCCTGTTTTCGAAGCAAGGTTGGGCACAAAACGACCAACATAAGTGACAAGACCTAAAAAACTCCTAAGTTCCGAAACGTTTTTAGGTTCTCGGAAGCGTTTGATTGCTATGATTCTATTTTCTGTTGGTTTAACTCCCTCTGCATTAATAACGTGTCCCAGGAACTCAATTTCATTAACGCCATAAACACATTTTTGATTGTTTAGCAGAACGCCGTATTGCTCCAATCGCTTTAGTAACGCTTGCAATCTTCTATTATGCTCTGCTTCTGTAATGCCGAATACTACAATATCGTCGAGATAGATAATAATGCCGTCCAAGCCTGCTAGAATGGTTTCCATTGTTTTCTGGAAAATTTCAGGAGCACACGATACGCCGAACATTAACCTTTTATATCTAGAACAATATGAGTAAGATATACATATTTTTGTAGTTAATTGAATTTTATTTAACAAAAAATTTCAGTATGCATTTCACAGAATTTTCGCAAAACCTTCAACAATCTTAAAAGGTAATCTACCTGTACAAACCGGTCTTCGTAATGAACGTTGTGATTGGACGTGACTCCTTAGAAATCTCCAGCTGATGGTAAGCGTCCTTTATATCTATTTTAGAGAAGACAGTTGCTCCATCGACGGATCCCAGAAGTTCATCTACTAGCGGAAGTGGGTGAGCCTCTCTCATTACGGCTTTGTTAGCGCGACGCATATCAATGCACAAGCGTACATCTCCTGAGTCCTTGAGAACTGGGACTATCGGAGAAACCCAAGGGGATGGCTCGTGAACTTTTTCAATAATCCCTTGGTTGAGCAGCATGTCCAATTTCTCCTCCACTTTGTCTTCTAGCGCGTAGGGAACTCGTCTGTAAGCTTGACGCACTGGCTGAACATTCGGATCCACTGGAATTTCGACAACTACGTCTCTCATTTTTGGGAATTCCATTGAAGTGGTTTCTGTAACACGACCAACATCGAATCCAACCTTCAATACTTTGAGTAATTTGGCTGTTTCATCTCCAAGGAGACACTGTTTTTGGCGACATAGAACTGTGCTTCTGTTTCGTGTCCTCCTCCTACAACTGTTGCCGTAAAACAGCCAGCTATCTCCATCGCTTCATCTGATCCATAACACTTCAGAGTACGATCAACATTAGTTGTCATGTTGTGAACCACGACCCCTTTCTGCTTCATCTCCGTCCATGTTGGCTGACTTATTATGTTTGCAGCAGCGCCGGAATCAATCACCATTGGAATGTCCACTCCTCCAACTACGAATGAGAACACATTGTTGCCCATCGCATAGAAGATATAATCGCTTTCTTTGTTGCTCTCAGCCGCGGCCTCGGCGTCCTGCACTACGCGAATTTTCTTCGAAGCTGGCTCTTGTTGAGGATCTCTATTAGGACGCTTGCGACATTGTCTTGCAAAATGTCCTACTCTTCTGCAGCTCATACATGTGGCTTGCTTGGCAGGACAGTATGTGGCTCCTATAACGTGTCCACGGCGACCACAAGCGAAGCATACAGGCTCCGAGCGACTTCCACTTGGTTTCCATTGGTTCGGACCATACACTTGAGAGGTATCCTTTTTCCATTTCGGTCGAATGTTCGACTCACGATCCTGTACGTATCTTGTACCTCTTCCCGAAACTCTACTGATGTTTTCGGCAACTTTAGTACCCTCAAATTCCTTCAGCTTCTTCTCACTCTCCTCCAGGCTAGTTCCTATAGCCTCCACCTCATCTAGAGTCATGTCTTTCTTGAGCATTTTCTGTCGCAACTTCGTCGAAGTGCATTTTTCGACAATTTGATCGAGTATAATTTCATCTGGTTTCTCATATTCGCACCGTTTGATTTGTGTTCTCAAGCGGAGAACAAAATCCGAGAATCGCTCCAAGGGCTTCTGCGCAATTTGTCGGAACTGGTGGCGTTCATAAGTCCGACGGCGAAACGGCTCAAAATGCGAGTCTAACTTAGCGATCGCCGCATCGTAATACGGAGGGTCACTCAAAACGTAGGAAATCGTACCACACTCTGGTAAATTGTCGTAGATATCACGCAGATCAGAGCCGCCCAAATACAACAGTTTCGATCTCCTGTCATACTGCGAGTCAATTTTTTCGGAATTGAAATACGCTTCCAAATCTCTCTTCCACTTTGCCCATGCCACAGGTAGCTGAGCAGACTCAACATTTGTTTGGAATGGCTTGATTCTGCAGTCCAATCCAGCCCTGAAGATAGTGAATTGTAATGGAATCAATTATAATTTGACTCATTACAAAAAAAAAAACAACTTACATCATTCATCTCTGTGGTTGATATTTGAGTAAAAATATTTTCAAATTACTAATAACTCATAGTATAAAAGATTATTTATTTTCAATTTGAGACCTTTAAGGGAAAATCAATTGCAATAACCTGTTACATATGATACAATGATCTTTCCATTTTTTCAGCTAAAAACTCTTGTTTTTAAATCAGGAATACCAGTTAGACAACTATCCCCTTGTTGCTGAGTCTGGCGCTGAGTGCTTGGCGCGTAAGCCCAAGATGGGAATAAAATTTTGAAATTTATGCACAATACCATCTTTTTCCATTCATAGCGAACCCGCCAAAACTTTTAGTTTACATTGACGAATCCGCCTTATGTTTCATAAATGGCGAACCCGCCTTTTCATATCTTGGCGAACCCGCCCTTTCCTGTCGGGGCGAACCCGCCTAATTTCTGTCGTGGCGAACCCGCCTTTACTCTTAAGCGGCGAATCCGCAGTAATTTAAATTCATGGCGTATCACACCCTTTTGACATTCAAGGCGATTACGCCTGTTTACCATTTATTGCAAACCTGCAACCTTATCATGAATGACGGATACATCGCTTTTGTAAATTATGATGAATCGCCAATTTGATTCATTTAGTAGCAAATATGTCACATTCTCATTTAATAGCGAATCCGCTGTCTTGCCAACACAATAGCAAATCTATTCAACTTAGTCTCCATCTGTTTGTTTTTCTTAAGTTATGGCGAACCCGCCGAGCCACTGTCTTATATTATATTCGATTTATTACGTGATGCAACAGAAAACGGATAAACACAGTATTTCAGTTAGAATAATTTAGAATCAGCTCAATGTCAGAACATCAAATTCATGATGAAGAAAAAAAAACTTACCCAAAAAAATATGAATGGTCCCTTGCTGAAGATCTGATTATCTGTGGTCAACGATGTAGACATTAATGCATTTACACAAGACACCATCACTTGCCGATACGTTTCCCATGTTGTATTTCCGGTAATTTCAATGCATAATATCAACTTTAATTCTATAACACTGCTTTTGGATCCAACATATTTGACCTTGGTATTCAACACATTTTTCGGGAACTTAAGGAATTCTCAGAACCAAAAAAAAACTTCCGTTTTTCACTTCCTTCAAGGTTTTCTTTTTCACTGAACATAACCTTCTACCACACCTTCACATAGCAACCCAATCTTCCGGGTGGCAGAATACTAGCCCCACACTAACCACATGTGAGATGAATGATATGAGTTGTCGCTGAATTTTCAAAACAAATTTTGGGTTTTTTTTTTTGTTAACTTACATTTTTACCTCGTCGCCAATGTGAGGATTACTCCGATGGAATTGGTGTATTCGGAACACTAATAAAAACTTCGTATTTGATACTTAAGATGACCACACTTTATTTCCGTTCGTTCTGCACTACGCTTCGTACCGTCACTCAGCTCTTCTCGCACTCTTGTTCTTACACGTCTTACCTTTGCATCGACTGATGCCCTATCTGCAATATCTATCAATCATACACTGAATCTAAACACTACATGTCAGATACCACAAATAGAATTGAATAAATTTTCAAGAACAATATGCTTCTAAAGAAAAAAAGCGACGACGGTGGTCCTCCGTAGATTAGTAGGGAAAGCACCTGTCTAGCGTACTGGTTTCGTACATATCCGTCAGCATATGTATAAATCGGCATCTTTTTATCGTTTTTTTGCTGATATTAATTTGTTAAATAAATTTGCCTTTTGTTTTTTTTTTGCAAAAATTTCTATTGCTTACGAAATTTTAAATTTATTTTAGCAATTTCTCTTTTTAGGAGGAGACAATTTATATAAACGTTAAATAAATTCGACAGAAAAGAATGGCATTGCATCCTACAACGGCGGCGTTCAGCCTCGCAACTTAGGACATACACAGTTGTGGGAAGCCAAGTTACTAGTCAAGCATTGGTATATCGTGTGACTAGCACGAATAGTCTTTTTTTCAGCTCTTCCATTTGGGCCTAACCTAATTGACAAAGAAAGGTTAATGTAGCGTCATGTCCTCTTATATCCACACCCAACCGGTGATTGTTAGATTTGTCAGAAAAGTGCCAGATTCTTACACAAATATTGTATCAGACCTCACAATTTTGCAAGCTCTTCTTTCTTTGTGAGCTTAGCTACATTTTTTGTATAATAGTCCAACAATTTCGCATATGCCCAGTTTTTGTTCAAGTTTTGGTAGGTTCTTACACAGAATTGTTAGAAAATCTAACAGTCGCTGGTTGGGTGCACTTACCATTTTTTTCAGAATATGCCCTCCTGCTCATCTGATTCATATTTAGCAAACTTAATTTCTCTGCTTGGAAGCTATAAATGTAAAGAATGAAGGAAAAGCAGCATAAAAACACAACATAAAAAGATTGTTTCACTCAAACTCCATTCACTTTCTATAGATGGGATTCACTGGTCTTTTGATTGCTAAAAATAAGTATTTTCGTTTTACCCTGAAGCGTTTTTGCCTTTGCACATTATTGAGAAAAGAAATCGACTTTCCGAAAGCTGAAATGCCGATGCCATATTGTGCGCTTTGCTGGGCTTATCGTCCTTCGCTGGTTGTTGGTTGTTCACATTGAACGGTCGGTCGAATAAATAGATTGCTATTCTGGTTTTGTCATATACCGCCGCGTTTGCTCGTTCGCAGCATTTTAATGAGTACGAGAAATGCATTGGTTAGCGATACCCGGAAAAGAGGAAACGATTTCCAAGAGTTGTTTCCATGGAAATTCGCGGACTGATGGAAAATTTCCAATTTTAGTCGACACAACGCTAATGAAACTAGGTAAGTACCTAATTAAAGATTGATCGAAATGAAATGAAAATCAGAATTTGACATTTCCTATGTATAAAATTAGTTCATGCTATATTACCACATCTTTTATTTCCATTAGTCATTAACATCGTAGATTCCTCTTATATCAATAACTTACTTACTGATGAGTAACGTTCGAGATGATGGCGTTTATGAGAATTCGCGGTACGAAAGAAAACTTCCATTATCATTTTCACATAATATTCTCGGAATCTGGCAGGTGCTCTTAAATGATTATTATGATACGCCTTGAAACGGGAAGCTCAATGCTTTGGACATGTTCCAAGGTACAGTTTTCCCGGGCAATATTATCGTCAATCTTATCGCTGTAATTGCTCTTTCCTTCTATGGTTTGAAGCAATTCTATATCGAAACAGCCAGATCAACACGGTTTTCATATGCAACCGCATGAAGTGGGAATCTTTTGTTCGGAAATTTAGCGCAAGCATGAACACACAACACAAGATGTCAGTTGGTGAAAACTAATTTAATAAAGACAAACATGCAATTCTGTGCCCTATCTATCTGCCGGCATTTATATGCGATACAACACAAGGGAGAGATTTCTATAAGTGGAGCACTGCCGCTAACAGATTGCGTTCTTTGGGGTTGTTGTCAGATTCAGAATGGTGCAAACGTGCTGCACTGCACATGTTGAGGAAGAATCGAAAGAGCTTATCGTGTAGTTTATAACCAAAAAAAAATGTGAAGCAGTTTTCGGAAGTTCAGATAGATTGAAAGCATATCGCACATTGTTTTGCAATATTCATCATAGCTCATGTTGCCGATATCAAGTTCATGGTCAGGACTCAGAAATATCGGTCGGCTGTTAAAAATTGCACTGTGGGGCAAAAGTTTTTCGTAGTAGCTATTTCTATGTAATGATTACGAAAGTCATTTTTTGCAATTCCTGATCATAATACCTGGTTTACAGTTCGTCTTCGAATGATGAAACGGCCTACTTTTCCATACCAACAAAATGGGTGCTTTAATGAATATTATGCAACTCAAATGGGTTGCATAATATTCATTAAAGCACTCATTTGGGTGCTATATTGAAAAACCAACATCATACAGTAGTTACATGACTACATTTTGTTGAATGAGCTTGGGTAAGTATTCAAACAGTGTATTCTCTGCGTCGCGTAATAATTGAAATATTGTTCTCTGCAGCAATATAATTTATCGGCAAGAATGATCACGTGGAGAAAATTAGTAGACTGTACTATATGTACTGGAAATTACTCCTTGTTCTTGTTTCGGTGACGTTGGCAGCAATTCGATGAAGGCCTGTGCCAGTAGATGGTTAATCCGGGCGAGGTAATCCTTTCCACTTTCCACACTCTTCCTTAATGTATACCGAGTCTTTACTGAATCGACATGCCCATACACTCTTGAAAACCCCTGAGCTTCGTAGTACCCAAAGGCTTCGTAGGTACATCTGCAGTAGGGTGTCCCAAAAAAAATCGATGTTCGAAAAGTCATGGTGCTCAACCCTGAAATAAAAGATATACCTGTCTGGATAATTTTTGTAGAACAAACCGAATTTCTAAAAAATCGTTTAGAGGTCGCGCCAGATCGATTTTTGAAAAATGAGCTTTTTTCAGGTAAAAAATCAAATATTGGGACCTTTCGCAATTTTTTTGAGGGTCACCTATTCGTTTTATATATTTTTATTTTTCTGTGGATCTTTGCCCATAATCTCCATGAATTAGTTTTTGGTATTATGCGTTTTTACAGTCTGCAGAACTTTTTAAATATCGAAAAAAGCACATTTTTTTGACTAATTTTTGAAGTTATTTCATTTTTACACAAAAAATATTTTTTTCTCATTCAGAAAAACTTACACACTACAAAGAGCTTTTTATAAGGACTATTTTCATAAAAAAAAGATCTAAGAAATGTTGTTCTGGGGCTGAGATATAGCAGTTTTAGTAAATAGTCAAAAAGTGTATCGATTCAATCATAGGATGCTTTTCACGGTATATAAAAAACAAGGCAGGCTCAGCACGTATGTAAACATTCAGTTTGAACGTAAACATGTGTCGTCACTACTATCTTCGCACAAGCTGAACTGAGATGATGCTCTACGGTCTCAGCATGCTTAATTTTGTACTCTAACATGTGGCAATAAAATATGCGTCTCACTTGGAGTGTCATTTTTTCGTTTTTACTTTAAGTTTATTCCTTTTCAACTTTTGCAATATCTCAAGTGAACTCATGGAAAAGCTGTCGAACTGATACGACGAAAAAAATTGTTTGACTGTCATATGACATATCAAAAGCATCACGGTATACAGACAACAAGGTTGGCTTATAAGAAAAGTGACACGTCAAGAGTGACACATATTTTATCGCCACATGTTAGAGTACAGAAGTAAGCATGCTGAGACCGTAGAGCATCATCTCAGTTCAGCTTGTGCGAAGATAGTAGTGACGACACATGTTCACGTTCAAACTGAATGTTTACATACGTGCTGAGCCTGCCCTGTTTTTTGTAAACGGTGAAAAGCATACTATGATTGAATCAAAACTAATAAAGAGATCATACTAAATTAATGATTTCGTGTGTGTTACTTCTACGTGAAGTTAAACGATTTACAATGATATGGAAATGCTAATATCATCTTCCAAACTTGGACGTACATGTTCATGATAGCATTAGAGGCGAAAGTATAGAATTGATAGTTCCGAGGCAGCCAAGTTGGTTGCGACGAGACGGACGCAATGAGAAAACAGAACTGTGCAATAAAAATCCTATTCGACTAAATGCTGATGTCATATTAGAAATTTGGAGACAGTACTCGTCGATAGCAAATCCTTCCGCACGCGATGGCATATGAGCAAGTCAAACCACCTTCCTTTTGCCAGTGGAGATATATCAGCTTCCACACTGATATTCTTCCCTCCCCCTTCATACGGGAGCTTGGCAGAAGGAAGGTCGTGCGATATGTGTCATCACAAATATTGCCCTCCGCTCGCTTTCAAATCGACTTCTATAAAAACATTCTTCATGCCTGCCGTATCCTAACGGAACTATCAATTCTATACTTTCGCCTCTAATGCTATCATGAACATGTACGTCCAAGTTTGGAAGATGATATTAGCATTTCCATATCATTGTAAAGAGATCATAGTAAACCTGATTACTTGTATATTGCTACATATTAACTGTTGAGTGTGATATAATTTTATAACTGGCTCCATCCATATACACCGACCAAATCCTGTAATTCAGGTAACCAACTCCATCGGAAAGGAAAGCTATGTTACCTAGGAAATATTCCCATTTATTTGCTTTTGAATTGTTTTCAATTTAAATTAAAATATTGGTGCAATCTTGATGAAATTATAACATGTAAAGAAAAATTACCGAATTTGTACACTTTTACTATTTACTAAAACTGCTATATCTCAGCCCCAGAACAACATTTCTTGGATCTTTTTTTATGAAAATATTCCTTATAAATAACTCTTTGTAGTATGTAAGTTTTTTTGAATGAGAAAAAAATATTTTTTGTGTGAGAATGAAATAACTTCAAAAATTAGTCAAAAAAATGTGCTTTTTTCGATATTTAAAAAGTTCTGCAGACTGTAAAAACACATAATACCAAAAACTAATTCATGGAGACAATGGGCAAAGATCCACAGAAAAATAAAAAAATATAAAACGAATGGGTGACCATCAAAAAAATTGTGAAAGGACCCAATATTTGATTTTTACCTAAAAGGTCATTTTCAAAAATCGATCTAGCGCGACCTCTAAACGATTTTTTAGAAATTCGGTTTGTTCTACAAAAATTATCCAGATAGGTATATCTTTCATCTCAGGGTTGAGCACCATGACTTTTCGAACATCGATTTTTTTTGGGACACCCTAATCTGCAGTCATCTCCTAACTTCACTTCACTTTGATGAAGTGTTGTTTGGTGTCTGCCATCAAACGACGAAGGCAGATCAATTCTTGGCATGTTTCGCTCAACGCGAGATATTCTTCTTCCATTAACGACAAACTCATACTGGTCTGTCGGCGACTGACCCATGCAATAGGCCCACCGCCGAAGAAAACCATAAAACTTGTAGTCGACTTTCTGTTCCCATGATCACCTGCCAAGTCTGTGTCCGAGTAAGCAATCAATGACCAGACCAACCGTTACCTGGTCTGAACAACAGCTTGAGGTCCTTTGTACCCTTCAAGTTCTTTACAACTCGTTTTGCAGCATTCCAGTCCATTTTACTAGACCCGCTGACTTTGCGACCAAGTAATGACACAATGGCTGAAACTTCAGGAACGGCGATGTACAGAAGCGAACCTACCAAACTTTTGAACGTTCTTGCATCCTCAAATGCCTTGCTATCTCCATTTGACTTCAGATATCCTGGTTCCATTGGTGTTTTGGAGAGTTTACAGTCACTAAGACCAAATTTTTCAATCAGGGTATCGATAAAACACGTCAACTTTCAGCTGCTTCGTATCCAAGGAAATACTTTGCTGGTCCGATTTCGGTTATATCCAGATCCTTCCGCAGTGCTTTAAACACGTTCTTAGCGGTTGTTTCATTTAAACAGGCGACCAATATATCATCGACGTACATAGATGAGTAGTAGATCCAAGCCATCTTCATTATCGCGCACGTAGAGACAATTATCGGATGGACACTGCTTGAATCCAAGCTTCTTCAACTTTCTACTCCTCACCAGTTACGATGTACCCCGGCGGTTGACGCATTTAGATCTCTTCCGTAACGATTCCGTACAAATAGGCTGTCCAAACGTCCAAATGCCGTAGACCAAATGCGCGTTTGCTCGTCACTGCCAGTAATGCTCGAAACGTTTCATGGTGGGTAACAGGTACGCAAATACGTCCAAATAATCAACTCCGCATGGCTGGTTAAAGTCTGCACAACGTCTTCCTGTTCGTTCCGCTTTAATTTAAAAACCCAGCGCGACCCTATGGATTTCTTCCCTTTTGGTAATCCAACGAGTTCCCAAGTGGCATTTCGTTTGTGGGCATCCATTTCTGCATCGATGGCCAGCTTCCACGCTGAAATTTTCAGAACACTACGATAATCTTGGAGTTCTTCGGCTGTTGACTTCGCCATTCGAACGACATAGTCGTCAAACTTCTTTGGACGGATTCCTCTGGTTCGCCTCGCTTCCCGTCGAGGCTCCGGCTACTCCTGTTCAACCGCATTTTCTTATCACTGGGAGAACTATCCAACATATTTTTGCTGGTGTCATTCCATCCATCTGGATCATCTGACAAATCTTCTTCATATGGTTTCTGTGGCATCACCACCGAAATTTCATCGCATTTAGAACCAACTGCGATGTCAATCTCGTCTTTCACATCATCAACTTTTAGCCCAACGAACAAACTCTTTTATTTTACCCGCAGCTTCGTTCTTACTTTTCAACAGGTAAACGACTGTAATCTTCGATGCCCGTCATTATATATTGGTTTCCCGATGGTGGTGTCTTGGTCTCCCGTGGTCCACAGAGATCTGTTTGGATCAAATCCAACGGTCGATGCACCAAACACTACCGCAAAACCTTTCGCTGACAGCTGACAGTCACCGTTGAGCTCCGGAACAATTCCGTAGCCGACACCGCACACTTTTGTTGTGTTCCCGTCAGCTAGCATGACTTTAGAATCATCACTTGGTTTCAGCTCCGCGAAAAATGAGCGGTCACTTGTCATATGACGTGTCGCTCCGCTATAGATCACCCAGCTGTTCAGTAGTTGTCCTCCGGCAACAAAACACACCGTATTATTATGATCTTCCACTTGCTTCACCTTAGGATTGTCATCTCTAGGCTTGCATTCTCTTGTAACCACTTGCATTCTTTTGAGACAACTATTTTTTTGTATTGCTTGTTAAAATGTCCCGGTTTACGGCAGAAATAGCAACTTTCACTGGCTAAATGCCAGTCGCTGCACATCGCTTTCACATCATTGGACAGAGATTCATCTTGCTTCCGGGGCTGATGATACTCCTCCAGCAACCGTGCTTTCACTAATGTCACAGTTCAATCCAAGATGAATACACGACTAGGTGTTCCAATCTGTCAAATTCACGATTCAGCCATCTTGGATTTAAGTATGGGAGAGCCAGCCGATTTGTTTATGTTTTAAACCGAAAATGAATTTTTCACCCCCGCCTTCTTCTCGTCTATAAATTGAGCAGATTGAAACACCTAGCTGTGTATTCAACATGTCATATGTCACGTGTACTGTTCACAATTTTAAGAAGCGTGAATTTCCATGCGCTGCTGCCACGAAGCCCAGTTACTCTGGCCTAGTTTCGGAAACGACACCCCTGCACTGTCCGCCATCTCATTTTCGGCCACATTGAACCCGCTCGAAAAAAAACTCGCGCTGGCTACGGCTACGCCACTGGTCCCTGCGTGAACTGTTCAGGGTGCACATAATATTTGTATCCATAATGGTTGAAAAAGGGGCGGGTCTAAAGAGTATATAAAATACAAGAAAACTGCTTTTCTGCGCTCGCGAGCCATTTTGTTCGAGATCCCGCGGAGAACGATTGTTCCATCAAAGTCGAAGAGCCATCTCAGCATCGGCATTGGGGATGGTAGTCGCCATGGCTCTTACAGAAAACTTATTTCCGTCGTAAACGTCGGTAACGTGCCGAACTTTACCTCAACGATGCCACCTGCTCCAGTTTAGCAGTTTAAAAAATAAAATTTGATGGCATCAGTATGATGATTGACGGTGAATCATCGCGATGCTGTCGTCGTCGTAGAAAGAAATTTTCACTCTAGATTCTAACTTTGGCTTCATTGCTGTTAGTGATTCAAAACCACCGCCACTCAGCTATTGCTTGTTCACTATGCAGCTGCCGACCAAAGAGCTATCGCTTCCATCACTGAGGTTGAATGATCTGCAGAAACCACACCGACGACCTCCACCGATGCGATGATTTTCCGTTGAGACTCCTGCCAGCGACTTCGTGCTGCTGTGTTCGCTTCGTTGCGTTTGCTCTGCGTGAAATTTATTTTGAACTGAGGATTAGATTCAAACTTGCAAGTTGCTTGATTGTGTTGTCTGTGCTTGCGATGCATGTACGGTATGGGTTAGCTTATTTGCTTCTAAACTTTTTATCAATTATCAATAATAAATAGTTGAATATTAGTTCTTTTAGGAAAATACAAAGAGCCGTTGACTCCTCCTTGATCGAACGGTCAAAAAAAAAAATTGAAAATTCATCAATAAACGGCTGAGATATAAAAGTTCAAAGTCTGTCATATTTTCGTGACGGTCTCAGTTTCTCGCAATTGTAAGGTGTACCCCAATATAGAAAAGACAGACGTAGTCCTACGTCAAAATCGTGTTCTAATGATTTTTAACCTTGGCCCGTTGAATTCACCAACTTTTTATACATACAATCCTTACAGGTTCCAAGACGAATCGATTAGGAAGAAAATCTTGTAAATCCGTCATTCTTTTCGTGAGTTAAATCGTCAGGAAGGAAATTTCGACTCATTTTTATTTAAATAGATTTACGCGAGATTTTTTTTCCGAACTTCAACGTGAAATTCTTCTGAATTCCCATGGGAAATTCCTCCAAAATTCCCTGAAAATCTTCCGAATATCGGCAGGAAACTTTTCCAAAATTCCTCGGAAAACCTTCCGAACTTCCACGTGAAATTCTTCGGAGTTTGGAATTTGAAAATTCTTCACGTCAACGTTTTCCAATACATTTTTAAAGCAAAATCAGCAATACTGCCTCTGAAACTGAGCCATCATATAATTGATAAGTATACATACACACACCCGTTGAAAAATTGACGACAATTTATCAAATTACAATTGCGGTCACTTAAAATTTTCCTTCCAATGCAATTATCAAACTCGATACAGTTTGCTTTGAGGTTCAGTCACCGAGCCCGGGAAATCGACAACTGTGCCCGTGCCGCAAAACGGTTTCGGCACCATTTGCTCCTGACAGCATCAATTAGGTTCTCATTTGCTCGGTAGGATATCCGACGATGCACTCCACTCCACACTTGCGTCCGGTTATGTAGCAGCCATTTAGACAGGATGACATCCTCCTTGGGGGTGCATCCCGGGCTCTCTGGGAGCCGGGGATGCTGACATCAGGTCTACCTACTTCTTGTTCAAATATTGTGCTAGGTGACAGTGTTCCATCTGTTTAGTTCACGATACGCCGAGTTAGGATGAGTTGACGACGCTATAATTCTGGTTATAGACAGCCATATGGAGCGGTATAGTCAACTGTATGGCGGTGGCTCACTTGATAGGATAATATTTTGATCAAGTTGGATGTTCCATCAATCAGTGTCGTCATCATCGTTGCGTTGTTAGCCGCCGAACCTGTTCGTTGCCGAGACAAAGTTAAATTTCGTTTTAATGACTCCATGGCAAGCGTCTGGCTCACTTCCTCGCTGGGTTCGATAAAAGCAAAATTAATTAAATCTGTTTTAGGAGGGAGTGTGCATTTCAGCCGTGCGGATAAAGTTTGTAATTTCTCGGTATGCTGACGGTTCGGGTTGCTGTTATCTATGTCTATCGATTTATGTCGTTCTAATTTATGAAACATCGTTCCGACCATTTCACAAAGTCATGAAACGGAAATCGTTTACGAAGTTACTTCTTAGTATGATTTGAAGGTTAAGCAAGAACAAATAAATAGTAATTGAATCCCCCAACTAGAGGAATTACCGAGAATCGAACCTTCTCAGCTTCAGCATGATCTGCTTTGTAGTTTCACACGTCACCGTTTAAAACAAAAGTTTACAGACTCCGGTCCACCGACTTTTCGAATCAGAACTATGTAGAGAGTTGAATACGGGAAATCGTTATCCTCATATTTCGACACTTAATACCGCACATTTTCAACCAATTTATATGCTCAACGTTTTCTTAATTAATTATTAATTGAACTGGTCCCGAAGGTTTCTCCCACAGATTTCGTGTAAAATGGAAAGGGGATGCATAATTAATTTCCCAGCGAGAGTTCGCAATTTATGTGGTTGCGAAGGAGATGGTCCGAGGTATTAATTAACGTGCCTGCTGGACTATATATGGCCTACGATTGCTTCATTACAGTGCGAGATAAAATTCATCGTGGAAAATGGGCGGAACTGTTATGCGAGAATAATAAGAAGATTACATGATTTATTTTGCGGAGATTTTTCTCGTTTTAAAATTGGAATATTGCAATACAAATTAATATAACCAGTCGAAAGAACAATTCCCAAGCAGCATGCATCTCAAAGATAGCAACCAATAGGTATAATAACTACAACAAGAATCTATAGAATAAAATGGCTCATTCAGTTTGTTTTTAATTGTTTCATTCATATTCTAAAATCATGTTACAAAAAATAAGCCATAAAAATGGGTGCAACTTATACGAATCAATGGAAATAATTGGACCTATCTCGATAAAGTGCGATTTTCACCTTACATGACCTCTCATTTTGACACGAGAAATGTATCAATTAGGGTTTTACACACTCATTTCTTTGACCTGAGCAGATTGTAGGATCATCCAGGTCTTCTCCTATCATATATATTACAGTGACCAGCATAATAAAAAGCCCACTTGCCGTTTTTCATACAAAATGGTCAAATTTGGAGATCTAGATCTCGATTGTGTGTGAACCAATTTTGTTGAAAATTTGACCAGAGCTCTGATGTAACTTGAATTTTACCTGAGTTTCGGCCATATTGATTCATAGGGTAAAAAATTATGGCGGTAATACCAAAACGATTTTTTGGCAAGAAACTACAACTACTACTCTTATGTACAAGTATATTCCGCAAACTTTTTTGTATTTCCAAAATACGCGTTTTTGCTGAATAAGTCATCAGTTTACAACCTATAGAATTCAAGATATTTAAAAAATATTTTTTTGCCAAAAAATTCATTTTGGTATTACCGCAATAATTTTTTACCCTATGAATCAATATGGTCGAAACTCAGGTTTGGTAAAATTCAAGTTAAATCTGAGCTCTGGTCAAATTTTCAACAAAATTGGTACAATTGTGGATTTAATCGTTTCTTCAAAAGTAAGCATTTGCCCAAAATAAGGAAAATGTAAATGTAATTCTTTTTTTAAGTAAGAATTTGACCAGAATAAGGCAATGGAGGATGTGATTCGTCCTTTACATGTAAGCGTTTGCCTGATATAAGGCAAAGATGAAGTTAATTCCTTCTTTGAAAATAAGCGTTGGCCAGAATTGAGGCAATGTTTCATTTGATTCCATGGTGTTTGATCGACACTAAGCAACGGGAATTGAGATTACTTTTTCGGAAGTAGCATTTGCTATTCCAGGCATCAATATAACATCAATGATGGATTTAATCTCTTCGTCGGAAGTAGTTCTGTCGTTTCGTTCGTCCGTTCTTCCGAAAAATGTCTTCAATAACTCTAAAATTTTCAGAACATTCCTCGATCTACTTTATCTATGCCACTTTTTTGTTGAAGTTCAAAATTATGCCAAATGTTCGTTATGCCAACATTGGCCAGATCGAAATATGGGATCGGAAGTTATGGCCGGAGCACCATTTTTGCCTTTTGCCTACAAAGTATACGAAAAGGCTATACAGGGGTTAGACAAAAAGGTTGAGATAGGTAAAATTATGTCGAAATTCAAATCATCATAACTTTGCGTACAATAATCCGATTTTGATAAAATCAGGACCATCAGAACCGGATGCTTTTCTAGTATACTGCCCCCTGCAGAACGTAAGATTGGTCCTTGGCCACCGTAGATGTTCCGGGTTTTCCGAAGGTATGTTCAAAATGCATTTTTTCCACTGCTTGTCCTTTTATGTGACGTTTAGTTTCATCATGTTTTATGTTTTTTTTTTCCAAAAAACTAGAACTAATATGCCGGCCAATGGTGGCTGTAGATCGAGAATCCATCAAAACTACGCAGAGATATGGCCATTTCCGTAAAAACATAAAATTTGTTTCATCGAAAAAATTCGCTCCAAAACCAAACTTTCACAGAAGGCATGGAGACTCATAGTGTTATATACCAATCGACTCAGCTCGACGAACTGAGATGATGTCTCTGTGTGTGTGTTTGCGCGCACCAAAAGTGCGAAAAGTTTAGTTCACTTTTTTGGTACTTATCCTCAACGATGCTGGGTCATTAGGCCGAAGGCCATTAAGCCGAATGGTCATTAGGCCGAATAGTCATTAGGCCGAACGATCGTTAGGCCGAATGGCCATTAGGTCGAATGAGAATTGGGGAGTGAGAAATGAGTTGTGCGAAGTGAGGAAGAAGAAAGAAGGAAGAAAGAAGAAAGAAGAAAGAAAAAGGAAGAAGGAAGAAGAAAGAAGGAAGATGGAAGAAGAAAAAAAGAATAAGAAAGAAGGAAGACGGGAGAAAGAAGGAAGAAAATGGAAGAAAGAAGAAAGAAGAAAGAAGAAGGAAGAAGAAGAAGGAAGAAAGAAGAAAGAAAAAAGAATAAAGAAGAAAGAAGAAAAGAAAAAAGAAAGAAGGAAGAAGGAAGAAGAAAGAAGAAAGAAGAAAGAAGGAAGAAGAAAGAAGAAAGAAGAAAGAAGAAAGTAGAAAGAAGAAAGGAGAAAGAAGGAAAAAGGAAGAAGGAAGAATAAAGAAGGAACAAGGAACAAGGAAGAAGGAAGAAAGAAAAAGGAAAAAGGAAGAAAGAAGAAGAAAGGAGGAAGAAGGAAGGAGGAAGAAGGAAGGAGGAAGAAGGAAGAATGAAGAAGGAAATAGGAAAAAGAAAAAGGAAAAGGATAAAGGAAGAAGGAAGAAGAAAAAAGAAAAAAGGGAGAAGGAAGGAGGAAGGAAGAAGGAAGAAAAAAAGGAAGAATGAAGAAAGAAGAAGGAAAAAGGAACATGGAAGGAGGAAGAAAGAAGAAGGAAGAAGGAAGAAAGATGAATGAAGGAAGAAGGAAGAAGGAAGAAAGATGAATGAAGGAAGAAGGAAGAAGGAAAAAGTAATAAGGAAGAAGTGGAAGGAAGAAGGTAGAAAGAAGAAAAAGAAGAAGAATGAAGGAAGATGGAATGAAGAATAAGGAAGAAGTTAGAAGGGAGAAAAAACCGAAGAAGGAAAAATGAAGAAGAAAGAAGGAATAATTGAGAAGGAAGAAGAAGGAAAAAGAAAACAGATAGAAAAAAGGAAGAAGCAAGTAGGGGTAAGGTGAAGAAAGCACTTCTCATTTTTTAATTTTTGCTTCTTTTTGCTAATTCGGCCTAATGGCCATTCGGCCTAATGACCGTTCGGCCTAATGACCTTCGGCCAAATGGCCTTCGGCCTAACGGCCTTCGGCCTAATGGCCTGACACCATCCTCAACTGATTTACTTGGTAACAAATTCCATTCGACGCGGAATCCTGTCGAATTGTTTTCTATTGAAACTTTGGAAGATCGGACTATGGGCACAGAAATTGTGGCCAAAATACCTTGTGTTATAAAAAGCGCGTAAAAAGTCTAGCTCATTTTTAACCTTCTGTCTGTGCTCAAAAAACTTACGTTGTCTGTGCTCTGGGGTCAAATTGACCGCAATTTGAAATTGCTATAACTTTTTTTTGTTTGGTCGATTCTGGATTTTTGGGGCTGTTTCGAAAGAAAATTTAATCATCTTTCAGGTCGTAACCAAAGATTGACTATTGGTGGCGGGTAAATCGCGGGGAGGGGTTTTAGTGAACAAGGGTACAAAAACAGTGATTTTTCATGATTATTTTACTTATATCCGAAAATACTACCCATTTTGAACTGCACCTTTTTTTAAAAAGATTATGCAGGAAGGCATGTGCTTCGGCATGAGGCGTTGATAAGTTTAGAACTTGGTCACCAGGTGGTGGTACATTTGAATTCATTATTTTAGACTACTCATAATATTCCGATATATAGAATTCTCCTCATTGTAAATATTCTTATCGCACAAATTCAAAATTTGTTAAAATGGCGTCTTGAACAAAGGTCTTCCTGTGGGAATAGACTGTCTTGTGACGGAAGTAATGATTGGGAATTTTACAAATAGGCGGCAAATTGGCTGATCTTTGGTTACGCATGTAGACCCGAAAGCCTTAATTCCAGGGTTTTCTTGGATGACCTAAAACATATTCTGTGAACCCATTCTATTATTTGCAGCATCGCTGGAGCAGGTTGAATACAAAGAAAACTTTTGATTAACTCTACCACAACATTCATATTTGTCAAAAATGCTACAAACCAAAATACATCAGATCTCACATGGAACAATATACTCAAATGTAACAGCTCACTAGCGCCGCATCTCGGAAGAAGTGCTCATTATATTGAGCACCGCTTTGTAGTCCTGGACATCCTGAACAATGTTGCGGTATGAGGGATCTCGAGTTAAAGTAATATTTCATATATGCAAGGATATTGCAAATACACTAGCGCCGCCTAATTGTAAATTTCCTAATTATTTATTCCGTCACATGACAGTCCATTCTCACCAGACAAACTTTGTTGAAGACGCCATCTTTACAAATTTCAAATTTGTGCGATAAGAATATTTACAACGAGGAAAATTCCATATATCGAAATTACTATAGTAGTCTAAAATAATGAATTCAAATATACCGCCACCTAGCGACCAAGCTCTAAACTAATCAATGCCTCATGTGAAAGCACACGCCTTCCTGCTTAACCTTTTTGAAAAGGTGTAGTTCAAAATGGGTAGGATTTTCAAATATAAGTAAAATAAGCATGAAAAATCACTGTTTTTGTACCTTTTTTTACGAAAATCCCTCCCCGCGATGTACCCGCCCACCTATATTCAATCTTTGGTAACGATTTGAAAGAGGATTAAATTAACTTTCGAAACAGCCCCAAAAATCTAAAATCGGCCAAACATTAAAAAAGTTATAGCAATTTCAATTTGGGGTCAATTTGACCCCAGAGCACAGACAACGTAAGTTTTTTGAAAAAAGTACACTGTAGCGAATATTTTCAAGATTTTTCAAGCGATTTGCACCTAGAAGATAGATCTCGGCGAGTTTTATTAAACTACCAAAAATTAGGAGAATCGGTTGAAAACTAAAAAAATGGCAGCCACTCAAAGTGGCCTGGGGTCATATTGACCCCAGAGCACAGACAAAAGGTTAATGCACTCACCCTCAATCGATTTACTCACAACAAATTGCATTGGACGCGGAATCCTGTTCTATTATTTCTATTGAAAATTGGCCAGACTATTACCTTAGAAATTATGGCCAACATACTTTTTGCCTTTCTTGTGCAACAAAGTTGTACCGAAAGGCTATAATTTCTCTCCGAAAACGAACTATCGGATGCTTCCACACTGATAAACTTCCCTCCCTATTCATATGGGAGTTTGGCAGAAGGACGGTCATGAGATTTATATCATGACAAATATTGCCCTCCGCTCGTTTGATGGGATAACATTTTCGTTTTCTTTTCGTGTAGTTGGAGCTTTAACAAACATCCAAAAGTGATATCCTTAAAATATATGACTGGGTAAAATAAAACAGGAGTATGAACGTCAAAAATATTGGAAAAGGAAAAAAATTGTCGAAATTCCTATTAGCATATTGTAGATTAAGTTGAAAACCGAACCGAGGTCTCGCGAAAATCGCATTTCCGGATGTTGCAACTGCATCGCGAGTAGTGCGCATCTGTGCCATAGTCGTGAGCCACCATGCGCACCACTCGCGATGCAGTTGCGACATCCGGGAATGGGACAAAATATGATTTTCGGTTTTCAACTGGATCTACAATATCTTTGCTTGAAATAATCCGATTTTCATAGAACGGACAAAGAAATTTTTCTTTTTTACTCCTAGCTACTAGCTCATCTATTTTCAAGCACACACATTCTACGAAGGTCGAGAAAGGCACCATCACCGCTAGGTGGATCAATCTGGGTTTTTTAAAGAGATTTAGCCTTTAAAATAAACTAACTTGAGTTAGTTTTTGGCCAAATGGTGCATGTGACTGTTATGCGAAGAAAAAGCAAGATGGGACTACACAAGTGGGTTTTGATTTTCAAATTTCTAGAACAAAGCCTATCAGATTTTATCAGATTTTCTTGAAGATGAGGTCATTTTAAACTTATTCCTGAAAGAAAATCAAAATCGCCAAAAACCAACATGGGACTCTTATGCGACAGAAATCATTCCCGCAGTTACATCGAGCTTGTAGGATATCACTTAATTCTTTTACAAGCTACAGTGGACCCTCCATAAGTTGATGTGTTAAGTCTCGAAATCGAATCGTTGAAACAAATGATGCCATACTAAAATATTTTCACGGTTTGATAGTCCTTTCGAACAATGTCCTGGATTTCAGATCATCTTTATATCAAATTTTCAAAACGACTTTGGCCTATCCAATGATCCAACTTTTGAATGATGTTAGATATGATATCCCAGTGGGCCAATTTTAGCTTATATGAGCAAAGAAAATTATTACGATTTTGTCACTGTTCCGATTTTATCAACTGAATATAACGCCACAATACTTGGGTCGCGGCCACAACTTGCTATCTATTGTAATGCCCACGCCCATCGCTGCGCTCCACGCCTCCGTTGTACCAACCGGATCTAAAACGAAAACCATTCAACATATCCTGCCAATTGTATTCAGCTGGGTTCGACATTGAACTGGACGAACTCGTGGTTCGTTCTTTGCCGCCATGTACTATTCTTTTGCAAACCACTAAAGGATAGTCCTAAGAAAATATTATGAATTGTTCATGGAGGATAAACCTCCTGAATGTATGCAAAATGAGAATTTTGGGTATGAATATTAAAACAAATTTAAATTTACAACGATTTGCTAGTGTGAAGTAACTAAAATGCGAAATTGATTATCATAAAATCGATTCATGATATAAAAAAATGCTCCAAATTGTATATAAAGTAAATTCCATCAAATTGTATATGTTTGGGAATAACGATTTCGGCACTTCTGAAACGATTTTCTTTCATGTAATTCAGAAATATAACACTAGTACATTCAATTTCTGCATACACGCAAGCCATTATTACCGAAGATGGAATGCTGGATATACAATTTCCAAAAATATATTAGGAGGGAAATCTGTAACCTAAAAGAATCAGAAATTTGAGCTATGTGAATGTGAATAAAAACACAACACAGTTCAGCCATGGCCCAACTTTTTACCAGACGACTTCTTCAGTTTCGCAAGCTTCTTGTCGGGTAGTGCTTTTGACATACTTAAAAATATAATAGACACCAGCCTCAAAAGGAGACATTATTAAGGGTAAGGTCACGAAAGCATGAAAATTTCAGTGCTTCTCAACGCAGCATGTATCAAACGTATATATGCGAGGTCAATGCAAGCCACCAACCTTCACCTTAATATAATCTAATTCTACTCCGCTACAGCCGTATAACATCACACATCAACATCGCTTGAAGCGCATAGCCTTTTGTTCAAAGCTTCACTTCCCATAGCTCAAAAGGTGGCAAAGCGTGATTTATTTTCGTTGGTGCCAGAGCCAATTTCCATCCACCCGTCAATAGGATGATTAATGTGCATACACGGAGCTCGGTAAATAAAAGCAATCTGATTGAAAAAAGTATAGCATAAAAAGAGGTTAGGCAAAAAGGAATAGGGACGGTGAATCAATAGTGGACCGTGCTAGGCCTTTTGTTCGGAGTAGTTTAGGTCACTGATTTTATTTAAATAATTTGTTGGGATTCTCCATGCTCCCAGTAAACCCACAATTCTGATATCTTACCAGAATCTCACAAATACCTTATACATATATCATCCATCATTGACTGACAATAGCATTTCTTGTCACAATCCATCTATTTTCTGGTAAATTATGAAGCTATGTTAGTCCACGATAGAGCCGTTTGATGAACCAAGTTGATAAGCTAATATCGTCATCCACTTCTACCAGATTTTGATTATGGGGGTGGTAAGTGGGGCAAGTGAGAAATTCAAACAGATTTTTTGATTTTCCAAATATGTTGTGTCCTAAAAGTATTTTTCATAGATCTTGTTCGCAGGCATATAAAAAATTGGATAGATGATTTGTAATGAATATGATTAATTTCAATATTATATACAGGAGGATATTTGGGTATAAACTACGATAGGCATAATGTACGTTACGCATAAAGCGTAACAAAGAACAGCATGTGGCATAAAGAAGGCAGAATTATACCAAACGTCCATTACGCTTAACGTACATTATGCCTATCGTTCTCAAGCTTAGCATCCCTACGCCTAACGTCGCGGACCCAGGATATTTGCATATCGCGAATATATGGTACAGCATGGAGAAAACGGTTAATTGCACACCAATTAACTCTTCCACGTCATGCATGACCCTTTACATCATTTCTGTTTGATATCCCCCGCCACGTTCGCTTTTTGACTCGTGTACCTACACTTCACTGAAGACCATTAACCTAATGAACCAATCAACATTAACGGGTGGTGGTGGTGGCTGCGGTTACTGAACCACTTTTCCTCGCAAACAAGGTCGAAGGTCAATCACAGGATGATGAGGAGTGATTGCTCTTCTCGCAAATGAAGATAAAAGGATCTGACGGGTTTTCATAACTCCGTTCTAAGGGATGGGATGACGAGCTCTGCCAGCGGAAAGGTGAGTTGTTTTGATAGACTTGGATGTTTGCCGGTGCAGAGTCTGTTAACCTGTGCGTTCATGAGAAAATGTTTACTCGTTTTAAATATATGTAAAATTAGTAAGCAGTACATATTAATGTGGGATGCTTTGAATGATACCATGGCTATAAAGCATTACATTTGCATTACACAATTCCGGGCATATTAAAATGACGTGAATAGTTTTGAAAATGGAATTTAAATCGGGTAATAGGGTAAGAATGCGACTGTTCCCAGCAACCACAAAAATATCTGCGTAATCCATCATCTAAATGGCATTACAAATGCTGGGTAATGTGTGCCGTTCGTACTTCGCATACTTACCTGAAGGAATTGACCTTTCCCGTCCAAAATTTTTATTTGCTCAATCGATTATTTGGTTTATTGGAGTCGCTGTCACAGAAGGACATTTTCCCAAATAACCCATATTTTTTGCCGCCTTTAAGTATTTTAAAATTTAAAACAAAAATCGAAAAAGAGCTTTTTTTTAAACTAATTTTATTTGCTAATTATCTAATACATGCATTCATCTCTTAGACTAGGTGTTCCGTGTTTTCTTAACACTATCATCCTTATTTACTATGTTACGCTTTTAGTTATTATTAATACATTTCAATTGCCTCTGGCAGTTAGAATTTTTCCTCTGGTTGAATTGAACCATGTAGGAATTACAATGTTTTCAACTTAAACTAAACTTAACCTAATTTATACTAAGGGTACAAGGAGCTAATCGTTGCAATAGAAGATTTATTAGAAATTCTATGAAGTTCATTGGTACTATACCACGGAGGCAACTTCAGAATCATTTTCAGAATTTTATTTTGAATCCTCTGAAGTGCCTTCTTTCTGGTATTGCAGCAACTAGTCCATATTGGCACAGCATACAACATGGCAGGTCTAAAAATTTGTTTGTAAATCAAAAGTTTGTTCTTAAGACAAAGTTTTGATTTTCTGTTTATAAGTGGATATAGACACTTAATATATTTGTTACATTTGGCTTGAAGGCCTTCAATGTGATTTTTAAAAGTTTATTTTTGATCTAGCAGAAGTCCTAAATATTTAGCTTCGCTAGACCAATTAATTGGAACCCCATTCATAGTGACAATATGTCTGCTAGAAGGTTTCAAATTAGAAGCTCTCGGCTTATGTGGGAAAATTATAAGCTGAGTTTTGGAAGCATTCGGGGAAATTTTCCATTTTTGCAAGTAAGTGGAGAAAATATCCAAACTTTTTTGCAATCTACTACAAATGACACGAAGGCTTCGTCCTTTGGCTGAGAGACCTGTGTCATCTGCAAACAAAGAATTTTGACACCCTGGTGGTAAATCAGATAAATCAGAAGTAAAAATGTTATACAAAATGGGCCCCAGTATGCTGCCTTGGGGAACACCAGCTCTTACAGGTAATCTATCAGATTTAGAATTCTAATAGTTTACCTGCAGTGAGCGATCTGATAAATAATTTTGGATCAGTTTAATAATGTACAGAGGAAAATTAAAATTCATCAATTTTACAATCAAACCTTCATGCCAAACACTGTCAAATGCTTTCTCTATATCAAGAAGAGCAACTCCAGTCGAATATCCTTCAGATTTGTTGAGCCGAATTAAGTTCGTAACTCTTAATAACTGATGAGTGGTTGAATGCCCATGGCGAAAACCAAATTGCTCATCAGCAAAAATAGAATTGTCATTAATATGAACCATCATTCTATTTAAAATGATCTTTTCAAACAGTTTGCTTATAGAAGAAAGCAAACTGATTGGGCGATAACTAGAAGCCTCAGCTGGATTTTTGTCCGGCTTCAAAATTGGAACAACTTTGGCGTTTTTCCATTTATCTGGGAAGTATGCCAATTGAAAACATTTGTTAAATAAATTAACCAAAAAGGATAAAGAGCTCTCAGGAAGTTTTTTGATAAGTATGTAGAAAATACCATCATCACCCGGGGCTTTCATATTTTTAAATTTTCTAGTAATAGATCTCACTTCATCCAAATTAGTTCCCAACGAGGGGTCAAAAACATTATCTTGGTTGAGAATGTCTTCGAAGCTTCGTGTAACCTGATCCTCAATTGGACTAGTGAGACCTAGACTAAAATTATGGGCACTCTCGAACCGCTGAGCAAGTTTTTGAGCCTTTCGCCATTTGTTAATAAAATTTTATTTTCTTCTTAAGCGCTGGAATTGGCTTTTGAAGGTTTTTTTAAGATTTTTTGTTAATTTCCAAAAGGGTTTCGAACTGGGATCCAACTTCGAGACATTATTCTCAAAGTTGGTATTTCTCAGAATAGCGAAACGTTTTTTAATTTCATTTTGCAAATCTCGCCAAATAACTTTCAACGCGGGATCGCGAGTTCTTTGGTATTGCCTTCTTCTCACATTTTTAAGACGGATCAGTAGCTGAAGATCGTCGTCAATAATAATGGAGTTGAATTTAATTTCACGTTTAGGAATTGCAATGCCTCTGGCTTCGACAATTAAATTTGTCAAAGATACGAGCGCATTATCAATATCACTTTTGGTATCGAGAGGAATATCAACATCAAAATTCCTATCGATATACGTTTTATATAAATCCCAATCAGCTCTATGATAATTGAAAGTAGAGCTGATTGGATTATAAATGGCTTCTTGTGAGATTTCAAATGTCACAGGAAGGTGATCAGAGTCAAAGTCAGCATGAGTTACCAATTGGCCACACAGCTGACTTGAATCCGTTAAAACCAAATCAATTGTCGAAGGATTTCGAGTGGATGAAAAACAAGTTGGGCCATTGGGATATTGAATAGTATAATATCCCGCAGAACAATCTTCAAATAAAATTTTGCCGTTTGAATTGCTTTGAGCATTATTCCATGAACAGTGTTTGGCATTGAAGTCACCAATTACGAAGAATTTTGATTTGTTGCGAGTCAGAATTTGAAGATCAGCTTTCAACAAATTCTTTTGCTGCCCATTGCATTGAAAAGGCAAATAGGCTGCAATGAAGGAAAATTGACCAAAATTTGTTTCAACAGAAACTCCCAAGGTTTCAAAAACTTTAGTTTCAAACGAAGACAATAATTTATGTTTGATACGTCCATTAATGACAATGGCGACCCCACCACAGGCGCTGCCAAGACGATCATTTCTGTAGATAAAATAATTTGGATCTCTTTTAATGGAGAGTCCTGGTTTTAAATAAGTTTCTGTTATAATGGCAATATGCACATTATGAACTGTTAGGAAGTTGAATAATTCATCTTCCTTACCCTTTAGAGAGCGGGCATTCCAATTTAGAACTTTTACACAATTATTTGGATCCATTGAAACGGAGTCCGATAACAATTTTTTGTGTGTACTTTATACCAACCTGAACAGCTTCAGGAATGGTATTTGCTTTGAACATTGCATCAATCATGTGATGCAATTGTTCAGTTAAAAAATCTAAATCGGAAGCAGTTATGCTACCTGAATCGGCAACATGATCATTATTTTCCGTTGGGACATGGGTATAAACCTCATTTTGAGAAGAGAAATTTTGTCTACCAGCAGCGATGTTTGCATACGTAGGTACATTCGAAAAATTTGAATTTACTGAAGTGCTTGCTACCCGTTGACGAGCGGCAAAATTTGTTTGTGAATTGTGGTGGGTATGAATTGCTCGACCGGTAACCGGTTTGGAAATTTGAGCGTTTGAAAAATTTCTACCTGTCGAATCTGGGATCCGATTGGAATTTCCCGTCATCAATTTTGCACGGGAATTCAAAACTTTTTGCGTGAAGAGTATTCCCAGAAATTGGATTTATGATTGCCCCACAATTTGCGCACTTAAATTTGTTGGAATCTTCTCTCACAGGACATGCGTCCTTGGCGTGAGAGGTTCCACCATAAATCATGCATTTAGCATCCATGTGACAATGTTTGGTTCCATGACCCCACTTTTGGCACTTACGGCACTGGGTGGGGTTTTGGAAATTTCCCCCAGGCCTGCGGAAATGTTCCCATGTAACACGGACATGGGACATAGTACAGGCCTTTTCCAAACTTTTCATATTATTTAGTTCACTTTTGTTAAAATGAACTAAATAAAATACTTGAGAAATGCCCCTCTGGGAAGTACCAGAGTGGGATTTCTTTTTCATCTTAATTACTTGGACTGGTGAAAATCCAAGTAATTGAGAAAGTTCAATTTAAATCTCATCCAGTGATTTATCATCACTGGGGAGACCTTTCAAAACGACTTTGAACAATCGCTCAGTTTTGTCGTCGTATGTGAAGAATTTATGGCGCTTCTCAGTTAAATACTGAAGAAGACATTTGCGATCGTCAAAAGATCCCGGCAAAACACGGCAGTCACCCTTCCTAGCAATCTGAAATGAAACCTTGATCCCCTGAAGGTTACTCAAAATCTCATTCCGAAAACTCGGCAACAGATACCACAATTGGCGGAATCCTTTGCTTTTTCGCATGAATCGAATCACCTGGGCTAGAGGTATATTCGATTTGCTCAATTTCATCATTAATCAAATCGAACTGATTGCTCAGTTCGATTGGAGAAGAATTATTTCCGATATTAGAGTTAGAAGGAATATCTGAATTCTCCAGCTTCCTTCTATTTTTTCCGCGCTTTGGCAGGACGGTCTTGAAACCTTGTTTCTTTGAAGGAAGTGGAGAATTCAGAGACTCCCTTCCTCTTGTTTTTATTAATGCTCATGGCTGAGCGTGGAGACGTGACCTTCTAAGAGGTTTTTCCCAGAACGGTGTCCCTGCAGGATTACCACCGCTTGTCGGAATTTTACTTCCGCAAACGGGTCCAACGTAAAACGAAGGCACGGGTCCTTGCAAAGATCGTAACGGGATCAGTGGGTACAAATAGCGCTAAGAAGCACCGTTGAAAATTAAAATAGCTTCGGGTAGTATTAAAAACTTCCTTCCGCAAAGAGAGAAAGAACCGCACAGCACGAAAGCACGATGCGGTCTGAGACAAAAAAGTGCTGTTTTTTAAGATTGGCCCGATTTTAAACGAACATCGGGTGAATTTTTCAGGCCGGTTCACACGTACAGCACTTTTCCGGTTTTGTTTTCGATTTAAAAAATAGTTATAGGTTTAAAAAAATATAGGTTCTTTGGGAAAGTTAACCTTGGAATTGAATTGAATTATCTTTATTTACGAGACTTTCGGCCCTAGGGCGGTTCATCTCGTAGTTGACCAGTAGTCAAAGAATCGACTGAGACAATAAAACGAGACACGATTTCTGAAGGGAAAGGTCAATTAAATAGATCATATTTCGTGGTCCATAATCTCTTACTATATGAATAGAAACGATATGCAGAGGTTTTACGCGACTATCTTACGCAGGGTGTCCATTCAAAATCGATTTTCGGATTCCCTGTTTTTTTCCCGGTTTGAGGAACTGATACTAAAATATCACATTAGCGGATCTAAACAAGAAATCAGCAAATTTTTATGTTTGTTTTATTAGAGGGAAGACTAGGAAGCTCTTAGACCCGTTCAGTATGAATCAATCCCATTTTTGCCACATATCACAATCAAAGGAATTAGAATCCACAATAATTTCTTGTGGTTTCTTATTCTAGAACAGAGAATTTTCAAAGATGAGCCAGCCTAGGTTTGCCTGTTTATTTAAAAAAAAAGACAATCAATCAAAATAAGAAATTTTTCAAGAATTGCTTCAGAATTTTTATTTATGATATTATTTAACCCTCTACGACCAAAATTTGTGTTTCCACTGCTCAAAAATACTTTCTTAAATCAATCTCCTAGTGCGTTTAAATTTTGAATTTTTAGAATTTTGGTTTCAAGACTGTTTATTCATGCCACATTTGATGTTTGAAAATGTTCATCCTTTATTGCAATATTCTAATTTTCAATGTAATGGAACTTATTCTTTATTTTCTATGTAAAAAATAGAAAAATATTTTGGATTAAAAAAAATTTCAAATTAATTTAAATTTTCTTAATTACCAAATTTTTTTCAGAACTCCAGATATTTTTTTGAACAAAATTATCAAAAATAGTTCGAAAGCTGTTCAAGTTCACCCACAGTCTTCTCACGAATCCTTCTAATTCCTCTTAGATTAATCGGTTTTCATTAAAAATTTTTAACCGTTTGGTTACACAATGTTAATTTTTGTTTTGTAATTATGATGTTGTTTCGGAACCTTCACGTTTCTCGTGTAAAAACAGCAGAGCTACCACAGAACCGTTAGGGTTTGGTACCGCTGTAATGAGAGTGCTATAAAATATCCAACCTGCCATCGTGCTTGGAAAAATGCCATGTTGGATGAAATGACATGCAAAATAGCGGAAAAATATGGAGAGAATTTCTTTTAAAAGAGGAGCCATTGCCCAAATTCGGCCTTTTTATTATCAGGCGTCCGTGTGCTGAAGAAGTGTTTTTTAAAAAGTGCAGTTGAAACAGTGTGTGAGAACACCCCCCTCCCCTTCCTAGCAGGAGCTAGATTTTATAATTGGGGAAACCTCTATTCTCCTTTCCTACGTCTTCAAACTGTTTCAAACTGCTTTCCGTCCAGCACACGGTTTGGCCCGCGAAGCCTCCGAAGCTTCCGCGCCTATAACCGTAAAAGACCGTGGATCCTCAAAGGAGGACCTTTATCTCGGGCCGTAGGCCCTAACCGCAAAGGAGATTTCCCTTCTCGGCCGTCCAAGGTGGCTAAGCCACGGCCGGCCGATCGCGCCTACGAGGGAAGACGCCTGCCCACCATCGTCCAGCAACGCCCGCTGGCTCCGTCGGACAATAATCGTCCGTATCGACGCTCGCCTCGCTATTTCGTCAAGATTCCTGGCCGCACAGCTGGGCTGGAGTCGCTGTGCCGGCTATTCCGGCCTCGTCATCGAGAGTACCAGCGCAGCGGTATGTACCGGTACCATCGTTAAAACTAGGTCACACTTAACAAATTAACACAAATTTATTACACTGAACAATACGCCACAATTAGGAACAAATAAAATGCATGAGTAATGTGAAAGTTCTGTGTTGTTAGTTTTTGTTTACCACGAAAAACCCTTGATTACCTAGTAGTTAGCCGACCCTGGGATTGCCGGAGAGTTTCTTTTGTCCTGGTCTGGCCTAATTACTGCTAGTTGACGATTCAAGAAACAGTAGTTTCAAAATCATCTATATTATTTATCATAACTTGAAAAATTTAAAGATATTCAGCAAAAAGATCATTTAGCAACTCTTGAGAATGCCTTGCTCTTCGAGTTCCTCGAGAAATTTCCTCATTATTTTCTAGAAACTGGCTCAGGCCCAGCATGAAGATTTTCAAAAAATAGTGTGATAACTTGTGTATAAGTAGTGGATTGGTCGAAAAAAATAGTTCATGACTTTGGTAATGCATGTTTATGATTTGATCGATAGTTCAATTTCCCTATTGGTTTCATGATTTCCCGAATTTATCCGATTTTTTCCCGGTCGGGTTCAATTCCCGTTTTTCCCCGCTTTTCCCGGTTTTCCTGACTGGATGGACACCCTGCTTACGCCATGAGCAAAGGCCGAGAGGGGAATTTGGTTACAGACAAGACTATGGTGAACGGTGAAAACGGAGATATATCAAGAAGCAGGATGGAGATAGTCGACTTAGTTTGTGATCGGTTGTCGTGTAGTTTGAACACACAACGCAGTACAAAATAACACGGACTTCGAAATCGTTCTGCACTCGGACACACGGTACTAAATAAAATGTTCTTTTCGACCGCACCAGACTGAATAACATGACGCGGACCTCGAGATCATTTTGCACTCCGAAACAAGATCGGACATGCACTAATCAATATTCTTTTTGGTCGACCAAGGGTAGCAAAATAACGCGGACCTCGAGATCCTTCTGAATTCAGAAACACGGTCAATCGCGCACTAGAACAAATTTCTTTCCGACTGCCCAAAGCAGCACAAAATAAACGCGGACATCGAGATGCGTTCTGATCATTGTGCACTTTTTTGACCGCATCTGACAGAACAAAAAAAGCGGACCTCAAGATCACTTTGCACTCTGAAACAGGGACGGGAATGGTTGACATTTCTTTTCACCATTCCTTTTTCTATGCAAAAAAATAATACAAAACCACGGCAGCCACAGCAGCAGCCACGCCAAGCAGACGACAGTCAGCACATGCTTTTACCATTTTCTCTCCCCACAATTAATGTTTTCGTACAATAATTTCACAACGTGTAACCGTTTTTGGTGGGAAATATTCATTTCATTACTACTTGCTTGATTTAGAGACAAGAACGAATAAATCAGTACCTACGGATAGCACTCCTTCTAGGCTTTGCGCCACAGGTAATTAAACTCGATTCTGTGCTGTTTGCGCTGCGCACGAGCCGAAACAAAAAATCTCACGCAAATGTTGACCGCGCGCCGGCACGACTCTAACGTAGCAGCAAGCAAACAGTTTGCTTCATCGGAAAAATAAATGTCACGATGTCGCGTACATTTTTTTGGCAAACTGTTTCGGCTTGTTTGGCGCAAAAAATTTGACTGAAAAAAAGATAAACATTCGCATAATCAAAGTGTTTTAATGTACATTTCCCAACACTGCAGTCTGAAATACGTTCGGACGCGCACTAACTAATTTTCTTTTTGGCCGACCAAGTAGAACAAAATAACGCGAACCATGAGATCGTTTTGCACTCCGAAACACGGTCGATTGCGCACTCCACAATTGAGCCTTAAAAATCAAAGAAAGCTAAAAAGGAATAATGAATATATTTATTATTAAGTTCCGACTACGACTACTTGCCACGAGCTCTTGCGGAATTTATTGGAACCTTCGTAAGGTTTGTCTTGGTTAACGAGTTGCCAATGTGATGGAATAGTAGTTGGTGGATCTAAACACGAGAACGCGTGTTCGTGTTCAAAAAGTTCTGAACACTGCATACTGTTCAAGAACATTGACCTAACTTAGCATCTTATATCCTAGGAAAACAAACTCAAGCGACGGCATGCGACTCATTTTTCAACTAGTAATGGGTATCTAACGGATAGAAATCAAGCATGCTCGTATGTTTTTGCATAGTTCCAAACCTAAGGAATCTTAGTTACCATGATCATTTGCTTGCGTACCGACCCAGTGCACACTGAACTATGTTCAGAGTTCAAAACTTACAACACCAAGGCACGCTCTTGGCTCATGTTCTGTTCAGGATGCATCTCTGGTGGATAGTTTCTTTCTATAGGCCATATATCGATTGTCTGTTTAACGGCCTCTAGCACTCAATTATCGCTCACTTTTAACTCACTTCACGTAAGAAAAAATATTCAGGAAAATACTTTATTAAGATTGATCCAACAGTTATTCACGTTTCACTGACACGCTTGTGGGGTTTGAGTAAGATGCCTTCAGCGCAGTGTGTGTTTATAGATTCACTCCTCAGCGTGTCAATCGGCGAGCAGCAAGCCATGACTCTTGTCTCCTGGCAGGATCTCCGTGGCGTGCACACGCATCAACGGAGAGTCGCTGTCACAGAATTTCATTCCGGCCATTAAGGGCCCCACATTTTGGCGCTTCTGCCAGTCTATTTTTTTATCCTGTCGCTGATTTCATGAGATGAGTTGAATTCATGTGGTTAAATTATGAAAAATGATATATATTTAGTTTGATAAGCACATGGAGCGTCTGGAGGACCGTCGAAAATGATTTGTGGTTTGCTAAATCACAAGGCGCGTCTCGAAGACCGTCGGAAAATGGTTTGTGGTTCGCTAAATCCCAAGACGCGTCTCGAAGACCGTCTGAAAAAGGTTTGCGGTTTGCTAAATCCCAAGACGCGTCTCGAAGACCGTCGGAAAATGGTTTGTGGTTTGCCAAATCACAAGACGCGTCTCGAAGACCGTCGGAAAATGGTTTGTGGTTTGCAAAATCACAAGACGCGCCTCGAAGACAGTCGAAACATGGTTTGTGGTTTGCTAAATCACAAGATGCATCTAGAAGATCGTCGTAAAATGGTTTGTGGTTTAGAAAATCATAAGACCGTCGTAAAATGGTTTGTGGTTTGCTGAATCACAAGACGTGTCTCGAAGACCGTCGGAAACTGGTTTGTGGTTAGCAAAATCACAAGGCACGTCTCGTACTTAGACCGTCAGAAAATGGTTTATGGTTTGCTAATTCACAAGACGCGTCTCGAAGACCGTCGAAAATGATTTGTGGTTCGCAAAATCACAAGACGCGTCTAGAAGACTGTCGTCAAATGATTTGTGGTTTAGAAAATCATAAGGCATGTCTGAAAGGTAGCCGAAAAAAGTTTGTGAAACTACAAGGTGCGTATGGAAGACCAACTGTTTGTTTGCGATCAAGAAAATCTCAAAGTACTGCTAGCATTGGTTTTGATTAAAACAAATTTAGACTTCATGTAGCCACTAGGCGGCGGTAGTGTACATGAGACTACAAGTAGAGCTATGATATACACTGGATTCTGTTTTTACACGATTTACATTTTTTCAATTTTGTACTCATCTTGAATGTTTAACGCAGATTAATTATCTTGGGATTTTTCTTTTATTTATTCTGGATTTTTTGAAGCGTGTTGCGAAGATTTTGGTGGTAAGTTGAAGTAACACGATCAAAAATACGATCTAAAAAATCGGGTAAAAACAAAATTCTGTGTAATGCAATCTGAGAGAAATGGAGAAATATTCTATGCTACAAAACTGTTCGGAAAGCCAAATATATTATCTGGAAATTTATCTTGAAATGCACTGACTTAGTACCCATAGCGGGATCACCTGTAGGAACAGATATTTTGGAGTTTGCAAAATTAATAAAGTTGCCGGATTTCACAAAGCTATTCAGATGTTCGAATTTATTATGCATAAGTTAGGTTGGCGTTATTGGGTAGCAGTACTAGTTTACGCTTCTCTCATTTGGGTATTATATCTCAGATTTTGCGAAATTTAAGATAACCGTCATTTGCAAGGCGTTTGCTCGGAAGGTCATCAACATCAATATGCTGAAGTTCAGATGGATGGTATACTATACGCGAGACTAAATGTTGGATTGAATGTACGGATTTGAATTGGATTTGGATTGAATGTGAATTGAATTTGAATTGGATTTTGAATAGATTTGGATTGTATTTGAATTGTATTTACCCAAATCTCGGATAACAAAAGAAGACTTCGAAAGTTTGTTGTTCTCTAATTCCATTCCATAAATCCATTCATTACTTACATCCTATTCTAAAAGCTTGTATAGATTTGTGGCACGCAATAGGAACGGAAGTATGAATCACGTTTAATCTTTCGCGACCCACATTTTGGGAACTCATAGTCTATATCATTGTTTTGGTATTAAAACCATCATGTTGTTTATTTTGCTTTTCAATTAAGTTAACCGGTTTCTCAGATGCAATAGATGTTCATCTTTACTGCCGTGAACCGCATATTTTTCCCATATGAATAAGAAACCCAGCAAAGATGAGACAAATATGCGATTCACGGCAGTTTAGCTCATTTAAATAACCTAGGAGATAAACAAGCATTGCATCCTATATCAGAAGATTTTTTTTTGCGTTTTTTAATGAGAGAAGAAGGGAAATGTTGGGTTTTTATTAAAAAACCTTCAGCGTGTGTTTATAGATTCACATCTTAGCGTGTTAATCGGCGAGCAACAAGCCATGGCTCTGCTTCTTCTAGTCAGATCTCTGTGGCGTGCACACGCATCAACGGAGAGTCACTGTCACAGAATTTCGTGACGGCCATTTAGGGATACACAGTCCTCACGAATGTTTTTATGTTTTGTTGACACCATTCTCGATACAGAAACTTTTTAATTCATTGCACTTTTTTTGCACCTGTGATCCATTGTCTGCTCTAATTGTTACCTTGGAATCTGTAACGACCAAAGCTAAGTTCAAGCTCTATCTGGAATAAGGGCGAATGTCGCAAGAGAGGATTCTCTTCATTGACTTCCCCTCTTTTTAATAAAAGTGACATGCAGCGGATTTCTTTGTGGTTTATAACCGCAGCACGATGGAAAACAATGCTAACTTGCATTCTGAGGTGATAAACTGCAAAGAAATCCGCTGCTTGTCACTTTTATTTAAAAGAGGGGAAGTCGACGAAGAGAATTCTCTCTTGCGACATTCGCCATTTTACCAGATAGAGCTTGAGTTCTGCAATTACAACTGTGGCAAATATAGTCGACATTTCCCTAACTTCAATATATCGGCTACAGTAGTCAACTAGCGCTAATAAAAATACTGACCATCTGGTAACGGACCAAAAAAATGTATCGCGACGTCTTCCCATGGCCCTGACAGCATTTCTTTTTTTACCATTATTCATTCCGGGCAGACATCAAACGACATCCTCTGCAATCCTTCGCAAATTTTTCGAGATCTTGATTTGGCCACCACTGAGTAATTATAGCTCCTAAACCAACTGGACTGACGTCTGTTGTTGTAGCAGCTGTTTGGTCAGCAGGGACGGGAACGGTTGACATTTCTTTTTATCATTCGTTCTGCCATTTTTTTTCCCCGAACTCGACTCTCCCGCAGCAGCAAAAAAACAGTTTGCCTCATCGGCAAAAAATGTCACAATGAGGCGTACATTTTTTTTTGAAGACTGTTTCGGTTTTTGCGGTGCGTGAAATGTGACCAGATAAAATGTAAACATTCGCATAATCACAGTGTTTTACTGTTCATTTCTCAACACTGGATCGGTGACTCACATCATAATATGCCAATTGTCCTGCTTCACTCATAGCTTTCTTAATTTCTTCAAATGATTCCGTATTTCATGGAGTCCATTCAAAAGGTACTTTTTTTTTCATTCTGTCTTCCTGGTAGGCACTCTGTGTTACTTAACCGCTACTGTGCCGAGATCTACTGTGGCATTCTGCTGCCAGAATCCACACAGAATCTATTTTTAGATTTTCCATTATCATTATTGTTGTCGTTGCTTGTCCATCTCATCGTGAGTCCATTATGTCCGTTTGTCCATGTCGTCTATCCAGTGATCGTTGCCATTTATCCGGGTAACGTTGGAGGAATGCCTCCGAGAAGAACAAGTTGTCAGTCGTCATCAGGCAGCCGTGACGGTAAGGCGTGCACCCCAGAACGTCACCGTATGGGCTGCGGATCCGGCGACTGACGAGGGTTTGGTGAAGGGGCTGGGAATCGAACCCATGACCATTCGCTTGTATGGCGAACGTGTAGCCAACTACGCTACGGGACCCCTCCCCCCCAAAAGGTACGCTTTTCTGTGTTAATTTTTGTAGCAGTTCATCAATTGATGATTGATTCCAAATCAATTTATTCATTTAAATATCGAGACCCCAGAATAGCAACTGTCTTAACTTTAAACGACTGGATACTATCAGCCGTTGTGATGTGTTCAAGGAAGTCTAACTCTTAAACTTTGAACAGGCATTTATCCCAGTTCAATTTCACGTTACGTTGATTTAAACTATTGAGGACCTGAATAATACCCAAAAGGTTTATTTAATTTATGTTAAAACAAATTTATTTAAAATAATAATATAAGAGTAAATTAAACTACCTTGTTTAAACGAATATGATGTTCTTCTACTTATTTCTTGCTTCTGGAGCAGTTACCAACTCAAACGGCAATCGTTTGAATATGAACAGACTAAGGCTTGTTACGTTTATTGTTACGTCTCTTGCTCCACCACTTCACTGTTCCCTTACCTGATAGAGGAAAGCTTATTCTGTAGAATACAAGTCGTGGTTTTCCCAGGAAATACCTGCTTTGGCAGGAATTCGCCTTCCACTGTTTGTTTACAAAATAAGTTACGCCCAAATTGCTCAAATTAAATTGCAATCAGCTCCTGAATCCTCCAGCATACCCTGGTTCACACCACCAACGCAACACGTGATAATATTTGACTTTCTGGAGTAAAAAGCGTAATACGTTTTATCTGAATCATGTGTTTCAATCTGCGATTCAGATTTGGTTTCAGAAAATCGAACAAGCCGTACTTTCATCAATGTCTTGAACTTGAGATCCTTTTGATAAGATGGAGCACATTTCTTGTCCTTTCGATCAGTCGACTTTCTACATCTCGATGTTCTATATCTCGATATCTCTCTCTATGTCGATGGTTTCCTCAGTCCCTTCAATCTACATACATTTGGGCCTTCTACATCTCGATAACCCCCTATCTCGATACCTCTCTATCTCGATGTGTTCTGATCATATTTTGTTCAGGATTCACTCTCCCTATGTCGATATGTTCAAATTTTTAGGCTACTAGACCATCTTTGGACAATAACAAACACATAAACACCAGGAAACGACATTTGTTTTGATGTTTTCCATAGCAATGAGCTTTTTCGGATCTAGTACTCATTTCAATTTTCCTTCCATTCCTCGATCTCACCCTATCTCGATGGTCCCTTCAATATCGAGATGTGTGACTGTACTGTCTCAAAATGACCTCGCATCCGAGCATTTATACATTCTTAATTTCGCGCAGGGCAATACGGAGAATTTGAAAAATGAACATCTCTTCCACATCTCAAACATTTCATTCCACTCCGCTGATTACAATTGTTTTCGGGCAAAACGGGATTGTTCCTGTCATTTGAATCCACTGGCAATGTGTTTTGCAATACGATGGACATTCTCTCCCAGCGGTTCGGTATTAGAGAATCCCTGCACTTGTCCTCCACGCTTTTTATCATAGCTCCCAAAGCCTATATCTGTGACAGTGTTTGATCCTCCTTTAAAATCCGCAACCGCTCGTCCTTTTTTGTCGCATTTCATGTGGGCGGTGCCTCTTTAGCGTGTCTTGTCGTACTGGTTTGAAAAAATCATACAATTTATCCACCTCCAATATACAGCATTTTAGCTCTTCTGTTCCTGAACAACGTGAGCTTCAAAATAGCATTCGAAACCACCTTTCCATGACTTCCACTCTCTAGCTAGTTGTAAACGCCTTATTTGTTCACAGCAAAATGATGGAATAGCTCGCATTTCGATTTGCACCTGCAAGTTGTGTTATAAATTAATAGATCAATACATTAATACGAATTCGACTTATCATCATTACTATTACCATAGCCATAACTCTAACAGATTTTTCTTCTACCACCAGGTAGATACTCCAAAAAATAATACGTTCGCCAGGGACACGGCAGGAATTTCCGTCTATCGTCGTAGTGGCTATTTTATTGGTTTTCGAGACTATGACGAAAAGACGAAAATGCCTGCCTTAACCCTACATTTAAAGTAAAAAGTCCATAATCTCGATCCAGGACTCAAATGTTACCATAATGGTAGAAAATCCATCTTAATTTAAAATACATTTGATTATGCACACATTACAATATAGGTATATTTAAAAAAAAATACCTTTTCATCCCATCCTCGTCGCCAGATTGTAACGTTTGAATCTTGGTCAATTATGGTTCTGCATTGAAATGAAACATCTGTTCATCAGTACGGTTAGAGCAAGAATGACTTTTCTATTTATTCTGTGTTGCTTAGAAGCATCCTAGAATCATAGCTTACTATTACATGTTCAGATCTACATACCTATTCAAGATCCGCCTCATTTTTAAATGGTCAAATGTTTCTCCTAAACTTTAGATGTTCAGATCTTGAAATTACGATAAGCATTGTTAACATGTCAATCGAGTTCTTGCCCGGTTTGCTAAACCTTTCAACGATAGCAAACACCACCATCAAAACGCAAACAAACGAACCTCTCCAGAATCAATTAAGTCCTCGTTCACCCGGAGTCGACCATGCTTGAGACTTTTCCAGCAAGACCCTGCATGTCATTAAAATAGCGAAACCCCACTCCTTATTTATCGCGATATTCCCTCTGATCCAATTTTCCAAACAATCAACAGAGTTGATAGCTTAATACATAAATGAGCATCGAGACTTGTTTCTCTTCCTAGGAAGCCTTTGCGAGAGTTTACGACAAAGTGTTGTATCGTGCATTCCCATATTCCTCTCAAAATTTCAACTCTCGCCAATCGCGTATCAAACACCATACTCTGAAACTCTGAAGGAAGCTACCGAAGCAGTTTTCAACTAATTCCACCGTCCTAGGGATATGCTTCCTCTATCGCGAAAGCAGGTCACCAGAGCTAGGATGCAAAAGATATTGGAACTATTGACCTACCTTGTAGGGCTTTTTGTTGTCGTCCTCCATTGTCGTGTTCTGCTTCTAATCACTTGACAGATAACAACACTTCTGTTTCTTCCACACTATTTAGCACAAATGCACTTTCGAGCTAGCTTTACTTCGATCCAGGAGATTTCTGCACTTGGATCTACCTGACTTTTTTAATCAGGTCACTGGGAAGCTTCTTCTACTTCCTGGACACTGCAACTAAAACACAAATTTCACTTTCACTCGTTGTTGAGACCAGGCTTAGCACTAATTTACAGCACTTTGGATTCACTTTTGCAGTTTGGAAACACCAAGCACCAATTTCGCGGACCGCACAAGGGAACACTACCGATTCGAACGATTGCAAGATTGGTAATAAAATTGCTCGTCTTCGGTGTCCAGTCAGTCAGACGGCTCCACCTCAATTTACGAGAACAAAACTTTTCGCCAGTATAGTTCTCCGGTGTTGAGATGACGCGTGAGAATATTCTCCGACGGTACCCCTCACTAATACAGTCGATCGTTTGTTTTGTTTGTTTACGCATTCGGCCGGATGGTGTCACACATACCATGACAAGGAAGCGCGCGAATTCGCACGTGTTCCTCTCCGCTCTCACTAGTTGAAATAAATAATAAAATAAATAAGCTCCCGTTCTCTATCGCAGAATGCAATTTCAGCTGGTGATGTGTGTCAGCGTGCTTCACACACCTGCTCATAGATGCATTTTTATCGCAAATATGTTCAAAGTAAGGGGTGTCTAATGAAGTAATGGAATTTACCCACCCCTTACGTGGCCCTACGCTGTAATATTTCGCTTTGCAAGTTAAATCGGAAATTTTCAATGATATATGTGTAACATTCGTTTTCATTTAAAGCAAATATCGCTCAATCTGTTCAAGAGTTAAATCATGACAAACGAAAACCACGATGGTGTTATAGAAATGCCTAATGGAGCTGTGGAAGCTTGGTTCATTACAGCAAATATCCCATAGTGGAGCTCCATATACGAAAGGTTGCCTTTCTAGCAGCAAAAAGTTTATTGTTCCATACTTGTATTGTTGCCAATGTTCATACTTACTTGGAGCACTGCAGAATAACTCATGAAGTAGCTTCAAAGCTGCTTTGTGTGGGAAATTTCGTTCTGAGGAATTAATTAAAATTTTACAGATGACTGCAAGTAGTTCAAGCTGCGAGACTTGTTTGAAATGTTGATGGGTGACCATGAAACCTTGCTCTTTTGGCACAATGTACCGAGAGATGAAAGATGGAATTGAATCATGTACCTATAATTTTACTACTTGCGATTCTGGCGCCATGGAACAAAGCATTTTCCACGGAAAGGCACACGTTGGGTCGATGCAGCTCTTTTTGTTTATACATAATAACATTCATGAGAGGGAGTGAGAAAACTACTTAATTTTGAGTTAAAAATTTGAACTTTCTACTCAACGTTAAGTTCTTTAAACTTTTTTTAAGGTTCTTTATTTTGTCTGTGCATGTCCATGTTGTGTATCACAAGCGTTGTTATTGTCAATAGCCGGCGCAACAATGGCTCAAATGGTGGTGCGAATGGGTCACTGTTTCAACTACTAAGGGTCAATTTCTTCACCTCCGCTTAGGCCTTAAACCATGCTTAAACGTATGGGTAAGCACCGCTTAAGAGTTAAGCGAAGGTGAAGAAATCGGCCCTAAGAATGCTCGTGAAATAGATTCAATGTATCTGAGAGCAAGAAGTCTAAATCTCGGGTACTTATTCAAAAGGACGTATGTGATTTTGTAAACAAAGATACAAACATCGATTTGTCCAATCTGATAGAACTCCCACGCAAACCATCACCACAGACTGGTACGGGATGCCTTCTGCTACCTGTTGGTGGTATTGATTTGTGTGGGAGTGCTATCAGATTGGACAAATCGACATTTGAATCTTTGTTTACGAAATCACATACGTCCTTTTGAATAAGTACCCGAGAAATATTGAGACCTTTTTGAACGGTTTTGCTATCAGACCTCCACACTGTCGGTGAGAGCAATGACCTATTCTCACTCCCAGACCCATTGTCACCCCCGATAACGGAATTGAATTTTGACAACTTTTTAGTTCATAGTCCGCGGCATGCCGCGGCATCTGTAAAGCTGTAAGGGATCACTATGCTCACATCCAAAGTTTTGACTTTGTTAACATTGATGACTGAATCTTTCGATGAGGAGCATTCGGCAAACTGGATGCGCTGTTATCTCTTACCGCCGGGGTTGGCGGTTCTCAATATGGGGTACATGTACCCCTGGGGGTACCTTTGCTGTCTTCAGGGCGTACCTCGAACAGAAATGCGTAATGGCGGATGAATTACAATTTCAACAAAAACTTATTGATAAAGTTTTAAAATTTCTAATTTCAAACCTTTCTATTGTACATAATATGCATGGCGATCAGAAAATCAAAGACTTTTAAATCTTGTCCACCCCTAGCAGAGCAATGTATGATAGGGCTGTGGGACAACAGATCATAAGGGCTAAACGTCGAATGAACAAATTTTAAAAAAAGCTTCAATGAAATCTACCTGATCCAGACAAAATATTGAATAATATGCTTCCGAGCTAAAATCAAGAATCTAAAGGTTCAGAAGCCTCCAGTTGAGAGACATGACGGCCTTTTTCTGAAAAGCTCAGTAGCTTCGTTGCAAGAAATTTGGAAGTCTCCTTTCAAAAGTCTCCTTCCGACTCGAAAGCCTCATTTAAAGAAGTTAGGACGCCTCCTGCAAATAGGCTCGGAAAGCTCCTGGTTCAAAAGCCTGCTTTCAAGACGCTTGAAAGCTTCCGTTCAAGATGCTCGGATACCTCGTTTCAAGAATTCTTCGGAAAACATCTTTCAAGGGGCTTGGAAGACCTCTTTTTAAGAGGCTTGGAAGCCTAGTTTCTAAAAGCTCGAAAACCTTTATTCAAGACACTCGGGAGCGTTTTTTTCACAAGGCTCGGTAGCTTCCTTTCAAGAGGCTCGGGAGCCTCCTTTCAAGAGGCTCGGAAGCCTCCTTTCAAGAGGCTCGGAAGCCTCCTTTCAAGAGGCTCGGAAGCCTCCTTTCAAGAGGCTCGGAAGCTTCCTTTCAAGAGGCTCAGAAGCCTCCTTTCAAGAGGCTCAGAAGCCTCCTTTCAAGAGGCTCGGAAGCCTCCTTTCAAGAGGCTCGGAAGCCTCCTTTCTAGAGGCTCGGAAGCCTCCTTTCTAGAGGCTCGGAAGCCTCGTTTTAAGAGGCTCAGAAGCCATCTTTCAAGAGGGATGGAGGCCTCCTTTCAAAAGGCTCGGAAGCCTCCTTTCAAGAGGCTCGGAAGCCTCCTTTCAAGAGGCTCGGAAGCCTCCTTTCAAGAGGCTCGGAAGCCTCCTTTCAAGAGGCTCGGAAGCCTCCTTTCAAGAGGCTCAGATGCCTTCTTTCAAGAGGCTCAGAAGCTTCCTTTCAAGAGGCTCAAAAGCCTCTTTTCAAGAAGCTCTGAAGCCTTTTCCAAAAGGCTTAGAAGCCTCCTTTCAAGAGGCTCGGAAGTCTTCTTTGAAGAGGCTTGGAAGCCTCCTTTCAAGAGGCTCGGAAGCCTCCTTTCAAGAGGCTCGGAAGCCTCCTTTCAAGAGGCTCGGAAGCCTCCTTTCAAGAGGCTCGGAAGCTTCTTTTCAAGAGGCTCGGCAGGCTCCTTCCAAGAGGCTCGGCAGGCTCCTTTCAAGAGGCTCGGAAGGCTCCTTTCAAGAGGCTTGGAAGCCTCCTTCAAGAGGCTCGGAAGCCTCCTTCAAGAGGCTCGGAAGCCTCCTTTCAAGAGGCTCGGAAGCCTCCTTTCAAGAGGCTCGGAAGCCTCCTTTCAAGAGGCTCGGAAGGCTCCTTTCAAGAGGCTCAGAAGGCTCCTTTCAAGAGGCTCAGGAAGGCTCCTTTCAAGAGGCTCAAGGCTCCTTTCAAGAGGCTGAAGGCTCCTTTCAAGAGGCTCAGAAGGCTCCTTTCAAGAGGCTCAGGCTCCTTTCAAGAGGCTCAGAAGCCTCCTTTCAAGAGGCTCAGGCCTCCTTTCAAGAGGCTCAAGCCTCCTTTCAAGAGGCTCGGAAGCCTCCTTTCAAGAGGCTCAGCCTCCTTTCAAGAGGCTCGGAAGCCTCCTTTCAAGAGGCTCAGCCTCCTTTCAAGAGGCTCAGAAGCCTCCTTTCAAGAGGCTCAAGCCTCCTTTCAAGAGGCTCAGAAGCCTCCTTTCAAGAGCTCGGAAGGCCTCCTTTCAAGAGGCTCGGAAGCCTCCTTTCAAGAGCTCAGAAGCCTCCTTTCAAGAGGCTCAGGAAGCCTCCTTTCAAGAGGCTCAGAAGCCTCCTTTCAAGAGCCTGGAAGCCTCCTTTCAAGAGGCTCAGAAGCCTCCTTTCAAGAGGCTCAGAAGCCTCCTTTCAAGAGGCCCGGAAGCCTCCTTTCAAGAGGCTCAGAAGCCTCCTTTCAAGAGGCTCAGAAGCCTCCTTTCAAGAGGCTCAGAAGCCTCCTTTCAAGAGGCTCAGGCCTCCTTTCAAGAGCTCAGAAGCCTCCTTTCAAGAGGCTCAGAAGCCTCCTTTCAAGAGGCTCGGAAGCCTCCTTTCAAGAGGCTCAAGCCTCCTTTCAAGAGGCTCAGGAAGCCTCCTTTCAAGAGGCTCAGAGCCTCCTTTCAAGAGGCTCAGAAGCCTCCTTTCAAGAGGCTCAGGCCTCCTTTCAAGAGGCTCAGAAGGCTCCTTTCAAGAGGCTCAGGAAGGCTCCTTTCAAGAGGCCTGGAAGGCTCCTTCAAGAGGCTCAAGGCTCCTTTCAAGAGGCTCGGAAGGCCCTTTCCAGAGGCTCGGGATGCTCCTTTCAAGAGGCCTGGAAGGCCCTTTCAAGAGGCTCAGAGGCTCCTTTCAAGAGGCTCAGAAGGCTCCTTTCAAGAGGCTCAGAAGGCTCCTTTCAAGAGGCTCAAGGCTCCTTTCAAGAGGCTCGGAAGCTCCTTTCAAGAGGCTCAGGAAGCTCCTTTCAAGAGGCTCAGGAAGCTCCTTTCAAGAGGCTCGGAAGCCTCCTTTCAAGAGGCTCAGAAGCCTCCTTTCAAGAGGCTCGGAAGCCTCCTTTCAAGAGGGTCGGAAGCCTCCTTTCAAGAGGCTGGAAGCCTCCTTTCAAGAGGCTCAGAAGCCTCCTTTCAAGAGGCTCAAGCCTCCTTTCAAGATGCTCAGAAGCCTCTTTTCAAGTGGCTCGGAAGCCTTTTTTCAAGAGGCTCGAGAGCCTCCTTTCAAGAGGCTCGGAAGCCTCCTTTCAAGAGGCTCGGAAGCCTCCTTTCAAGAGGCTCAGAAGCCTCCTTTCAAGAGGCTCGGAAGCCTCCTTTCAAGAGGCTCAGGAAGCCTCCTTTCAAGAGGCTCAGAAGCCTCCTTTCAAGAGGCTCAAGCCTCCTTTCAAGAGGCTCAGAAGCCTCCTTTCAAGAGGCTCAGGAAGCCTCCTTTCAAGAGGCTCAGAAGCCTCCTTTCAAGAGGCTCAGAAGCCTCCTTTCAAGAGGCTCAGAAGCCTCCTTTCAAGAGGCTCAGAGCCTCCTTTCAAGAGGCTCAGAGCCTCCTTTCAAGAGGCTCGGAAGCCTCCTTTCAAGAGGCTCAGAAGCCTCCTTTCAAGAGGCTCAGAAGCCTCCTTTCAAGAGGCTCAGAAGCCTCCTTTCAAGAGGCTCAGAAGCCTCCTTTCAAGAGGCTCAAGCCTCCTTTCAAGAGGCTCAGAGCCTCCTTTCAAGAGGCTCAGAAGCCTCCTTTCAAGAGGCTCAGAAGCCTCCTTTCAAGAGGCTCAGAAGCCTCCTTTCAAGAGGCTCAAGCCTCCTTTCAAGAGGCTCAGGAAGCCTCCTTTCAAGAGGCTCAGGAAGCCTCCTTTCAAGAGGCTCGGAAGCCTCCTTTCAAGAGGCTCAGGCCTCCTTTCAAGAGGCTCAGAAGCCTCCTTTCAAGAGGCTCAGAAGCCTCCTTTCAAGAGGCTCAAGCCTCCTTTCAAGAGGCTCGGAAGCCTCCTTTCAAGAGGCTCAGAGCCTCCTTTCAAGAGGCTCAGGCCTCCTTTCAAGAGGCTCGGAAGCCTCCTTTCAAGAGGCTCGGAAGCCTCCTTTCAAGAGGCTCAGGAAGCCTCCTTTCAAGAGGCTCAGAAGCCTCCTTTCAAGAGGCTCAGAGCCTCCTTTCAAGAGGCTCAGGAAGCCTCCTTTCAAGAGGCTCAGAAGCCTCCTTTCAAGAGGCTCAGAGCCTCCTTTCAGAGGCTCAGAAGCCTCCTTTCAAGAGGCTCAGGAAGCCTCCTTTCAAGAGGCTCAGGCCTCCTTTCAAGAGGCTCAGAAGCCTCCTTTCAAGAGGCTCAGGCCTCCTTTCAAGAGGCTCAGAGCCTCCTTTCAAGAGGCTCGGAAGCCTCCTTTCAAGAGGCTCAGAAGCCTCCTTTCAAGAGGCTGGAAGCCTCCTTTCAAGAGCTCAGAAGCCTCCTTTCAAGAGGCTCAGAAGCCTCCTTTCAAGAGGCTCAGAAGCCTCCTTTCAAGAGGCTCAGAAGCCTCCTTTCAAGAGGCTCAGAAGCCTCCTTTCAAGAGGCTCAGAGCCTCCTTTCAAGAGGCCTGGAAGCCTCCTTTCAAGAGGCTCCAGGAAGCCTCCTTTCAAGAGGCTCAGAAGCCTCCTTTCAAGAGGCTCAGAAGCCTCCTTTCAAGAGGCTCAGAAGCCTCCTTTCAAGAGGCTCAAGCCTCCTTTCAAGAGGCTCAGGAAGCCTCCTTTCAAGAGGCTCCAGAGCCTCCTTTCAAGAGGCTCAGAGCCTCCTTTCAAGAGGCTCAGAAGCCTCCTTTCAAGAGGCTCAGGAAGCCTCCTTTCAAGAGGCTCAGCCTCCTTTCAAGAGGCTCGGAAGCCTCCTTTCAAGAGGCTCAGAAGCCTCCTTTCAAGAGGCTCAGAAGCCTCCTTTCAAGAGGCCTCAAGCCTCCTTTCAAGAGGCTCAAGCCTCCTTTCAAGAGGCCTGGAAGCCTCCTTTCAAGAGGCTCAGGAAGCCTCCTTTCAAGAGGCTCAAGCCTCCTTTCAAGAGGCTCAGAAGCCTCCTTTCAAGAGGCTCAAGCCTCCTTTCAAGAGGCTCAGGAAGCCTCCTTTCAAGAGGCTCAGAAGCCTCCTTTCAAGAGGCTCAGGAAGCCTCCTTTCAAGAGGCTCAGAAGCCTCCTTTCAGAAGGCTCAGGCCTCCTTTCAAGAGGCTCAGAAGCCTCCTTTCAAGAGGCTCAGAAGCCTCCTTTCAAGAGCTCAAGCCTCCTTTCAAGAGGCTCAGAAGCCTCCTTTCAAGAGGCTCAGGAAGCCTCCTTTCAAGAGGCTCAGAAGCCTCCTTTCAAGAGGCTCAGGCCTCCTTTCAAGAGGCTCAGGCCTCCTTTCAAGAGGCTCAGGCCTCCTTTCAAGAGGCTCAGAAGCCTCCTTTCAAGAGGCTCAGAAGCCTCCTTTCAAGAGGCTCAAGCCTCCTTTCAAGAGGCTCAGGAAGCCTCCTTTCAAGAGGCTCAGAAGCCTCCTTTCAAGAGGCTCAGAAGCCTCCTTTCAAGAGGCTCAGAAGCCTCCTTTCAAGAGGCTCAGAAGCCTCCTTTCAAGAGGCTCAGGCCTCCTTTCAAGAGCTCCAGAAGCCTCCTTTCAAGAGGCTCAGAAGCCTCCTTTCAAGAGGCTCAGGAAGCCTCCTTTCAAGAGGCTCAGAAGCCTCCTTTCAAGAGGCTCAGAAGCCTCCTTTCAAGAGGCTCAGGAAGCCTCCTTTCAAGAGGCTCAGAAGCCTCCTTTCAAGAGGCTCAGAAGCCTCCTTTCAAGAGGCTCAGAAGCCTCCTTTCAAGAGGCTCAGAGCCTCCTTTCAAGAGGCTCAGAAGCCTCCTTTCAAGAGGCTCAGGCCTCCTTTCAAGAGGCTCAGAGCCTCCTTTCAAGAGGCTCAGAGCCTCCTTTCAGAGGCTCAGAAGCCTCCTTTCAAGAGGCTCAAGCCTCCTTTCAAGAGGCTCAGGCCTCCTTTCAAGAGGCTCAAGCCTCCTTTCAAGAGGCCCGGAAGCCTCCTTTCAAGAGGCTCAAGCCTCCTTTCAAGAGGCTCAGGAAGCCTCCTTTCAAGAGGCTCAGAAGCCTCCTTTCAAGAGGCTCAGAGCCTCCTTTCAAGAGCTCAGAAGCCTCCTTTCAAGAGGCTCGGAAGCCTCCTTTCAAGAGGCTCAGAAGCCTCCTTTCAAGAGGCTCAGGAAGCCTCCTTTCAAGAGGCTCAAGCCTCCTTTCAAGAGGCTCAGAAGCCTCCTTTCAAGAGGCTCAGGAAGCCTCCTTTCAAGAGGCTCAGAGCCTCCTTTCAAGAGCTCAGAAGCCTCCTTTCAAGAGGCTCAGAGCCTCCTTTCAAGAGGCTCAGCCTCCTTTCAAGAGGCTCAGAAGCCTCCTTTCAAGAGGCTCGGAAGCCTCCTTTCAAGAGGCTCGGAAGCCTCCTTTCAAGAGGCTCGGAAGCCTCCTTTCAAGAGGCTCAGAAGCCTCCTTTCAAGAGGCTCAGAAGCCTCCTTTCAAGAGGCTCGGAAGCCTCCTTTCAAGAGGCTCAGAAGCCTCCTTTCAAGAGGCTCGGAAGCCTCCTTTCAAGAGGCTCGGAAGCCTCCTTTCAAAAGGTTCGGAAGCCTCCTTTCAAGAGGCTCGGAAGCCTCCTTTCAAGAGGCTCGGAAGTCTTCTTTCAAGAGGCTCGGAAGCCTCCTTTCAAGAGGCTTGGAATCCTTCAAAGGCTCAAAGGCCTCCTTTCAAGAGGCTCGGAAGACTGCCTTCAAGAGGCTCGGATTCGTCCTCAGACCAAATCCCAGAGGTGTGAACTTAACCCGGATTTCGCATAAACGTCAAATTTATTGTTTTTACCTTTTTTCGTATCCAGTTTTCCGCGAGCGGTAATGGCCGGCAGCATGCCTGCGGGTTAATCTCTAATTTGACGTTTGTGGAAGTCAACTGCACCCTCAGTTCGAGCATTTTGATCAATGTGGTACATAAGAAGGCTTGAATTCACATAATCAGCACCTTCTTATTTGCCACATTGGTCAAAATGCTCAGAGCGGTGGGTGCAGTTGACCTCCAAAAACGTCAAATCAGAGACTAATCCGCAGGCAAGTTGGCGGCCATTAACGTAATCATGACCAAAAAACCCTAATTAAGCCACCTAGATGCCTTTCTCGTACATTTTAAAAACAGTATTTTGGCCATAACTTTTGAGACCCAATTTTCAATAGGAAATAATGAAACAGTAAATTGATGTATGGTAGGCGCCTTGCGGTGCACGGAATGCGGGTTCCTAACTTTTTGTGTAGAATCCTTAAGAGCAACTTCTAGAACCGGATTCTGGTTTACGAAACGAATTCGGCTGGCGTTCCGCAAAGCTCCATACTCGGCCCATCGCTATAGAACGTGATGTACAACGGGGTGCTGATGCTAAAGTTGCACAACGACGTGAAGATATTTGGACTCGCGAATGATGTCGTCCTTACGATAACCGAAGAGTCGCTGGAAGAAGAAAAAATACTAATGCGGAGATGACCGACGAAGATGAAACCTGTGCAGTCCGCTACCGAATTGGAAATTGAATGGCTCAGCGTAAAAGTGATGCTGAAAGGCATGATATAATGGTGGGAGTTGAATGAATAAAAAAACGAAAGATCAAGTTCGGGGGCTATATTCACTGCCCAGAACTGGCAAAAACAAGGGGGTCTAAAGGCCCAAAAGAGCATGAACTATGAAGCCAAAGGACTCAGAAATCAAGAATAACAACGAAAAAAAGGAACCGTAAAGCCTGTTATTGCAGAAAGAGTACATTTCCTACTGTATATCTCCCAGAAGAAATACTGGAAGGGAGTCCCGCGGGAATTATGGTTGGGTCTCAAGGTGGTTTAGTAAATAGGGCCAGTCACGGCTGGCGGATTCCCACACTCCGGCACACTTCCGTGCTTTAAGTTGGCAACAATCATAACAAGTCTGCTAGGTCAATGCATAAAGCATTCTTTCTTGTAAAAAAAATGCCTCAGTTCGTCGGTCAAGCTGAGTCGTATACTTAGTGAAAGAGAAAATAAAACAAATTAAAACCCTACCAATTTGTACACGTGAATTGAAAAACCGGTTAACTCTTGCTTAGTTGAATATTGCCGTAGTACTCATTTCTTACGCACTAATATTTTTGTACGCCGTCATTTGTGAATTATTCCGACTAATATAAATTTCAATTACTGCCTCCACCAGATAATTAACGCAGCCAGAATAACGAAGTTTGCATTTTTTTAACGTAGATAGGTATCCGCGTGGTATCTCCTAACATACTTATCAGTGACTTCCAGACGCGCTCCGTCTCAAAATACGAATGCGCATTGTCTAGGCATTGTACAGGTGACGAGGCTGATAAAAGATATATTTTCAGCAAATGCTAACTGGTTTTCAATTTCAATCGCACTTTATTGCTCCATATATGGGAGCGTCTGTTATCACATTACTTTACTCCAGTATCGTAACGTTCTTCAAACAGAATGGAAGTCAATCTCATATGCGCGGGAGTACTGTTGGCAATATTCGCTTACCTGTACCGCTGGATAACACGCAACAATGACTACTTCCACGATAAACCGATCCCGTCAATGGCCGTCAGACCGATCCTCGGGTCCACGGGACCTCTGATGCTGCGAAAAGTTGTCTTCCAGGATTTCATTCGACAGATTTACAACAAATACCCCGGAGTGAAGTAAGTAAAACTAAATAAGACGGGCATGACGGTTATCTCACTTTAAAAATCGTTCAACGCAGAGTCTTCGGCACGTTCGACACGATCACGCCGTTCTTCGTAATCCGCGATCCGGAATTGATCAAACAGATCGGAATTAAAGATTTCAATCATTTCGTGGATCATCGTCCGATATTCGGTCACGACGACGACGACCATGCGGAGCACCCGAAGGCGCTGTTCATAAAAACATTGGTCGCGAAGAATGGTCAGCGATGGAAGGAGATGCGAGCGATTCTAAGCCCCGCCTTCACAGGGAGTAAAATGCGTCAGATGTTCTCACTGGTGGGCGAATGCTGCGACGGAATGGTGAATCACTATCTGGATCTGGCTAAGGCTACGGGAAGGGTGGAAGTCGAAATGAAGGATATGATGAGCCGGATCAGTATTAATGTTATTGCTTCGTGTGCTTTTGGGATTAAGGTGAATTGCTTCAAGGAACAGGAGCACGAATTCGTGTACCATGGGAAGAAAATGATTAATTTCTCAAGGCCTATTGTAATTGCAAGGCTGATGATGATGCGAATTTTTCCAAAGTTTGCTGCCAGATTCGGAATAGATATGCTGGATGGAGAGCAAGCCGATTACTTCACACGCTTATTACAGAAGACGATAGAAACTCGTGAGAGTAAGAAAATAATTCGGCATGACATGATAGATTTATTACTGCAGGCTCGCAAGGGCAATTTGAAGCACCAGGAGGAGAAGGACGATCAGGAAGGGTTCGCCACTGTTCAAGAGTTCAACGTGGGCAAGGTGGAAATAACGAAGAATATGACGGAAGCGGAAATGATCGCACAGTGTTTGATATTTTTCCTGGGTGGGTTTGAAACGGTGTCTTCCTGTGCCATGTTAACGGCATACGAGTTGGTTCGGAATCCAGAGGTCCAACAGAAGCTTTACGAAGAGATTCTGCAGACCGAACAGGAACTCGGGGGAAAGCCATTAAGTTACGACGCGCTACAGAAGATGAAATACATGGACATGGTGGTGTCGGAATCTCTGAGAATATGGCCCTTGGCACCAGCTGCGGATCGTTTGTGCACACAGGATTACATCGTCGACGATGGCCAGGGTTTAAAATTCACAATCGATAAGGGAGCGTGTGTTTGGTTTCCTACTGCCGGACTGCATCACGATCCTCAATATTTTCCGAATCCGGAAAAGTTCGACCCAGAGCGGTTCAACGACGAAAACAAGAAGGAAATCGATCCAGGAACGTATCTTCCATTCGGCATAGGGCCGAGAAACTGCATTGGTTCGCGTTTTGCACTAATGGAAGTGAAGGCATTTATGTATTACATTCTGCATAAGTTTTCATTCGTTAGTGGACCGAAAACTGAAATACCTCTCCAGCTGCGAAAGGGACTTACTCATTTGGGTGCCGAGAATGGAGTGCACCTTGTGCTGAAGTTGCGGTGAATATATGATTTAATTTGTTTGATACAATAATACCTTAAGCAGGTTATCATTAAGCTAGATGTACGAGTCCATAGTGGATTCTTATTCAATTTAACTATTGGTTCCTTCGTTCACTGCTAAAAGAATTTTTATATTTTTGGATCCTTCATTTCTGTGAATTTTGAATCTGGAGTGAGTTCTTTACTTGTCAGACGAAATAGATACCAGGGCCATAAAAGCGCCTGGTAGTGGGGAGAGCTTTTATTTAAGCTTTCCTCCTTTTCAAATTAGTGACATTTGAAATACATGGCATACATAATTAATGTAGACTCTGTAATAAAGTAAGACGTACCACAAAACACCATTCGAAGAACATTGAGAAACTAACACTAACTCTTGAAATTTTAATTACAAATTTGTTTTAGGTGATAAAAACGCTGGTTGACTGTAGGAAATAGTACAGAAACCGATATTGTGAGTAACCGCAAAAGTCTGGCGATACATGACGTAAAGTATCGGGGTGAAGGTTAGGAATAGGAATAGGAATTCTGGCTTCCCACATAGACGAGATTATGTATTGTATGTATAGCCGTTGTGTGGCGCCCGTGGTGAAATTATTTCTCGAACTACATGAAGTTATAGGATCGCGCAAATGTGTCTTAAATCTACACAATCTTTAGCCTTACCCTTACACCAGCATAAAAGATTAAAGCCCTTCGGAATTTGGTCAACTGTTCGGTGATAGTGATAGATGATGTTACTACCATCTATTGTAGCAAAGGCACCTGCCGATAGCACTGGTCATATCTGACAAACGATTTGATCCTGTTTATATTATTGAATGCATTTCATCAAACTCCTGTATGAAGGGCCAAAAATGGATGAGGTGGTTCCATAAGCAAAGACATTTATGCAAAATCCACGGGATGAGTAGAGAATCTCCTTCCAGTTCAACACCCAGGACCTCACCCGTTAGCTTTTTGTACTCAGAACTCTTCTGAGCAGCATCCCACTTCAAGACGAGAATTATCTCTCCTTTCCGCTTCCTTCGGATGCAGTTGACATCCCCTCCTAGGCCAGAGAGTTTATCGTTAACTCTCATGGCCTTCAAGACTTCAGCGTAGCTTTTACCATCAGTCTTGACGATAATCGCCTCGCCTCTGTCTTTGCGCTTGCCACTGCTATTGGAAGGCGCAACCGTCTTCTCCTGGGCTCTACCCTTCTTAGCAGCAGTGGTGCGCACCGCTCCACCTTCCGCACTTTTTGCGGCCAGCTGTCGACTCCTCCTCGCCTTTTTGGGGTTCACGACCTCCCTCCAGGGCAGGTTTTCCTCCTGGCGAGCTTCAGTAGTCCTCGCTAGTTTCTCCGTCTTGGGAGGGCCGGCCTTCCGCTGGACCTTCTCCCGTCTTTCCCACTTAGGAGTTGCTGACTTCTCGGTAGCTACTTTCAGGTTCCGCCTCCTGCGTAACCTTGCTGAGCTTCGGAGTCGCCCCTGTCACGGCCATCCTCCTGTAGAGTTCATCGGTCTGGCTCTCCGCCAACCGTTTTCCTTCGGCCAGGAGGCGAATCCTCGATTCAGCCTCCTCTTGACCTTCTCCGCCTGGCGTTCCGTCAGCTTCCGTTCTTCCCTAAGTTTGCGGTTTTCGGCTCCACATTCTTACTGGCCTCTAGTAGGGTTCTCCACTCAGACTTTGTCTACGCTACTAAGGCGCAGAGCCCCTGTACAGCTAGTTTGATATCCTTGCTGTAGTTAACGGGGTTGTCCAGGAACGACATGATCACGTCCGAAACGTCCGTGATCATCTCCATTGTGTGGCCACCGCGTTCCTCGTGGTTCGTCATCACCGAATTGATGACTCTGGTCAGTGTGGGGCCGTCCATCTTCACTTCGACCGGCACCTCATCAGACCCTCCAAGGACTTCTTCTTCGCCTTCCCCCGGCGACCTTTGGGAAGACCTCTCGAGGCCACTGCGTTTAGCGAAAGGATTCTCCTAGCCGACAGTCGCCACTCCTCCATCCTGCGTTACTTTTGTGATTTTTGCTGATTTACTCTTTGCTATTTGGTCCCCTTGCGGCTGCTGTCGAATCCTGCTGGTGTAGTCGCCTTCACGATCCCATGGTTGTCTCTTGTCTTTACAGGGAGGCCATGCGAGGGTTGACACTTTCGTTTTCAGAGCCAGATCAGCGCTAGTCAGGAATCTGAGCCTACTCCCACTCAGCTGGCAACTGAGTGGCAAGATTGTACGGCGTGCTACAAGGACCGCCACGGTTTTATAAGACGGAAGACAGCCTGATCATTAGCCCATTTGCCATTTCAGGTGTTGCAGAGCAAACATAAAATACGTGTGGAAGGTTTGGTTGTAAGGAATGAAATGATTTATTAGGAAAAAATAACAATGTTGGTTTCTAGGCAAACGTTACTAAACACCCGGTATCTTGGATCGCTCGTCCAGTTAACACTTCTCCTCGAGTAGTCCAGATTTCACTCCGGCGTTCGTTCGGTGAGTGGCCAACATCCTTTTTTGTCGTGGTTTGGTCAGCATATCAGCAATCATAGTTTCTGTAGGGCAATAGATAACTTTGATAAGCTTCTTCTTAACCAGATTTTTGACGAATTCGAATTTGGTATCCACATGTTTAGACTCTTCTCTAACTTCTCGGTTTTAAGATGTTGGTACAATTGGTTATCTTCATATAGTATTATTTCAACTACTTCATTGAAATCTAGCATCATTTTACGAATCCATAAAAGCTCCTGACTTGCTTCGGCAACTGCTATAAATTCTGCTTCAGAAGAAGAAATCGAAACACATATTTGTTTCTTTGCACCCCAACTGATTGCTCCTCCTCCGAAGAATACTATGTAGCCTGTGTTCGATTTTCGATCGCGATGATCTCCTGCCCAGTCAGCATCTATGAAAACAGTCATGTTTGACTTATCTATTCCTAAATGTAATTCATGTTTGGCCGTTGTTACAATGTATCGCATCACTCGTTTTGCTTCCGTCCAATCCTCTGCCCTTGAGGAACTAACTTTGCGACCCAGTAAGGAAGAGCTGATGGCTATGTCCGGCCTTGTATTCACTGCAACGTAGAGCAATCCGCCAAATAAACTCAGATATGAATTATTATTGGGCAAAATCCACTCTCCTCCTCCTTTGCTCGAAGGTAGCCCTGTTACATAGGTATGGCTGATAGTTTCGCCTTGTCAAGACCAAAACGTTCTGCTAATCGCTGAATATAATTTTGCTGATTGATTACAAAACCTCCTCCTGAACATTGATTGACTTGAATTCCGAGATGGTGGCGTACAACACCGAGTGGGTTAACTTTGAACTTTGCAGAAAGAGATTTGAGAATCGCTTCATATTCTTCCAAAATGTCAATTAGCATGTCATCGACGTATAGTAGTATGAATGTTTGCTGATTTTCATCGTTGATTTTAATGTACAAACAGGCATCGGAATTTAATTAAACAAAGCCGAGCCGTTTGAAAAAATTATCAATGGTTTTGTTTCAAACGTGTCCAGCCTGTTTCAAGCCATATGAACTTGCTTCAGATGACAAACTGCCTGTTTCATATCCTTTAGGTTGCTTCATGAATACGTCTTCAGATAGAACACCATTGAGATATGCATTCTTGGAATCTACGTGCTTTACCAACAATTTTCGACGAGCAGCATCCAAAAGTAGTATGCTTTGCAATTGGAGCAAAAACTTGGTCATAGTCGATGCCAAACTTCTGCCTGAACCCTTGAACAACTAATATTGCCTTGTATCGAGAAATTCGACCATGTTCATCTAGCTTGCGCTTATACAACCACCTACATTCAATGGCCTTTTTGCCTTCAGGAAACGTTGTGTAATCCCATGTTGAATTCTGCATTAGTGACATGAACTCTTCATCCATTGCGTAGGTTTGTGGTTCGATGCTTTTCACCAAATTGCTTGAAGTCTTGTATCGTGCCGGTGGAACTCCCTCATTACATTGCTCAGACTTGTGTGTTGTGGTACAGGTAGTATCTTCATCACACGAATCAAAATCATCGTCTTCATCAGTGCTTTCATCGTTATTTCTATCAGCAATAGGTTGAAGCGCGATCGGCAATTGTTTCATAGGCTGTAAAGGTTGTAACGCATCTTCGACAGTTTCCTCCAATATCGGGATATACCTTCACTAGCTTGGATATATTCTTCTTCTACGACAGTGGCGTAGCCAGAAAATTGGTCTGGGGGGGGGGGGGGGGGTCCGTTTTTTCCGTAGGATTACGTCTTTCCGGAACATAGGGGGGTCATTCTGCAGTTTCAAATCTGAGACCGTCACGAAAAGTGGTCAGGAAGTATGGGCTAATAACTCAGCCGTCTTTCAACCGATTTTAAAGATTTTGCTCAACTATCGAAAAAAATGCATTCAAGGTGCTAAACTATTGAAAAATTGAATTTTACTAGACACTGAAAAATCGGTAAACCAACCAATCGCGTATGTGCATCGCAAGCACAGACATCAAAATCGTGCAACTTACGGGCTTGACTCCAATCCTCAGGTCAATTTTTTTTTTCGGAGAGCGGGCACAACGATGACGCCCGTAGCAGCAGTCTCAGCAGAAAGCGAAACATCGAGAGGCCATCGCCAAAAGCAACAATCTTCGGACTATCGTTTAGTTACTGTTAGTGGTGCATTGTGGAAAGAAAATCGGTTCTTCTCAGGACCAAAATTTTATGAGAAGAAAGAGTTGATTGCAAAAATGGCATCGATTACGGTCCCGTGATACCAGTGGTGCCACTGAAAATGTTTTCTTAATAGTGGCTATTTAGCAGAGAAGTGAAATTTTTATGCAAGGTACGGACTATCCTTTGTTTGCTATGGTCCTATGCAGAAGTTCATCAAATTCACTCACCCGATGGATTTTGACATTTGAGCGAGTCGTCCACTCGAACAAAAGTTTATTTTGCGTTCATTATGCGACCCGCTCAAAAGGGGAAGTTCATTTTGCGTTAGTCTATGAATGGTTAGAAAGGCGCATTGTGGATCAGAATCGATTCTTGTCAAATCTACCATTGTACACAAGTTGAAATAGATAGCAGTAAAAGTGCAGGAAGTAAACAACGTCATCATTATTTACTTCCCGCACTCACATCATTGAGTTGCATTAGCATTAGCATTAGCATTAAGCAGTTCGCACAAATTCGTAGGTGGTACAAGCCAAGATTATTGCATGAGAGTAGCGTCACTTTCATCCGTTATCATAAATATTGATTTGGGACTAATCAGTATCTCTTAGATGGAAGTAATGCACTCTCCAATAGTCGACATCTGTCCTGGCCACGTCCTTGCAAATGCTGAGGAAGGGGAAATATGGTTATTTGGACACCTACTTAAGAAAGATGCAGAGAACTCTACGACCTCTCTTAGTGCCACGGGAGGTTTTGGATTTGTTAGTGTGGAAGGTTTATAACAGTAGGAATCGTTTTGGTAGAACGTGAAACACATAAAGAACTAAAATAGAAATACAAAGTAGGAATTGAACCCATGACCTCCTGTTTATAAGGCAGAAGCGGTAGCCATTAGACCACCGAGCTCGTCCGCATCATTGAGTTGCATTAGTAGTCAAATGAGATTTTCCCACACCGAGAAAATTCTTTATATTGAATATATTTGTCGCACACATAAATTTTTGCAATTTGGCGACCCAAATATATGCAATTTGAAGAAAAATTCGACTTCGGTATAAAAAGCGTTCTAACTTTGTTCCGGATAGACAATATTTATCTTGGACATCCGAGATGCTTCAACCGTGAAGTCCATGTGACAGCGTTCATGATGGCTACTAGCGAGGTGCGAGATCGACGGGGCGCGAGACCGGAGCATATTTTGTATATGCCCATGAAAATCATGCGGCTGCGGGTATCGGAAGGATTAAACAATACCTTTAAATGCATGGGCACTGCCAACATAACAAGGGCGCTGTCCGCAAATACCGCAATATCAACGCCAGGAAACATATTCAGAATTTCAATCTTTTACACTTCACGTAATCCTACGTCCAATTGGGGTCGTGTCTCGGATACAACCTTCTACTTTTTTTTTTCGAAAAAAATTTGTTCTGAAAATTTTGTCTTTTTGGGGGGGGGGGGGTTATGTTCAAAACCACCCCCGTGGCTACGCCACTGTTCTACGAATCTTGCATCTCGACTGACCAGTTGATTTGTGGAAACATCGACAAACCGGTACGCTTTGTGGTTGTTTGAATACCATACAAATGTCATTTGTCTCGATTTCTCATCCAACTTCCGTCGTTTTTCTTTAGGGATGTGAACCAAAGCTTTACACAAAAAAACTCTGAGATGCTTAACGTTAGGTTTCTTATCGCACCAGGCCTCGTATGGAGTAACATCAGAGATCGATCTGGTTGGTAAAAGGTTCTGTAGATATACCGCTGTATTTGCTGCTTCTGCCCAGTACCGCGTTGGAAGTTTGGAATCAATTTACATACAACGACATATTTCTATAATATATCTGTTCCGTCTTTCCGCCACTCCATTTTGCTGCGGTGAATACCCAGCTGTGAACTCAGCATGAATTCCTTTCTCTCGGTAATATGTCATCAGCCGTTTGCTTGAGTATTCCCCTCCTCGGTCGGATCTGAACCGCTTGGGACATCGTCCAAATTATGTTTTCACGTATGCCGAAAATTCTATTATTTTGCTTGGTACTTCAGACTTACATTTCAACAGGAAAATCGTGCAGTTTCGGCTGTAATCATCTACAAGTGTAAGGATGTAGCGTTTCCGACTCACCGACTTATCTTCCAACGGTCCATATACGTCAGAGTGAATAAGATCCATAGAAGCTGTGGTCTTTGTCTCTGATGTCTTGGGAAATGATGTTCGAGATTGCTTTCCCTTCAGACAACATTCACATCCTGTACGAATTCCACAATCAGATACCTCCATTCCGTTGACAAGGCTTTTCCGCAAAATCTCAGATAAAGCTTCCGCATCACGATGCCCAAAACGCCGGTGCCAAGTGTGTTGACAGTCTCCTCGATGAACTTCACTGTTGCGTGCACAAGCGTGATCACTACATTGCTTGATGCGATATAAACCCCTCGATTTCACAGCTTCTGCGATTGTCTTGTCATTGATCACATTGATCACCTTGAAGGCTCCCTCAGACCTAAGGGATTACATCGCTGCGACGGCGACAACTGGTCGCCGCGATTCTATCGTTGGGTCGCTGCAGGCAATGTTCTATTTACGCTTCCATACTAACGGCGACAGAATCGCTGTCGCCAAGCGATAGAATCGCGTTGCGACTGTCGCGTCGCGTGTGTTTGGGGGAACCTTCAAGCACTTCGTTTCCTCGAATTTCAGTTCAGCTTTTCTTGTAGTGAGAAAAGGAACCGACAACAAATTTGCGGCTAATTTTGGAACGTAGATTAGTCCATTCAAGTGTATCGTGTTTAAGTTACCATTCTCATCGCTACACTTGATAACTCAGCTGCCAGATCCCACAACTGTAAGATTCCGTCTATCAGCTAGCTCAACATTTCCTGTCGCAGGAACTATTTCTTCAAAGAATTTACGGCTTGATATCATATGAGAACTGGCTCCGGAATCAACAATCCAGTCTTCCGAATCATGTCCTCCGCAAATTATTAGTGCGTACATTTCACCCTGATTGCCAACAGCCGTTTTTGCATTTCGCTTCTTCTCCGTTCTCGACTCTTGCTTCCATCTGCATTCCTTGTGACCTGGTCGCTTGCAATTATGGCATAATTTCAATTTAGGGTTCACAAATTCTCTCAATGCCGATCCACTGGAAACAGTACGAGCATGCTTATTTACTTCATCCAAAAGCTTTTCACGTATTAAGTTCAAGGTCAACGCATCATCCGAGCATTGAACGACTTCGGCAGTCCTCGCAGTATGAAAGCCACCATAGTGTCTTCGCCGGGATCCTTCCCTGCACTGTAGAGTTTTGTGTATCGGTCTTCCATCTTGTTCAAATAATTATCCATATCTTCGCCATCGTTATAACGAGTTTCACACATTCGCTGTAGTAAAGAAACCCTCGTGGTAAGTGTTGCTTTTTGATGGTGTTTTTCTAATGCTTCCCATGCTTCCTTGGCTTTCAGATGTGCTCGAATTACGCCATACTGATTCTCTTCCAATAGGAGCAATATGGTAGCACGAGCCTTTGCATTACCCTTTGTCCACGCCTCAGGTATACCTTCAGCCTGACCTGCTACCTAGGGATCCTATATTAAGAGATGTGCGAATACTTTTCCAGACGATTTAGCAACGCTGTTACTTTCGTAAACAAACGCTGCCAGCACTTGCCGCAGTGACAAATGTTTAGGCTTGCACATGACTTTACATTCGAAGACACTTTTTGATTATTTTGTCTATCCTCTAGCAGTGCATTTTCGCTAAAATTAAAGAGCAATACGATTGAACACGATATAAAGCATCAACTAGACTACTTTTACTTACGAAAGCAAAACAAATTGTTTATTCGATAAAACTTTTCATAAAATCTATTTCACCAAAATCGCAATACCTTTCGATATGCAACAATAACGATGTTCATTTGGCTCAGACTTTGACAGTTCTCAATGCTCGATTGGCTCAAGATGGCCGCTTTCGCATATCTCTGAATGTAGGATCCCTACTGCTACCGGAGCTGGTGGCCCGTTCATAATATACGTCCACAGTCCCTCTTGGATCAGCAGTGCTTCCGTTCTTAACTTCCACGTCTCATAATTTGAATTATTGAGCTTCGTAGCCTTGACGCTTCTCAAATTCATATCTATCGCAGAATAGGCTCCAACGTTCAATAGAGAAATACTGTGATAAGGCCCATAACCTGTTGCAGAGCAAACATAAAATACGTGTGGAAGGTTTGATTGTAAGGAATGGAATGATTTCTCGCTTAACTTTTCAAAAGGTCCTAAGTAACATTTTTTTCATGATTTAATTTGACTACTGCAATCAAAAGCTTTCATATTAGTCTGTTGATTGCACTATTCAAATTAATTCATGAAAAAAATGTTACTTAGGTCCTTTTGAAAAGTTAAGCGAGATTTATTAGGAAAAAACTGAGATGAGATAAGACATCTCACTGTCCCTTTTTGAAACCATTTTCCTGACAGAAAAGACCAGTTTTGATTGGAAGATTTGACAGACGCCGGCAAGCGCAGCGTTGCTTTATTTTGCTGGTTGGTACTTTGTTATTACTTCCGCAGTGTTGCTAGTAGCCGGGGATTTTTCAACTTCTGTTTCCAAAGATACAAGTAACACGAATAAACGTTTCTTTCATTAATTTTAACGTGACATAGAATGAATAATAAAAATGTTGTAATCATAGTCAGAAGTGCAATCGTGACGTACAAATGAACAGCTCCGCACTCGGTAATTATTGATTGAAAATTACCCGTCTGGTTAATTTTCGGTTAGTTAAAAAAGCTGGTCACACTGGAGCTGCCCGTTGCGTGGATTGTGGATAATTTGTGTGAGGGCATTCAGCTCCGAGGTGACTTATCTCATCTCAGGGAAAAAATAACAAAGTTGGTTTCTAGCAAACGTTACTAAACACCCGGTATCTTGGATCGCTCGTCCGGTTAACATAAGGTCGGTGCCTCCCGGCATTACTAAGAGAATAGAATAACCAGACTACCAGCCCTTGCTTCAATATATTTTAATATCCAAAACATAGTCCAATAACATGCAACTAGTATACCATAACCAGGATCTTGCTGGGATCAACCCTGATACGCCGATGGCACTCCCTGGGCTTGTGCTTTTTCAGCGGCACACAGATGCTTTGATAGAGTCTGCTTACAGACACTTGTGTTTTATTGGGAGGGATTTAGCAGAGCCCACTTCTAAGCCCCACCACGTCCTAGGCAGTTCTCCCTGACTCACAGACCCCAGGGGAGGGGTCGTCAAGCCCTTTGACATAGTCCCTGCTGCCCACTCGTTACCCAGGTCTGAATATGGAAAATTGTAGAAGTTTCTGATGTGACGCCGTTGAAGTAAATAATGAGTTTTAGATTAAGGACCACAGCAAGATTCAAAAGCTCAAAAGGTTGTCAACGTGAATGAGGAGGCTCGGGTTAACATATGACGATACTTGAAAGTCTTCGGCCGTCCACGTGACTTGCGGATATTACCGTTGTTGATAGAGTTCGATTTGGCCTCTTCTTCGCCGAGCGGTAAGATGCACGGCTACAAAGCAAGACCATGCAGAGGGTGACTGGGTTCGATTCCCTGCTGCGAGGCAGCAATGTCCCAGGAAGGTAGCATTAATATAAATAAACAAAAATGAATTATGCGTTTTAGGTTGCACCATGCTTGTTTTAATGATTTGCGCAAGAATGGTGCCCCTTTTTTCATTGGCTCTTATTATAATAATATTATTAACAGTGAGTGGATTCTTCTGGCAGAAGTGGACCCGAAAATGTTTACCAGAAACGAACAGACAGTAAGCATTATTTTTTCTACTTTCAGACAGCCGACAGTGCCGTTGTGCTGTAGATGTGATCTTTCACACCCTGGGCTGATTTTTATAGAAACATGTACTAAAATACGATATTAAATTCAGACCATAAATGTTAGCAAGTTATTTGGTCGGTTTGTCAACAGCATGAATATGAATGTATTACCATTTACTCTCCATATGTCAAGCTCATGTACCAGATTCTAAAGAAGACACAATCATAAAATTCCACATTAACCTCCTTTCCCAACCCAAGTTTTCCATAGTTTCCAAAATCGCTGACGATAGTCCCTATCAAATCTGATTACTTCTTTCGCATTGACCGAGATCAGGTCCCATTTTCACTGCGAACAATCTATTCCATAGTCACCGAAAAATAACCAGTCAGCATTTCAGTCACGCTCCCACGCTCACCAGACACTGCGAATAAGGGGCAGGTTATTTAGTCGATTTTTATGTGTCTGGCTCTGACGGGTGGCAGATGGGGTTGACCGAGTTCCACAGAAGGAGAACCGGTGTTATCATCGGTCTTTAGAAACTGCCGGTCTACCGTTGACGTCGTCTGCTGGCTATGCTAGCGTAGAGTCGTTCACGAGAACAAAGAATCCAGACGAACAACACTGCAAGCGAATTGCTGCGCGGTCGATAAAGAGCGTTCCTCGTCGTTGAAGTTTAACCTATCTCAACAAACACCCAACTTGGGTGGGGTTATGGTTTGGGATGCTGGGTAGGTACATTGCATTACCGCTGTGATTGTCTAGCGGTTAGGGGATCTGAATTTGCGTCATCAAAATTTTCTGCATTTGTTTGCAAACGTAGCAAATTCTTGTAGCATCAGACAGTCTCAACAGAACGAATGTCACGAACAAAGTTCACTCTTCGATTTTATTTACAAATGCAGTTGGGTAAATATTATTAAATGGATATTTATAACGAACTATTTTTCAAACCTTTTCTTGGGTATGAGAGTAAATTAGAAATAAAACATCGCTCCCTGGACTATAGGGCCGTTTCCAAAGTTTAATATCTTTTTCTTCTTCTGTCTCCACCGTCTTTACCCCCTTCGATTTTTTGTGACTGTATTTTGTTAATTGAGGGGGTAATTCAGAATTTTATTGGAAAAATAATAAAATATTCATGTTTTCCAGAAGATTCATCAAAAAAACTGATCAATTTTGCCAATTTATCAATTTATTCATTATTTTTTTATTTCCCATCATCTTCGTTTTTTCAAAACTAACAGGACAAAAGAAGGAATTCATATTTGGCCTCAAGCAAGCAATAATTTCCACGAGCGTTAACCATTTTCAAGCTTAACAATGTTCACATAAAGTATAAAAATATCCCAAATGAAAATGTTTTTTCAAAATAAATCTTTCTAAGGCAAACATTGCATAAGCATTAATGGTAGATGTACCGGCGTTGGCATAAGTTCACCTTTGGCTCATCTATCTCGAATAGAATTTTCCATATACCTACCATTATAGTCTCGGGTCTCGCTTCCTTCATGTACATATATGTTTTTCCAGAAGAAAAGCCAGTTACCTCCCGAACTTACTCCTTGAGGCAGTCAGTGCGGTTTGGTTTGTTATTTATTCCACTCACATAATGCTGGGAAAATGGTCGTCTAGACGGTGAATTAATACCTAGAGAACGAAGCGTTGCAAACACCATCTGGGATGCTGCGCTACCAGGTTTATGGAGTGGAAGAAAAATGGATATAAATCAAAGGACTTGGAAAGTTTACGTTGTTCAGTTCTGCCGTCTTTCATTTATTACTAGAAAATTGATTATGCTTTGAATTACACTGATAAAAAGATGAAAATACGTTTAGTTATATGGAATTGATTGTATATGTAATTGAAGTTAAATTTTCTCTATTACTAAAACTGTCTTTTATGGCTCTATATTCCAAATGAAATTTGGCCTGCTTATCAACAACTAAGCATTTCTTGATTACCTTGTGGAGTTTGTTCTCTTAATATACACGCGGGAGTGTCCAAGAAAACCTTTTACCTTCGATGGTGCAGCACATGTGACTGATCCACGTGCAACGACTGCTTTGATTGTTGTTTATTCGATTATTGGTAGCAGGCCTAGCCTAGCACCACTCGCACTCATTTAAAAAATTAGCAACACTTGCTGTTGGACTGAGCACTTTATGTGAGTACCACTCGCGCTCATTACAAAAATAGCAACACTGAGCACTTTATGCGAGCACCACTCGCGCTTTTTAAAAAATTAGCAACACTTGTTGTTGGACTGAGCACTTTATGCGAGCACCACTCGCGCTCATTTTAAAAATAGCAACACTGCACTGAGCACTTTATGCGAACACCACCAAAAATTAGCAATAATAAGTTGAATAATGTATTCCACCAATGAAAATAGAGTGGTGGCGTCTTCATTCCAGAGACACTGAAAACGGCCTTACTGTTGAGGTCGAAATACGTATCTGTCAAAGTTACAATAAAGTAGTGGAATTAAATGGAATAGTAAAACTCGTATTATAACAAGAAAATGGATAGTATCAATTATCATTGGTATTCCACCGATATTTTAGTTTTGGAAAAGTTCGTGATGTCGAGCCGAAATATAGTACCACTAAGTGAATACGGGTCTGTTCACGAAATAAATAAACCAAAGCATGGCAAGCGTATGAACATTGCAAGCGCCCTCCGCACGTCAATGCAAGCAGAGAACACAATTGCCAAACTGAAAGGCAATTGTGAAGTTCTCACGTTGTTACCAACCGTTTTTGGTAACAATGTTGTTATGTGTTGGAAAGGCCAGCTGGTGGTTTGGAGAATATTTATTGTTCTTTTTTTATTCAAATTGTATGTTTATATTACTAATTTAAATGTCTAAGTGTATAAGAATATTTATTGTTATTTTTTTATTCAAATTGTATGTTTATATTTCTAATTTAAATGTCTAAGGGCCGATTTCTTCACCTCCGCTTAACTCTTAAGCGGTGCTTACCCATACGCTTAAACCTGGTTTAAGCCCTAAGCGGAGGTGAAGAAATCGACCCTAAGGGCCGTTTTCTTCACCTCCGCTTAACTCTTAAGCGGTGCTTACCCATACGTTTAAACCGGGTTTAAGCACTAAGCGGAGGTGAAGAAATCGGCCCTGAAAACGATTCTTCACCTCCGCTTAGTGCTTAAACCAGGTTTAAGCGTATGGGTAAGCACCGCTTAAGAGTTAAGCGGAGGTGAAGAAACTGGCCCTAAGTGTATAATAATCGTCTGTTTCCACATTTTTGTGTTTGATTATGATGTTTATTTTACGCGTAGTAGCTTAAGGTGTCTTTATTTATTATTTATTTATTTTTGTTATGTATTCCGATTGTAGATTTTCTTTATTTATTTAGATGCTTTATTTATTTACTTATTTATTTATACATTTATTTATCTATTTATTCAGAGCATTATTTATTTATTTCCTATTTATTGAGATAGTTTATTTATTTATTAATTCATTGTTTATTATTATTCTATTTATTTAATAATTTATCGAGATGCGTTATTTAAATCTATATCTAAAAATTATTCACAAGAAATGAAAAAAAAGGAAAACAAGTGTCCGGCTAGGATTGTAAAGGTTTTGCATGTAGCCAACAATCGGAATTTAAATATTAGTAGTTTGACACGACACCTACTTGTAATTCTAGACCAACATTTGAAAAGGGCGTAACAGCCAAAATTTATTCCTTCTGATCCTTCGTCCACATATATAGCTATACAAGTAGACGAAAAATTAGAAGGAATAAAATTTGGCTGTTACGCCCTTTTCAAATGTTGGTCTAGAATTCATTCAATTGTTTTGGCTGTAAGAAGACCATTGTTGCACCGAAAACGCATCCGTTATACGACTCTTTCCACATGAAGAATGACTGGCAGAAGTTTCGAGAAGTGATGATGTAAATATAAAAAGGGATTCGAAAAAAAAGAGAGGGGCTATTATATGGGAAGTTTGGTCCGGAGTGGTGCAGAGAGACGGTCCGGTTTCGTCCGTTGCATACACGATCAGGGGGAAATTCGCGTGAAAACTAGCCCTAACAAAAAAAAAACTATAAACAGCTAAAACGTCACGATCAGTTTTAAATAATTAAAATAAATAGTACGGATCAAAGTGTAGCAAACCACATGAACGGTTGGCAAAAGACACCATTTTGCAAAAGTTAGTGCCATCCGAGCCAAGCTTGCTTTGATCGGAACGTACGGAACAATTCGAGCGAGTGTGGAAAAAACTGCAGTGAAGTGTGGTCGGAAGTGGCAATGGTGTTACTACAGTGACGTTCCGTAAAGTCTGTACCTTGCCAGTTAGTTATGGTGTCAGCTCGCTCGAATCCCGACCAGAACAGTGTGCACTACGGTACCACCCTCCGGACTCGCGAAACAATGGCCGTTCGTCACTTAGGCCTAACCGTCGAAATACACCCCCCCTTTATGCTGTGATAGCTTGGTGATGAAGAAGAAGCCAGAAGAAACGATCCAGAGAAGAAACATCAGAAGCAACATCGATCATCAGTAGCAGCAACGGCCGCAACGCATCGGTGAGCTCACCCTGTTAACCCCCCCCTCCTCCCCACTCTTTAGTCCTTAAATAAAACAAAACATTTCAAAAACAAAACAAAACACAATAAAACAAAACACATTAATTTCATCAAACATTGTATGGCCCTCCGAACCACAGCTGTCCGTTTAGTCTAAAGTCCAAAAATCTTGTTTTCCGATGTTACCATCCACCTTGTTATTGTCCGCCTTTCCACCACATAAAACTAAATAGAATTACAAAAGGAATTATCTCCAATGACCAACACAGCAAGTAATTAAAACGACCCTGAGGACCAGGGAGAATAATAAAAGAAGGCCTTGAGTGCCCACCCCGGAAGCTGCCGTGGCTCTAGACCAGCAGCTTGGGGCTTTGCTGGTCCTCGTCTAGGACCCAAATTCCACTCCCTGGGTCTCTAACGGTTTCAACGTATATATTTTCACAAATATGTACTCACCATTTATGTATTCTGAAATATACTAATTTCTTAACGGGAATTTCCAAAAGATACCTCCAGTCTCCCCCGATAATGACAGTTTTTTTTCGAGCACTTTACTTTTACTTTTTTTTATTTATTTATTACCAGACTAAGGCCGGAGTGGCCTGTGCTGCACATAAAAGTATTCTCCATTCAGCTCGGTCCATGGCTGCACTTCACCAACCACGCAGTCTGCGGAGGGTCCGCAAATCGTCCTCCACCTGATCGATCCACCTTGCCCGCAGTACACCTCGCCTTCTTGTTCCCGTCGGATCGTTGTCGAGAACCATTTTCACCGGATTACTGTCCAACATTCTGGCTACGTGCCCGGCCCACCGCAGTCTTCCGATTTTCGCTGATGCAACTCGTGGTTCATTCGCCTCCTCCACGTACCGTCCACCATCTGCACCCCACCATAGATGGTATGCAGCACTTTCCTTTCGAAAACTCCCAGTGCGCGTTGGTCTTCCACGAGCATCGTCCAGGTCTCGTGTCCGTAGAGAACTACCGGTCTAATAAGCGTTTTCTAGATAGTCAGTTTGGTACGGCACATATCTGAAAACTTTTCTATGCCTGCCATTATTGCATAAATATATACACACTTAGTTCAGCTCGACATGTTTTGATTCTTTTGCCGAGATCCGCACAGCCAAGCGTTCGGTCCATGATTTTGTTCATGATATCTTAGCTAAAAAGAATAGTTTGTTTACTGCGGCACTCAAAGGGGCCACCGTAAACATACGTTAATTTAGCTGATATTCCAGCAGACGAGCTTAAACTGAGATTTGCACAGGCGAAAAAAAAAAGTCTATATTGTGTGGACACTCTATGCGACGGTAGTCGATAGTGTTATCAACCCATTGACGTAAATAAGTACTCAAAAATATTTCCTCATTCCTCATTGCAACGAATGTAAAATATCGAACTTGTCTTTGAAAAATGTCTATTCCAAGTAATATAGATTTATCGGATTTGCAATGCTAATCACTAAATAGTCATTTCCCCGAATATAACATTTCAACGAAAATTACATTCTCCCAATAAAGTTTCCGAATAAACAACTTTTCTCCGGAAATAACATTTTCTCACTTACTTATCCTGTACACCTCCGAAAGATCTCCATCCTGAGCGTTGTCCAGCTATCGCTTTAACCTGTTTCCAGGTTAGATTTCGGTTGACTTCTTTTATTGAGGCTTCGCCGCTATGAGTCTCCGGGTCTGCCTCTGATGTGATGTCCCACTGGATTCCAGTCTAATGCTTGTATACAGATTTCGTTTCCGCCATTACGTAGAGTGTAGCCGAGCCAGCCCCACTTCCTATCTCGAATTTCTGTTGCTATCGACCTCTGGTGACAACGAAGGTGGAACTCGTTGTTTGAGATCCAGTTGTGAGGCCACCAGGCCCGAATTATATACCGCAGGCATCTGCTGATGAACACCTGCAGCCGTTGAGTGTTCTCCACTGATACACACCATGATTCGCTAGCGTATAACAGCACAGATTTCACGTTAGAGTTGAAAATTCGTATTTTGGTGCGTTCACTTATCTGCCTGTTTTTCCAGATATTCCTTAAACTTGCCCTTGCTTTCTTGATCCGTGCGCCTATGTCGATCTTGGTACCGCCGTCTGACGCCATTTGGCTACCAAGATATTGGAAGCTTTCAACATTTTCCACTGGTTGTCCGACTACTGTGAAACTGGAAGGGGTCACCGTGTTTACATCCAACGATTTGATTTTTGTTGACGTTGACTAAACCTGCAGAAGAGGACCGCTTGGGAAGGTCGTTAAGCTTACTCTGCATATCAGAGCGCCGTTGAGCAAGGAGTACAACGTCAGCAGCCAATTCGAAATCGTTTAGGTGCTCCATGGTTTTAGGCTGCCATAACAGCCCGCGGTTTGATTCACGGTCAATCGCACCAACCAGATTACGATGAGGAACACGATTACGATGAGGAACAGTAACGGTGATAGAATACATCCTTGCCTCACACCAGCTACGACCCGGATAGGGTTAGGCAAGACCCTATTGTGCAGCACTCTACACGAAAAGGCCTCTTACTGTGCCTCGATGAGGCCGATGATTTTCTCAGGAACTCCCTTGCGTCTCCGGGCGCCCCACATATTCTCGTGATTGAGACGGTCAAAAGCTTCTTCGTAGTCAATGAACACCAAGTAAAGGGACTCCCGTTGACCTGCTCCAGAATGATACGGAGCGTGACAATATGGTCCACACATGATCTTCCGGCACGGAATCCGGCCTGCTGCCACCGGAGAGTCGCATTGATCTTCTTCTGAATCCGAGCTAGGATAACTTAGAACTTTGAGAACGGTACACAGCAACATAATACCTCCTCAGTTATCGCATACAGTCAGGTCCCCCTTTTTTCGTACCTTCACTAAATTACCTTGCATCCAATCGACCGGGAAAGTTGCGGTGTCCCAGATATTACGAAATAAACGATGCAGTAGTTGAGCGGATGACATGGGGTCAGCTTTGAGCAGGTCGGCTGATATGGGATCGACCCCAGGGGCTTTATTCGATTTCATGCTTTGGGTGGGTGTTTGAATCTCTAGCAGTGATGGAGCATCGGTATTGACGCGTGTTATACGTCGGATCTTAGAGAGATCGACGTCGTCTGTAAATCGTACGCTGCTTTGAAATCAATGAACAGGCTAAAGATCTGATCCGTCATTGATCGGCCCTCACAAAAACCTGCCTGGTATTCGCCGACGAAGGACTCCTCAGGCGGTCTCAGTCTGTTAAACAGGATACCCGACAGGATTTTGTACGCCGAGTTCAGAAGGGTGATCCCTCTGTAATTGGCACACTCTAGTTTGTGCCCTTTTTTATAGATTTGGCATATGAGGCCATCCAACCAGCCGGCAGGCAGTGCTTCATCCTTCCATATTTTCTGGATTATTTGGTGGAATGATTGATGCAGCTGCTCACTTCTGTGTTTGAGAAGCTCAACCGGGATCTCGTCCTTCCCAGCAGCTTTACTGTTTTCAGCTCGTTTGGAGCCTTCTTAACATCGTCCAGCGTTGGTGGTTCCACAGCTTGACCGTCGCTGACTATGTCCAACTTGCTCCTTAATACACCTTCATTTTCACCGTTCAACAAATCTTCGAAGTGCCCCTTCCACCTGGCTGCCACCATAGTCTTGTCTGTCATCAAATTCCCCTCTCGGTCATTGCACATGGCAAACATTGGCGTAGTATTGTGCCGCGCGCCATTGACAGTTACGTAAAACCTTCGCATATCGTTTCTATCCATGTTGTCCTGCGCTTCAGCTATCACACTCTCTTCGTGTTGCCTTTTTTCAGCGATGGATTCGTTTCTTTTCTGCCCTTGCTACACTGTACCGCTCTCTGTAGTTGTATAGCTCTCCTGGTTGTTGGTCAACTCCAAGGGCTTTGTTGTTCTTCAGCCGGCCAATCTCCTCCTGGATTTCCTGGAGATCCGGAGCCGGTAAAATTATGTCCTGCGCGCGTTCTCCCAGGCAGTGTTGTAAAATGTCATTTGCATTCGTTCGTATAATTTTCGCAGAACTTTTTTCAGAAGGTAGCTATCAATTCATGTTGTATGACGAACTTATAGCGCTTAAATGGACCTACAACTTTGTCTAACATGACTTTGCTGTAATTATGTAATCTGGGGCGTGGGAGGCAAAATATCATTCAAATGACATTATGTCAAATGACACGTGACATTTTGGAGAGTTTTCACTATCCAGCCTCAGATGTTATACTTAGAGCAATGTACCCTTGGACAAAAACATAGCCCTACTCAAGCGTTATGAGTACATTCAAAATTATGGAATAAATTAGGCTTCTAAAGAAAGCTATGAACAAATTAGTCAAATGACATGCAGATGACATTTTACAAGCCTGCTCCCAGGTCCATCACCATACCGCCATCTTCGTCTGCCACATCGCCATTCAGGTTCTCTTCGTAGTGCTGTCGCCACCTTTGGATCACCTCACGCTCGTTTGTAAGAAGGTTCCTGTTTATGTCCTCACACATATCAGGCTGTGGCACGTGGCCCTTACGTGAACGGTTTAACTTCTCATAGAACTTTCGTGTTTTATTAGCGCGGTACAGTTGCTCCATCTCTTCACGCACTTCAATCTTTTCTATTTGTTCGTTTCACTAGAACTAATATAAACATATTAGAATACATTTAAAAATGCATCATCAAACCGAGCAAAACTTCACCTCGGCATAAAAACTTCTAGCCGCACCGTGCTGCCAAAAGGCCAGGAGTCTTTTTTACTATGAAAAAAAAAATCCTTCATCGTTCATAGGAAAACTATCTAATACGTTGACGCTATCATGTTATTTATAATTCTCTCGATTTCAAACAGTGAAAAAAATATAGTTTTTAATCGTTTGGAAGAATATAGTTTTTAATCGAATCGTTTCGAATTTGGATGAGTAAATATATCTTTTCAACCAAATAAAAATTATTATAAATAATACCATTTGTCACCATGTCGGAGTTAAACGTGCATATTTTTGATTACGTCGCATTTTCTACCGCCCCGAGAGAGAATGAGAATAAGATGTTGAGAGATTGAGCGAAATTTTGCTTAGGCCGGGAACTGGTTTGGAAGTGGGCCGGAAATGAAATCGCTATGACTGAAATGAGTGCTGCACCTCGTTAATTTAAATCAAATAAGAGCTTAATCAAACGATGTTTACCAAGAAAAGCTATTTTTAAGTAGAAGTGAATCCCATTGCAGTATTGGACGGCTCACAAAATTTTGGAAAAGTTACTTCCTGTCATAAATATCAATTAAATAATGCAGTTGTATACATGTAAGGCCGGGAATGGGGTAAGAAAATCTATTGAAGAAAATGAGCTTCCAAACAAAACGTCAAAAACTGTACCTCAGACAAAATTCGACTAAAATTGAATAAAAATTCACATCAGAAGAGTGACCCAAAGGCCAAAGCTTGTGACCGGTTCTGTGTATAGGGCCCAAACTTTTAGCCGGTGCATACCATGCACTACAGTAAACATTTTGATTTTTAAAATATAACAATTTTTTTCCGCCGACATTTTATCAATAAAGATGAAAATTGGGCACCATTCCACTTTTTATTACGATATTTTGTGGGCTCAAATTCGAGAAAAAATAATTCTGACACTTGCTGGACGGGTCTTTTGACAAAAATAAACCTTTAAATATGTTTTCAATCGAGCATGAAAAGTGATGAAAACAACTAAAATTAAAACAAATTGAGTTTTAGAAAAGATCGAAGTTTTCACTCGTTGTGTTAGGGAAGATCCATTAATTACGTAACGTAAAAATTGGGCATTTTCAATCCCCCTCCCCCCATATGTCACACTTTTTGTATGGAACATCTGAAAATTTTGTATGAATAGACACACTTAGCTCAAGCCCCACTTCCTCCCCTGAGCGTTACGTAATTTGTGGATGCGCTTTTTCGTTTTTCACATACAGATTACTTTTGGTCTTATAATAGATTAATCAATCGATTCCTTCTGAATATGCTATTCGTATTGATTATGCATTGTGTTATAATTATGTTATTATTATGATCATGATCATCATTGAATTCATGGGCAGCAGGGACTATGTCCAAGGGCTTGACGATCCCTCCCCAGGCCATCTGCGAGTTGTGGGGCTTGCCTAGGATGTGGTGGGGTTTGACAGTGGACCCTGTTAAACCTCTATAAAAAGCTGCATGTATCCGCAAGTAGGCCCCACCAAAGCGACCGTGTGCCGCTCAAAGCGCACAAGCCCAAGTCCTGGTGTTAGGTGGGACGCTAAACAGCCCTGACACGACGGCCCTCCGACGAGACAGGAGGTTTGCGCAGGCCCAATAAGCCGCCTTTAAAAACAACTATTACGAACGACATAGAAGATAATACGACTCGATACAATCGGCAACGACCTAGGCGACGAATAAAGGATCACGATTGGAAGCTTGGAACATGGAACTGCAAGTCGCTAGGCTTCGCAGGATAGGCGACAGGATAATCTACGATGAATTACATCCCCGCAACTTCGACGTCGTGGCGCTGCAGGAGATTTGCTGGACAGGACAGAAAGTGTGGAAAAGCGGGCATCGAGCGGCTACCTTCTAGCTGTGGCACCACCAACAAGCTGGGAACCGGCTTCATAGTGCTGGCTAAGATGCGCCAACGCGTGATTGAGTGGCAGCCAATCAACGCAAGGATGTGCAAGCTGAGGATTAAAGGCCGTTTCTTCAACTAAGGTACCCCGGGGCAAGTGGGACCTAAAAAAACGCTAGTTCAGCAAAATCGCTAACGCATACTTAGAAAACAGGGTATTTCAGGACATTAACCACGGATACATCATTATATGCTTCCGTTGTTGAAGTGTAGACGTGTTGTAAGCCATTTATTCAGTTACAAAAATATTGGTAGTGACATAAATAAATTTACCTGTAGGGCCCACTTACCCCTTCAAACGGGGCAAGTGGGACCTATTCTGCTCTATACTGTCGATCGAAACTAATTTTAAGAATGTAGATATAATGTTCATGTAATTTCTGAGTCGTAGTATTTCAAATCATGGATAGAGGTTTATTGCTTGTCATACTTTTGTTTTTGACAAAAGAAAGGGATTACAATGTTAGCAGATATAAAAACGAGACAACATCCGGTTTACTTTTTAATTGTCTGTTGTCTGGCTTTACATTAGTTTATTTTCGTACCAAATGTGTTAGATGGAATAGATAAAAAAATCTTTGTTCACTTTTCAAATGAATGTTTCTCTGTTTAACACAAATTATTACATAAATTAGAACTTCAAAAGGAACGTTTTTATTCAGGCGATGCGCAGTGTTTTAAGTTTGTAATAGAACGAAATGGTCAATTTATGTCTTAAGCACTTTATTTATCTAAAAATCTGTTAATTGGTGTGAAGTTTAAAAATAACAAAACACAAGACAAAACCTATTGTAGAATAAATGGATTGTTTGCACTGTAAACGGAAAATTTTGCATAGTTATAACCATTTCTCTTTTCCATGAGGGAGATAATATTCAGAAAGTAAAATACACATTTGGTAAATCAACTGTACACTACTTCTTAACAACTAAACCAACGATATCAACTGCATTTGATTCAGATCTATATGATATATGAATGTCGAAGTTATTTTTCACTAGACAACAATCTAAAAACAGGTAAAATGGCTCTATCGAAAATGTTGTTCAAATATGTCCCACTTGCCCCATGTATGTTAAAAATCAAGGGAAAGTGAAAATGGCAGATTTTGGCTTTAATCAAAACTTTTAAATCGTTTTTGATGTCACACAATTATTAAATTGCTCAAAATATTCACTTTCCACATCAATGATGAATTTAGAAACGACTATTTTGTTGGAAATCCATTGAATGAAAATAAAAGTAATAGATTTTGCCGGTAGTTCAAAGTCATGATTAAACAATACCATTAGTATGGTGCCGCAAAGGGTTTTGATTCCAAATTTTTTTGTCTCAGGCGAATTCGTTGATAATTGTACTTCATCTTTCTAGAACATTGTTACCATTAAAAACGTTCACCTATCAATCGGCAGCCATAGTACCCACTTACCCCGTATTTTCACTTGCCCCGGGGTACCTTATAGCATCATCAACGTGCACTGCCCACACGAAGGGAGACCCGACGACGAGAAAGAAGCGTTCTACGCACAGCTGGAGCAGACATACGATGGATGCCCACTGCAGGACGTCAAAATCGTCATCGGTGACATGAACGCACAGGTAGGAAGGGAGGAAATGTATAGACCGGTCATCGGACCGGATAGTCTGCACACTGTATCGAATGACAACGGCCAACGATGCATAAACTTCGCAGCCTCCCGCGGAATGGTAGTCCGAAGCACCTTCTTTCCCCGCAAAAATATCCACAAGGCCACATGGAGATCACCTAACCAAGAAACGGAAAACCAAATCGACCACGTTCTAATCGACGGTAAATTCTTCTCCGACATCACGAACGTCCGCACTTACCGCAGTGCGAATATTGAATCCGACCACTACCTCGTTGCAATATGCCTGCGCTCAAAACTCTCGACGGTGTACAACACGCGTCGAAGTCGAACGCCGCGGCTTAACATTGGGCGGCTACAAGACGCTAGACTAGCCCAAGAATACACGCAGCAGCTGGAAGTGGCACTCCCAACGGAAGAGCAGCTAGGCGCAGCGTCTCTTGAAGATGGCTGGAGAGATATTCGATCCGCCATTGGTAGCACCGCAACCGCTGCACTTGGCACGGCAGAGAAACGACTGGTATGACGGCGAATGTGAGCAGTTAGTGGAAGAGAAGAATGCAGCATGGGCGAGATTGCTGCAACACCGCACGAGGGCGAACGAGGCACGATATAAACAGGCGCGGAACAGACAAAACTCGATTTTCCGGAGGAAAAAGCGCCAGCAGGAAGATCGAGACCGTGAAGAGACGGAGCAACTGTACCGCGCTAATAACACACGAAAGTTCTATGAGAAGATAAACCGTTCACGTAAGGGCCACGTGCCATAGGCTGATATGTGTAAGGACATAAACGGGAACCTTCTTACGAGCGAGCGTGAGGTGATCCAAAGGTGGCGGCAGCACTACGAAGAACACCTGAATGGCGATGTAGCAGACGAAGATGGCGGTATGGTGATGGACCTGGGAGAACGCGCGCAGGACATAATCTTACCGGCTTCGAATCTCCAGGAAATCCAGGAGGGGATCAGCCGGCTGAAGAACAACAAAGCCCAGGAGTGGATGGAAGGTGTCGTGTGTCCCATATACAAAAAGGGCGATAAGCTGGATTGTAGCAACTACCGCGCAATCACATTGCTGAACGCCGCCTTCAAGGTTCTCTCCCAAATTTTATGCTGCCGACTAGCACCAACAGCAAGGGAGTTCGTGGGGCAGTACCAGGCGGGTTCTATGGGCGAACGCTCCACCACGGACCAGGTGTTCGCCATTCGCCAAGTACTGCAGAAATGCCGCGAATACAACGTGCCCACACATCATCTATTCATCGACTTCAAAGCCGCATATGATACAATCGATCGGGACCAGCTATGGCAGCTAATGCACGAACACGGTTTTCCGGATAAACTGACACGGTTGATCAAAGCGACGATGGATCGGGTGATGTGCGTAGTTCGAGTTTCAGGGGCATTCTCGATTCCCTCCGAAACCCGCAGAGGGTTACGGCAAGGTGATGGTCTTTCGTGTCTGCTATTCAACATCGCTTTGGAAGGGGTAATACGAAAAGCAGGGATTAACACGAGTGGTACAATTTTCAATAAGTCCGTCCAGCTATTCGGCTTCGCCGACGACATAGATATTATGGCACGTAACTTTGAGAAGATGGAGGAAACCTACATCAGACTAAAGAGGGAAGCTAAGCGGATCGGACAAGTCATCAACACGTCGAAGACGAAGTACATGATAGGAAGAGGTTCAAGAGAAGACAATGTGAGCCACCCACCGCGAGTTTGCATCGGTGGTGACGAAATCGAGGTGGTAGAAAAATTTGTGTACTTGGGCTCACTGGTGACTGCCGAAAATGACACCAGCAGAGAAATTCGGAGACGCATAGTGGCTGGAAATCGTACGTACTTTGGACTCCGCAAGACGCTCCGATCGAATAGAGTTCGCCGCCGTACCAAACGGACAATCTACAAAACGCTCATTAGACCGGTAGTCCTCTACGGACACGAGACATGGACGATGCTCGTGGAGGACCAACGCGCACTTGGAGTTTTCGAAAGGAAAGTGCTGCGTACCATCTATGGTGGGGTGCAGATGGCGGACGGTACGTGGAGGAGGCGAATGAACCACGAGTTGCATCAGCTGTTGGAAGAACCATCCATCGTTCACACCGCGAAAATCGGAATACTGCGGTGGGCCGGGCACGTAGCCAGAATGTCGGACAGTAACCCGGTGAAAATGGTTCTCGACAACGATCCGACGGTCACAAGTAGGCGAGATGCGCAGCGGGCAAGGTGGATCGATCAGGTGGAAGATGACTTGCGGAGCCTCCGTAGACTGCGTGGTTGGCGACGTGTAGCCATGGACCGAGCCGAATGGAGAAGAATCTTGAATACCGCACAGGCCACTTCGGCCTTAGTCTGAATAAATAAATAAATAATGAATTCTAGGAACTTCTTTCAAATAGGCGTAACTGTATTTGACCTTGGAATTTAAAACAACTCGTATACTGTGTTTTAAATATATTCTGTTCAACTGACGCTACTATCCGATAGATTTCAATCTATTCCCTCTGTTGGAGTTGACCAAAGCACGCGCGCTGTTGTTTTTTTGTATGTATAACGCTGACGAAAAAAATTGCTCGCCGGGCCCCGCACCGCTCGTCATGGCCCGGGCCCCCACTAATATTATTAGCATTAGCATTAGCATTAGCATTAAGCAATTCGCACAAATTCGTAGGTGGTACAAGCCAAGACTATTGTATGAGAGTAGCATCACTTTCATCCGTTACCACAGATATTGATTTAGGACTAATCACTAACTCTTAGATGGAAGTAATGCATTCTCCTATAGTCGAGATTTTTCCTGGCCACGTCCTTGCGAATGCTGAGGAAGGGGAAGGGTGGTTAGTTGGACACCTACTTAAGAAAGATGCAGAGAGCTCTACGACCTCTCATAGGTGCCACGGGAGGTTTTGGGATTGTGTGGGAGGTTATAACATTAGGAATCGTTTTGGTAGAACGAGAAACACAGAAAGAACTTAGATAGAAAAACAAAGTAGGAAAGGGTCGAGCCTGGAATTGAACCCACGACCTTCTGCTTATAAGGCAGAAGCGGCAGCCACTAGACCACCGAGCTCGCTATGGCCCGGCCCCCACAAATATTATGTACCAAAACTAACCTTTTTTTGGACATTTTGGGACCCCCACAAAATGTTGGCCCGGGGCCCCCTTCCGTCTAAATCCGGCCCTGAATCGAGGTCAGAATCAAGTATGCCCATTTGTAAAATGTTCCAAGAATTCTTTCTGAGTGATTTTTGTGAGAGTGAGTGAATTCTTTTTAGAGAATAAATAACAGAATTATGGAGAAAAAATATATTGTAAAATATATTGATATATTTGTGATGTGATTTTGCTATGACTGAACGGATGGAAAATCAATGATACATATCAGAGAAATAAAAGTTCTGCTTTAGTCCTAAAAATGTTTCAATCTTTATTCTAGAGACTTTCAGGCTAGGCTCGTTTCTTAAGCACTAGGGTAAGACGGTATAATGCGCCCCACCTGGCCAAAACGCCCCTCTTTGATTTCTAGAAAACTATAACTAACTAAGGGTCAAAATCAGTTGGTACCTATAAATATTTGTAAAACCATCTTACTATGTGAATGTGGAAGTATTTTTGTATTACATAATGAAAATAATAGCAAAATACAGAAAGTGACAGTTTTGATGTAACTTTTCATGTTTGGTTGCTCAACATTCTGGAGCGACGCTAGCATACTGTCCGCAAAACTTGCACGGGAACACTCAGTTGGGCAACAAAATAACTTTTCTCAGTGGATAACATGATATAAAATTGCTTCCATCTTCAAAAATGTAACGATTTTTGAAAATATGTTTTACTGGCCAAAACGCCCCAGGGTAGGCAGGACGATATGCCCTTACCAACTGGACACAAGCGCGGCGAACTTGCGACAGTTGCTTTTAAATTATATGGAAATTATTGTAATGTAAATAAAACCTGATTAAATGGACATATGTTGGTTTTTTAATGTCAAGCACATAAGGATTTGTAACCTTTTTATTATGGGATTGATAAAATACTAATGAAGGGCTTTGGAACGTCTTTGGCTAAGGTGGGGCGTATTGCCCAGGCACTTTTTGAAATCAATTTTTTCACGACTTTTCAAAAAAGCATTAATACGTGTTATCTGTAATATTTTTATATGACTACTCACGGGCAATGCATTTGTGACTTCTTGCACTACCAAATAACACAAAGTTTGCATAAATTGCGATGAAAAGTAAAAAGTTATCAAGGTTTTGCCTTAGGGGGGGCATATTATACCGTCTTACCCTATACTGCTTCATCTTTAAATAAAAAAGTAATTATAATAACCACAGACTGAAAGGCAAGAATTTTATTTACGATGACAAAATCATTCATAATAATCCTAAACTATACTCTGACAAATGCCTCATCATCGCTGTATAGCAACAGCTTTTATACGTCACGTTATTCAATTCAGAAAACCTCTTTCAAGCTTTTCCTCAACAATGACTGATCTGCAAACATAACCTATTAACATGGTTTCATTACGAATGTCCTTGCACTACTAGAAGGCACAAAGGCCACAATCGTCGTCGTCGTCGTTGTCGTCGTTCCATTCGTTCATTCAGTCAACAGTGCAGCACCGTGTGTTGACAGCCTCCAGTCAGTTCGTCAAGAATCAAAACTGCAGTCTGGAAGTGTTCGCTCAAATGCAGGTGCAGGCTTCAGGTTACAGCCAGCATCTCGCTGCAGTCAAAATCATCGTGCATGAAATCCGAAACATCAAGGCTGCTTTAGGGTAAATGCATGACTGTTAGAGTTAAGCATTTTTTTTTAATCGGGAAACCAAAAATAAAGGATCTTACATTAGCCATTTTCATCTAGCAACCGCCGGTTGGGTGAGCTTTTTTCAACTTCGATTTACAAATTAATTCCAATTTATACAGCCTTACAAATTTTTTTTAGGGGCTAAATCTATGCGAAATGCATTTTTGGAGGATTAATTTTCAAGCAAGTTACGCAATCTAGATAGGCATCCCGCGTTTCGCAGGACGCTTGCTGGTCACATTATCACTAGTGGATACACAAAATTTGAATCTAGCATAATTTTTGAAAACATCCATTTCAGAAACATTCACTCTAATTGCGCACAAAGTGCATGAATGAAGAATTCGGTGCAGTTGCACTGCATCATGATGCTGCTGCTGCTTCTATAGGCTATGTTTGAGGGAAAGCGAGTGTTTTTCCTTATGTGGGCTGTTGTCGTTATAAACGAGTTCTCCTTCAAGGGCCAACTCGGAAGCCGAGTGAGTGGGCACAACTTGCGGTGGCTACTTGTGTTTATTGTAACAAGAACGTTTTCCAGTCTGTCACTTTTGTATAAATTTGTGAGAATGAAAAAAGACCTCAATTTCTGAAAAAAAAGCTGAACTTAAGTTAACTTGTGAGACATAACACATCCGTATCTGATTTACGATTATATAAGATGTTTTTCATTATAATACTTTTCATACTTTGGCTTATTTAAGGTCAACTTTCCCGAAGTACTCATATTTGTTTAAGCCTCTAACTATTTTAAAAATCGAAAACAAAAACAAAAAAAGTGCTGCACTTGCGAACTGGCCTGAAAAATTTAATTTTGTTCAATCTTGAAAAACAACAATTTTTCGATTTTTTGTTTTAAATTTATTAAATACTTAGAGGCAGGGTTCGGATTTCTCACTCACTCACGCGACAACATATCACTCCACCATGCATTTTATCCGGATAAATTACAGTGCGATAAAGTCCGGCACAAGCGATGGTGCGAAAAATTGTTATCCTTCTTCCCACGTTTCGCGAAAATCAAATGCTGCTTACTTTGCCTCTCCAAACTGATTGAATCTGACGATGCGCCACGATAAGCAGAAGGTTAAATACAGCAGTTTTTCCCTTCGCTTTCAATCAATTCTTGTGGTGGCGTGGTTATAGTGGGCGCTCTAAACATTTTAAAATTGTTTTAGGTTCGAATCCCGTTGCAGTCCTAAATTTTTGTAAACATGCTTGTAAAATTTATCTGGAGAGGCGACGAGAAGGAAAATTTGTGGATTAAAATTAAATTATCCGGCGAGCCGGCGCTCATGAATTTATCACCCGCCATTCTATCCGGATAAAAATGTTGGGTGAGAATACTTCCTCACATTTATTTATTTATTTAATCAGACTAAGGCCGAAGTGGCCTGTGCGGTATATAAGAGTCTTCTCCATTCGGCTCGGTCCATGGCTACACGTCGCCAACCACGCAGTCTACGGAGGGTCCGCAAGTCATCTTCCACCTGATCGATCCACCTTGCCCGCTGCGCACCTCGCCTTCTTGTGCCCGTCGGATCGTTGTCGAGAACCATTTTCACCGGGTTATTGTCCGACATTCTGGCTACGTGCCCGGCCCATCGCAGTCGTCCGATTTTCGCGGTGTGAACGATGGATGGTTCTCCCAACAGCTGATGCAATTCGTGGTTCATTCGCCTCCTCCACGTACCGTCCGCCATCTGCACCCCACCATAGATGGTACGCAGCACTTTCCTTTCGAAAACTCCAAGTGCGCGTTGGTCCTCCACGAGCATCGTCCAGGTCTCGTGTCCGTAGAGGACTACCGGTCTAATTAGCGTTTTGTAGATTGTCAGTTTGGTACGGCGGCGAACTCTATTCGATCGGAGCGTCTTGCGGAGTCAAAGTACGTACGATTTCCAGCCACTATGCGTCTCCGAATTTCTCTGCTGGTGTCATTTTCGGCAGTCACCAGTGAGCCCAAGTACACAAACTCTTCTACCACCTCGATTTCGTCACCACCGATGCAAACTCGCGGTGGGTGGCTCACATTGTCTTCTCTTGAACCTCTTCCTATCATGTACTTCGTCTTCGACGTGTTGATGACTAGTCCGATCCGCTTAGCTTCCCTCTTCAGTCTGATGTAGGCTTCCTCCATCTTCTCAAAGTTACGTGCCATAATATCTATGTCGTCGGCGAAACCAAATAGCTGGACGGACTTATTGAAAATTGTACCACTCGTGTTAATCCCTGCTCTTCGTATTACACCTTCCAAAGCGATGTTGAATAGCAAACACGAAAGACCATCACCTTGCCGTAACCCTCTGCGGATTTCGAAGGGACTCGAGAATGCCCCTGAAACTCGAACTACGCACATCACCCGATCCATCGTCGCTTTGATCAACCGTGTCAGTTTATCCGGAAAACCGTGTTCGTGCATTAGCTGCCATAGCTGGTCCCGATCGATTGTATCATATGCGGCTTTGAAGTCGATGAATAGATGATGTGTGGGCACGTTGTATTCGCGGCATTTCTGCAGTACTTGGCGAATGGCGAACACCTGGTCCGTGGTGGAGCGTTCGCCCATAAAACCCGCCTGGTACTGCCCCACGAACTCCCTTGCAGTTGGTGCTAGTCGACGGCATAAAATTTGGGAGAGTACCTTGTAGGCGGCGTTCAGCAATGTGATTGCGCGGTAGTTGCTACAATCCAGCTTATCGCCCTTTTTGTAGATGGGATACCTTCCATCCACTCCTACGGCAAAACTTCCTCCTCCCAAATCTTGGTAATGACCCAGTGCAGCGCTCTAGCCAGTGCCTCACCACCGTGTTTAAATAGCTCTCCTGGTAGTTGGTCAACCCCAGGGGCTTTGTTGTTCTTCAGCCGGCCAATCTCCTCCTGGATTTCCTGGAGATCCGGAGCCGGTAGAATTATGTCCTGCGCGCGTTCTCCCAGGTCCATCACCATACCGCCATCTTCGTCTGCCACATCGCCATTCAGGTGTTCTTCGTAGTGCTGCCGCCACCTTTGGATCACCTCACGCTCGTTCGTAAGAAGGTTCCCGTTTATGTCCTTACACATATCAGGCTGTGGCACGTGGCCCTTACGTGAACGGTTTAACTTCTCATAGAACTTTCGTGCGTTATTAGCGCGGTACAGTTGCTCCGTTTCTTCACGGTCTCGATCTTCCTGCTGGCGCTTTTTCCTCCGGAAAATCGAGTTTTGTCTGTTCCGCGCCTGTTTATATCGTGCCTCGTTCGCCCTCGTGCGGTGTTACAGCAATCTCGCCCATGCTGCATTCTTCTCTTCCACTAACTTCAAGAGACGCTGCGCCTAGCTACTTTTCCGTTGGGAGTGCCACTTCCAGCTGCGGTGCATATGCTTGGGCTAGTCTACCGTCTTGAAACCGCCCAATGTTGCGTGTTGTACACCGTCGAGAGTTTTGAGCGCACACATACTGCAACGAGATAGTGGTCGGATTCAATATTCGCACTGCGGTAAGTGCGGACGTTCGTGATGTCGGAGAAGAATTCTTCCTCACATGGCAACATGAAAAATCACACTCATGGATTGATCGCAGGTTTTTATTCATATGAGTGAGAATTCCGAAGCCTGCTTAGAGGCGTCAAAAATATGGGATCTTCGGGAAGGCAAATGAAAAATCGATTGAGCGAATGAAAATTTTTGATGGAAAAGGTCAATTAGGATAAAAACGGTTAGAGTAGATAGGGATTCATATTAAGTCAATAAATACTTTGAGGTACAAAAGCTCGAGTAAGAGAGAGCTTATTTTATTTCACATGACATTTTATCTAATTTAATTTGAGTTCTATGTAGAACAATTGAAGTTTAGAGCAATATATCGTTCACATTCCAAATTCTGAGCAAAAAACTTTGAGCCATATTACCTATTATCTAGGGCAGGACAGGATTTATGGGGGAGGGGGGGCGGTACCCCGGGCCCCCACAATTCTTATGTATCAAAACCAACCTTTTTTGTACATTTTGGGGCTCCCACATACCGTCGGCCCCGGGGCCCCTTTCCGGCTAAATCCGGCCCTGATCTAGGGTTAACATAAAACAAATCTTTCGACTAGGTTTCTCAGCTAATGTAACTGTGTTATTCGCTTCAAATAGCCTAACTCTCATACCTATGGTGTTTTATAGTGTGAATCAATTCTAAATCTGTTTCAATACTGGTATAATTCAGGGCTAAAAGACGTTTCACCAAAGCAAAAAAATCTATTTGTTCCAATATTCAGAACATACAGTGACAAACAAAAACACCTATCCTGAATATTAAATTTCTTTGTCCATCGTATACCGTAGATGCCATTTCACATAGACCTCATACGATAAAGGGTGCTTCAACTCTTATGTATAAAAAAGTTCCTCTGTTTCCTCTTTTATACATTTCCCATTCCATAGGTAGATAGCGGAAGCTTGTAACTTGAATCCTGATATTCTTACCGGTTCGAATGATTCGAATGAAAAACAACCTTTTCTCTGCTTCAATAACAATCAGGGAGAAAGACATTTTTGCACCTTTATGCATATAGCTCTATGCGCTAATCTTGTTTGAGCTCACTGCGGAGTGCAGACAGAGCAATGTTGAGAGCTCCATATACTGGAATCCGACTCCACGTCCCGCCAGAGACACTGTCTGAATGCAAATCTCGAAAAATGGAACTACGAACTTAAATGAACTCTTGATTTAGAGCTTCCAAATTTTTACACGATTTTTAGCTTTGATATTTAAGGCAGTCATTTCATCAAATTTGTTGTTTGGACCCCTATAAATGAATTATTATAAGTAGCGTGAACAGCAGTATTTAGTTAATTGTGTGGCGAAAAACATCTAAACTTTTTTGAGAGAAATATTTTGGTACCAGTTATGCAGGTTCCCAAGGGCGCCCCTTAGCCATGCGATAAGTATACAAGTATCATCGTGTTAGCCTACCAAATACTTTTTTGATGCAGGCGTTTATTTCAACCTTAGCGAAAGGCATCGCTATTTTGATTTCAAAAAAATAAACTCATAGTGTGCCACTGTAAGCACGCTCAAAGCGTGCCTTTGTCAAACCCGAAGCTGCCAAAACAAGTCCATCTATGTACGTCATTACATTAGATATAAGTATGCTATCTACTAATGACATATGTGCTCATCTTTGTATGAAAGGCTCACAATCATGGTGATGCCAAGTGATCACAGATTCATATTGAAATACTTTGCCTGTTTCTAAAACAAACAGTCCCTACTACATCTCTCTGAAATATTCTCGCTTCACACGCCCATCGCTGGCTTCTTCATCTGGCTGTTATTATTTGTGGTTTCGCTTGCAGCATGAAATACCAGAGGGAAAATGCGTTGGAATTCATCCAACATAACAACAGCAGTACCAACGTTTTTCCGGCTACCATTTCCTTCACACTGTGGAACGCTTTTTGAGCAAAATATAAAAGATCCCTCATATATCTACCTGCCATCCGTTTGGAATGCATTAATAGAAAAGTGCGCATTAGAAACAATATTGAATTGGAGCGAACAGCAACCAATTTAAAATTTGAAGCTTATTAGATAATATATATATAAATAATTTTATTAAAACTAAAAAATGTATTTTACCTTGGGGCGCTCCTTAGCCGCGCGTTAAGACGCGCGGCTATAAAGCAACACCATGCTTAGAGTGGCTGGGTTCAATTCCCGGTGCCGGTCTAGACAATTACCGGATTGGAAATTGTCTCGACTTCCCTGGGCATACGAGTATCATCGTGTTAGCCTCATGATATACGAATGCAAAATGGTAACTTGGTTTAGTAACCTCGCAGTAAATAACTATGGAAGTGCTTAATTAACACTAAGCTGCGTGGCGGCTTTGTCCCAGTGTGGGGATGTAATGCCAATAAGAAGAAGAAGTATTTTACGTTACACTTTCAGAAGCCTTATAATGCAGAACTTCTTCTACAAGTAAAATTTATACATGTTGTATATCGTCACCAAGAAAGGGTACAGGCAAAGGTTTGTGTTACGGATGAAATAGTTCAACGAATTTATTGATTTCAACAACTCGTTATGTTCATGTTCGAAGGAATGTACTTGAGCGAAACAAGAACTGCACAGGTAAAGCAATGTACGTAGAGATCTAAGGAAGCATATTTGATTTTTATACGTGCTGATATGCTCTGTTGTCTAGTGACTAACACTTCTCCCTTACAATCAGGAGGTCGTGGGATCAATACCAGGCTTGTCCTTATTAGAACAATGTGGCATGGACTACACCCCAATCTGTTTTTACACGGTTTTTTTACACGGCCGTGTAAAAAAAATCCCATGCAAAATTTTGCAAAGTAGCTCCATTTTGCATGATTTGTCGATAAATCATAAAAGTTTTACACGGTTTTTCACATTATGAACTGAAAACTGTTTTTACACGGAACGCATCCCCGGTGTAAAAAAAGAATCGGGTGTATTTCACTTTCTTTGGTCAATCCTCGACTGAAACTGAAGCATAGCTTTTTGGAATTCCGCCTCTGGAATGAGTTATTGGCTGAATACTAGGGAAAGAGGCCCCAAAACGCCCCCCCGATGCAAAACTCCTTTTGTGGTTTCCCTCATATTTACCGTCATTAATATGTCCGTAACAAAACTAGATCTAAAATTATGTAGGATAGGCGAGGAAAGTTTCAAAATAGTGCATGGGAAGGTCGGAAACACCGAAAATTTCCACATTTTGAAGAAACATCTAACATTTTGACGAGGCAAATCGCCCTAGTGGCAATAACCTACAAAGTACTTGCGTCTCCACGGACTATCCATAGTGGAATGCTGATTCGCCGACGCGTGGTACTTTGTTCCCTAGGAGCCGCCAGCTGAAAGGCGTTTTGCCTCATGAGTTTTCCGGCAACAAAATATCACCACTTTTTTGAAATGTGAATATTATCAATATGATTGAGATTTTTGACAATTTTTGAATGGCATCAACTAGCTATCTTGTTTAACTGATGCATAATGTAAAAATACCCATGAATAGCGTTACAAATAGGACAATAGAGCAGTGTTTGCTTTGCTAGGGAATATTGCCCCCCTTCCCCTAAATGATAATGAAATGATAAGTTCAATCCCTGGTAGCAACCATGTACAGTCAATCTTTATACGTACATATGGAGGCGCATGGTACTGAAATGTTAAAAAAAAAATGCAACTCTTGAATCACATTCCATATTTTCTTCTTCCACCGCCTTTGATGAACCCAAGTAACACCGAAAACATCTTTCTTTGCATAGACTTAGCAAACTTGTTGTATGACAGTTACCTACCTAGATACATGGTTGGCTACAGCGTCGATACACCTATGCCTGGGGTATTGTAAGTTGAAGTTGCACCGTCATTAGTGGCAATGTGCTGCTTCTATGTTCTGGACATGGAGCTGCACCGGAATTTCGGACACAATTTCCATCTGTGTCCCCGAACACCATTCCATATTGAAAATACAGTTTCCACTGGACATCGCTCACGAATCAACTCCCGCGATCTGTTCATCTTTCACCTCCGGAAGTAGACCGAAAATCCGGACATAACGGACGTGCCATTCGCATACTGAAGTCTTCCTGATACATAGCACTCAGGTCATCACAACTCCATCTTTGCTCCTCAAAGAACGTGAACACTTCATCATCATTTGCTGTTTACCGTACAGATAGTAATTCAGCTAACAGCACTAAGTCTCGAGGAGGAGGAGTTTTGATAGCAGTCTCAACACGCTGGAATAGCTACGTTGACTCTACATTGACAAGCATAGCATTGGATCAGTTATGGATTAGACTTTCTACGACAGATCGATTGGTTAGCATAGGAGTATTATATCTACCTCCAGACCGGCGTAGCGACATAAATTGCATTCGGGATCACATGAACTCTTTAAGCTCTATTAGTTCCAACCTTGACTTCAATGACTTCGTCTTGCAACTAGGAGACTATAATCAATCGAACTTGGAATGGGTTGCATCGGAAGACGGGTTTATGCATGTGAACCCCCAATCTGTTTTGTCCACCAGTAGCTCCGCATTGGCCGATAGTTTTTCGTTTAATGGCTTGACTCAACTCAATGGAGTTCCTATCAGAAATGGTCGGTTTCTGGATCGCCAACGATGCAGCTAAATCTACTAGCACCGTTTCCGAAGCCATCGAACCCCTCATCTCCCTGGATGCTGACCATCCTGCTCTGGACATAGCCGTCAACCTTCCGGGCCTGTTTACGTTCGACGATGCTTCTGACGTTCATTAAATGTACGACTACCGCCGCGCTGATTATGATAGTATTTGTGCTATCTCATGTATTGACTGGTAGACAGTAGAAACCCAACGTTTATAATCGATGAGCAGACCGTTCTGTCAGCCATCAGAAAATCGAAAAGCTCGTACACTGCCGGCCCGGATGATATTCCGTCTTCTGTGCTCAAGAATCGTTCGAACTCGCTGGCTACCCACTTAGCCAGGATTTTCACACTGTCGCTCCAGGAGGGAAAGATTCCTAATGAATGGAAGATGTCGCACATGTTTCCCGTTTACAAAAAAAAATCAGAAGGGTTATGTACAAGACACAACCGCCCAACGTAAACTACGTAAGGCAGTTTTGTTCACTAAGGATTGTAGTGCCATCATGCATGAATATTTTTAGAAAATTCATTTGATTACTTATGTCACTGGTTTCGAACAAAACTAGCGTATCTTAAGATATTAAAATTGTTGGATACGACAATTGTTTAAAAAATTTACTATGAAAACCCAAATTTATTCCTCAGTGGTAATGATGCCTTCCTTGGATCCGATAGAGATGTCGTAAAATCTCGATTACTATCGATTCTTGTCGATTATTGAATCGATTAATCGTTGGGTAGTAATCGATTATCACAACGATGAATCGATTAATCGAAGTAATCGCTTAATTTGCGACATCCTTATGATGTCGTAAAATCCCGATTAATCGATTAGTAACTAATCGATTACTGTTGATTCTTCTCGATTATTGAATCAATTAGTCGTTGGGTAATAATCGATTCAAAATTAATCGATTATCACAACGATTAATCGAAATAATCGATTAATTTGCGACATCTCTAGATCCGAATTGCCTACATTTGGGTTTTGAAGCATTTGATGAAATATTTCAATATAATGAGCCCTAGTCGTCTAAAACAATGGCTAATAATTGCATATATAAACAAAACATACGCCTCGATTGCGTTTTGACGCTTTTAAGAACGAAATCATATTTCGGTGAGTGAGCGAAGCGATGCGATTCTGGCCGTCGCTGGAGCACTTACTGGAAAGGGTCGCCAGCGACCAGCGACGTTTCAGTCGAGCGACGTAGTTGAGACAACTTCATACATGTTATTCAAACTTGTTCTTTTATCTGCATCGACAATATGATTCTACCAACACTGAATGTCACTATGGCTAAAATATTCGTGCAACCATTTTCTTAATATCATTGCAAGACTTTTGAATCGGGGAGCAAGAAGGTGATAGGGGCACGGCAGGTATTTCCGTCCATCGTCGTAGGGGCTGAAATCAACGAAAGCAACGTCCATTTGCTAGAACTCCACTATAGCAGAACGTTTCTACTGAGCTTACGATTTGGTAGGTACGGATGAGTTTGGCAAAAAAGTGTCTCTTTTATTTGTTTTCAAGACTATGACGAAGAGACGAAAATGCCTGCCTTAACCCAAGCTCAATTGTAACTCATATAGCCCGTTTCAAGAACGTATGCGTTCCGAAGCTTTTGTCGTGTATAATAAGTACCGCATGTTTGCACCCACGTATTATAAAAATATCTTCAGTACATTCACACTTCCTGAATCAAAGTTAAATCCTTCTGATTCAGGCGCGCATTTGATTGGACAAAATATTATTAGGCCGACATATTCGGATTGTTTTGCTCAAAAATAACAATTTGAGGAGCAACAAAAAAAATCCAAATTTTGAGAACTTTCAAAACATTCTTTAACAATTTAACATATTTATTTTTTACTAGCAGACCCGACGAACTTTGTTTCGCCTAAAATTGATTTATTCTCTGATTAGTTCTCGAGATATGCAGAAATTTTTGGTTCATTTGTATGGGAGCCCCCCTTTCCAGAAGGGGGAGGCGTTGCAAACCACCACAGAAACATATCTTCTCTTCCAAAACCTCCACACGCCAGATTTGTTTCCATTTGCTTGATCTCGAGTTATGATGAAATTGGTGTTTCGTTTGTATAGGAGCCAAGTTTCAAAGAGGAGAGGGGTCTCGAACCATCTTAAGAACCTTCCCCGGCCCCAAAAACCTCTGCATTTAAATTTTCACGCCGCTCGATTCAGTAGCAGAAGAAGAAGATTACCCCCTCCCCCTTGACTTTGCGGAGACCAGTAGATCTTGACCTTGCGTAGACCATAATTTTTAAAAAATATGTCATTTCATTTCATTTATTTAGTTAACATCTAAACAGATAACACTGAATCAACAATTTGACGCCACAATACACGGTTCGAGGCCGCATCTCTCCATCCTCGGATACGCCCCACGCTCGCCAAGTCGTTCTGCACCTGGTCTGCCCATCTCGCTCGCTGCACTCCACGCCGTCTCGTACCTGCCGGATCGGAAGCGAACACCATCTTTGCAGGGTTGCTGTCCGGCATTCTTGCAACATGTCCTGCCCATCGTACCCTTCCGGCTTTAGCTACCTTCTGGATACTGGGTTCGCCGTAGAGTTGGGCGAGCTCATGGTTCATTCTTCGCCGCCACACACCGTCTTCTTGCACATCGCCAAAGATGGTCCTAAACACCCGTCTCTCGAATACTCCGAGTGCTTGCAAGTCCTCCTCGAGCATTGTCCATGATTCATGTCCGTAGAGGACAACCGGTCTTATAAGCGTCTTGTACATGACACATTTGGTGCGGTGGCGAATCTTTTTCGACCGCAGTTTCTTCTGGAGCCCGTAGTAGGTCCGACTTCCACAGATGATGCGCCTTCGTATTTCACGACTAACGTTGTTGTCAGCCGTTAGCAAGGATCCGAGGTAGACGAATTCCTCGACCACCTCGAAGGTATCCCCGTCTATCGTAACACTGCTTCCCAGGCGGGCCCTGTCGCGCTCGGTTCCGCCCACAAGCATGTACTTTGTCTTTGACGCATTCACCACCAGTCCAACTTTTGTTGCTTCACGTTTCAAGCGGGTGTACAGTGCTGCCACCTTTGCAAATGTTCGGCCGACAATGTCCATGTCATCCGCGAAGCAAATAAATTGACTGGATCTGTTGAAAATCGTACCCCGGCTGTTACACCCGGCTCTCCGCATGACACCTTCTAGCGCAATGTTGAACAACAGGCACGAAAGTCCATCTCCTTGTCTTAGTCCCCGGCGTGATTCGAACGAACTGGAGTGTTCGAAGTGTATGTGTATGTGTAACGGCCTTATAAGTTTTCAGTTTGCAAAAAAAATGCTCAACATTTTTCCAAAGTCGTTTTTTAATATAAACATGTTTGTGCAATTACATTGCGATGAGTATTGGCATTGATAACAATTGATCGTCTCATGCCTGCACAAACATACCCCTATCTGCATCACTTTTTATACACCATGCACTACATTACGCATTTTTGTTACATTTGTTTCGACCGCGGTCACTGGTCCGGCTCCATTGTTTTACCTTTTGTGCGAAACACCGCACAAAAAGCAGAGTCCAAAAGCCAACCGCACTGAACGGCGACGACCGAAACGAGCCTCTTGCGGACAAGAAAAGAGGGTGCTGCCAAAATGATCCGATACCCTATTTTAACGTTCATGACCCAAAGTTTCAATGAAATTGACGAATTGGTAGAGAATTTCCGAGTCGATTGATATATAAATCTCAAAAATCCATCGGAAGATAAAGGCGCTATTAAATTTCAAAATCTTACATGATTTCGTGACGGTCTCGAATTTGGAAATTTTCATTTGTCACCCTGTATCCGAGTCTTCCCCTTAGACGTAGTTTACGTCAAAAGGCGACAAAAGGAATGTACAAAATTACCGAGGCATCACATCCTTATGATCTTGCTCCAAGGTATTCGAGATAATCATAAATGACGTTTTATTCAGTGCCAGTAAAGCGTACATTTCTACTGCACAGCACGGCTTCTATCCAAAGCACTCTGTAGAAACTAATTTAATAGAGTTTGTTTCGCTTTGTGTTCGTACCATGGACTCCGGTGGTCAAATTGATGCAGTTCATACGGATTTAAAAGCAGCGTTCGACCGCGTCGACCATGGAATATTGCTTGCAAAGTTAGAACAACTTGGAGTTTGTCGGCATCTAGTGTGCTGGTTCAAATCATATCTGTCTAACCGTTTGCTTTCTGTGAAAATCGGTTCTTCACAGTCTGAATACTTCTCCAATACTTGTGTACCGCAAGGAAATAATCTGGGACCTCTCTTGTTCACACTGTTTACCAACGAACTCTCCCGACTGCTATCTCCTGGTTGTCGTTTGTTTTATGCAGATGATGTTAAAATGTTTATGCTTATCAACAGCATCAAGGATTGTGAAGAACTGCAATCGCGTGTAGATAGAATGGCGAACTGGTGCTCTGCTAATTTCCTGGCACTCAGTATTCGAAAATGTAATGCTACTTCCTTTTACCGGAAACACAAGCCGATAGTTTTTGATTATTGTATCTCTGGTACTACCCTTGAGAGAGTGAATAAGATTAAGGATTTAGGAGTCACACTGGATCAAGACATGACATTCAAGCCGCACTATAACGACATCATCGCAAAAGCTTATAGGCAACTCGGATTCATTTTCAAACTATCTGAAGACTTCCGGGACCCTCATTGCCTAAAATCTCTGTACTGTTCTCTAGTTCGTTCTATCCTTGAATTTTGTGCTGTAGTTTGGAGCCCTTATCATAGCGTCTGGATCTCAAGGCTAGAAACCGTGCAGCGTAGATTCGTGTGTTATGCACTTCGGCACCTACCATGGAGGGATCCCGCTCATCTTCCCGCATATGAGGATCGATGTAGACTACTTGGTATTGACACTCTTCAAATGAGATGGAATAGATCGCAGGTTGCCTTCGTGACCAAAATCGCGTCTGGTGAAATCCGGAACTTCTCATGAGATTAAACATTTATGCTCCGGAACGAACAATGCGTCAACGAGATTTCCTGCACCTTTCTCCACGTAATCGAATGTATGGCATGAATGAACCTTTCCATGCTGCTGCGGCTGCTTTTAACAGCATTTATTGGCTATTTGATTTTAACTTACCATTGACCACCTTTTTAAGAAGATTGTAATCGTTTAATTTATACTTGTTTAAAATTTACTATATTCATTAAGACCACTAAATGTCAGATGAATCTATACAATAAACATAAACATAAACATATGACCGATTCCGTGTTTGTAATCCAAATAGAAGTTTAATGGTGTTCTCTATTTTCTGTTCCAGAAAGTTAGTGAACTGTGTCAAAGTGAAAAATGTGCTTTAAAATCAAAACGATATATTAAATCATCCGGTTCTTATTAGTGTTAAGATCTGGTATTTTTGGTATGGCGCAATTCTCGGTATTTTCGGTACCGCTACTACCACAACTCAATCGATCACCATGCGTCTCCATCCATTAGTAGTTGCTTGTTCCCAAAATGCTCCAAATTATTCCATAAACATAAATAACATAGGAACGATTTGGTGTTCTACATAAAACATCCAAATGACTTCAACTTGTTTAAGGAAAATTCTCAAATCAATGAATCAACAGACCAAAACATTTTAATTTGATGGCCAAATAGTATCGAATTTCCCGAAAAAAAAATTATGCCGAATAATGGTTAATCCATGTTCGTTCCTTCCAAGCTCATTTTTATTATTTTATTATCAATTCCAATTGGGCTTCTGTTCAAGTACCATGCTTCTGCATCTATATAGATAGGTATGCAGGCTAGACTGTTTCATCGCGAGACACTGCAAAGCGAATGAGAAGCCCGCTTTTCCGGGTGCAATCGTATTGGTGGTAGTTTCTTTGTGTTTGTGCATAAAAAGTATCATGTTCTTGTTACTTGAGGAGAGAACAAGGAGATTAATCTTAATAAGAAAGAAAGATGCAACACAGTGGGAATTGTGAAGTGCTCACGCTCGATGAACTACCTAATGGTAACCTACTTTCTTTCTGTTGCATTCTGTATTCGATTGGTGTGCAAAAGGTACGTGTCCCCGATCAAGAATGCATAACAAAATTATAACAAGTGAAGTTATTTATTTCAGAAAAATATTGTAACAAAATGTGTTATAAATTTGGCTGGTTAGTTGTTAAAATAACAAAAAATATAACTAAAATACCTCAAGCCGTAACATAATTAAAACAGAGGTTGATACATTCATATCAACATTATAACAAACGTTGATATATTTTTTCTGTACCAAAATCTACTTTCAAGTTAATTGCCTACATCACGGATACAAATCTGGTACGCTTCCACGCCGGATTTCCATCCATAATGTAGGCAATTAACTTTGTTGCAGCTATGTATTAATATCGAGCGGGTTCAAGTTCAGTGACGGGAAATGTCATATCGATGTCATGGGACTAACTTGCTAATAACTTTTCTCACAAGTCATTTACAATAATGTTTTGCATATAAACATGTAGCCTTCAAATGACCCGAAAACTTTTTCTAATAGGTAATTTCTCTAAATATGATATTGGCGGCGTGAGAGCCGAATTAGTGTCAGATGACATTAATGTCATGACATTCCGTGACATTTTTTTAATCTCGCTCTCATGGCTCACACTTTGTATTTAGAACAATGATCTGTTCGACAAAGTTCTAGGACCCTTTAAGTACTACATGTTGATCAAAAAATCCGAACTGTAAATGACTTTTGGAAAAAGTTATTACGAAATTAGTAATAGCAATGCCATGACATTTTTTTGACATTTCCCATCACTGTTCAAGTTATACTGATGGTGATTATCTCCGATTTTGTTTCCAATGTCTACAAAAAATGTAGGCAATTATTTTGTGAAAATATTCATAACTAATGTTGTTATAATTTTGATATGAAATAAAACTGGCCGAAGACACATTTTTATCGAATTATCTTATTATAACACACGTTGTTTTAAATAACAACAATTGATAGAATTGAGTTATAATTTTGTTATGCATTCCTGATCGGGTCGGATGCCAATGTTCTGACTTTGCTTAGATGTTAAATTATTTTTCTATTATTTGTTCACTATTGACTATTATGGTATTTTATCACTATCACTAGTATGGTACCTTGTCAATAATAAAATCGTGACACGAATTCTTGTCATAAAATAAAGAGAAGCCTAATAATAGAATAACAGAAGCATGAGCATAGTTCTGACATTGAAATTATAATCGAAAATGTTTAACGGTGAAAGTCGGTTGCCATCCAGTTGACAAAAAAAAATCATTTCGACGCATATTTGTTAAGGTTGCAATGCAGAGTGAATGTCTGTTCAATATAGGATTGCAGCTCCTTGAATTCATACCATGCAGTCACATCATCTTCTTCTGCAATCTACACTCCAACTGGAGCTTGGCCTGCTTTTCAACTTAGAATTCATTAGCGTTTCCTCCGTTATTAATTGAAAGCTTTTCTATACCCGCCATTGCATGAGTATGTATCTTGTGTGGCAAGTACAATGGATGCACTATGCCCAGGATGTCGAGAAAGTTTCCAAACCGAAAACATCCTAGACCGGACCGAGAATCGAACTCGCCATCTCCGGATTTGCAATACTACGCCTTTATATTGAAACCCGTTAGCATCAAATTTTAAATCTAGCTCACGCTTTTAGAGGCACAAATTTTAAAAAAAAATCAGTCATCTATTCTGCAATCCAGTGGTCTCAAAAACACGATGTGAGGGTTAGGGCTACCATTTTAGACTCTGTCGTGCTTTTCCTCAAAACATGCGAACAAATGGAGATGCATGGTGAATCAATTTTATATGACAAATTTCACTTTTGTATTGTTAATTAGGGCATTTGCGTTCTATGTGTATGTCCAAACAATTACTGCTTTATACGCAGGATGTCGTGGGTTTAATCCCGGGCTCATCCTTTTTCTATATTGTACCTACCTATTGTACCTTTTTCTGTGTTTCACGTTCTACCAAACAACCTGATGCTGCACGTCTTTCAAACTAACAATTCCAAAAAGTATCGTGGCACCAATAAAAACTCGAAGAGTTCTTTGCATCTTTTTAAGGTCACTCCTCACGGAATCCAAGTTTCAATGTGCTCGCGTTTTCGGGGGCACACCACTCGATACGGAAGCAACGCACAACTGTCATTTTTATTATTCCACGCATGCTGCGACGCAGCAAAGCTCAATCAACAAAAATGACAATTATGCGCCGCATCCGTGTCGAGCGGTGTGCTCCCGAAAACGCAAGCACTTTGAAACTTGGATTCCGTGAGGAGTTTCCTTAAAGGCTGCCTTACACCTCGGGAAAATTTTCCGCCGGAATTTGGTCCCCGTGTATTTTTATTTTCCGTGCCCAAATCCCGAAAACATCGCATATGTAAAAACACATGGGGAAAAAAATCCGCGGACCAAATTCCTGAGGTGTGAGGCTACCTTAAGTAGGAGTCCTAATTTGATGCAGATGTTCTAGGTTCTCCAAATTGTCCTGGAGTTCAGATTAATTAGTCTACAAGGCCAACTCCACCTGGTATCAAACCAAAACCAACCCAGCATGTCCATACCTAGTCCCTAGAGCCCTTATGGGGCTTGCATGGACAATAGGGTGGTTCAAAAAATCGATTTTGCTCCACAACGCTCGTCTGATTTTGTATCATTTTCGAAGTGTTCTTCGGAATTCTCCGTATTGGGGTGCGCGCCTTACCGTCACGGCTGCCTGATGACGACTGACAACTTGTTCTTCTCGGAGGCATTCCTCCAACGTTACCCGGATAAATGGCAACCGAACAATGCAACGATCATTGGATACACGACATGGACAAAACGAACACAATGGACTCACGACGAGATGGACCGGCAACGACAATAACAATGAATAATGGAAAAATCTAAAAATAGATTCTGTGTGGATTCTGGCTGCAGAATACCACAGTAGATCTAGGCACAGTAGCAGTTAAGTAACACAGAGTGCCTACCAAACAAAGAAATGAATAAAAAAAGTAGTAATCGAATTTAGTCTATATCGTAGTTTTCTAGAGCTGATTGCGTAACTACTCAGTAGGCAACAATGCTGCTCCTGGAGCGAAAGATAGTACAGACAAGTTTAGTTTCAATGTTTATGTTTCAATGATACCTTCAAATATGTTTCAATGATACCTTCAAATAAGTTCAACTATTATGACTAAAGGTTCGCAACCAATATTTAAATCGATTACCTACTAATTATTGGGGCAATTAATCAAGTTGCGGTTTTCGTTGAGTGAAAGCTCTTGAGTGTTCCAGTGTAGCTATGTTGGTTTTATTTCAACCTGCACTTAATAGGAAAGCGCTATATCAGTATAAGGTAAAAATAAATTTCCCATGCTAATTTGCATACCAACGTGAAACGGCTTGTGCTAAATCAGATTTTATCCAAATCAGCTCAAATTATCGGAGGACACTCAGAACATCATACAGAATCAGATGAGCGCTGTGGAACAAAATCGATTTCGTCTTTACTATACTGGGTGTCATTTGAATTTTTGGAAATCGAGAGCGTTACGCTGAAAGGGAAGATTTCGAACGTTACTAGCGCCTTTATCTTTCGATGGATTATGAAGATTTATATATCAATCGACTCCACTCTCCAGCATTTTCCCATTTTAATTGAAACTGAAGATTATTGACGATAAGCTATTGAAAATTTCGATTCTTGTCAAGGCCAATAAAAATTTCATATATAATCAATCCCGTGCATTCCTAACACGAACATCAGAATGCTGTATGTCACGGACCTTCGGGTCCATCGCCATGTGTGAGTCATTCCAGTTTGTGATAGCATCGCGTACTGACGTGCCACAGCGTTAAATAATTTTTCGTTGACGTATTAGCAGAACCTCCTCTATTTTAGTAGGGTTACTGCTCCTGAACTTGTTTCTTATTTTTGCAGTAAGCACACATGTTAGCAATAAGAAGCATTGCAATTGGTGCTGTATTTCTTTGTTTGGCGGTAAGATGAATAAATGTTCAATGAGATGGAAAACGGGACAGTTCTCCTAAAATAGCACCTTTTGCTCAAGTCTAAAAATTTGATTATTAGAATTTTTAAACTATAAATACTATTATCAATACGAAAACTATAAATGCCCTACATTTTTTTGTTAAATATCTTGGCTGTGCATATGCACAGCATATGTTTCGAAATGGACAAATTGATATGAAATTTGCGAAAAAGAATCCACGTGTCTTGGAGGGACTCGAACCCTCAACCTCCTACTCTCTAGATAGGCGTGATAACCCCTACACAACAAGACCACTTAAAGGTAACGTTTGCGGAAAAGCCATCAGAATCCGAGTACCAACCTCCACCGCGGTTAGCTCTCTTTTTTGCAAATTGAATATCTTTCGGATGCTTGATTTGTCCAATCTCCACATGTGCTTTACTATTGTATACCCACAGCCAAGCGAGTGCACATTGTTTATTAAACGAGAGGATCACACTCCATGCCCCCCAGGAACTGTCTGGGCGGGACGGTATAGAATGCGAATTCAATCGCACTCTGCTGTGCCAAAGGCTTGCTTGGCTAAAGCATTTGATGAGTTTGATTGCCTTAACGTAAGCGGTCGCGTGTACTCAGACGACTAATGACGGTGAAAGACCGACACTTGATTACAATTAATTGCATATTATTCGGCAACTCGGCCGTACGAAAACTATTTTTTTGTTAAAGTGCGATTGAATTCGCATTCTATACCGTCCCGCCCAGACCGTTACTGGGGGGCATGGAGTGCGATCCTCTCGTTTAATAAACAATGTGCACTCGCTTGGCTGTGGGTATACAATAGTAAAGCACATGTGGAGATTGGACAAATCAAGCATCCGAAAGATATTCAATTTGCAAAAAAGAGAGCTAACCGCGGTGGAGGTTGGTACTCGGAAACGTGACCTTTAAGGGGTCTTGTTGTGTAGGGGTTATCACGCCTATCTAGAGAGTAGGAGGTTGAGGGTTCGAGTCCCTCCAAGACACGTGGATTCTTTTTCGCAAATTTCATATCAATTTGTCCATTTCGAAACATATGCTGTGCATATGCACAGCCAAGATATTTAACAAAAAAATAGTTTTCGTACGGCCGAGTTGCCGAATAATATGCAATTAATCCCTACATTTGTTTGGGCAAAAGTTAGAAACAAAGCAATTCTGATTATGTATTTAATTATTAGTTTTATTTCCAGAAGTTTTGTATAAACAAATTGCAAATTATTCTGCACAGCATGGAATTTGTTCCCAATATCAAAACCTATAATCAAACACCATGAATTCAAAAATACATTACATTTATATATGTTCTACGTATACTAGCGGTTATGTTTAAAACATTACCCATTGCTCGTTTTTGAACCACCCTAATGGAAAAGCTGAGTTAATTTCCATTATGCAGTTCATCTGAATCGGTAAATTTTACTCTTATTGAATTTGGTAAATCGAGATTTTCTACATTCTAAATGACAGCATCCGTACTCCAGCTGATCTTGCAAGAAATGAAGATCCCATCGTTGGGGGTGACAATGGGTCAAATGAGGGTGAGAATGGGTCACTGATTCAAGTACTTAGAATGCTTGTAGAATAGATTGAATGTACTTGGGAGCAAGAAAACTAAACTATAAGAGGCCTTTTTGAAGGAATTTGTTATCCGATCTCCACACTGTCGGTGAGAGCGATGACCCATTCTCAGCCCCTAGACCCAATGTCAACCCCGACGGCGGACACTTGAAACATTTGGCCGAATGCCGTTTGGCCATAAAAGTGATAGTGTTAAGAAAACACGGAGCACATAGTCTAAGAGATGAATTACATGTTTCTAGATGTTAGCAAATAAAATAAGTTTAAAAGAAGAAGCAAAAAGTGAGATGTGAAATGGGGAATGTAAAGTGATAAAAGTGATACGTGAAAAGTGCTTGCTTCTCTTTTCTTATTTTTTTGCTTTTTTGTTCTTCCTTCTACTTTCTTCTTCCTTCTTTCTTCCAGAATGAATGAAATTCTTCCATCTCTTTCATCCTTTTTCTTTCTTCCATCTTCCTTCTTCCCACTACCTCCTTCTTTCTTTCTTCTTTTTTCCATCTTCCTTCTTATTTCTTCTATCTTTCTGCTGCCTTCTTTCTTCTTCCTTGTGAACAATGAGAAATGAGTCAGTTGTGAGAAGTGTGATATTGGAAGTGAGAAATGAAAAGTAAGTAGTGAGAGGTGAATATTGAGAAGCGAGAAGTGAAAAGTGAAATGTAAAATGTGAAAAGTGAAAACGGCTTGCTTCTTCCCTCTTCCTTCTTCTTTCTTCCTACCTTCTTCATTCTTCCTTCTTTCTACTTTCTTCTTTCTCATTTTTCCATATCCCTGCATTCTTCCATCTTCCATCTTCTTTCTTACTTATTTTTTCTTCTATCTTCCTTCCTCATTTTTCCTTCTTTGAAGAAGGAAAAAACTACTTCTTTGTTACTTCTTTCCTCTTTCTCCATTCTTTCTTCTTCTCTCTTCCTTTTTATCTCTTCCTTCTTTCTTTTTTCTTCTTCCTTATTCCTTGTTCCTTCTTACTTGTTTGTTTCTCCTTCTTCCCTCTTCTCTTTTGCTTCTTCCTTCTTCCCTCTTCTTTCTTCTTTCTTTCTTCCATCTTCCTTCGGTCTTCCTGCGTCCATCTACCTTCTTTTCTTTTTTTTCTTTCTTTCTTTCTTTCTTTTTTCTTCTTCCTTCTTCCTTATTTCTTCCTCCTTCCTCAATCTTCTTTCTTCCTTCCTTCTTCTTTATCTCTTCTTTCTTCTTCCTTATTCCTCCTTCTTCCTTCTTTCTTCTTTATTCCTTCTTCCTTCTTCTAGCCTTCTTCCTTTTTCTTCCTTATTCTTCCTTTCTTCTTCTCTGTTTCTTCTTCCTTTTTTCTTCCTTCTCTTTTCATTCTCCGTACTTCTTACTTGTTCCTTCTTCCTTGTTCTTTCTTCTTTGTTTATTCTTTCATCATCTTTCCTTCTTCTTTCTTTTTCCTCCCTGCTTTCTTTTTCCTTCTATCTTCTTGCCTTTCTCGTATACAAAGTATACGTAAAGGCTATATGTTCGCTCCAAAAATTAACTTTTTATAGGAAGCCCGGAGACCCATAGTGTTATATACCGATCGACTCAGCTCGACGAATTGATGTGATGTCTGTGTGTGCGTGTGTATGTGTGTGTATGTCTGTGGACAAATAAATCTCACTCATTTTTAAGGTACTTATCCTTAACCGATTTGCTTAACCGATATCCTCAACAAGTTGCATTCGACGTAGAATCCTGTCCCATTGTTTCCTATTGAAAATTGGGAGGATCGGACTATAGGATTCGGAGTTATGGTCAAAATACATTTATTTATATGAAAAATTCTCACTCATTTTTTGGCACTTATCCTAAACCGATTTGCTCTCAACAAGTTGCATTCGACGCAGAATCCTGTCTCATTGTTTCCTATTGAAAATTGGGTGGATCGGACTATGGAATCTGGAGTTATGGTCAAAATACATTTTTTTACATGAAAAATTCTCACTCATTTTTTGGCACTTATCCTAAACCGATTTGCTCTCAACAAGTTGCATTCGACGCAGAATCCTGTCCCATTGTTTCCTATTGAAAATTGGGCGGATCGGACTATGGGATTCGGAGTTATGGTCAAAATACATTTTTTTATATGAAAAATTCTCACTCATTTTTTGGCCCTTATCCAAAGCCGATTTGCTCTCAAGAAGTTGCATTCGACGCAAAATCCTTTCCCATTGTTTCCTATTGAAAATTGGGCGGATTGGATTATGGGAGTTATGGCCAAAATACTTTTTTTCATACAAAATGCATAGAAATTACTCACTCGAAAGAAACGAGAAAGGTACCATCACCGCTAGGTGGATTAATTTGGGTTTTTTTTATTCCTTCGTCATGTTTTATTGTCCCTCCTTCCTTCTTCTAGGTTTATTCTTCATTCTTATCTCTCGCTTCATATGACATACTATTCGCTATCTCACTTTTCACTTCTCACTTATTATATATCAACTTCTTACCAATAACTTCTCACTACTTATTTCTCACTTGTCACTACAAACTTGTTACTTCTCACTACTCTCTCTATCTCGTTTCTCACTTCAAATGGCAAAATGGCATTCGGACAAATGACCTTAAACCATTTCAAACCAGCAAAATACAGGAAGTAAGATTAGGTAGATAACACAACCGTGAAAATCGCTTAGAAGACGCGCGAGAACCTGCTGTTTAAAATCATGATTCTAATGATTACTTGATCGCAGTATTCGACATGTTACCCTAGAACATGTACTTCCCAACATGCAATTGATCCGTTTGTTTGAGAAACTGCATATGTGACATTTTTGGCCAAAATGAGATTTTTATGTTTTCTAAATCCGTCCAATAATACGTATTCTGGCAAAAAAGTTCAAAAAAATAATGTTGTTCAGGATTTGTTTTCGTTTGTTTGAGAAACTACTTATGTGCACGTACTTTGAAGAGCAATTATAGAGTACTACTTGCAGTTTTCGCACTGGAAGTACCCCAGGGTGTTGAGTTTTGTCGAAAACTATTGATCTGTATCAAAAAAATTGAAAAATTCGATGCTAATTTGTTAAAAAAGTTTTTTGTTGTTTTCTCAAAATTGTGTAGAATAAATGTATGCAATTTCTCAAACAAATTATTCAATTAGGTTCAGGTTTTACTTAATACAAGTTCAGTACAAATGCTTGCGCACTTGTTCATTTATTCAATACAACGGATGCGATGAAATTTGCATAAAAAGTTTAATCACAAAATGAATCATCGCATAAATGTACCATGCGTCTTCATATGCTTTTATGCTTATATGCTGCTGTTTCCCTTGGGAGGTCCATTTTTGCATGTAAAACACTTATAGGGACATTCAGATATTGTAATCAGAGGTGCGAATTCTCAATCTCAGTGACTGAAATTTGTAGGATATTGATACCATTGCCTCTTCACACTCACTTCTTAGCAGTGAAAACTGAAAATGGTTAGCAGCAACAATCAAAGCTAAAGTAAACAAAAGACCTCTTTTCTCACTGCACACGCAGCCCGCAGTGACAGTCCATTCAGTTCACTCGCTGCTGCGTGAATGTGACGGCCCTATATAAATGCATGGGTGAATACTATCACTTGAAAGACAAAGACAGGAAATTTGTGCCGAATGATCATCAGCTTCAGCCCGCTGTTAGCAAACCGAGTTGGCTAAGCTACTCCTGCTTTGTCTTTCTGACTGAAAGGCACCGTCATACGCAAAGAGAAGCAGAGAAAAATACAAAACAAAAGAATCACACTCAGCAGGCGTTGTTGATAAATTGCACCACTGCTCTCAGTGACGAGTACCGTGAACATGGTGCAAGGAAGGTTCTTGTCTACACTTTTTACGTCTGATGTACCCTGGTAGTAAATGTCATCGAAGTAAACAGTCGATCCGTCATTTCGGCTTCCGTATCCAAATTCCGCCCCTCTAAAAATGCATTCTTCTGATGGTGTATTTCAACTTGCTTTACACAAGGAAAATCACCCAATTACGGCATCAAATATTAAAATCTTAAGAAATGTCTCTTCCCCATGGAAACTCGATGCAGCTGAGAGTTTGGAAATCCACCGACAGGTACAAACAGCGCTGTTGAATAAGGATCAGGGAAATGGCAGCTCTTGGCTCTTCAAGTTTCTACCTAAACAATAAAGTAATTTACTGTATAGGTAAATAAGTAGGCAAATAAGATTAGATTAGGTACCTAGCGTAGTATAAATAGTGTAAGTTGCGATTGTTTTCTTCAAGTCGAGTCAAGTACAAGACACTGAAGACGACCACACAGTTGTGGTCGAAATACGTATCTGCATAGATAACGAAAATTAACTGGTGGAATTAAATGGACAGTACTTAATTCGTCTTAGAGGGTTTAGAATTTTACCTTATGTGAACACTAGCTGACCCAACGAACTTTGTCTAGCCGAAAATTGCTCAATATCCTGATTAAATTTTTGGCGTACACAATTTATTTAGAATATAAATCGCTTCTTCAGAATGATTTTTCATTTTCTTACAGTTTTTTCGGAACTTTTACAATCAAACAAAAACGCCAGTCGTGAACTACAAATGCAACACATGAGCATCGCGAATTCAAATTTACTGTAAACCAGTGTAATTATTAATAATATTGTCTAAAATGTTGAACAGATATAGATAAATTTTAAATATTTTTAAATCAAAATATTAAAAAATCATAGCAAACAAAAATGATACTGTCACACCTGTCCTTCATTTTCCTGAATCCCAATGTCAGTCTGAAAATAAAATAAATTTTCTGACTACACTTTCGGCGTTCTGAATTCAGTTTTATACCAGTCAACGTCAAAATAAAACTGGTATAACGCCTGATTCTATTTCTGCAGATTTGAACCCGCTGCTCGGAAAGATCTTCAGAAGTCTCCGTGAATCTCTGAGACAAAAATGAGTCTCCTAGATTTTTTCACGATGTTCAGAAACTGTCAGACCTCAAGTCCGCCTCAATGAACAAACGTTTCAACCGGTGTTCACTCAAATTTTAGACCAGTAAACCGTTTGAACCGAAAGATTTGACATATCGGTTCTCTTAGATGACTCAGAGATATCTCCTAGACATGGGTACACAGCTCTACTAGAATTTTACTAGATATGGTTGAGAAATGGGTACCTCGATTCTTCTTCTTAGTATTCTATTTATTTTATTTTTTTATTTTCGGTTTGACAACAAAAATTTTTAAACATATTTATTTTAGCTTTATTTTAATTTCATTTAAATTTGTACATTTCTAATGTATAAATATTATTGGAATTTACCATCTGCTTCATTGACAGCCGAAGTTTGTTCGAAAGCACTGGAACCCCTGTTGTGGACAGAGGAATATCTCGACGAAATCCTCCTATAAAACGGTTCCTTATTCTGCTCCTGTGCGAAGAAAAGGACAAAAACGATCCATTTTAATGGAGTTCGGAAGAAAGGAAGGTATCCTGTTAAAGTTTTAGAAATATTGAATTTATTAGAATGGACATACTTTCGGAATTCTGGGAAGACGTCTAGAAATTTCCGAAGGAATCCCAATAAGTGTTCAAATGAAATCGCGGATAACAAGTATCCTGAAACATTTCTCTAGTTCTGGTTCCTTCCGAATCTAATTGGAATTTCTCATGAATTCGATCAGCAACTTTCGGAATCCAGTGCAAAATATTTCTTAAAACATGTTGGGTTTTTTAATCCATACGATTCCATCTGAAAAGTGGTTTCATGCGGAAATTGTGGGCGGTTTCATTCGGGAACTCTATGTCGATTCCTTTGGTGATATTGATGGATTCATTCGAGAATTATGATCGGATTCTTCGGAAATTCGGGCAGATTCTTTTCGAGAATTAAGGGCAGGTCCATCGAAGATTGGCTTTCGAAAATCTGAATTATTCTGGAATAATGCTAAGCGGTTTCCTTTGGGAATTCTGGGCGGCTCATTCGGAAATCATTGGCACATTCATTTGAAAATTAAGCAGATTCCTCCGAAATTCGGAGTGATTTCTCAAAGAGTTCTGTATGGATTGAATAGAAATTCATCAAGTATGAGCGATTACTTTGTGAACTTTGCGGGTTCCTTCAAGAATCGTAGGCAGATTCTTTAGAATTTTGGGTGATTCATTCGGGAATCATGGAGTAGATTTCTTTGATATTGTAGACTTTTCATGAATTGTGAGCAGATTCATTCGAAAATCGAGTAGAATCTTCCGAGAATTTGAGAGATCCATCGAGGGTTCTGATCAGATTACTTCTGAAAATACGGGATTAAATAGAGAATTCTAGGTGAATTCTTCGAGAATTATGAGCGGATTACTTTAGGAATCTTAGGCCGATGCCACGTAGCGTGTTTTCAAGCTATCCCACGTATTCTCCTGAAGATTGTTGAACGAATAGCTCTAAATTCTCGACTGAATCATCCTTATCTGATAGAATCCCCAAGGATTCGCGAAGGATTCTTCTAAGGAATTTCCTTAGGATTCTTATAAGGATTCCCAAAGCAGCTCAAAGATTCCCCAAGGAATTTCCCAAGGTGAAGAACGAATGCTCCCGAAAAATCTAAGAGTCCTTAAAGATTTTCGAATGAACACTTCAAGGATCCTGAAGAATCCCAAGTATTTTCGAAAGAATACCCACGAATTTCTTAAGAATCTCGAAGGATTTGGGAGGAATATCAAACATTTCAAAGGAATCCAGCACGAGTAGTTCTCAAACATTGCCACAGTAATCCTTCACAGATTGTCGAGGGATCCTCAAGGTTCAGGCGCTAACCGCCAGAATACTGCAAAATTTCCCCAGGTGTCCCAAAGAATGCTCCAAATTCCTGAAGTAATCGCTAAGGACTCCTGATGGCATCTCCACGGATTCGTGAAAGAACTCCATAAGAATTTCGGAGGAAAACCTACAAGACCTTCGAAGTAATTCCCAAGTCTTCCTGAGAAATCCTCCTAAGGATTCCATAAGAAAACTCCAAGGATTCGCGAAAACTCCACAAGCTTTTCAGGAGGAAATGTTCCCGAAGGACACAAGGATTACGGACGGAATTGGCAAGGATTCGCAAAGAATTCTATAGAACAGAAGGAAACCTAAAGATTTGCGAAGGATTCAGAGGGATCTCTAAGAAATCTAGAAGAAAACCTGAGAGGATTCTGGAAAACTGAGGATTTCTTAAGAAACCAGGAGAATTCTTTGGGGAAACCTGGAGGATTCCAACAGAAACTTGAGAGAATTCTTTGGGAAACCTGGAGGATTCCTTGAGAAACCTAAGAGGATTCGGGAAACCTGGGAGGATTCCTTGAAAACTGAAGGATTCCTCAGGAACCTGGAGGATTCCTTGGGGAAACCTGGGAGGATTCTTTGGAACCCTTAGAGGATTCCTTAAGAAACCTGGGAGGATTCTTGAGAAACGTGAAGATTCATTGGAAAGCCTGGGAAGATTCTGTGGGAAACCTGTTGAGATTCCTTGAGGAACCTGGGAGGAATGAGAAAACCTGAGAGGACTCCCTTGGGAAAAACTAGGAGGATTCCTTGAGGAACCTGGGAGGATTCTTGAGAAACATGGGAGGATTTCTTGGGAAATCTGGGAGGATCTCTGAAGAAACCTAGGAGGATTCCTGGGAAAACCTGAGAGCATTGAAAAGCCTGGAGGATTCTTGGGAAAACCTGGAGCGTTTTTGGGGAAAATTTTGAGGATTGCTTGGGGAACCCTGGGAGGAAAACCTTGGGAAAAACCTGGAGGATTCCTTGGGGAAACCTGAGAGGATTCATTGGAAAAAGCCTGGAGGATTACTTGGAGAACCAGAGGATTCCTTGGAGGAGGATTCCGTAGGAAGCCTGGGAGGATCCCTTGGGAGAACCTGGAGGATTCATTGAGAACCTGAGAGGATTTCTTGGGAAAACTGGAGGATTCCTTGGGGAAACCTGGAGGATTCCTAGGAGAAACCTGAGAGGATTCATTGGAAGAACCTTCGATGATTTCTTAAGAGAAAACTGAAGGATTCCTTGGGGAAACATAGGAGGATTCCTTGAGAAACTTGGAGGATCTCTGGAAGCCTGGGAGGATTCTTAGGAAAACCTGGTAGGATCTCTGAGAAAGCCTGAGAGGTCCTTAGGAAAACTGGAGGATTTCTTTGGGAACCTGGGAGGATTCTCAAACCTGGGAGGATTCATTGGAAAACCTGAGAGGACTTCTTGAGAAAAAAATGGGCGGATTCTGAGGAAACCTGGGAGGCTTGAGGGAAACATGAGAGGACTTTGGGAAAACCTGGGAGGATTCTTTGAAGAAATTCAGGATTCCTTGGGAAAACCTGAGAGGATTTATTGGAAAAGTTTGAGAGAATTCCTTGAGGAAATGGTAGATTCTCGTTGAAACCTGGGATGATCTATAGGAAACCTGAGGATTCCATGGGAAAACTGGGAAGATTCCTTGAGAAAATTTGAGAGAATTTTGTGGGAAAACTGTAGGATCAATTGAGGAAACTTGAGAGGATTCTTTGGGGAAACCTGGGAGGATTCCTAGGAGAAACCTGAGAGGACTATTGAACCTGAGATGATTTCTTAAGAAAACTGGAAGGACTCTTGGGAAACATGGGAGGATTCCTTGAGAAACTTGAGGATTCATTGGGGAAGCCTGGGAGGATTCCTTAGGAAAACCTGGGAGGATTTCTTTGGGAAACCTGGGAGAATTCCTTGGGGAAACCTGGAAGGATTCCTGTTGAAACCTGGGATGATTCATTAGGAAAACCTGAGAGGATTCCATGGGAAAAATCAAGATTCCTTGAGAAAATTTGAGAGCATTTTGGGAAAAACTAGGAGATCAATTGAGGAAACTTAGAGGACTTTTTGGGAAACCTGAGGATTCCTTGAAGAAGCTCAGGATTCTTAGGAAAACCTGAGAGGATTCATTGGAAAATCCTGGAGGATTTTCGGGAAAACTGGGAGGATTCATGAGGACACCTGGAAGGATTGATTAGAAACCTGAGAAGATTCCTCAAGAAAACTGAAGGATTCCTTGGGAAACCAAGGATTCCCTAGGAACCTGGGGATTTTGGGGAAGCTATAGAGGATTCCTTGGGAAAACCTGGGAGGATTAATGAGAAAGCCTGAGAGGATTCCTTGGGAAAACTGGGAGGATTTCTGGGAAACCTGAAGGATTCCTTGGAAAACCTGAGGATTCTTTGGAAAACCTGGGAGGATTGCTTGAAACCTGAAGGATTCCTGGGAAAACCTGAAAGGATTCATTGAAAAAGCACGGGAGGATTCCTTTGGGAAATCTGGGATGATTGATAGGAAACCTGAGAGGACTCTTGAAAAACTGGAAGGATACCTTGAGGAAACCTTGGAGGATTAATTGGGAAAGCCTGGGAGGATTGATTGGGAAAACCTGAGAGGATTCCTTGGGAAAACTGAGATGATTCCGGGAAACCTGGAGGATTCCTTGTACTGGGAGGGGTTCATTGGAAAACCTGAGAAGATTCTTAAGAAAAACTAAGGATCCCTTGAAACCTGGAGGATTCCTGGGGAAACCTGGGAGAATTCTTTGTGGAAACCTGGGAGATTCAATGGAAAACCTGAGAGTTCATTGAAAACCTGGAGGATTCTTGAGAAACCGTAGAATCCTCATTGAAACCTGGGAGGATTCATTGTAAAACTGAGGATTCTGTGGGAACAGTGGGAGGATTCCTTGGGAAAACCTGAGAAGATTCCGTGGGAAAACTGGAGCATTCCTTGGGAAATCTGGGAGGATTCCTGGGAAACCTGGAAGGATTAATTGAAAAAGAAGGAACGCCAGCTTGATTCCGAAGGAACTCCTACTGGATTATCGAAGGAATGACTACTGGATTCAGAGGAACGCCTATTGATATCCGGATGGAACGCCACGGATTCTCAATGGAACGCCTATTTGGTTCCGAAGGAACGGCTATTGGATTCTTGAAGAACGCTTATTGTCATTCGAAGGAACAACTTCTGGATTCGCGGAGGAACGCCTATTGGTTTCTGAAGGAACGTTTACCGGTTTTCCAAAGAAACGCCAACCAACTCTCTATAAGGAACTCCTACTGGATTTGCGAAGGACGCTTACTGGATTACCATGAAATGCCTATTGTTTTCTGAAGGAAAGTCTATTGATTCCGACGGAACTCTTACTAGATTCTCGAAGAACGCATATTATATTCCCGAAGAAATGATTACTGGATTCGCTGAGGACGCCTATTGATTCGGAAGAATGCTTATTGTATCTCGAAGAACGACTTCAATTCGCGGGGAACGTCTATTTATTTCCGAAGGAACGCTTACCGGATTCTCGATGGAACGCTTATTTGATTCGCGGGAACGCCTCGTGGAATCCGGAAGGAACGGCTTGAATTCTCGAAGAACGCTTATCGTATTCCTGAAGGAACAACTTCGCGGAGGAACTCACTGGATTTTCTAAAGAACGCCTACTGGATCCCGATGAAACGTCTATTAGATTCTCGGAGAACGCTTATTGGATTCCCGAAGAAACGCCTACTGGATTCGCGGAGGAACGCCTATTGATTTCCCGAAACGCCTGGTGGAATCCGAAGGACGGCCATTGATTCTCGAAAGAACGACTTCGAATTCGCGGAGGAAGGCCTATTGATTTCTTTAAGGAACGACTTCTAGATTCGCGAAGGAACGCCTATCGATTTCTTGAACGAATCTACCGGTTTCCCAAAGAAACGCCAACTGGATTCTCAAAGGAACTCCTACTGGATTTGCGAAGGAAGGCCTATTGGAATCTCTAGGTTATAATATCACGCAGGTTTTCCCGATTTTCCGAAATTCCGATGGAATTATCCCGGATTCCCAGATGAAATCTCTCAAAATTCCTGGAGGATCTCACCTTAAGTTCCAGAAGAATTCTCTCAGAATACCAAGAATTCTCCCGGAATTGCTTGAAGAATTTGTCCGTAATCCCTAGACGAATTCTCTTGATTTTCTGCACAAGTTCTCTCGGAACTTGTGAAGGAATTCAGGAATCATTAAGTTTTTTCGTAAATGAAATTCATGGACGGATTTCTCGGAACTTCTGAATTCTTCCGGAGCTGTAGGACTTATTCGGTAAATCATAGAAGAATTTGTCCAACATTCATAATAAATTGTACTCGGAATTCTTCCGAGGCTCTTGTAGAATTATTCGAGAATTATTGGACGAATTCTTCCGAAACGCTTGGAGAAATTCTCTAAAGTCATGGAGAAAATCTCTTGAATTCGGGAAGAGTTCAAAATTACTAGAGGAATTATCTCAGACTCTGAGCGATTCTCCCGGACTTACTGGAAGATCTCTACCTGAATTCAAGGAGTTTTCGGAATACCTGGACAAATTATCTCGGATTCTCGACGTCGTTTTCCGGAGTCTGGACGAATTCTCTCAGCCTGGAAGGATTACTTGATTAAAGCCTGGGAGGATTACTTGGAGAAACCTTAGAGGATTCCTTGAGAAACCTGGGAGGATTCCGTAGGGAAGCCTGGGAGATGCTTGGGAAAACCTGGGAGGACTCATTGGGAGAACCAGAGGATTCCTTGGGAAACCTGGGAGGATTCCTAGGAGAAACCTGCGAGATTCATTGGGAAACTGAGAAGATTCCTTAAGAAAAACTGGAAGGATTCCTTGAGAAACATGAGAGGATTCTTAAAGAAACTTGGGAGGATTCCTTGGGGAAGCCTGGGATTCTCTAGAAAAACCTGGAGGATTTATTGAGAAAGCCTGAGAGGATTCCTTAGGAAAACTGAGAGGATTTCTTTAGAAACCTGGGAGGATTCCTTTAGGAAACCTGGGAGGATTATTGAAAACCGAGGATTCCAAAGAAATCTGGTAGGATTCTTGGGAATTAGAGGATTCATTGAAAAGCCTGAGAGGATTCCTTGAGGAAACTTGGTGATTCCTCGTTGAAACCTGGGAGGATTCATTGGGAACCTGAAAGGATTCCAAGAGAAAACTGGGAAGATTCCTTGAGAAAATCTGAGAGAATTCCGGGAAAACTGGAAGGATTAATTGAGGAAACTTGGGAGGATTCTTTGGGAAACCTGTGAGGATTTCTTGGGAACCCTGAGAATTCCTTTGGGAAACTGGGAGGATTCATTGGGGAAGCCATGGAGGATTCCTTTGGAAACCTGGGAGGATTGATTGAGAAAACCTGAGAGGACTCCTTGAGAAAACTGGGAGGATACCTTGAGGAAACCTGGGAGGATTAATTGAGAAAGCCTGGGAGGATTGATTAGGAAACCAAAGGAATGATTTGGGAAACCTGGAGGATTCTCGATAAACCTGGGAGGATTCATTGGGAAAATCTGAGAAGATTCCTTAAGAAAACTAGAAGGATTCCTTGGGGAAACCTGGAAGGATTCTTTGGGAAACCTGGAGGATTTCTTAAGGAAGCCTGGGAGAATTCTGGGAAAACCTGGAGGATTCCTAGAAACTGGAAGACTTGGGGAAACCTGGAAGGATTCCTCGTTGAAACCTGTGAGATTCATTGGAAAACCTGAGAAGATTCCTTAAGAAAAACTGGAAGGATTCCTTTAGGAAACATGGAGGATTCTGAAGAAACTTGGAGGATTCTGGGAAGCCTGGGAGGATTCCTTAGAAAAACTTGGGAGGATTTATTGAGAAAGCCTAGAGGATTCCTTAGGAAAAACTGAGAGGATTTCTTTTAGAAACCTGGGAGGATTCCTTTAGGAAACCTGGGAGGATTCATTGGAAAACCTGGGAAAACCTGGGAGGATTCTTTGAAGAAATCTGGTAGGATTCATTGGAAAAGCCTGAGAGGATTCCTTGAGGAAACTTAGGATTCCTCGTTGAAACCTGGGAGGATTCATTGGGAAAACCTGAAAGGATTCCATGGAAAAACTGGGAAGATTCCTTGAGAAAATCTGAGAGAATTCCGTGGGAAAAACTAAGGATTAATTGAGGAAACTTGGAGGATTCTTCGTTGAAACCTGGAGGATTAATTGGAAAAGCTGAGGATTCCATAAAAACTGGAAGATTATTTGAGAAAATCTGAGAATTCCGTGGGAAAAACTGGGAGGATTAATTGAGGAAACTTGGAGGATTCTTTGGGAAACCTTGAGGATTCCTTAACCCTGGGAGAATTCCTTGAGGAAACCTGGAAGGATTCCTACTGAAAACCTGAGGATTCTTTGGAAAACCTGAGATGATTCCTTGAAGAAGCCTGGGAGGATTCCTGGAAAACTCGAAAGGGTTTCATTGGAAAAGCCTGGGAGGATTCCTTTGGAAAACTGGGAGGATTCCTTGAGGAAGCCATGGAGGATTCCTTGGGAAACCTGGGAGGATTCATTAGAAAGCCTGGAGGACTCCTGGGAAAACTGGAGGATTCCTTGGGAAACATGGGAAAATTCTTTTGGGAAACCTGGAGATTCCTACGGAAAACCTGAGGATTCTTTGGGAAAATCTGGGAGGATTTCTTGAAGAGCCTGGAAATTCCTTGGAAAACCTTAAAGGATTCATTGAGCCTGGGAGGATTCCTTTGGGAAAACTGGGAGGATTCTCTGGGGAAGCCATAGAGGATTCTTTGAAACCGGGAGATTGATTGGGAAACCAGAGGACTCCTTGAGGAAACCTGGAGGATCAATTGGGAAAGCCTGGGAGGATTGATTTGGGAAACCTGAGATGATTCCTTGTGAAAACTGAGAGGATTCCTTGGGAAACCTGGGAGGATTCTTGGATAAACATGGGAGCATTCATTGGAAACCAGAAGATGCTTAAGAAAAACTAGAAGGATTCCTTGGGGAAACCTGGAAGGATTCTTTGGAGAACCCTGGGAGGATTCCTTGACGAAGCCTGGGGGGATTCCTTGGGAAAGCCTGAGAGGATTCATTGAGAAAGCCTGAGAGGATTCATTTGGAAAAACTGGGAGGATTCCTTGGAAAACCTGGAGGATTCCTTGGGAAACCTAGAATGATTCCTTGGAAACCTGGGAGGATTCTGAGGAAGCCTGGGAGGACTCCTGGAAAGCCTGGGAGGATTCATTGGGAAAGCCTGAGAGGATTCCTTTGGAAAAACTGGAGGGTTCTAGAAAACCTGGGGATTCCTTGGGAAACCTGGGAGGATTCTTGGGAAACTTGGGATAATTCTTGGGGAAACCTGGGAGGATTCAACGGAAACCTGAGACGTTCATTGGAAAACCTGGGAGGATTCATTGGGAAAACCTGAGGATTCCGTGGGAATAGCTGGGAGGATTCCTTGGGAAAACCTGAGAAGATTCGGTGGGAAAAACTGGGAGGATTCCTTGGGAAACCTGGGAGGATTTATTTAAAAAGAAGGACCCCAGTGATTCCGAAGGAACTCCTACTGGATTATCGAAGGAATGACTACTGGAGTCGCAGAGGAACACCTTTTGATTTCCGGAAGGAATGCCTACCGGATTCTCAATGGAACGCCTATTTGGTTCCCGAAGGAATGCCTGCTGGAATCCCGAAGGAACGGCTATTGGATTCTCACGCTTATACATTCCCGAAGGAACAACTGCTGGATTCGTGGAGGAACGCCTATTGGTTTCTTGATGGAACGTCTACCGGTTTTCCAAAGAAACGCCAACCTATTCTCTATAAGGATTTCCTACTGGATTTGCGAAGGATTGGATTCCGACGGAACTCTTACTAGATTCTCGAAGGTGTCAGGCCATTTGGCCGAATGCCGTTTGGCCGAACGCTATTTGGCTGAATGCCGTTTGGCCGAATGCCGTTTTGTGAATAGTTTAAAAATTGACCTCAGTTTACGGTGGTCCTTCTTCACTTCCTTTTTTTCTTTCTTCTCTATCTTCCTTCTTCCATCTTCCTCTTTTTTCCATCCTCTATCTTCTTTCTCTTCTTCATTCTTCTTCCTCCTCTTTCTTCCTTCTTCCATCTTCATTTTTCTTCTTCTTCTTCCTTCTTCTTTATTCCTTCTTTCCTCTTCATTCTTCATTCTTTCTTCTTCTTCTTCCTTTTTCCTTTTTCATTCTTCTCTTCTTTCTCTTCTTTCTTCCTTCTTCCTTCTTCCTTCTTCCTTCTTCCTTCTTCCTTCTTCTTCTTCTTTCTTCCTTTCTTTCCTTCTTCCTTCTTCCTTCTTCCTTCTTCTTTCTTCTTCCTTCTCTCTTCCTTCTTCCTTCTTCCTTCTTCTTCCCTTCTTCCATCTTCCATCTTCCTTCTTCCTTCTTCCTTCTTCCTTCTTCCTTCTTCCTTCTTCCTTCTTCCTTTCCTTCTTCCTTCTCCTTCTTCTTCTTCCTTCTTCTCTTCCTCCTCCTCTTCCTTCTTCCTTCTCCTTGTTCTATTCTTTTTCTTCCTTCCTTCATTTTCTTTCCTTCTTCCTTGTTTCTTCTTCCTTCTTCCTACTTCCTTGTTCCTTTCTTTTTCTTCCTTTTCCTTTCTTTTCTTCTTCTTCTTCCTTCTTCCTCTTTTCCTCCTTCCTTCTTCCTTCTTATACTACTTCTTCCTTGTTCTTCTTCTTTCTTTCTTCTTCCTTCTTCCCATTTCTTCTTCCTTTTTTTTCTTCTTTCCTTCTTCTTCTTCTTTCCTTCTTCCTTTTTCTTCCTTCCTTCCTCCTTCCTTCTTCCTTCTTCTTTCTTCTTCTTCTTTCTTCCTTCTCTTCCTTCTTCCTTGTTCCTTCTAACTTCTCCCTTCTTCTTACTTATCTTTTTCCTTCTTCCTTGTTCCTTGTTCCCTCTGCCTTGTTCCTTCTTCCTTCTTCTTCTTAATTTTTCCTTTTCCTTTCCTTCTTCCTTCTCTTCTTTGTCTTCCTTCTTCTTCTTCCTTCTTCTTCTTCCTTCTTCCTTTTCCTTCTCCTTTTCCTCTTCTCCTTCTCCTTCTTCCTTCTTATTTTTCCTTCTTTCTTCTTCCTTATTGCTTCTCCCTTCTTTCTTCTTCCCTTCATTCTTCCTTCTTCCTTTTTCCTTCTTCTACTTTTTTCCTTTTCATTCTTCCTTTTCCTCCTCTCCTTCTTTCTTCTTCTTTTTCCTTCGTCCGTCTCCTTCTGCCTTCTTCCCTCTTCCTTCACCATTCTTCCTTCCTTCATCCTCTTCTTTCTTCCTTTTTCTACTCCTTCATTAGGAAACGTATTTCAACTATTCGGCCAAACTTCATTCGGCCTGACCCTAAACCTTCTCGAAGAACGCATATTATATTCCGAAGAAATGATTACTGGATTCGCTGAGGGACGCCTATTGATTCGCGAAGGAATGCCTACTGGATCACCTATGGAACGTCTATTGGATTTCGAAGAATGCTTTTCGTATTCCGAAGGAACAACTCCAGGGTTCGCGGAGGAATTCTTACTGGATTTTCTAAAGAACGCCTACTGGATTCCCGATGGAACGTCTATTGGATTCTCGAAGAACGCCATTGTATTCCCGAAAGAAGACTAGGCTTCGCGGAGGAACGCCTATTGATTTCCGAAGGAACGCCTGGTGGAATCCGAAGGACGGCTATTGGATTCTCGAAGGAACGACTTCTGGATTCGCGGAGGAAGGCCTTGATTTCTTTGGAACGACTTCTAGATTCGCGAAGAACGCCTATTGATTTCTTGAACGAACGTCTATCGGTTTCCCAAAGAAACGCTAACTGGATTCTCAAAGGAACTCCTACTGGATTTGCGAAGAAGGCCTATTGGATTGTCTAAGGAATGCCTATTGGTTTTCTGAAGGAAAGTCCATTGGATTACCAACGGAACACCATCTGGATTCAGAAGAAATCTTTGCTGGATTCTCGAAGAACGACTACTGGATTCTCGAATGAACGCTCCTGCTGGAAAGAATGCCTACCGGATTCTCGATGGAACCCTATTTGATTCGGAAGAACGCCTATTTAGTTTTCAAAGGAGCGCCTGGTGGAATCCGAAAGGAACGGCTGTGAGATTCTCGAAGAACGCTTGTTAGTTCCCAAGGAACGAATTCTGGATTTTAATAAAATCTAATCCAAATCCCGTCAAAATCAATATAAATCAATCCAAAACCAATTGAAATGCATTCAAACTCATAGCACCCACCGGATGCAGTATCGCGGGAGTAATTGTGAAGACACCAGCATTTATATAAGAGTAACTAGCGAGATTGAACTTTTCCGTTAGACGACGGATTGTAAGGCGGATATTAGAAATACTGATTTATCTGCAGGAAAAGGATACTTTTTAAATCTTTGAAGTAGAAAACAACCCGCGGCGTTCCCATCCGAACAAGTTAGAAACAATTAGAAACCGGAAAGTCTTCAGAATTAAACCCTAGATGTATAGTGCAGAATATGGGCGACGTCGAGGCGTAATACAAACTCAAAATAAAGTCACTCACCCTAACGATGTTGTATCGATTGAAATAACCGCCAGCGTGACCATTATCCCTGTGCTCTCTTATCGTCGGTCGATTTCTTCTTCGACGGTAAGAAACTCCTGTCGTGGAAGTAAATCCACCAGAAGAGTGACCCCGGAGTTAGCCCGCCCTGTAACGAATGCATATAGTTTTGTTCCTGCAGTGCCACCTGCATTATTCTGACCTGTGCTGGTGGCCCGGAGGTGGTGATGCCTTCAGAATTTTGTGCCGGAACCCGTACGCCGATACGCCGACCTGTTTCAGATCTTCGTGGCCCATCTCCGCCAGTCGCTCTTCGGATCGAACCGCGCTGCCTCAACAGTTCATCCTTCCTACTTCCGTCAGAACCGGCCGGGTACAAGGATCAGCAAGATCCAAAGGAATTTGTTCTCAGAATTCCTAATGTTTGGATCAACACCATGCTCCAGTAGGGCAATGACACATCCACTTTACCCTTGCTGGCGGCCTCGGTATAGTTCCAGTTGTCCGCGGTATTTGATTGGCGCCGGCTTCAGCAGCAAGCGAACGACATCGGCATAACCAAACGAACACGCATTGCTGCGGGTGGAGTCCTCCATCGTCTCGGGCCTGGATCGATGCACCGTTGGTGAGCAAAATTCAACCACTTCCCGGCGACCGTATACCGTATAGGTTATTTATAACCTGTGACAAAAAAAGCGCGGAAGAAACTGGTCTAAACCGGTGTAGAGGTAAACAAACACACTCGCAAAACCGAGGGCAAAATACACTTGGTTCGAACCCAAACTATTTTGAAACTTGACTATGGTGGTTTGTGTCCTAACGAGGTAGATTCCTGTTCGCTTTTAGACATCCTTCCGTGCGGGCGATTGAATCACGAGATTCAAATATGTTTCAAATGTTTTGGTGTATGGATGCGTCATTTTGTCTGGATCAATCCACTTTGCAATTCCGCCTTTCTTGCCAGTAATATAATGATTTACTAATTGAAAATTTGAAAAAATGAATAAAACACTGCTGGGGAACAGAGTTTGTTCTATTTTGCTCAGATGCAAACTAGAATAGTGGTTGAAATTTAGAATCAAACTGAATCACTCCTGATTTCACCCTAAGGTAAGACAAAGTTGTAGGTTATTTCAACGGATAAGAGCTGTTAGCATCTAGTAGGCGATACGTACCACATTTCTCGGATTCAATAAATGCTTGATGTAAAATGCATTCTGGCAAATAGACGTGCACGATGACGTAGGTTGCCAGTTCACAGAGCTTGTTTACAGGGACTAAGTCTCTGGAGCACTTCGGAAAAACTGCTTTGTGATTGATTAAGAATATTGATGTCTTTCGTGATTGATTTATGGTAGGAATTAAAGCATATCACTAGAATATTCGGATCAAAATGATTTTGAGCGAAAATTACGGATTTTTATTTCCGGCTAATCGATTTTAATTCTAACACCTGTAAACAAGCTCTGTGAACTGATCAAATAAGTGAGGTTAAGTCAAGATCTTGCATTGGTCAATTGCTGGATAGACCAAATGTTTCCTTTTCTTTTTAGAAAAATGTTTTTGCATTTTATTTCAAACGTCAAAAAAACGTTTTGTATGCTGTCAAAATAATAACCGACAGGGTAGCCAGTTTGAAAATTGAAGTAACAACAAAAAATGTTGTAAATCAATGATATGAACAATAAACTCAGCCGAAGAAATACATTTTATTGTAAATTTGTTGTAAATGCGATATATTTGTTTATTAGTATGAAAAGTCTACAATACAATCAAATACTAATACAATACAATACAATCTTTTATTGTCTCCCATAAATTGTATTGTTTTGTATCTCACCATTCAACAAGGTTTTTTCTTTCCGGTGGCAGCTACTCAAATTCATAAATCTCGTTTACTCAGCGTTTGACGTCTCAGAAGAAGTTATATATTTGAGTTAAATCACCCAAAATTGAGTTCATCCGGACGAGCGTGATGGGCTAACTGTCAAATTTTCCGTTTCCGTCGCCGTTCCGTTGTATTGCGTTTAGGGCTTTATATTCAAATAATCTAACATCTGATGAAGGGTGTTGTATGTAGTTTATGTTTGCATACATAAAAATAGGTTTTCACGAGACGTTTAAAATCAGCTGATTTTACCGTCAATTGACAGTTCTTCTATGAATGTGACAGCTTCGGACTTGCAGGCCTGTTCGGCGGTTGTAAACAAGTGCAGCCTCGGCAGTGTCACATGATTAATTTATTATTATATTTTGAAAACCTAATGAATCGTATATGGGTTAAGTAAATAAATTATACGATTGCATTTTATTAGTCTATACAAGTAGAGTAGAGGGGCAAGAGTACGCATTAGTTTTCAATCGATCATGTGGCCCTTATGAAGCAAGCTTCTGCATATCAAATCAGTGTCGATGATTCATATACTCTTCCTTTATGTTACCCAGTGGAAAAATATTGAAATTATTGAGATTCGTTTAGTAGAACCCTTATTGCAAGCCCAAGCAACCAGAGTTCAGATTTTACTTAATACTTAACCGAACTAATTGGTTCACTATGGTTCACATCAAGTTCCAAGCATCCTTAACGAAACTTTAAAGTTCACTTTGCTCCCACCATCAAAGAATTACTTAAAATGAGAGCTGATTAAGCCAAAATACCTTCTTATCCGAACTTCTGGTTGCTTGGGAGACAGTGAAAACGCACTCTTACCCACCGGTGGGGTAAAAGTGCGCATCGGTGGGTAAGATACTGCTTTATCCAATCATGTGCTTTAAGTATATATTAACACAAATAAGAGTTAATAACATTTAATTGATGTTTAATGAGCATATATTAGGGAATGTTAAAGATTTCCAACTTTTAAAGGCGGAGGGTCCTAAAATGTACACTTTCATACGAAACCATTGTTTTTTATATATACAAAAAACTACAGAGGTAAAAATATATATCAGGTTTCGCGTGGCGTATAAAGTCATTTTCCTAAAGAAAGTCCACCAATCACGTAACGTAAAATTTGGCTATTTCATCACCCTCCCCTCTATCTTACACTATTTGTATGAATCCTTTAAAATTATATGGATCGTCACAGATCTCCAACCCTCCCAACTAAACGTTGCGTAATTTATGAATGTTCTTTTGATTGAATGAAATTATCATTAAGATGAAATTGTGTTTTCGTACTATGTTTAGTGTACAAAAGTCCTAATACAATTTCATTATTTCGCTTCAGTGCTTTGTTCGCTAAGTCCTTTCTAACACCGAATTACTTCAACTTATTCTAAAAACTTGTGATAATTTCAAATTCTGTCCCTTTTTTCTTAGTTGTGGATCTTTACGCTTTGAAGAAGTCTTATTTCGGCCGGAAATACGGGTTTGACATCATAACGAAGATTCATATGCGTACTTGCCCACCGGTTCCGCGTACTTTTACCCCACAGTCCCAAAAATTATGCAAGTAATGGTTTTGACTTCTTGGAAAACCAACCGGATTGTGTTCTGTACCATAAAGTACTCTATACAAGGTTATCGAAATGGTATAATGTTCACCTGATTGAACGTATATATGGTAATGAAATACTAGTTGGAAATCCAATTATTTTTAGCAAAATGACCAAAAGTTATCTAACTCCATATCCCTTGTTGTTTATTCAAATCGTTTACAATTACATGATAATAGTTGGCCAGAATACTGTCAAACTGATGCAGTGCTGCTAGTTTATCTTTTTTCTTACTTCAAAAATCGAAAACGTACTCTTACCCACCGCACTCTTGCCCCACTTACTCATTAAATTCTGAAGTCGAAGCAAATTCTGCTCTTCCCTCTTATAGAAGGAAACCCCGTGAGGCTTGCTGACGTTAATCATCTTTCTCTCTTGACGCTTCCGAAGCGTTTCCGATGAAAACAAATCCTATCCATTTTGTGCGAAGAGAAAGATGATCAAACGTCACAAGCTCATTGCTATCTGTCAGAGTTTGAGTGAAACATGGCCGCCATCTTCTCCTCTCTGTTGCTCTACTGTAAAAAGCCATAAAGAATTGTCATTGTTTGTGTGAAGAATTTTGCTTCGACTTCGCGAATTGAAATTAATAAATCTATATAATAAAAATGAAATGGTCTGTGTTCGTATCGCATAACTCGAAAACGGCTCGAAGGATTTTCTTCATTCCTTCAGCAGATATGTTCTGTAATGTTTCCGACGGGTAACTGGATACCAGCTCGGGGTAATGGCGGCTTGTGATTGTTCAGTGTCCTCGTACTTCTTTGACATCTGGCTTGGGTTTGACAGCTTGATGAACATCTCCCTCATCATGGAACAAGAGGAAAACGGAATGTCAAACCCGCCAGCTGTCAAAGAAGTACGGGACGGATACACTGAAACCATAGAAGCCGCCATCACCGTGCGCGAAAAGCTGATATTATGATATTTCTTCCTACGAAAATCACGACTTGAGATGAGTAAATCGTGAAAACTGAAATTAAGATTTGTATAGGATTTTCCTGGGCCATTTCAGAACGCAATATTTTCGCCTACTATGCAGGATAACGTCTGCCGGGTCGACTAGTATTTAATATTAATATTAATACAGTAGCCGTTCGATAACTACAAAATGTTTACTTTTCAGTTAACGAATGCCGTTCGATAACTGCAACGCATTCTGGACGTCAAACGGTTGTCAAT